>NC_091475.1:84181848-84781848 GCF_036971445.1 Narcine bancroftii
AGGGCTGAACGGCTTGGAGTTTGTGAAATGTGTTCAAGAAAGTTTTCTAAATCAATATATAGAGGTACAAATGAGAGAGGATCAATACTTGATCTCCTATTAGGGATCAGGATAGGCCAGGTGACAGATAAGTAGGTGAACATTATGCGTCCAGTGACCATAATGTCATTAGCTTCAGGATAAATCTGGTCCTCATGTTGGGATTCTAAATTGGAGGAAGGCAAATTTTGTGGAAATGAGAAAGGATCTAGGAAGAGTGGATTGGGATATGTTGTTTTCTGGCAAGGGTGTGTTAAGTAAGTGGATGGACTTCAAAGGTGAAATTTTGACAGTGCAGAGTTTACATGTTCCTGTTAGGGTTAAAAGCAAAGTTTACAGGCATAGTGAACCTTGGTTTTCAAGGGACATTAGTGATCTGGTTAAGAAGAGGGAGGACTATAAGCAGGTATAGGCAACAAGGAGCTAATGAGGTTCTTGAAGAGTACAGACAATGCAAGAAAATACTTGAGAAGGAAATCAGGAAGGCAAAAGGAAGACATACGGTTGCTTTGGCAGACAATGTAAAGGTAAAATATAAATATAGTAATAATGAAAGGGACAAAATTGGTCCCCTAGAGGATCAGAGTGGTCAACTATGTGGGGAGCCTCATGTAATGGGGGAGATCTTAAACAGTTTTTTTCCATCAGTATTTACTTAAAAAACTGGCACAGTGTATAAGGAAGGGAAACAAACAGAAGTGTCATGGAACATATGGAGATTGAGGAGGAAGTGCTTGTTGCCTTACAGTTAATAAAGGTAGATAAATCCTCAGGATGGATATGATATTCCCTCAGACCTTGATGGAGACTAGTGTTGAAATTTCAGCGACCCTGGCAGATATATTCAAAATTACCTTTGCCATGGGTGAGATGACAGAATTGGAGGGTAACTCATGTTGTCCCATTGTTTTAAAAAAAAAGCTCCAAAAATTATAGGCCGGTGAGCCTGATGTCAGTAGTAGGTAAATTATTGGAAGGAATTCTGAGAGATAGGATATATAGGTATTTGGACAGACATGGAATGATTAAAGACAGTCAGCATGGCTTTGTGTGTGGTAGGTCATGCTTCACGAATCTTGTAGAGTTTTTGGAGGAGGTTACCAAGAAGGTAGATGAAGGAAAGGCTGTGGATGTGGTCTACATGAACTTTAGTAAGGCCTTTAACAAGGTCCCATATGGGAGGTTAGTTTAGAAGTTTAAGACACTAGATACCCATCGAGAGGTTATAAACTGGATTTGAAATTGGCTGTGTGGGAGAAAACTGAGTGGTAGTGGATGGTTGCTTTCCAGACTGGAGGCCTGTGACTAGTGGTGTGCCTCATGGATCTGTGATGGGAACATTGTTGTTTGTTGTCTATATCAATGATCTGGATGATAATGTGGTAAACTGAATCAACAAGTTTTCTGATGACACAAACATAGGAGGCATGTGGACAGCAAGGAAAATTTTCAAAGCTTGCAGAGGGATCTGGACCAACTGTGAGAATGGGCCAAAAAATGGCAGATGGAGTTTAAAGCAGACAAGTGTGAGGTGTTGAATTTTTGGAGGGCAAACCAGGAAAGGGCATACACAGTAAATGGTAGGGCACTGAGAAGTATAGAGAAGCAAGGAGATCTGGGAATACAGATACATTGTTCCCTGAAGGTGGTGTTGCAGGTGGACAGTGATATAAAGAAAGCTTTTGGCATCTTGGCCTTTATAAATCAAAGTATTGAGTATAGGAGTTGGGATGTTATGTTGAAGTTGTTTAAGACATTAGTGAGGCCAAATTTGGAATATTGTGTGCAGCTCTGGTCACCTAATTACAGGAAGGATATCAAAAAGATTGAACGAGTTCAGCAAAGATTTAGTAGGATGTTCAGGAGTTGTTACAGGAAAATAACTTTATCCCTTGGAGTGAAGAAGAATGAGGGGTGATTTGATAAAGGTTTACAAGATTGAGAGGTATAGACAGAATGGATGTGAGTAGGCATGTTCCTCTTAGATTGCAGGAGATAAATATGAGAGGTCATGGTTTTAAGCTGAAAGGGGAAAGGTTTAGGGAGAGCATTAGGGGAAAGTTCTTCACTCAGAGTGATGGGAGGAGGAATGAGCTGCCATCTGATGTGGTGAATGCAGGCTCAATCTTAAGTTTTAAGAATAAATTGGATAAATACAAGGATAGGAGCAGTCAGGATGGTTATGGAACAAGAGCAAGTCAATGGGAATAATGGAATGATGATCGGCACAGACTGGAAGGGCCAAATGGCCTGTTTTCTGTGCTGTAGGATTCTATGGATTGAGAGTCTAAAACTATTAAAAGGTTTTTGCTTTCACCAGCCTTTGAGGTTTTCTTCCATGATAAATACTTTCACTCCTCCATCTATCCTGTTAAGATCCCTCAGCATTTTTCACGTTTCAATCAACTTAGCTCTCACTCTTTTGAACTCTGATGGATACTAACACAAAATTAATTTGTGCATCCAAGAACCATGCAATGTGCTTACAGAGGCCCAGAGCTTAACTGATGAGTTGAAGCACATTTTTGAGATACTTAAATTAGACTAGGCATTTGTCTGTGACCAACAAGTCTGAGGCATTTAGAATTTCTTTTAAGAATCAGTCAGTGTGTCAATAGGAAACAATTAAAAATGCATTCAAGACGTAAGTCACCTTTGTATCAGGTGCCTCGCACCACTGGATGAAATGATACTGATGAGATAGCAAATTTCTGGACTCCATTGATGTTGCTCAGATGATCCTACTATATTTATGTATTCACTTTTGTAAGGATGGTGATGGAAGAGTTCCCAGGAGAACCATGCATAATGGTGCAAACCACTTCATATGTTATTCCCTGGAAACACTGATGTGCACACTTTCTGGGGCATTATTGCAAATACTCAAAAATTCTAGCTTGGCACTTTTTTCTTCACAGTTCGAAACAATGACATACAATGCCACAAATACAAGAATGCTGTGAGAAAAGAAATTCAGTGCATGTGAATATGCTTCTGAGAGCCCGAGAACCAGCAGTGCTGATCAGTCAAGAAAGGTTAGGAGAATAGATTGACTAAAGATGTACACCATTCCCTAGCTTTTGGGGGTAAGGGGAATGGTTGGGGGAGGTATTATAGATCATGAATAATGGTTCCTGGTGAATCAGGATAGGGTGGATTGGAGCCTTGGATGGTTAAGTGTGGAAGGCCTCAGAAACTTTGAGAGTGAAACCAAGCTGATGATGTCCCATACAGAAAATGGATTAGGCATGTAAACATCAAGTCCTCAGGTTCAAATTGGGCTCAACTCAGTGCCTTAGTTTGCTAACTACCCTCAAGTCACATTTTCCCTCTGCCTATGATGTGGGACAAGCTCTGTGCCCTGGATAGGATTCTCTAGACAACAGAGATGCCTTTCATTCCAGGGATCACTTTTTTTGTAAATTCAAGTAGGCTTTTATCATCAAAGTTAAGTGGGACAAGAACAAGAGGACATGGGTAAGATGTTTGGAGAACATTCGGGAAAATTTCTTCATGCAGAGAGTAGTGAGAATGTGAAACAAGCTGCCAGCTGAAGTGGTGAATGCAGACTCGATTATGAAATTTTGCATAGGTACAAGGGTGGAGTGGTATGGAAGGCAATAGTCTGTGTGCAGGTCAGTTGGATAACTGAGAATAATAGTTGGGCATAAACTATATGGACTGAAGGGCCTGTTTCTGTGCTGCACTGTTCTATGTTTTAGGAGGAGAGTAGCTGGGTAACAGTTAGTGGAGGGACAGGCAGGTAGTGAAGAGCACTCCTGAGGCCATTCCCCTCAATAACATGTATACCAATTTGGATACTTTTGTGGGGGTGAGATATGACCTACCAGGGACAAGCCTGGTACAGAGTCTGGTCTGGTGGCCAAGGGAGAAGAGGCAAACTCCAGTGATGGGCATTTCATAGTTAAAGAGACAGATAAGAGGTTCTGTGGAAGGGATCGAGAATCCCTGATGCCATGTTGTCTCCATGGTGCCAGGATCTGAGATACAGTATCTCAGATAGAGTTCATGGCATTCTCAGGAGGGATGATGAGCAGCCAGATGTCGTGGTGCATGTTGGGACCAGTAGCCTTGGTAGGAAAGGTGATGAGGTCCTGCAGAGAGAATTAATTGAATTAGGTGCTAAGTTGAAGGACAGGGTTGTGATCTCAGAATTGCTATCTGTGCCACGTGGTTCTGAGGTTAGTAATAGGAGGATACTGCAGCTTAACATGTGGCTAAAGACATGGAGCAGGAGAGAGGGCTTCAGGTTTCTGGATCATTGGGCTCTCTTCTAGGGAAGGTGGTACCTGTTCCGATGCATCTGAACTGGAGGGTGACTATTATCTTTGTGGAAGGCAGAGGTTTAAATTAGATTTGCAGAGGGATGAGAACCAGAGTGTAAGAACAGATCGGGGAGTGGAGGAGGGAAAAGTTTGTGAAAATTGCTTGTAAAATGTTAGAGGTCAATGGGTAATACATGGTGGAAAAGTTCTCAGGTTCTATTTCAATGCAAGAAATATTGTAGGAAAGGCAGACAAGCTAAGATCATGGTTTAGCATGTGGAATTATGACATTGTGGCCATTAGTGAAACTTGGTTGCAGGAGAGGGGTGGGAATGGCAGCTCAATGTTCTGGGTTTCCATTTGCTTCAGATGTGACAGAATGGGGGTGAGGGATAGGGAATGAAAGGGGGAGGATTAGCATTCCTCACCAGGGAAAACAGCTGTTCTCAGGCAGGACAGACCAGATGGCTCACCGAGTGGGTCCATATGAGTGGAGCTGAGGAATGGGAATGGTATAACCACACTCATGGAGTTGTACTATAGACTTGCCATAGTCAATGAGAATTAGGATAACAAATCTGTAGTGAGATAGCAGACAGCTGCAGGAAACATAAGGTTGAGATAGTAGAGGATTTTAATTTTCCCACTCGTTGACTGGGACTCCCATACTGTAAAATGACAGAATGGTTTGGAATTTGTCAAATGTGTTCAGTAAAGTTCTCTAAATCAATACATGGAGGTACTAACTAGAAAGAATGCATTAATGAATCTCCTTTTAGGGAACTAGACAGGACAGGGGACAGATGTATGTGTAGAGGAACATTTTGGGTCTAGTGATCATAATGCAACAAGTTTAGAATTAATTATGAAAAAGGATAGGTCTGGACCTCAGTTGAGATTCTAAATTGGAGAAAGGTCAATTTTGAGGAAATGAGAAAGGATCTTGAATTTGTGGATTGGGATAAGTTGTTTTCAAGCAATGATGTGAGAGTTAAGTGGAGTAACTTCAAAGGTGAAATTTTGAGAGTGCAGAGTTTGTATGTCCCTGTCAGGATTACAGGCAAGGTTAGAAGGCATAGGGAACCTTGGTTTTTGAGGGATATTAGGGATCTGGTTCAGAAGAAGAAAGGTGTATAGCAGATATAGGCAACGTGGAACAAGTGGGGTACTTGAGTAATGTAAGAAATGCAAGAAACTACTCAAGAAAGAAATCAGGATGGCTTAAAGAAGACATGAAGTTGCGTTGCCGGACAATGTGAAGCAAAATCCTAAGGGTTTCTACAGGTATATCGAGAGGAAAAGGATAGTAAGAGACAGAATTGACCTCTTAAAGATCAGTGATCAGCAAAAAGAGATTGGGGAAGGTCTTCAATGGTTTTTTTTTTGTGGCATCAGTATTTACTCAAGAAACTGGTGCAGAATCTAGGGGAGTAAGAAAAACAAGCAATGAGGTCATGGAACAAATACAGATTAAAGAGGAGGAAGTGTATGATGCCTTAAAGCAAATAAGGGTGGATAAATCCCCATGGTCTGGCAAGATAGTGCCTCGGACCTTGAGGGAGGCTAATGTAGAAATTGCAGGGGTCTGAAAGAAATATTTAAAATGTCCTTAGCCACAGGTGTGGTGCCGGAAGTTTGGACGGGAGCTCATTTTAAAAAAAAGGCTCCAAAAATTACTGGAAATTAGTGGCCGGTGAGCCTGACATCAGTAGTAGGTACATTATTGGAAGGGGTTCTAAGAGAGCGGATATATATATATGTACTTGGAAAGCCAGGTACTAATTAGGGATAGTCATCATGGCTTTGTGCATGGTAGGTCTTTTTTTTAAACCATATTTATGGAGGAGTTTACCAGGGAAGTTGATGAAGGGAGGGCAGTGAATGTTGCCTGTATGGACTTTAGTAAGGCCTTTGACAAGTTTCCACATGGAAGGTTAGTCAGGAAGGTTTAGAAGCTCAGATTAATGGTGAGGTAGTAAAGTAGATTCAACATTGGCTGGATGGGAGAAGCCAGAGGGTGATGGTGGATGATTGCTTCTCAGACTGGAGGCCTCAGAGATCGGTGAAGGAATCATTGTATTTTTCATCTATATCAATGATCTGGATGATAATGTGGTAAATTAAATTGCAGATGACAGTAAGATTGCAGGCATTGTGGGCAGTGAGGAAGGTTTTCAAAACTTGAAGGGATTTAGACCAGTGGAAAAACATGCTGAATAATGGCAGATTGAATTTAATGCAGATACACAAGTCTGAGGTGTTGCATCTTTAGAAGGACAAGGCCAAGAAAGGACGTACATGGTAAATGGCAGGATACAGAGGAGTGCCGTAGAACAAAAGGGATCTGGGAATACAGATACATAAATTCCCTGAAAGTGGCCTCACAGGTAGAAAGGATTGAAGAGAGAGCTTTTGGCACATAGGTCTTCATTGAATCAAAGTATTGATTATAGCAGTTGGGATATTATGGTAAAGCTGTATAAGACATTGGTGAGGCTAAATTTGGACTATTGTGTGCAGTTTTGATCACCTAACTACTACAAGAAAATTATCAATAAGATAGCAAGAGTGCAGAGAAAATTTACTAGGAAAAACCCAACACCCAAACCCAACCAATTTTCCCTTGCAACTGCTGCCTGTCCCGCATTGGACTTGTCAGCCGCAAATGAGCCTGCAGCTGACGTGGACTTTACCCATCCATAAATCTTCGTCTGCGAAGCCAAGCCAAAGGAAAAGAAATAATTGGTTAATAAGTGCTTCAAGGGAAGGGTCACACTATTGATGGGGCTGACCAATGTGTGCTGTTAAAATTGAAGTGTCTTTTTCTCTGCTTGGTATGAAGAACCATGCAGCAAACGTGGCAAAACGAAATTAATTCAGAGATCACTGAAGAGCAGAACAGATGCAAGGGGCTAAAAGGGATCCTCCTGTTGCTCTCTTTCTGCCATCCATGACTAGCAGACTGCCTGGTGCACTCATCTTACTGATGGCATTTAACTGAGGCAGGGCAGCAGGAATTAGCATGCACACAGCTCCTTCTCTGGACTAGCTTTGTAGCCACAAGTCAAATTTGTTCATGGCATACTGCAATTCAAAATCAAAATGACAGATGATTATCCTGGTTTCTCCTTCTGCCTGAACTGCACACAGATTTTTTTTCTGATCATTACACTCTCTGGCCATTGAAATATTGTAGCTGGAGTGAGCATGAAGATGTGTTCCTTTAGAAAATATTTCCAATTTCACGACCCTGATTAAAGGAATTTGCTGCAGTATTTATGAGCGCTTAAACTAAATGGGAAAAAAAAAATTCTAATGAATGCTCACCTTTGTAAGGGAGGTTCGTAGACACGGTTTCAATGCTAAACACCAGTGCTGTCTGTGTGGAGTTTGTTCAATCTCCCTATTACAATGGGAGTTTCCTCTAGGTGTTCTAGTTTCCTTCCACATCCCAAAGACATGCAGGTTGGTAGATTAACTGACTACTGCAAATTGTTCCTACTGTGCAGACAAGTGGGGGGAGGTTGATGGGAATGTGGAGAGAATAGGTCACTGGGAAGATTATTGGGGGGGAGGGGGAAATATGATTGGTTTTTGAGCTCGCATAGACTTGATGGGCCAAAATAATGTTCTAGGATGAAAGGAAATACAAGTTTTTTAGTGTAAATTCTGTGACTAAATTTATTTGACACTGGAATTCCACATGAAAGGAATTTATGTAAGATTTTCAATTTCTATGTGCTCTGTGGTAAATCAACCAGGCCAAAATTAAAATTAAAGTAGGAAAGTTTTAAAAAATTAGAAACTTCCTAGGTTGAACAAGTAAAATTTAAAAAAAAAAACAGAAAATGCTGGAAACAGTCAGCAGGTGAGATGCAATGAAAAGAGAAACTGTTCATGTTCCAGATCTTAAATTGAATTGAGAAAAAAGAGAAATCCAGATAGTTTAGCAGCAGTGAAGATGGAAGAGGATTGGACAGAACAAAAGGAATATCTCTGATTAGGTGAGACCCAATAATTTAAATTAGTCATTAGACACTCATTATGTTTCTTTATCTGTTAGTAAAGGCTGAGGCTTGAGTTGTGGCCTGGGTTAGAATTTCTCAGCCAGAATGGTCTTGGGGAATGGGGGATGGAGAGAAGTCCTCTTCACTGTCATGATTGGGATATGCTCAACCACTGTTCCTGCTCCATCATTTCTGTCCAGTGACACTGTGGCACATCGATATCATTGCGGTGCCTGCAGGAGGAAGGAAGGAAAGCATGGGAATATGTGTGGTAAACCACTGTTACGCTATGATTGGCTGATGCCGGATGGATGCCTCCTGAGACCAATCCTACCCATAGCCATCTGCACGCTCCACATTCCACTCTGCCTTGATCAGTCGATGAGATGGACGGCTGTCCAGCCTATAGCTGATAAAAGACTCTCAGTTTCACAACTTCAGTTTTTTGTGATTATTGGTGGTGCCTCAATATGGGGAAAAGGAAACTTTCCCAATAGCGGGCCAGTTCCCAGTTTATTTTAAATACATGGAACCATTCAAAGATCAATGTTAACCTTTCTTTAGTCTTTTTTTAAGCTTTACTAAGTTAAAAATACTAAATATATTTTCAATAAAAATAGACACATTTATAGAATAAGTAGTCTAATAATAAAACAAACCCATCCCCTCTCCCCTCCCACAACAGATCTCTAAAAGGAAGCATTAAAAATAAACAAAAACATTCAGTAACGTGCATTACTAAATTCATATTCTTCATATATTGTGTCCACAAAAAAAATCATAATTATGTTATTTTCTCCATATAGATACACGACTTCAACTCATGATGCCATTGAACTACATTTAACTCCGCTTCATCTTTCCAAGACATTTACGAGGAACTGTCAATGTTAGACAAATAAACGGTGTCTGAAACTTATCCAACCCCAAGTCCCCTAACGGAGTAAAATAACCCAACAAAAAAAAAATTTGGATCTAAAGGAAATTGAATTTTAAACAAACTTTGAAGAAACTTCCTAATTTTAAACCAAAAAGGATGAACTTTATCATAAAACCACAGAAGGTAGAAATGTTCCAACACATGCTCCACACCTAAAACATAAATCAATTACTAAATCCATATTTTTTCCATTTTTCAGGGGTTAAATATAACTGATGCAAAAAATTATAATGAACCATACTATATCTTACATTAATTAATTTAGTTAACCCATCATAACACCTATTTTCCCAATCCACCTGACTAATCTCACAACTTAAATCATGCTCCCATTTAATCCTAGATGTATCTAATTTTTTGTAACCATTGTATCTTGCAATAATGCACACATTTCTGATATAAAACCTTTATCTGAAAAATATGAAACCATTAACTCAAATTTAGTTAACTCAGGAATTTTCATTTCTCTTCCAAAATTATCTTTCACTAATGCCTTAATTTGATAATAAACGAACAGAGAATTCTCTAAAATCCCAAATTTCTCTTTAAGCTGATTAAATAATAAAAATTTTCCTTCTTCAAAAAAAATCCTGCAATCTTCTAAAACTCTATTATTTAATGAAAAAGGGAATCAATTTATTTTGTTGGGGTTTGAACTGATGAACTACCTTTTGATCCTGTTAATAAATTCCTTTTAGTCCAAATTTCTAATAAATGTTTCAAAATTGGTACAGTATATTTCTGTAGTAAGACAGTATTCCATTTAAATACAAACCGGTGGGGACAAAAGCAGGAATTGAAAGCCAATTATAAGCTGATGCAAGGGTGATTGTAGAAATCTCAGGATCGACTTCCTTTTTGATACATTGTTGATTATCTGAAACTATGAATTGCGAAAGAATCCAAGCAATAAAGAGGTTGTGCCTTTCTCTATTAAACCCCTCCCCACTCCTCCATCTCTGCCTCTCAATTGCTGCTCAAAGTGTTTTCTGAGTTGACTATGGCCTGTAATTAGCAGAAAAACCTAATTTCTCATGATCTTGGTGGTGCACTGTTGGACAGAATCAGACACACACAAGGTAAAGACTGTACAACAGGCTTTAATCCACAAAGACTTCCACAGAGCCAGGCTGGCTGTGGCTGCAGCAACTCTGAGTGAGGCCTCGGGAGGCCGGCACAGGCTTGTATCCCGAAGGGTAATTAACACCCAGCCGGGTGGGGCTTGATCCATTCAGGCCAACTGATTGACAGCCAGCCATGTGTTGTCCTGTCCCCTTACACTCCTGCAGGTACAGAGGTTGCCCCCTGCAGTAGGCCATTGGTGTACCACCACACTGCCCATTCCTATTTCTCCTTGAAATGAGTGCCTTCCTAAGTCATTTCAGAGCAGCCAATCACATTGGTGAAAGGAAACAAATGTAATTTGGTCAAGGTAAAGATGAGGAATTTCATCTCCTGAGGGAGACTGGTAAACTTGAAGGGTTTTTCTGACAATCTGGTGGTTTTGTGATCATCTGGTAATTTTTCATAATTAGCTAAATTAAATTCCACAACTACACTTGACGGGGTTTAAACCCAGGCCTTTGGATTGAGATGTGTATCATCACTGTTCTTCCAAAACACCTGTCTGGTTAATTGTTTTTAGATAATATTTTCTTACTAGCAATTGTTAAATGATTTTCATATAATGACAAGTAATTCAACTTTTACTCCTCTTGAAGTTTCCTATGAACTGGTCACAAAACTTTACTTCTTTCCCAAAAACTCAGCATCATCATGTTTCCGATTTGTCTCGAGGACCCAATCCTTCCTGGGGTATCGATCAGCCAGAAATCTTCACCATTCAGAATCCAGGTGTACTGTGAAAAAGCAGCATTCAGCACAGGTAAGGTGGGGAAATTCCAAGCTTCAGTTGAGCTTGGTTGTGAGTAAGGAATCAATTTGAATGCTGCATGGGTTGGTCAGATGGTTGGATGATTGGGAACCAGACTGTTCTTCTAATAAACCAGCCACTGCCCACATAAACAACTGAGATTACCCTGAGAACTTCTGTTGGTAGGTCAGATATTGTAGCTATGAATTTGCTTGTCATTGTTTATTTATTTAGGCATACAACATGGTAACAGGCCCTTTTGCCCAATGATCTTGTGCTGTCCAATTTACACCCAATTGACCTTCAACCCCAGTACATTTTGAACGGTGGGAGGAAACCAGAGCCCCTGGGGAAAGACCATGCAGACACGGGGAGAACGAACATACTCCTTACATACAGCGCGGGATTCGAACCCCAGTCGGTGTTGCTGAAACAGTGTTGAGCTAACCGCTACTTTAACTGTGCCACCCTTGTTTTGTTTTTAACGTTTTAATAAAATCACTATTTTTCATAGTGTGATTAATATTTAAGACATTCCAAGTTGTGAATGTTTATGAATCTCTTGTGCATTCAAATATGCTCTTAACTCTTTTGTCGGTTGATTAAACTACCACTCGATTATGTTTTCCCATATTTCTGCAACTGGTATAACCCAGCAAATCTTTTGGTTGAAACTAATGTGACAGCAAACCACTTTTACCCAAGGAATCAGACTGGAGACCTGTGACTGGTGATGTCCTACAAGGTGTAGTGTGTCATCTTCATCAATAATTGAGAGGTAAACTCATATATGCCATGATTAGCAGTTTTGCAGGTGACATTAAAATGCTTGGTATTATAGATAGAGAAGACGGTTGCCAAAAAATTGCAGAAGAGCATTGATTGGTTGGGCAGGTGAGAAGAGGAATGGTTGATGGAATTTAATGCAGAGAAATGAGATGTATTCTGTGAAGTCTTACATAATGAATGGCATGGATATGGGTTGTTTTGAAGAGCAGAGGATCTAGGAGCATAGATTCACAGTACCTTGAAAGTGATGCCACAGGTTGATAATTTGGCACATTGGTCTTTGTCAATCAGAGTATTGAGTAATGAAGTTAGGAGGCCATGTTGAAGTTTTATAAGATGTGGTGAGGCCCTATATGGAGTATTGTGTTCAGTTTTAGTCACTGAGCTGTAGAGGAACAACGTTGTCAAGCTGGAGAGGTGCTGAGGAAACATGAGAATGTTGAGCCTGAGCAGGTTGAAGCAGGCTAGAGCTTTATTCCCTGGAGTGTGGGAGATGAGGGGTGATGTCACAAAGATGTACAAAATCATGAGGGGAATAGATCAGGTGAACGCAGAGTCTTTTGGCCAGATTTGGGATATCAGTAACCTGAGGCTATAGGTTAAAGGTGAGGGGAAAGAGATTCAACAGGAAACTGAGGGGTATCTTTTTTATGCAGAGTCTGGTGGGTGTATGGAATGGACTGCAGAGGAGGGGACTGAGCCAGGAACTATTTCAATGTTTAAGGTTGTACAAATAGATGGATCGGGCTGTACCAGGTATTCAAACCGAGATGTAAGATGGTGTCATTGGGTGGGTTGGTGGTGGGCGGGGGGTGGGGGGGGGGGGTTGGTTTCCATGATCATGTCAGGGGTTTGGATCTGGAATTTGTGTTGCCGACGGTTTGGACTGAAAGCGGTGTAGCTGCAGGAGAGCAGGAGGTGAATCCATAGACACTTGGTGTCACTGGGGGACTCTTTTGCTTTTCTTTCACTGACTGTAAGGGGTGCTGAACAATTTCTGCTGATGGCAAATCTTTCTGTCTTATTGTAGACTAAAGGAAATTTCATGTAATATTACATTTTCTATTTTATTACATGACAGTAATGAATCTTGAATAGGATGCATCTAGCGGTATATGGGCCAGATGCAGGCAGGTAGGATATTTTAGTTGGACGGGCAAGTTAGGACAAAGGGCCTTTTTCCACATTGTATGACTCTGTGAGAAATAGTCACTCCAATCAATAAAAAGCATGATAATGGGGTAGACTTGTACTTTACAATGCTCACAGGAATTGATTTCTCATTATAAAATATCACACTACTTTCAATACAACTTATTTTAGCATTTCCTGGCAGTTACACAAGTCATCCAAAATCCTCATCCTTTCCTCATCATCCCTCTCGCCCTGTTCTCTTTACACAGCTTCTGAACTGAATTCCTTCAGGCCTGATGAAGAGTCGGCCATTCTTTTTCTCCCACTGAATCTGCTGAGCCCCTGCAGATTGTATTTGGTTCTTTATCTTTCCCAGCTGGTTGCTTTTTCTGGGCCCATATACTAAAGGGCAGAGAGTGCACTGGGGGACTTTACAGCTTTGTTCACAGTAAAGAATTCAGAATAAGTGTTGGAGAATGCAGATTTAACATATTTGGTTTTAAAAACAATGACGAGAGTTTATTGTCAAGCACAAGTACAATGTACAAATGCACTGAAATTCTTGCTTGCTGCAGTAGCATTGGTACACAAAATACACTAACAAACAGTAAGTGTAAGTTACCACGAGGGGTAAAAATAAAAGGATAGATCGATATTCACAGTTGCAGATGGTGTAAAACAGAATGGGAGTTTATAATAGTGCAGTCAGATCGTTGGTCCTGGAATGCTACAGTTAAGGTAGTATGGGAAGGTTTAAGAACATGATAGCTATTGAGGAAAACAGACTGTTCTTGAAACCAGAGATCCCAGACTTCAGGCCAGGCATGGGATGAGGAAACATTTGTTGTTACTACAATCCGAGATGCTTTGGTTGAAGGAGGACTGGAACTGAATCAACAATGACTTCCAAAGAAGAATTGGATAAATGATTTTAGATTTGTAAGGTTGTGGGCAAAAATAAAACAAATGGGGATAGTGGGACACAGTGACAGACTCTTTCAAAGAGCTTGTATGATCATCATAATGGCCAGAATATCCTTTTTTCTTTTCTGCATCATTTTATGTTCAATGCATGTATTTCATGGTACCTTGTTACCTCGTACCATGTGGCGGACCCAAGAAAATGAATACTGCAATGTATTATCGATGTTGAGGGAGAAATCTGCTTGCAGATTTTAAAAGCAAAACTTTTCATTTCAGAGTTGGTAGATAATGCAATAGATGACATTGCATACAGCAACATTCATGTTTCACACAGAACAAACGAGCGAAAATATCATCAAACATTTTTCAGCTGCACAAATGCCCATTTAACACTCTGAGGAGCCTATTCTATGCCAATAAATCAAAATGCACTCAGGTGGTGTTTTGTTGATGATGGCTTTATAGGAATGCGCTCGACTTCTTCCACAGTCAGGTTCTCATTGAATTCCAGTGACAGTGAAATGCAGAATAGCAAATTGAAATCAGACAGCTGGAAACATGAATCTAGCAATTGTCATAGATTAAAACAAGCTTGTGGAAGAATCAAGTGATAAATAATTAAGTTATATGCCCAACAGGACTGAGCTTGGATACACTTCAATATTAAAACCAGTGGAGAATGTATTATAGAAGGTGTTGGTTGATGGTGGGATTAATATTGTTTTATAAACCAGAAGGAATGAATAGCTGCTTCAGTTGAAAAAAAAATTGCATTCATAATGAATGAAATACCTGACTGGTGAAAAGGTGTTGAATTCAGGGTTGGAGTGTGGATAACATTGACTATTTCTGTCAGTAGCATGCCTCACCTGGCTCCCTCAGGTGAAGGGTACCCCACGGACAACAGATGGAGGAAGTTGGGCAGAAAAAGAAACAAATTAGTGATGCCGTAATCAGAGTCACTCATCCTTGGGCAACATGTCATCTTGAATCATCATATTCTGCTTGGTCCATCCAAATTGGGTCAGATAAAATGAGGAACTCATTGTAAACATTGATGTTCCCCCCCCCCTCTCCTGCTCCCTCCCCCTCCCAGATACTTCCCTTCCAATTTTAAGCAGTTGTCTGAAGAAAATATTTAATGGTTAGTGGGTTTAATCATCTGCACTACATTTTTTTTTATCATGGCTACATATTATTTTCAGCTTGCACATGCTGTGAAACTGTTTCAAACCTTAAAACTTAACTTGAATAGCTGTAAGAGCTATTGTTTTCCTGGCATTTCTATGAAAATGCTATCATAGGGTTTTATTATGACATCATTGCAGATTTCACACTTATCACTGTACAATTCCTACAATGGAGTTACACTTCATAAAGTATTTCATTGGCGTGGATAACTCTGAAGAGCTCTGTGGCTGAAAAAATGCCTCTAAAATGCACAACTTCCTTTTTTAGCAATTCATTTACTTCTCATGTCTGTTGCAGAAAAAGGCAGAAAT
The DNA here is from genome assembly GCF_036971445.1 of Narcine bancroftii. Taxonomy (NCBI): domain Eukaryota; kingdom Metazoa; phylum Chordata; class Chondrichthyes; order Torpediniformes; family Narcinidae; genus Narcine; species Narcine bancroftii. The sequence continues at coordinate 84,197,343 of NC_091475.1, forward strand.
ATCACAAAGCAAACAAACCAACAAACTCAGCGGATCAAGCAATATCCATCGAGAGAAATGGAAGGGGTGGGGTGAGAGGCAGGCATAAAAAGGGGAGCAGGAGGGCCAGGGAGGTTAGACAAATGTGAGGGTGGTGGTCAGTTAGAAAGGCAACAACTTAGGGAGGGGGTGTGAACTGAAAAGTGAGTACTGGAATGGGCTAGCAACAACGGGAAAAAGGATTAGGTCTTTGTATCATATCACTCAGTTTACAAAGGGTAAACAATTACAGATGTAAGGGGAACAGTCAGACATTCGAACTTGCTTCTTAACATCTAACGTTTTGACAAAGCCTTCTGATCCATCCAGGGTCACATCTTAAAGATGGAGACCAAAGGTGATCTGACAATACTGGATGTGATCGGGATTGCTGTGCATGAGCCACAATGGTGAAGTCAATGGCAGTAGTCATATGTAAGGTGTCTTTGTTGTGCCTGGACAGGGCAGCCAGGCCATTTGCTTTTCCTCGGATGTGCCGTATGTCCAATGAAAATTGTAGAATAAAGTCCAAGTACCGAATCTCTCTGGGTGAGTAGAGATGTGCTTGTACTTGCAGTATGAGTGCTGGTGGTCTGTATAAATGGTGAAAGCACGAACTTCCTATAAAAAGCGGAAATATTTCAACCAAACGTATTTTACTTTGCCACAGCTGGCGAAAGCTTGGCTGAAAAAAAACACCAGAAGTTCCATTTCTCTACAGACTCATTGTTCTTTATTTGTCTGTAAGCTGTGGCAAATCAATGCCGTTACAATGGTCAGTTCTGGGTTTGATTTTTCATTTCTGATTTTTTTATTAACAACCACAGTTGAAATCCTCTCATGCGATGTTAACAATAAGCCTGTTAAAACTATATAGGGAATTCATTTATACTTCACTGGTCTAAATAAGGCATTAATCTTTGTAAAATAAACATTGTCCAATTCTGCTTTATGTTTCTATGTCTATACAACAATAGAGGAGACTACACTCATTCTTCAAAGATCCATCACCTTTGTGATCTTGGTGACAAATTTTAAGTCCTTAAATGTGAACACCATTGCAGGAAATTCACAGGGCATTAAAGAGACTATGCCTTTCGTATTGCACGTTGCTTTAATCTCCTAACTTGATGAGGAATATTGGAGAATTTGGAGTAAGTTCACTGGGTGATTCCTGGGTTGACGGATTAACACATGAGAAATGGTTGAAAATGGGTTGGCCACTCCTGAGTTCTGAAAAAGGAAGGGTGACCTTTTCAAAACATTAACAATTCTGTGAGGTTTTGCCAGGGCAGTTGTTGAAAGAAGCAAATTTGAAAAAGATTCTCCCAAATTACCCTCAATTAATGGAGTGAGGACTTTTGAAAGCTGTATTGTTGTCCATTCTTCTGGGATTGTCACCTGTCAACGAATCAAGCCTGTTGCATCTGTGGCTGAGCAGAATTTACTGGGAGAAGCCAGGTGAGGAGGATCATTGAAGCGACTTTCCCTGTGGGAGGTGGTAGAGCAACTTTTCTGTAGTCACTGAAATTGGAATTATATCCTTCGTTGAACACAATGATTTAGGTCTTAGATCTTCTCCTTTTCAGATGGCTGAGGCGACATCATGAATTTGTGCCAGAAGAGCTCTCCACTATTGTTTACTTACTTCAGATCTACTCAGTATGCCTTGTAATTTTTCAGTTATAGATGGTTTTCATGACCACTAGCTGAGCAAGGGTATGGTCACGATTGTGGCAAATTGTTCACTCTGGGAAGGAAGTAAAGATAATTATATCAATGATAGAGGCTTGTTTAAAGAACACTTTATTTTCTTTCCTGTGAGAATTCTCTCTGATCTTCAAAGCTCTCTTCCATCCTTGATTCTTATTGCGTTGAGTCTTTGAGCGACAGATGCACTTGACAAAGTTGAAAAATCCAGATCATGTTATTGGCTAATAACTGGATCCCCCATGCTTTTTCTATACCTTGGTTAAAGTCATTTTTTTTATACTGGACCTCAGCTTTTGTTTTGCTTGAGTTTGCTACATTGTAGGATATGTGTTTCCCTGGAGTTCCTAACATCCAAAAAAAAAATTTGGAGAATATGTAAACAAATACTCATGGCACAGGAAGCTTGCAACAAAGCATACTCTCATTGTGCAAGGGCTCTTCAAAGACCATCACTTCAGAACTTTCTATGGCATTGTTGCTGTTCAGAGAAAAGTTTGCCATATAACACAATGTTGAAAGAAGTAACAGCCTTGATGGAATATTTGTTATTCAAAGCCAAGAGAAGGCACTATCCAAAAACACCTTGAATTGTGTTTTGTCACATGTACTAAGGTACATGAGAAAGCTAATTTTGCAAACTGTATGGCTGGTCAACCTGTACATAATACAGTTGTTAAAAAAAAAATTACCAAGCATGTTTTGAGAGTACAGAGGAATCAGTTAGAACAGAAAAACTGCAACACCATTTACAAGTGTCAGGTTCATTTGGAGTCTCGTAACAGTGGGAACAAAATTCTTCCTGAATTTAGTCATGCGTGATCTAACAGTCATGAATTTTCCTCTCGAGAGGAGGAGAGTATAGAAATTGGAGCTAGAGTGAGATGAGTCTATTAAAATGCTGACTGCTTTACCAAAGCAGAAGGAAGTATAGATGGAGTTGACGAGGGTTAGAGGGGGTGTGAGATGGTCTGAGATGCGTTCACAACTCTTTACGTCACTGGCACTCTGGGGACCCTATGGCTTCTCAGTGCCTTGAAGAGAGGCTCAGGCCTAAATTATCGATTATATATCTTTACTTCCTATGGACACTGTGAGACTGTTTGAGTTCCTCCAGCATTTCTGTTTTCACTACAATCACAGCATCTGCATACTTGTTTAACCCTATGGCTTCTGTTGGTCAAGTCTCATCAACGTTGATGGCAGCCCTGACTGGATTCGGTTCTCCAAAAGCAAACATTTTATATATTCTTATGATGTAGGAAGAATCATGTAATGTAGAAGGAATCGATGATGGTTCTCAGAGCAAATCCCATTTGCTCTTCTTTGTGCTCACACTTGCCCATCAAAAACCACCAAACTCCCCTTACCTCCATTCTCCCATGACACCAGGATCAGTTCATAGCAGTTAACCAACTAACAGCTTTGAGATAAGTGAAGAAACTGGAGCTCTGAGGGAAACACATTGCAATTGAAAGGGTAACATGCAAACTCCACATAGATAGCATCAGAGAGAGGGAATGAAATGGTGATAGTAAGGGGTGGAACAAAACCATTTATCCCATGGAGTCCATGCCAGCTCTTAGAAAGTCCTAAATCTCCACTCATTTTCCTTGCATGCCCATTAACTCCTCTTGGATTCTCCTTCCACCCAATATCGATTAAGTTTGAGTTCAATTAGATTTCAGAATTTAGTACATATATGATATCACATACAACCCTGAGATTCTTGTTCCTGCAGGTAAGAAAGAATGACTGCTTATTGGTTGTGCAAAAAAACTATAATCAATGTACACATGTAAACAAATAGAACTGTAAACAAACTGTGCAATACAGACGGGGGAAGAAATCAATAAATTACAAAAGTAAGATTCTGAAAATAAGATCTTGAGTTTGTTGTTGAGGACTCTGATGGTGGAGGGGTAGCAGTTGTTCCTGAACCTGGTGGTGCGAGTCTTGTGGCTACGATCACTACTGGCTATCCAGTCGACCTCTGTAAAGATTTTAACGCTGTGGTGTTATTGTGTCTCCATATGTTTTACTGTATGCAGACAATGGGGTGCTTTTTGCTTCTTTTTCTTTGTTCTTTCTCTGTTTAATAGGACAAGAAGAGGGGAGGGGGTGGAGGGAGGGGTTTGCTTGATGTTTTGCATTTTGTATGATTTTTGATTGTTAAATAAATTAAAAATGATAAATAAAATATTCCAAAAAAAAGAGATGGCATGCACCATAGTAGACCTCTTGCTATAGTAAGCAAATTGGAATGGATCCATGTTGCTGCTCAGACAGGAGCTGACATGCTTCAACACCACGCTTTCAAAACACTTCATCACTGTTGATATAAGTAGCCACTGGTCAATAGTGTTTTAGGCAGGTTACCACACTCTTCTTGGCCAATGGTACGATTAACACCTGTTTGAAACAGGTGGGTATCATGCGTAAAGTTTAAAACCTTGTGTTTTTGATTTTTGTTAATTTTGTTCCTATCCCTTTAAGGAATTGTTTGTAGTGTTACCATAGTTACTATGAGGTAATATCCAAGCAGATGAGGAGTTTGTATCTCATTCTTCGAAGAGCCATGAAAGATGTGTGAGCTTGAGATACTTTTCTTTGAATCATCTTATTTAATCATAATCATCTTATTTTTGGTTTATATCTGTTTAAAGTTGAATATCTTTATCATTATACAGTATGCTTTGTTCACTCATCGTATGAAAATCTCAATGCAAAGTTATGCAAAATGTTTATCAATGAATTAAAGCTACTTACAGCTGCAACTCCAAAGTTTGATTTATTGGATTAATAAAATAGTAATTTGGAATATTGTCACTTGTGTTTCTGTGAAGATGACATGTTTTGAAATTGGGAAATATGAGAGCTTGGAAAGTGTCTATACCATGCCCTGTCAGAGTGAGGTGTTGAAGATATTTGTGAAAACATTGGTAAGTTGATCAGCACTGATTTTTAATACCCGACCTGATACTCCATTCAGGCTTGATGCTCTCCTTTGATTCATTCTCCTGAAGGCAGCCCACACGTCATCCTCAGATACGGACAGGAGAGGATCATCATGATGGTTCTTCCTTGTTTTTGTAGTTGAATCAGACTTAAAGGCATTGAGTTCATCTGGGAGTGAAGCTTTGCCATTTCCTATTGCACTGGATTTGGTTTTGTAGAATTTGTCATTTAAGCCTTGCCACAGCTGTCGGGTATCCTTGATCGTTTCCATTTTCCTCTGGAAACTCCACTTCACCCAGGTCGTACCTGCTCCTTCTCTAGTGATCTGGATCTCCACACTTAAATTCTCAGCAGATTATATTTCTAGTGCATAAGCAATTCATTTTAATAGATAGCTCATAAATTATGATAATGCTAGTTACCTTGGTTACATTTCTGAGAGAGGTTTCAAATGTGTTGGCAAATTATTCTTAATGAATTTACATCCAAGTGGATTTAGGCTTGAGTGCCTAAACTGAATTCAGTTCATTGAAGGGAGGCAGAGAACTATAAGCTAGTTTAACATCTGTTGTTGTGAAACTGCTTGAAGCCATCATTAAAGAAGGAATAGCGAGGCATCTGGAGTGAAACGGATCCATCAGGCAGACACAACATGGATTCAGCAAAAGCAGGTCCTGTTTGACAAACTTAATGGAGTTCTTTGTGGATATAATGAGTGTGGTAGATAGAGGGGAGGTGATGGACATGGTTTACCTGGATTTCCAAAAGTTATTCGATAAAAGACTTGTACATCTCAAGCAGGATGGATAATTGCACAGAAAATACCAACATTCTGTTCGGCTGCAGCAAGTAAGAGTTTTGGTGCATTGGGCAATGTACATGACAATACACCTTGTCATTAACATTGTAACCTTTACAGGAAAGAATCATGCAGAATTGATCAAATGAACCGAAGCCAATAACAGAATGATAACAATTCAAATTTGTTTGTAGATATTATCTCTAGAGTTACTGTACTAGGATGATTCTTGGAATGCAAGGGCTAATGTCTGAGGAAAGTTTGGCAGCTCTTGGACTGTATCCATTGGAGTATAGAAGATTGAGAGGGAGATCCTCTTTCGAATTTTGAAAGGTTTTGACAGAGTGAATGTAGATATTTCCCTTGGTGGGTGAATCAAGGACAAGAGGGCAGTCTTAAAATTAGAATGATGATTTCCTGACAGATTAATGAAATTAAGTTGAATAAAAACAGCTGGTATAAACAAAGAACTTTTGTGAATGATTCAACAAATAGAAGCAATGGACAAATTTAGGGACTCGTCTCAAACAAATAATACATCTTAAAGCAATGCCTGAAAACTAGCTAATAAATTGCATATAATTTGACAGATACAGTGTTAAATAATCTCACTAACTTGTATTTTTATAGAACTGTGAATGTTAAAACATTATTATGCGAACATACCAGAAGCAGTTTTGTGATTTAGGGGACTAAAATGGTAAAATTATGGAACACAGCAGCTGCTTGGTTACATTGTGGTGTAAAATGTAATAAATATTAATAAAACAGATTCTGGATATCTGAAACTTAAAAAATGGAAAATAATCATAGGGTTGGGCAGCATTTGTGGAAAGAGAAGAAAAAAAAAGCACCAGAACTAATAGATGTATTTAAAAGCAATATCTGCTCGATGAATCTCCTTAATAGTCTTCAAATGGCATGTCGATCTGTTCCAAATGTGCAGCTGACAAATTAATCAAAAGGCAAGAATTTATAAATTTATTAGACATGATGGTAACAGGCCCTATTAGCCCTTGAGCCCATGCTGCTCAATTTCAGCCAGTTGACCCACTACCCCTGCTACGTTTTGAATGTATGGAAGGTGACAACTGAGATCTTTTTAATAGCTTAAATAAATGAATGTGTTGAAGATTTGGGCACTGATTAAAAGATGGTGGCTGCTGCTAAATCCACAGGTAAAAGACTCGGCAACTGGTAGGTGTTGGGAGTTGGGCTTCGTTTCAGGAAGTCAATAGACTTTGGCATGATTCCAAAGGATTGGAAGGTTACAAATGTGGTTCTGCTGTTTAAGAAAGGTGGGAGACAGAAAAAAGGAACCTATAGGCCTACTAGTCTGATGTCGGTGGTTGGGAAGATATTAGAGTCGATCCTCAAGGACGTGGTCATGAAATACCTAGAGACGCTTGACAGGATAGGTTCAAGTCAGCATGGTTTGTTGAAGAGTAGATCCTGCCTGTCCAACCTATTAGAATTTTTTGAAGAAATCTCAGGTAGGATGGCTGTGGATGCTGTATATTTGGATTTTCAGAAGGCTTTTGATAAGGTGCCGAATGTGAGACTGCTTCATAAGATGAGAGACCATGGAATTACAGGGACGATATTAGATCGGATAGAAAATTGGCTGATAGGGTAGGAAGCAAAGGGTTGAAATAAAGGGATCTTATTCATGTTGACTCCCTGTAACAAGTGGTGTTCCACAGGGGATCGCTACTGTTTATAATTTATATTAATGATTTGGATTGTGGATTGAATGGTTTTGTGGTCAAATTTGCAGATGACATTAAGACAGGTGGCGGAGCAGCAAGGGTTGAAGAAACCATAAAGTTATAGAAGGATATAGACAGCTTGGGGGACTGGGCAAAAAATGGCAGATGAGATGCAATGTTGAGAAATGAATGGTTCTACATTTTGGTAGTGGAAATAAACAGGCAGTGTACTATTTGGATGAAGAGAAAATTCAAACCTTAGAAGTGTAAATGGACCTGGGCATCCTTGTGTAGGGAAACCTAAAAGTTAGTGACCAGGTTGGATCGGTAGTAAAGAAAATGGATGCTATATTGGCATTCATTTCAAGAGGATTAGTTCTGGTGCTTTTTTTTTCTTCTCTTTCCACAAATGCTGCCCAACCCTATGATTATTTTCCATTTTTTAAGTTTCAGATATCCAGAATCTGTTTTATTAATATTTATTACACTCTTCTTTCAAGAAGAGTAAAGAGGTGTTGATGAGGTTCTATGAGACCTCAATTGGAGAACTGTATGCAGTTTTGGGCCCCCATCTTAGAATGGAATGTGATGGTGTAGAGGAGATTTACTAGTATGATTCTTTGAATGCAAGGGCTAATGTATGAGGAACCTTTGGCAGCTCTTGGACTGTATCCATTGGAGTATAGAAGATTGAGAGGGAGATCCTGTTTTGAATTTTGAAAGGTTTTGACAGAGTGAATGTAGATATTTCCCTTGGTGGGTGAATCAAGGACGAGAGGGCAGTCTTAAAATTAGAAGTTATCCATTTAAAACAGATGAGAAAAAACATCTTTAATCAGAGGGTCATGGATTTGTGGAACTCATTCCCACATACAGTGGTGGAGGCCCGATCACTGGGAGAGTTTAAGCTGGAGACTGATAAGCATCTAATTGGTTGAGGCATCAGGGGATATGGGTAAAAGGTTGGAAATTGGAACTAGGTATGAATATAGTCCAGCTTCGGGTTGAGTCATAGGACAGACTCGATGGGCCAAGTGGCCTACTTTAGTTTCTTAACCTTATGATCTTGTGAAAAAGGACGTGGAGACAGGAATCGGCAACTGATGAGTGTCAGGAGCTGGACTTTGTTTCAGGATCTTTAAAATGATAAACAAAGCAAAGATTGGTTGGAGTACAGACTACAGATAGAGCCCGCAACATATAAAAACAGAAAAGCTCAAGCGGAGCAGCCAGTGCATGAGTGGCCCGCTGTTGTGGAGATTTAGTACCCTACTGTACGGTGGGGATTTAGTGGCCCGCTGAAAGGTGAGGATTTAATGGCCCGCTGAAGGGTGAGGATTTAGTGGCCCGCTGAAGGGTGAGGATTTAGTGGCCCGCTGAAGGGTGAGGATTTAGTGGCCCGATGTTGGACTGGAGATTTCGTGGCCCGCTGTAGGGATGGGGATATAGTGCCCGTTGTTGGAGTGGCGATTTCGTGGCCCGCCGCCGGGGCGGGGGCCTCCCGGCCCGCCGCCGGGGCGGGGGCCTCCCGGCCCGCCGCCGGGGCGGGGATTTAGAGGCTTTTGTGAGCAGAGAGTGAGGACGTACAACTGGTAAGTTCAGGTAAGATCTTTGTATCACAGCAAAGAGTGGGTAGTGGAAATGGCATCTGAGGCAGTGGAATGCTCTGATTGCAGGATATGAAATCTTTGGGAAAGCATAATTGTCCCTCGTGACTACACCAGCAAGAGGTGTATCCAGCTGTAGTCCCTTACAGACCATTTTAGGGAACGGAGCTGGATGAACTCCAGATCATTCGAGAGGCAGAAGGGTTGATAAACAAAAGCTAAAAGTAGACGGTCATACCCAAAAGGCAGCTAACTGTGTGACTGTCAGGAGAGTGAAGGGAATTAAAGGGAAAGTGCAGAGAACCCCTGTGGCCATTCCCTTCAACAATGTATAATGATTTGGATACTGTAGGGGGGTCTATTAGGAATATGGCACAGTAATCAGGACTGGTACAGTGTCTTGCCCTTTGGCTTAGAGAGAAGGGGGAGAAGTGGAAAGCTATAGTGATTGGGGATTCAATGGGTGAATAGATTGGCAATTTTGTGAACAAGATTGAGATTGCTAGATGGTACCAGAATCAGCATCAAGGATGTCTTGGATCGAGTATGCAGCATTCTCAAACAGGATGAAGAGCCAGATGTTGTGGTCCACAATGGTACCAATGACATAGATAGGAGTAGGGATGTGATCCTGAAGAGAGAATATAATGATTTAGGAAGGAAGCTGAAAATCAGGACCTCAAGGGTGGTAATCTTGTGAATGCTGCCTGTGCCACATGCCATTGAGTGTAGTAATAGAAAGTTGTGACAGATGAATGCATGGCTGAAGAGTAGGTGGAGGGGCAGGGGTTCAGATTTGTGCATCAATGGGATCTCTTCTGGAGAATGTATGGCCTATACAAAAAGGTCAGGCTGCACCTGAACCAGAGGGGAACCAATATCCTGGCGGGCAGATTTGCTAGAGCTGTTGGGGAAGGTTTAATCTAGTTTGGAAGGATGATAGGTTACAGAATGTGGGGGGAGAGAACAGAACAGAGCAGAACATGGAAAGAATGATGCAATGTGTTGTGAGTTGGTGAGGAAGGACAGGCCGGGTAGGAAACATAAATGCAACCATTTGGAGGGTTTGAAATGTTTCTATTTCAATGCAAGGAGGTTTAGGAATAAAAGCGAGTTAGAGCATGGATCAGTATTTGAATTACGGTGTTGTGGCCATTGCAGAGACTTGCCTAACGCAAGGATGGAATTGGTTGCTGCAGGTACCAAGGTTTAGATCTTTTAATAGAATAGGATGGGAAGTAAAAGACTGGAGGGGAGGGGTTGGTGGGAGTAGCATTATTGGTAAGGGATAGTATCACAGCTACAGAAAGGCTGTTTGTTGTGAAGGGAGTGTCTAATGATTTGGTGTGGGCGGAAATCAGATACAGGAAGGGAATAATCACTATATTGAGTGTAGACTATAGATTCCCATATACCCTCAGGACACTGAGGGACAGATAAGAAGGCAGATTTTTCACTGGTGCAGAAATAGCAGGGTTGTTGTTATGGGAGACTTCAACTTCCCAAATATTGACTTGCACCTCCTTACTGTAAGAGGGATAGATGGGGCCAGAATTTGTCAGGTGTGTGCAAGACGATTCTTAACACAAAGTGACAAGCAGCCTCAAGGAGAGGCCATACTGGATCTAGACCTGGTCAGATGGGGGAGTAATATGGTGATAGTCGCCACAACTCCGAGCTTGAAATATAATTATGGACAAGGGTAAAACACCAGACAAAATTGCAAGGTGTTTAATTGAGGAAGGGATAATCATGATGGAATGAGGCAGGAACTAGGAAGAGTAAATTGGAAACAAATATTCTTGGGGAAAAAACACAGAAGTGATGTGGAGGATGTTTTGGGACTACTTGAGCTGTGTCCTGGACAGGTTTGTTTCTCTGAGATGGGGAAGAGATGGTTGATAAAGCAGGTTAGGCAGCTAGTTAAGAGGAAGAAGGAAGCGTACATTAGATTTAGGAAGCAAAAACAGGAAGGGCTCCTGAGAATTGTAGTCAGGAAGGAACTTTTTATATCGTATACTAACACTATATAAAATACAGAGGTATTCTATCTCTTAGGAGAGATAGAAAGAGGCCATGACAAGGTCTTAGCAAGTAGGATTAAGGAAAACCCTAAGGTGTCCTATGCACATATGAAGAACAGAAAGTTACCAAGAGTGAAGGTAGCACTGCTTAAGGATAAAGATTGAAACCTGTGCCCAAAGGTTGAGGAGGTCCTAAACTTTGCCTCAGTATTCACCAGAGAAAAAGATCTTGCTCAAGGTGAGATCAGAATAAAACATGCTTATGTACTGTACTAAGTTGAGATTTTAAAAAGAGAAAGACCTGGGTCTTCTTAAAAACATTAGGATTGATAAATCCTTTGGACCAGACAAGATGCTGTATGTCCCAGGTTGCTGTGGAAAAGGAGGAAAGAGATAGATGGGGTGTTTGCAATGATCTTTGTATCCTCTTTGGCCACAGGAGAGGTTTTGGAGGATTGGAGAAGGGAAAATGTGGTCCACTTGATTAAAAGAGGTAATGGGGGAATCCTGTGAATTATAGACCAATGAGTCTTGTATCAGTGGTGGGCAATCTATTGAGAGGATTCTTAAGGAGGACAGGATTACGAGCATTTAGAGAAGTACAATCTTCTCAGGGATAATCAGCATGGGTTTGTAAGGGGGTTTTGCCTTATGAGCCTAATTGATTTTTTTTTTGAAGAGCTATCTAAAGAAATTGATGAAGGTAGGGTGACAGATTTAGTGTACATGGCATTTGACAAGGTTCCTCATGGGAGACTCATTCAGAAAGTCATGAGGCAAGGAATTCATGAAACCTTGACTGTGAGGATTCAGAATTGACTTCTCTGAAGTAAGAGGAGAGTAGGAATGATGAGAAAGTATTCTATCTGGAGGTCAATGATGACTAGTGGAATTCTGCAGCGATTTGTTCTGAGACTCCTGCTCTTTGTGATTTTTTTTTAGAAATGACCTGAACAAAGAAGTAGAGGAATGGGTCAGTAAATTTGCAGATGACACAAAGGTTGGAGATGTTGTGGGTAGTGCTGAAGGTTGTTGTAGGTTAAAAGTGGATATAGACAGAATTCAAATTTGGGCGGAAATTGGCAGATAGAGTTCAATCGGGATAAGTGTGAGATGATGTATTTTGGAAAGTCAAACCTGAAGGCAGAGTACAGGGTTAATGGTGGGATACTTAACAATGTGGAAGAATAGAGGGACCTTGAAGTCCAAATCCATAGATCTCTTAAGGCTGCTACACAGGTTGATAGGATTGTTAAGAAGGCCTATGGCATTCTGGGCTTCATTAGATGGAGAATGAGTTTATCAATTGTGAGTTAATGGTGCAGCTCTATAAATCTCTGGTGAGACCACTCTTGGTATATTGTGTTCAGTTCTGGTCACCTTTTTACAGGAAGGATGCGGAAGCCATGGAGAGGGTGCAGAGATTTACCATAATGCTGCCTGGATTGGAAAATATGACACAAGACAAGGTTATCTCTTTGAAGCAAAGAAGGATGAGATGTGACTTAATAGAGGTCGACAAGATTATGAGAGGCATAGATAAGGTAGGCCACCAGCATCATTTCCCAGGGCTGGAGTAGCAAACACTAGAAATCATCTGTGAAAAATTTAGCAGAGACATCAGGGATTTTTTTAACACAGTTGTGGGTTCCTGGAATGCATTGTCAGGGATAGTAGTGGATACGAGAACGATCGGGGGCATTTAAGGGATTCTCAGGCACATGAATGAAAGAAAAATAGAGAGATGAGGTAGGAAATGTTTAGAATTTTGGGGGTAGGTATATATCAGTCAGAACAGCATAGTGGGCCAAAGGGCCAGTGCTGTGCTTTAATGTTCTATGTCTTAAATGAATATTACCATTCATTAACATGTCAGAAGTCCAGATATAATTCATATTCAGAATCAGGTTTATTGCCATGTACATGTGTCATGAAATTTCTTGGTTTGCCTCAGCATTATTATGCTTTACAAGTTCAAAACTTGCTATAAATTCAGTTTTGTTAATACACTACATTAAAAAAAAGTGCAAAATAATAGAAAAAAGTGAAGTATCTGTGGCTCATTGTGCATTTAGAAATCTAATAGTGGAGGGGAAGAATCTGTTTTTGTTACTTTGGGTGTTCATCTTCAGGGTCCTGTACCTCCTTCCTGATGGTAGCAGTGAGAAGAGGGAATGGCCTGTGAGGTGGTGGTCCATGATGATAGTGGCTGCTTTCTTGAGATGTAGATGTCCTTGGTGGAGAGAAGACTAATGCCCACGATGGCTCTGGCCGGATGGTAGCAGTATGAAGAGGGCATGGCCTGGATGGTGAGGATCCTTGAGGAGAGAGGCTGTGTTTTTTTAAGAAAATACCTCTTGTAGATGTCTTTGGGGTGAAGACTGATGCCCATGGTGGTGCTGGCTGAGTTCACAACTCTCTGTAGACTTTTTCTTTGACACCTCCACACCAGACGGTGATGCCACTAAACAAAATGCTCTCCACTGTGCATCTGTGGAAATTTCAAGTTTTGGTGACCTACCAAATCTTCTGAAATTCCTAACAAAATAGAGCCGATGGTGAGCCTTCTTCCTGACTGCAGCGACATGAAGTTACTAGGATATGTTTACAGAGATGTTGACACTCAGGAATTTGAAGTTATTTGCCCTCTCCACTGCTGTGTCCTCAGTGAGGACTGGTATATGTTCTCCTCTTTTCCTCTTCCTGCAGTCCACATTCAATTGCTTAGTCTTGCTAACGTTGAGAGAAAAGTTGTTGCGATACCACTCAATGAGCTGATCTGTCATCCTCCTGCATGCTTCCTCATTGCTGACTGTGATTCGGCTGACGACCATGGGGTCATGGAACAATTTGTGGATGGCATTTGAAATGTGCCTAGCCTCACAGTCATGGGTGCAGAGAGCAGAGCAGTGGGAAAGCACGCATCCTTGAGGTGCGCCAGTTATTTGTCAGTGAAGAGGCTATGTTATTACCGATCCTCACTGACTGTAATCTTCCAATGAGCAAGTTGCAGAGACAGGTGTAAAGGCTCAGATTTTGAAGCTTGTTGACCAAGACCGAGGAGATAATGGTTCTCAGAGCAATGTGTAATTTGGACTATCATGCCCCGTAGACAACAACGAATTCATGCCATTTTGCCTTATTTCATCATTAGACATCTGGTAATGTGACCCCCATGCCCATATTTAGATGTACCGTGAGTATCCTCACAATCACCATTTAAAAATAGAACAACAAGAGCAGGACAAAGCCATTTGGCTGAGCTTTTGCTCCACTATTTACTTGGATCATGGGTGAATTTTTGTCTCAAGACAATATTCCTCTTTTCTCCCCATATTCCTTAATGGCCTTTATATCTACTCTTAACTTCATGGGTTAGACCATTCATCTCTCTAAATGACTTCTCCTTAGCACAATTGTACGCAAGTTGCTTCTTCAAACATCACTCTCAGGTACAGAGATGCCTATGCTCAGGGCATGAAAAAACTCTAGAGCACACATGTCAAACTCTGATATAATTATATTTGGCCCGCAAGATCATTTCAAAAATGTATTAGAGGTGGCCCACCCTGCAGCGAGAGCCGATGCTGTTTTTTGGTAATGTCACCCCCACCATCTTCCCTTTTCATTGCACATCCTTCCCCATTGTTACACGAGAAATTGTAACATGAGAAGTCTGTCGATGTCATCAGCCGGCAAGCCAGTTGGAAGGCTCCCCGCACAACCAGTCACTTCTCCCACCTGTTGAGCGGTGTGGCGGATTGGCGAGCGCCTGTGATTTCCTGTCGGTGCGACGGGCATGGCAGGCTGCGCACGGCCCCTGGGCAGCGCGAGCCCTGCGCGACTGGCACCGGATGGCCCTTCCACAGCGCGAGCACACTTCTCCCGGTCGCAACGGCCTTCAGCGCTTGCACCCGCGCGGACCCCAGGGACGGCTGGTTCGGCCCTGCACGTGAAGAGAGAGATGGTGGCTGTCTGCAAAGGCTGATCGGCAGCGCACTGGGCCTGAGTGGGTGGGTAAGCAGGGGTGAGTAGAGGGTTTAGGTGAGGAGTAATGGGCAGGGGAAGTTATGGTGGTGCGAGGGGCAGTTAGAGGGAGGGATGAGTAGAAGGAGGGGTGGATAGGGAAGAGGTAAAAGGGGAGGGGCAGGGCGAGTAGGGGAGGGGTGATTAGAGGGTGAGAGATTGGTAGAGGGAGGAACAGGTTGAGGGGAGAGGCAGTAGAGGGGCGTATATAGGATGGGGTGGGTAGAGGCAGAGCGAGTGGAGTGAGGGGTGAGTAGAGGTTGGGTAAAGGACTGGTCAGGTAGAGGGATGGTGGGTCGAGGGTGAATAGAGGCCTAGAGCCTGAGGAGTGAGCAGGAAATGCTGAGTCCTGATGCAGGCCAAAATGGACACAACCTGGGAGGAAGTTTTAGGGAGAAGTGCAAGATAAATGTTTTACAGAGAGTGGCAGGTGCTTGGAATGGGCTCGCAGAAGTGATGACTACATCTCCACAGGGACCAAATATGTTTCCCTCAGGTCAAGCAAAGGGTGAACTTGAGCTACCTACTCCTGACCTGTAACATTATCCTCCTAAAGTTGTATCCTAAAGTTTAACATTACATATGTTGAAAGAAGAGAAAACATGCAGATGTTGTTGAAAATTTTCAGTAAAATTCGGCCCTCAACTTAGTCCAAGTTTTTAATTTTGGCCCTCTGTGAATTTGAGTTTGACACCCCTGCTCTAGAGGGTTGTTAATTTGGTCTGCAACATCACAGTCTTCACTCCATCGAGGACATCTACAAGAGGTGGTGTCCTAAGAAAGAAGGTTCTGTTCTCAAGGACCTCCACTGCCCAGGCCATGCCCTCATCACTCTGCTACCTTTGGGGGAGAAAGGTATGGGAGCCCAAAGACGAGCACTCAGCGCCACAAGGACAGTTTCTGCCCCGCTGCCATCAGATTCCTGAATGAACAATGAATCAAAGCACTGCCTGACTTTGATATTTTCTTGCATTACTTTTATTTATTTTATAAGGTGGTTTATATTAAATGTTTACACAATAATGTTGCCATAAAACAACACATTCTGTGACATATTCATGACAATAAATTCTGAAATTTTCTTTCAATACAATGCATGAGCTGCTGCCATGGCAGGAGCTTGCATGGTTTGATGAGCATAATGGTCTCCTCTGTGTCATGATAAATAAATAAGATAGTAATAATTTTGTACAACAGTAATAATGCTTCAGGCCTGGGATTTTTCTGGGGGCAGACATGTAACCTGCACTTGAACAATTTGCTGGAGAAAGTTGCCTGAATGAGGAAAAAAAAATCAATGAAGCCCTGCCTCTTATATTCACAAATATTCAGAAAGGGTACAGGAGAGATTTACCAGGTATATTGCATGACTAGAGGGTGTGATTATGAAGAGAGATTGGACAAACAGGGGTATTTTCTCTGGACCATGTCCAGCTGAGGGCATTTATGAGGCGGACGGGCAGAATCTTTTCCCTGGCGTAAAAATTTCGCTCACTGAAGAACAAGCATTTAAAGTGAGTGGGAGGAAGTTTTAGGGAGAAGTGCAAGATAAATGTTTTACAGAGAGTGGCAGGTGCTTGGAATGGGCTCGCAGAAGTGATGATGGAAACCGATACAATAGTAGCATTTAAAAGGTTTCTTCAAAATAGTAATATGAAGGGAATAAGGGGGGGTTGTCTATTAAGTGCAAGCAACATATTTTTAGTTTGATTTGGACTTCATATTCAGCACAGACGCGTGGGCCAAAGAGTCTGTTCCTGTGCTGTTCTATGGAGTGAAATATGATGGTCAACAAACACTGTGACTGGAGTAAAAACATAGAAATGCTGGGGGATCTCATCAGGTCTCATAGTGTTCACAAGAAGTGGTGTATGATTCAAAAACTAGAATTCATGTGCTATATTAATTCAAAACATTTGGAACTTATCCAAACATGTCCCTGTTTCTTACAACCATGCGATCCCAGATGTTACGCCATTATGGTGATGGAAATATTTATTTGAAATACTTATTGACTGAATTACTTTCTGAATTGCTATCAATGTACATAATTGACTGTAAACTGCTTTGGGATATCCTGAACTCGTGAAAAGCACTGTAAATTTAATTCTTCCATTAATAATTTTGGATATTTTACAAGAGCTAAGATCATTATTGGTAATAAATCGGAAGTCTATCAGTGCTTTCTACCTTTTCTGAGGCAGATTAAGAACACAGTGGGGCTGAAGATCAAATGCTACTTCTCACTCCATCCTTCAACTTGTCCTTGGTTCTTGGGACATTCCATAGAATGCAATCTTCATGCCCAGTCCTTTATCTTCAGGCCAGCTATAATTGGCATGCCAACTAGATGTGAGCTCATCCATTTGTATAGGGTTGCTGATTAGTTTTATTCGTTTCACTCTATATTTACATTTGTAAGGAATCAACAGCAGGTTAATGCATTTATAAATCAGATTATTTTAGATTTTCACAAATTTTATCTGTAAAATTAATTTAATTTCAATTGTTTTTCGACATATTTTTTTCAAAAGGTTTTATTCCTGAAAATCAATTGGGGATTATGATAAACGACTTCAAGCTGAACACGGGTAATTTCAGATCTGCTCTATCACGTAGGAAGTTGGAGCAACATTAACTTGAACTTAGCCTATTTAATTGCCAAATGATGCTGACACATTGCATTCGTTCAACTGACCTAAAAATGTTTTGCCGCTGATTTTCATTTGTACTCAGCATCTGATGCCTCTCATGTCAGTGTCCAACAATAGTTGACCAGCATTAATGGATTCCAATTGCCCTAATATCGGTTTTCCAAAGTCACAATGTCCTGGTTAAAAACTTTCACTGTGTTTGTCACTGACGGCACTAAGATCAGCAGGGAACAAGTCCAAGTGCGAATGCAGAAAATGGATTATCAATGTCATGTTTGCACGTGATGATTTTGAATGCTTGAAGTAGACTTAAAATATGACAGGAAATCACAAAACTAGGTTATACCTTTAAAAAAATTCAGGTGACTTTTTGATCAGCAGCCCAAAATCCATAAAATACACCCAGAAATGTTCAGGAAGCAAAATTTTTGTTGTCCCATGGTATTTGAACCCGTAAATGGGGTTCTTTTGTCAGCAATTCATAATGTTTAATCAAAAATTCTGAATAATTAATTCTAGCTTTTATTACTTCCTTCATTATAACTGCTCTTGCATCCAAATTAAATTGGTAACACAATCTTCCATGAAAAGGGACATAATAAAATTCATATTCTTTTACAATGTTGATACAGTGTTTATTTTGCAGACCAGTCATTATTTTTATATTTCTTCCTTAAATACTTAAACCAGCTTCTGCTAAAGTGCACCCATATTTTTTGCTTCAGTTACTTTATGGAAGAAGTTCCACATTCCTTCTTCGCTGAGTAAATATATTTCTCCTGAACATCTTACTAAAGTTACGAGTTGCTCTCTTAAAATTAAGTGCCTAGCTTAAGGGGGCTTGTGGGCATCTCTATGTGCATCTTCCCAATTTTATTTCATTATTTAACCTTTTGGACTGTCCATTTTTAACCTTTCAAAATATATAGTCAAGACTGGCTATATATGGTAGTTTATATATGGTACATATATGGCTATATGTAGTTTACTGGCTGTAAACTACAGAACAAACATCAATATGAATCAGCTGGTGGTTGGGTGTAAAACCAGTCCAGAAAAATGGGGACACCAAATCCCTGAAAACTGGGACATGTAGTTCAAAAAGTTAGACTCCTGAAATCTCTTTTTCAGAGAGGAGACCTGCAGCTTATTCACTTGCTTCTCAAATTAATTATCTCTTAACTCTAACCTTTCAAATGTTTTCACTTTATTTGGTGCCTTAATTTTCCCTGCAACTTAAGAATACAATACATGATGAGAGGTTTGAATGATAGAAACCAGAGAACATTACAGCACAGAACAGCCCTTCTAGTCTGTGCTGATCTATTTTTCTGCCTAGTCCCACTGACCTGCACCCAATTCAGTGATGTTTGGTATTAGTTTAGCATTCTGTATTGCAGGATACAAGTTGGCTGAAGTTGGGTGGCACAGTTGGTGCAGCGGTTAGCACAATTCATTTATAGTGCCGGTAATCGGGACTGGGGTTTGAATCCTGTACTGTCTGTAAGGAATTTGTACATTCTCCCTGTATCTGCTTGGGTTTCTGCAGGGACTCAGTTTTTTTTCCACTGTTCGAAATGTACTGGGTGTTTGGCAATTGGGTGTAAGTTGGGTGGCACGATCTCATGGGGTGAAATGGCCTGTTATCATGCTGTATGTCTAAATAAAATATGTCAGCAGGGCTAGAACATGGATAAATGATTGGTTATAAATTGATCTTTAGACACAAATGCTGCACTCATTGCGATGTCTGCACATTTGGACTGTTCTTCTCAAATTCTGTTCAATTCAAACTGAAATCAGGAGTTGTGTTCAATAAACATTTGTGTTCTACTGTACGTTTTGTATGATCAACTGAGGATGAACTTCAGGTGAATGTGAAGTGATGTCAACATTTATGCATTGTGTCCCTTCTATGGATGTTTAGGAATGTTCCTGAAGATTATTATAAATATTACATTCTGGGAGCACAAATTATTGCAGATATTTAAATTTGGAATACAAAAAAAAATCCGCTGGAGGAACTCAGTTGGTCGAGCCGTATCAATCGTAGAAATAGAATAGAAACATAGAAACATAGAAGATAAGAGCAGGAGTAGGTCATTCGACCCTTCAAGCCTGCTCCGCCATTCAACGAGATCATGGCTGATCTTAAAGTTCAGTACCCCATCCCTGCCTTCTCTCTGTAACCTTTAATACCCTTATACTGAAGAAATATATCTAATTCCCTCTTAAATATATTTAATGAACCTGCCTCTACTGCCCTCTGTGGTAATGAATTCCACAGATTCACCACCCTCTGGGTCAAGAAATTCCTCCTCATCTTGGTCCTAAATGGTTTGCCTATTATCCTCAAACCATGGCCCTGGGTTCTGGATTTTCCCATCATTCGAAACATCCCATCTGCATCCATTCTGTCCAGTCCTGCCAGAGTTTTATGTCTCTGAGATCCCCTCTCAATCTTCTAAACTCCACCGAGTACAATCTCATATTGCGCAATCTTTCCTCATAAGTCATTCCTGCCATTCCAGGTATCAGCCTGGTGAATCGCCTCTGCATTCCCTCCATTGCAAGAACATCCTTCCTTGGATAAGGTGACCAAAACTGAACACAATACTCCAGGTGTGGTCTCACCAAGGCCCTGTACAGCTGCAGTAAGGTATCCTTGTTCCTATACTCAAACCCTCTTGATATGAAGGCCAACATGCATTTGCCTTTTTAACCACCTGCTGTACCTGCATGCTCGCCTTCAGAGACTGGTGTACAAGTACCCCTAGGTCTCTCTGCACTTCCCCATCTCTTAATCTATTGCCATTCAAATAGTAATCTGCCCTCTGGTTTGTATTACCAAAGTGGATAACCTCACATTTATCCACATTGTAGTGCATTTGCCATGTATCTGCCCAGTCCCTCAATTTATCCAAATCACACTGGAGCTTCCTGACCCCCTCTTCCGTGCACACAACCCCTCCTAGCTTAGTGTCATCTGCAAACTTGGAGATATTACATCCAATCCCCTCATCCAGATCATTAATGTAAATTGTGAACAGCTGGGGTCCCAGTACAGATCCCTGTGGCACCCCACTGGTCACTGTCTGCCATTCAGAAAATGAGCCATTTATCCCAACTCTCTGTCTTCTACCTGCCAGCCAGTTAATGGTCGAAATGTTAGGTTGGAATCCTTTTTGAGACTCGGTTTCATCTCAGGTAGTGTGGATAAATCCATATAAATATATCTGTGGTAGTTCAGGGATCATAAAGAGCAGTCTGATTTCTGTCCACAATAATCAAAGTATATTCCTGATGAACAGCTTATCTACGCAATATGCAACAAGCCCATTTTTATTCCATTAGTAAGTTAAACAAATGAACTAACCAGTACACCATCCACCACAAAGCCCTGTCAAAATATCCCTGGAACCTCGTACATTATCTATTGCAGGACACTTGGTTTCTGATTGCAAAGTTTAGTAAGAAAGGTAATGGTGTATATATGGTTGTTGGGCACTATCAGTAGCCCCAATAATGATGCAGAGAAAGACTGAGGGTAACCGGTAACAACAAAACCCAGAGGCAATACAAGAGCAATAGAGAAATATTTAACAAACAACCAGGTTGAAGAAGCGGGCGCCCCCCACCAGCTAGAGGTTGAGCTGCACAGGCGGCCTCCATCTGACGGACCACCGAGGAACCGGCGTGCAAGTATGGAGCTCCTCCGAAGAGGGGGCTGATGGGGGAGTGTCTGCTGCAGGAACTGTGGGGGTTGGGGTGCTGGCGGTGGACTCCTGGAGTACTGGGGGGGGGGGGGTCCTCCGCAGCTGCAGGAGTGGTAGAAGGCTGGATGTCCAGCTGCAAGGTAGGCGACTCGGACTCCAGGGCTGTGGTTGGATGTGGATGTGGCACCATCGGGTCCGCGGCATGGTCAGCAGCTGGCAAGGCAGCCTTAGGGTCTCCAGCCCTTGCTAGGTCTTGTATAGGCACAGTGTCCTCGTGGCCGTCTGGTTACCTCACAAATGCATATTGGGGGTTAGCATGAATGAGATGTACTGCTTCAACCAGTGGATCCATCTTATGGCCTCTGATGTGCCTATGAAGGAGAACTGGTCCTGGGGATATCTGCCAGGGAGGGATGGAAGATCCATTCGCTGACCTCCTAGGAAAGCAAAGAGGCGTTCATGCGGGGTTGGTGTTAATAGCGGTGCAGAGTAACGACCAGATAGCGTGGAGGGCTTCGGGCAACATGTCCTGCCAGCAGGACACTAGCAAGTTTTTGGACCTCAGGGCCAGGAGCACAGTGTCATTCTCCCTTTCCACCTGGCAATTACCTCTAGGGTTATAGCTGGTGGTCCTGCTGGTGGCTATGCCTCTGGTCAGGAAGTACTGACGCAGCTCCTCACTCATGAACGAGGTCCCCCGGTCACTATGAATGTAGTCAGGGTACCCAAACAGAGTGAAGATACTGCTCAGGGCCTTGATGGCCGAGGTCATATCCGGGCAGGGAATTGCAAAGGGGAACCTAGAAAACTCATCCACCACCGTCAGGAAGTAGATGTTCCTATTTGTGGTCAGGAGGGGGCCATTGAAATTGACACTGAGTCACTCGAAAGGGTGAGAGGTCTTGATGAGGTGCGCCTTTTCTGGCCGGTAGAACTGAGGCTTACACTCGGCGCAGATTTTGCAGCATCTGGTCGTGGACTGAACATCCTCGACGGAGTACGGGAGGTTCCTTGACCTGATAAAGTGATATAACCTCGTAACTCTGGGGTGGCATAGACTGTTGTGCAGGACCTGGAGATGGTCAAGATGCGCACTGGCGCACGTCCCTTGGGATAGGGTATCCGGGGGATCGTTGAACTTACCCGGTTGATACAAGATGTCAAAATTGTAGGTGGATAGCTCAATCCTCCACCTCAGAATCTTGTCATTTTTGATTTTACCCTGTTGTTTGGCACTGAACATGAAGGCCATTGCCCTCTGATCAGTCAACAGGGTAAATCTTTTACCGGCTATGTAGTGCCGCCATTGGCGCACTGCCTCAACGATCGCTTGTGCCTCCTTCTCGACGGAGGAGTGCCGGAGTTTGGGGCTATGGAGGGTGCGGGAAAAAAATGCTACCAGCCTAATTTAATGTGGCAGCCAGTGCAAAGTCGAAGGCTTCACTTTCCACCTGAAAGGGGACGGACTCATCCAAGGCATGCATCGTAGCCTCAGCGATGTCCCCACAGATCTGATTAAAAGCAGCTTGTGCCTCTGCCGAAGTGGAAGAGTTTCCCGTCGGCTTCGAACCTGGTATAGATTCGATCGCTTGGACGGAGGGGGAGTTGGTGGTAAGCCAACTTAAGGTTAATAGTTGAAAAAATTCTGTATTTGGCGACCTTATTGACCAAGTCAGCTATACAGGAGAGTGGGTACGCATCCAGCTGGGTGAAGCGGTTGATGGTTTGACTATAGTCAATTACCATCCAGGGCTTGCCCGCTCCTCTGACCACGAGGACCTGTGCTCTCCAGGGGCTGGAGCTAGGGGCTATGATTCCCTCCGCCAGGAGTCGCTGAAACTCAACCCGGATAAATTGCATATCCTCCGAACTATAGCGCCGACTCTTGGTGGTGATTGGTTTGCAATCCGGGGTGAGGTTCGTGAACAGTGACGGAGGGGGCACTCTTAAGGTGGTGAAGCCACAGGTCGTAGTCAGGTACCCAGTGTCGGAACCGCTGGACGGTGTCAAGGACCGAGTGCCAATACCTTTGGACTGTGTCGGAGATTGGGTGCTGGGGCCACAGGACGGTAATGGGGGCTGCCTATCCAGTCGGGGATGGACACCCGAATGCTGTGAGCTGCAAATGATCAACGGTGGCTAGGGGCCTTGGAATGCCATCGTCACACTCCTAAACTGACTCTGAAAGTCAAGGCCGAGGAGGATCAGCGCGCAGTGGCAGGGCATGGTTAATAACAAAGTCTAACATTCCACCCCCCCCCACCATCAGCGACGCTACACAATACCCCTGAATACTTGTCTGTTGGTCCCTAGACGCCATTGAAACTATCCCGGACATGGGTCAGACTGGGAGGTTGAGTCTCTGGACCACATCGGGATGTACAAAGGTTTCTGAACTGCCGCTATCAAAAAGACAGTTAGTTTTATGTCCATTCACCTCGATCTGCATCAATGAGTTTGAGATCGGGTGAGGTCCGGCTTGATTTAGTGTCATTGAAACGAGGAGCGGCGTTCCTTCATCATCGTTGTCAGTGGGGAGGCTCGCCAAAGATGGCATCCTCCATGTTGACCACACAGCATTGGATGAAGAAGCCGGAAGTAGAGTCATGGCGGACAGAAGTGATGTCACTAGAGCAGTAGGCTGAGGTTGGGAGCAGTGGCCGGAAAGATGGCGCTCCCCCCACTGCGCGCGCGGTCAGCACTGGAAGCTCTTCAGGGATGCATGCTGCACTGCTCGCTGGTGTGATCGAGACCTGCAGACCCTTAGATAGTGGCCCCTCTTTCCACAGCCTGAGCATGTCGCTCCTTTCGCAGGGCAGAGGCACCTCACGTGCCTGGCCAGCCAACAGAAGTTGCATCTCAACAATGCGGTCGGTGTGATTGCGGCCGCGGTCAGGTCGCTGATCCCCGACACTGAGTCCCAGGCCGATGTGCTTCATGGTGGAACATACACAGTTGGCCTGCTTCTGCCCGCGATTGACACCGCTTGGCGCTGGGCCGAGTCCAGAGTTCGATGGCCTTTTTGAGCGGGAGCTGGTCCTCCTCGGGGAGTCTTTGCCGTAGGGGTAAACGTAAGTCTTATCTCTAGAAATTGATTTCTGAGAGTTTATTTTCTCAGATTTATTTGCTTCCAAAGTAACTCCAACAGGAACAATTAAATTTCACTATTGTCAATTTTAATGATTAAAACAAAAAAAAAGATATTTATCAAGGAAAGTCTGCAGGTGAAGTGATTGTAATGCACTACACAAAAGGTCTGGAATGTTGTAACGTATACCTTTGTTTCCAATGGATGTTGCGTGATCTCCTGAGTTTCTCTAGTACTGCACTGGAAATTCATCTGCTGTTGAAGTCTTAAAACTACTGGCTTCCTATTTATTGAACTAAAGGGATATAAATCTTCTTGAGGTTTGACATCCCATATTAGAGCCTGATGTATCCAGCCAGATTAAATCTTCCTCTTTCCCCTTTTAAACAAAATGAAAATATCATGTGAAATTTTAGCAAATATCATGATGTTATGCTACTGTATAAAATAAAATGTGGGGTAAAGAGGCAATTAAATTAGGAGAACTAATTCAATCTGAGTATATGAAAATAATACTCATGTAATGCTGAATCAGTTTCCTCTGAGCATGCTGTGTATGCCCTGAAGAATTGTGCTGGAATTGTTCACAGAATAAACCTTGCAGTAAAAATCTGTAAGAATATCTATCAACAAGGACCACTGTAAATTAAATAGTGTGACTGTGTAAACCTATTTCAGCTTCTTTGAGTCATGAATTCTCTTAAATTTGTGAAATACATTTATAAAAAATAAGGGGGATTTTCCTCACTGAAGGGCAGCAGAGTGACTTGTTCTTGGTAAATATGAGACCAAAGCTAGGGTGGACATCCCAAAGGAGGACATGGTCACAGGTTACCATATATTATTATATTTATGTATATGTATGTGTATTTATATATATATATATATGTAATAAATATTTTATAGATATACATTATATTTATATATACATATATGTGTGTGTGTATACATATATATACATATATGTGTGTGTGTATACATATATACATATATATGTGTATATACATATATATATACATATATATGTGTATATACATATATATATATACATATATATGTGTATATACATATATATACATATATATGTGTATATACATATATATATACATACATATGTGTATATACATATATATACATATATGTGCGTATATACATATATATACATATATGTGCGTGTACACATATATACACATATATGTGCGTGTACACATATATACACATATATGTGCGTGTACACATATATACACATATATGTGCGTGTACACATATATACACATATATGTGCGTGTACACATATATACACATATATGTGCGTGTACACATATATACACATATATGTGCGTGTACACATATATACACATATATGTGCGTGTACACATATATACACATATATGTGCGTGTACACATATATACACATATATGTGCGTGTACACATATATACACATATATGTGCGTGTACACATATATACACATATATGTGCGTGTACACATATATACACATATATGTGCGTGTACACATATATACACATATATGTGCGTGTACACATATATACACATATATGTGCGTGTACACATATATACACATATATGTGCGTGTACACATATATACACATATATGTGCGTGTACACATATATACACATATATGTGCGTGTACACATATATACACATATATGTGCGTGTACACATATATACACATATATGTGCGTGTACACATATATACACATATATGTGCGTGTACACATATATACACATATATGTGCGTGTACACATATATACACATATATGTGCGTGTACACATATATACACATATATGTGCGTGTACACATATATACACATATATGTGCGTGTACACATATATACACATATATGTGCGTGTACACATATATACACATATATGTGCGTGTACACATATATACACATATATGTGCGTGTATACATATATATATACACATATATGTGCGTGTATACATATATATATACACATATATGTGCATACATATATATATACTTAGATATATATATATCTCTATATTTACATATATTTATATTTAAATATGTATCTATATATCTATATGTATATAGATATATAGATATATGTGATGCGCTGCAGTGTGAAGAAACAAGCTCAAACTATGAAGGCTGCACTAAGCTTAAAACGTTCAGTATCCCTTCTGGCTCCATGTGTTCTACAGCCTGCACAATTGCCAGTGTGGGCCTTTATATGGGGCACGTGACTGGCAGGGAGAAGGTGGAGCCAGCCTTCCAGGTTACCTCCCTGCAGGTACAGTGAGTTGCCCCCTGCAGTAGGCAGGTAGGAATGCAGACAGGTGCAGACAGTCCAGTGGTAGAGGCAGATAGAAATGGATCTTTTGAGAGACTATTAGATAGGTACATGGAACTGAAAAAAAATGAAGGGTTATACAGTAGGAAAATTCTAAGCAGTTGGGAGAGTAGGTTATTATGTTGCCACACCACTGGGCTGAAGGGCTTATACTGTATTGTAGATTTCTTTGCTCTATGTTCAATATTCATGGGACAAATGATCTACTTCCATGATCTAGATTCCATCAATACATGAAACAAAAAGGATTAGTTTACAAATCTATACACCTCAGGTCAGATTACAAAGTTAACAAGAGGGAGATGAAGCAAGCCATTTGATGTTGTTCAAGCCCATAAAGTTTCTCCAACAAGTTTAGCGCATCTTTCACCTCACTTATTACAGCTACAGCAAAATCCTCTCAATCATTTCAAAGTGTTCATTACACTGCAAATGTTTTGTGTATATGATGCCAAGTATTTTTTAAATTTATTCAATGAAAACCTGTTCTTCAAAACTTTTGTTTAAACCCATTTCTTCTCACTTTCTCCTGTATTTTTTAAACTGACTTATAAACTGCTATGCATTTTAATAATAATCTTTAATTTTATTTGCATTTCACTTTAGCCTGTTAAATCATTAAATTGGCCAACATTATAGAAAACTGGTTTTAAAAATAATAAGCATGAATTAGTACTGAGACTATACCAGTGAGAGAGTATTTCCTTTGTCACACAGGCAGACTAAGAAGCCTTTGTTTTTCTTGAAATTGACTTTTGCATTTCACTAAGTCATTTTATACAGAATTTGATGTGCATTTGCAGAATTGCTGCTTCGGTGAATTTTTGGAAGTACTGAAATGCTCTGCCAGACTCACTGGGATTCACCTGCAAAGATCAATGGAGGCATTTCTCATGTAGGTTGTCAACAGTGAAGGGGAAAAAGAAACCTGCATTTAGACTGCCCCTTGCAACTTTGAAGCTCTTTATTCTGGGAGTTATTTTTGATACTTAGTGAGCTTTGAAAGTTGCAGCTAATTTGCATACAACAAAATCCCACGAATATTATTGAGATAATAAACAGGTCATCTGTTCTACTGATGCTGGTAAGGCACAGATATAGGCCAAAGGAATGGATTGAAAACCCTCCCTCCACAAACCAGAATAAGATCTACCAGTGCCAAATAATGACAGCAATCTGGAAATGTAAGAGAAAACTCCAATAATCTGCATCCAACTGTTTGGAAATTCTGGTGGTCTTGCTTACTCATTAGATTGGGATGTGAGGCAGGGGTCTGGAGTTGTGTGTGGAGAGTGCAGGCAGAGCCAGGGACCCTGAGTGCAGGGAACATTGGGTGGAGGATTGTTGTGAGGGGGTGTGTCTGGAGCTGGGGTCAAAACCCCAGGGAATGGGAAGGTTGCAATCAGAGCAACCTGCTCCCTTTAAACTTTTTGGGTTCTCTGGAAAATTGATTGTGCTATATTTTATACTCCAGGATCGATCAGTCTTGTCTAATTCAGTGACAGGTAAGATGAATCTTTGAGGTTTCTAGATAGGCAGGACCTTTTCCTGCTCCTGCAGTCACCAGACCTATGGTGCAACCTTACCTGCTTTCATCCTTTGGCTTTTGCTATGATGTTATTTGCTCAGTGGAGAACCAGTCCGGTTTCTAGATGGGAATCCTGTTGGAAATAAATGCCACAAAGGGTTTAGTGCAGGACTAGTGTGAATGCATGCTTGATGGTCAGCATGGACTCAGTGGGCAGAATGGTCTGTTTCTGAAGGGCTGAGTGACTCTGACTCCATGAAAATATTTGGAGAATCAAGAGCCAGTTCTTATTCCCTCACTGTTTAGGAATTGCACCTTGGGAAGAACATTTCATCACAAAATCAATCACCAGAATTTGTAACCAGTCAATTGATATCAGATGAAATGAGCAAGCTTCGCAAGACACAAGGATAAAAGAACTAGTGTACTCACATATGACACCTTGCTCCTCAGTATAAGCGATGATGCTTGAGTGTCTGCAGTTATTATCATTGATAATATTGTGGTGAATGCAGTGTTTTATACTGTTGTATACTGAGGGAAAGCAGTCATGTGGTTACTTGAAAAAGAGATTTTAAGACTCCTTGGAGAGCATCTCTGAAGAGTTTCCATGTTGGCGTACAACCCTGGAAACTTCAGGTATTGATGTACCTGTATTAAAAAGCATCACTCGCTCATGTGAAAAAGCTGGAGGAAGCAAAAAGATAAATAGAATTTCATATAGCAAGAACTACTGGTGCCACAGATCTCTACATCTCTGCCATCTGGGTGAGAGGAACCTTTGAGCTCAGGTTGGTCTAATTAACTAAAGACAAATCATCAGGTCTTACTCAAGACCTTTATTTGGTACTCTCCTTGACAATTAGCTGGCCTTTGACAATATTTATTTTCCTTTCTGGTTTGCTCGGAAGTATCTGTCCAAAATTGTTTCTGAGTGAATGAGGACGACCTTCCTTTCTACTTTTGTCAGTTCTGACGTGACAAGTGAGACCAATATGGGAACTACGATTTCTTTAACACATAGTGTGGGTGGGTCTTTAATTCGTGCAGTGGTCCAGTCCTTCCATGACTGATACAAGGCTTCTGCAAGCTCCTGATGCATGGACTTGAGGTTCTTTGAATGCTGCTTCTACACTTTGAGCAAATGGAGGGCTTTTCAGTGCTGGGCAGAATTCATTTTACATTAATACACAAATTTACATGTGCACTGCAATGCAATCATCTTGTCTGCAGACTTTCCTGTTTTAAAAATGTGGCAGTGGCAACCAACGGCGACTTTCCGCAGGACCCCTGTTAAATACTCTTTGAAAATACTCACCTTTCCAGCTGCCTTTGTTACAATGAACTGCATGCAGTTTTTTTCATGGCCAACCAGCTGCTGAACACAGTTAATGATTTACAAATCTCTTGTTGAAGGCTGAGTCAAGAACAGGCTGACTAGATGGCCTTAAAGGGACAGGCCAACACCAATGTCGAGGTCAGAAATGTGGAGTGAGGTCTGTGATCCAAACAAGACTGAAGTACAGGGGTCTGAGACCTCCCCCACCATCTATATTACTGGCAAATGTCCAGTCAGTGGACAATAAAACAGCCTAAAAAGGCTGCTTTATCAGAGTCAGGTAAGACAAATCTCAGTTCTTTGCTGCACTGAGACCTAGCTAAGAGAGAACATACCAGACACTGCTATCTGACCAGATCAGAACTCAGATTCTGGAAAGGGGAGATGGGGTGGTGTGTGCTTTTTTTGTTAATCTGGATGAGTTTTTCAAGCTTTGTTGGGACCAAGGAAAACTGCCTCAGGACCTTCGTGATGCCACCATCATCACCCTGTACAAAAACAAAGGCGAGAAATCAGACTGCTCAAACTACAGGGGAATCACGCTGCTCTCCATTGCAGGCAAAATCTTCGCTAGGATTCTACTAAATAGTAGAATAATATAATACCTAATAATAGTATAATACCTAGTGTCGCCGAGAATATTCTCCCAGAATCACAGTGCGGCTTTTGCGCAAACAGAGGAACTACTGACATGGTCTTTGCCCTCAGACAGCTCCAAGAAAAGTGCAGAGAACAAAACAAAGGACTCTACATCACCTTTGTTGACCTCACCAAAGCCTTCGACACCGTGAGCAGGAAAGGGCTTTGGCAAATACTAGAGCGCGTCGGATGCCCCCCAAAGTTCATCAACATGATTATCCAACTGCACGAAAACCAACAAGGTCGGGTCAGATACAGCAATGAGCTCTCTGAACCCTTCTCCATTAACAATGGCGTGAAGCAAGGCTGTGTTCTCGCACCAACCCTCTTTTCAATCTTCTTCAGCATGATGCTGAACCAAGCCATGAAAGACCTCAACAATGAAGACGCTGTTTACATCCGGTACCGCACGGATGGCAGTCTCTTCAATCTGAGGTGCCTGCAAGCTCACACCAAGACACAAGAGCAACTTGTCCGTGAACTACTCTTTGCAGATGATGCTGCTTTAGTTGCCCATTCAGAGCCAGCTCTTCAGCGCTTGACGTCCTGCTTTGCGGAAACTGCCAAAATGTTTGGCCTGGAAGTCAGCCTGAAGAAAACTGAGGTCCTCCATCAGCCAGCTCCCCACCATGACTACCAGCCCCCCCACATCTCCATCGGACACACAAAACTCAAAACGGTCAACCAGTTTACCTATCTCGGCTGCACCATTTCATCAGATGCAAGGATCGACAACGAGATAGACAACAGACTCGCCAAGGCAAATAGCGCCTT
Organism: Narcine bancroftii; assembly: GCF_036971445.1. Lineage (NCBI taxonomy): Eukaryota > Metazoa > Chordata > Chondrichthyes > Torpediniformes > Narcinidae > Narcine > Narcine bancroftii. The sequence goes on from NC_091475.1 coordinate 84,228,274, forward strand.
TGGAAGACTACACAAAAGAGTCTGGAAAAACAACCAACTGAAAAACCTCACAAAGATAAGCGTATACAGAGCCGTTGTCATACCCACACTCCTGTTCGGCTCTGAATCATGGGTCCTCTACCGGCATCACCTACGGCTCCTAGAATGCTTCCACCAGCGTTGTCTCCGCTCCATCCTCAACATCCATTGGAGCGCTTTCATCCCTAACGTCGAAGTACTCGAGATGGCAGAGGTCGACAGCATCGAGTCCATGCTGCTGAAGATCCAGCTGCGCTGGGTGGGTCACGTCTCCAGAATGGAGGACCTTCGCCTTCCCAAGATCGTGTTATATGGCGAGCTCTCCACTGGCCACCGTGACAGAGGTGCACCAAAGAAAAGGTACAAGGACTGCCTAAAGAAATCTCTTGGTGCCTGCCACATTGACCACCGCCAGTGGGCTGATATCGCCTCAAACCGTGCATCTTGGCGCCTCACAGTTTGGTGGGCAGCAACCTCCTTTGAAGAAGACCACAGAGCCCACCTCACTGACAAAAGGCAAAGGAGGAAAAACCCAACACCCAACCCCAACCAACCAATTTTCCCCTGCAGCCGCTGCAACCGTGTCTGCCTGTCCCGCATCGGACTTGTCAGCCACAAACGAGCCTGCAGCTGACGTGGACTTTTACCCCCTCCATAAATCTTCGTCCGCGAAGCCAAGCCAAAGAAGAAGAGATGGTGCAAAGATATTGGAATTGTGTCGACCTCCTGCTCCACTGCCTAAGAGTAAATCTCCCCCAAGAGTTCTCATCAGTAGGCCTTTTTCTACTGGGCCTGTGGTGATATGTAATCATCAGGGGTCATCCTGGGGACCTTGTATATAAAGCAGTCCAGAGCTACAGTCAAGCCTTTCTAGGTTCGTCTTGCAGAGAGACAAGACCTCTTAGTATACATATTAGTTTATTAAAGCTGTCTTATACTCGCACTGCTGGTGTGGTTATTGTCAGTACAGGGCCTTGTCCCAGGAATTAACAGGGAATTAACTGGAACAGAGTCCAGTGGAAAAAGAAAATAGTCAACATGTTGGTGTCAAATCACACCAGGGATTGACGGCCTTGACCCCTACTCGTATCCCTGGCATCAGCTGAAACTGACGTGCTGATTAAACCAGTGGAAAAAGGACAGCATAAAGTCACCCGTTTCAGGTTGAAGGTAGACTCTCCTATCCCTGGGGATGAGTAGTGTTCAGTAGAAAAGCAATCAGTGTCCTGGTTAAAAGTGGCCCAGTAGAAACAGCACAGACTGCTTCATATCCTGGCAATTAACTGGAATACCAGTGGAAAAAGTGCTTTTTTCTCACCAGAGTTTATAACCCTCCCAATGTTGATTACGAATAGGCACTTACGAAGCTGCATGATGTGATCATTAAACAAGAGATGGACCACCCCGATGCACTACAAATCTTAGTCAGTGACTTTAACCAAGTATGTCATTATTAAAAAACCAGTCCACTACCACCATCATGTAGCCTGCTGTTCCTGAGGTCCTAGCACACTCAATCACTGCTACACTGAGATAAGGAAGGCCTACATTTTGGCAAGTTGGTTCACCTGGCTGCGCTCCTACTGCCTTCATACTGACAGAGAATAAACAGAGGCTCAGGATGGCTAGAAGGTGGTTGCAGGAGGCTGATGAATACAGAGGATTGGGTGATGTTCAAGGATTCAGCTGAGGATCTGAATGATTACATCAGGACTTTATCAAAACAGCTGTGGATGAGAGTGTCCCCACCAAATTGTTCAGGGTTTTCTCCAACCAGAAGCCCTGGATGAATAATGAAAGCCAGATCACAGGCATTTAAGTCTGGAGATCTAGATCAATACATAATTAGCAGATATGCCATGCGAAAGCTATCTCCCGGGTGAAGTGGAGATTCCAGATGAAAATGGAAACAACAAGGGACACCTAACATCTTTGGCAGAACCTAAATGCCATAACCCACTACAAACCCAAATCAATTAATTAGCAATGGCAAAGCTTCACTCACAGAGGAACCTGATGCCTTCTGCATCCGATTTGATGACTGTAACAGTGAAAAACCATACCTCTGTGCTCCCACATCCCCTGATGATCCCACCCACTCTGTATCTGAGGATGACGTGCATACTGCCTTCAAGAGAGTGAATCCGAGGAAAGCATTAGGCCCAGATAGAGGACCTGCTGAGTGTTAAAAATCAGTGCTGACCAACTTATTCACGGATATCTTTTAAAATTTTTTTTACTGAGTTTAACATAGAAATCCTATACACAAAATTGTCTAATATAACAAATAACAAGTCATATACCTATCACAAATTAAACATATAATGTAAATCAAAAACCTATCCATGATTGTTGATTTAACTTATTTCTTTAAGAGATATCTTCATTATCTTACTCCAGCAGGGTGTGGTACCCATCTGTTTCAATCAGGCATCAAGAAGAGTATAGTAACCTGCTTTAATGATTATCGACCAGTGGCACTTGCATCAAGAGTGATGAAGTGTTTGAAAGGGTGGTGTTGACCCATATCAGTTCCTGTCTGAGTGGTGACGTGGATACGTTCCATTTCGCCTATCATAGCAACAGGTCTACGGCAGATGTCATTTTACTGATTCTATACAAAGCCATGGAACTCCTGGACAGTAAAGATACATTCATCAGGATGCTCTTTATCTACTATAGTTTTGTCATTTAACACCATCATCCCCTCAAAACTGCTCAGCAAACTCCAAGACCTGGAACTCAACATCACACTGTTTCATTGGATCATGGATTTCCTCACCTCCAGACCACAATCAGTGAGGATTGCTAGGACACTTCCTCCACAATCTCCATCAGATCCAGAGCACCACAGGGCTGTGTTCTTAGCCCCTTACTCTACTCACTTTACACCTATGATTGTAAGGCTCAGTACAACAGTAACACGATCCACAAATTTGCCAACAATACCAGGGTAGTGGGTTGTATAAAGAAAGGTGATGAGTCAGTATACAGGAGTCTGGCTGAATGGTACACCAACAACAACCTTGCATTCAATGTCACCAAAACTAAGGACCTGAATGTTGACTTCAGGAAGAGAAAGCCAGAAGTATACAATCCAGTGATCATTTGGGGGATCAGAAGTGGAGAAGATGAGCCAATTTAAGTTCTTGGGAGTCACTATCTCAGTGGATCTTTCCTCAACCCAACACACTAATGGCATCATGAAGAAAACACATTAGTGCCTCTACTTCCTCAGGAGTTTGTGTAAGTTTGGTATGACATTGGAAACCCTAGCAAATTTCTGGTAAGTGTGCTGACCAGCTACATCACAGACTGGTATGGGGACACCAATACCCCTCAGTGTAAAGCCCTCCTAAAAGTACTGGACACAGCTCAGGGCATCACAGGCAAAATCCTCCTCATTATTGAGAACATCTCAAAGAATGCTGCTGTCAGAGAGCAGCAGCAATCATCAAGGATCCACACCAGCCAGCACATGCTCTGTCTCACTGTTATCATCAGGAAAGAGGTATAGGCATCACAAGACTCACACCACTGGGTTTAGAAATAGTTGCTACCCCTCCACCATCAGGCTCCTCAACAACAAAATCAATCAAGGACTCGTTTATTAAGGACTCTTACTTGTGCACTTCATTGATTTTTTTTAAATTCTCTCTGTTTTGCACAGTCAGTTTGTTTACATTTGTTATCTGTTTATAGTTCTTTATTTGTTTGCATATATACAATATGTACAGTTTTATTTGTACTACCATTAAGAGGTAATTCTCTCTCGCCAGCAGGAATAAAGAATCTCAGGGTTGTATGTGATGTCATGTATGTTCTCTGACATACTGATATCTTATCTGAAAATCTGATCTTAACTTCATTTTGCATTACCCTTCTGTGTTTGGAAAGTGTAAATCTGTGGAATTGAACAATGACATCCATTTTGGTAATTCTTGTAAAAGACACAATCCAATATTCACTACTTAAATATTGAAAACAACCATGTATGAAAGGAATACTACATTGATCACCTTAACGGTTTCCAAATGTTGAGTTGTTATCTCCATTTTTCTTTCTTTCTTTGGCTTGGCTTCGCGGACGAAGATTTATGGAGGGGGTAAAAAGTCCACGTCAGCTGCAGGCTCGTTTGTGGCTGACCAGTCCGATGCGGGACAGGCAGACACGATTGCAGCGGTTGCAAGGGAAAATTGGTTGGTTGGGGTTGGGTGTTGGGTTTTTCCTCCTTTGCCATTTACTTATCTGCTTAATATATGTATTTGCTTAGACAAAGACAGTCCTGAAAATTGATATATTTTAAGACTAGTTTTGCAGCTTTACTTTTGCAATCAGATGTAGATGTCCTTGCAGGAGTTCCAGTGATTCTCTAGAATGGAGGACCTTCGCCTTCCCAAGATCGTGTTATATGGCGAGCTCTCCACTGGCCACTGTGACAGAGGTGCACCAAAGAAGAGGTACAAGGACTGCCTAAAGAAATCTCTTGGTGCCTGCAACATTGATCACTGCCAGTGGGCTGATCTCGCCTCAAACCGTGCATCTTGCAGCCTCACAGTTCGGCGGGCAGCAACCTCCTTTGAAGAAGACCGCAGAGCCCACCTCACTGACAAAAGACAAAGGAGGAAAAACCCAACACCCAACCCCAACCAAGCAATTTTCCGCTGCAACCGTGTCTGCCTGTCCCACATCGGACTTGTCAGCCACAAACGAGCCTGCAGCTGACGTGGACATTTACCCCCTCCATAAATCTTCGTCCGCGAAGCCAAGCCAAAGAAGAAGATATAATAATGTTGTAAGATGGTTGACTGTTTGCACCATGTTGCTGCCACAAAGCATTGAATTTCATGACTTGTTCATGACAATAAATTCTGATTCTGATGCCTGGATTGCATTCTTTTATGCCTGAAGATTGTATCATTCTTGTTGCAAAAGGAAACACGGACACAGGAAAGAAACCCAGAGAGAGGCAGGGCAGTTTGACAGGTTATGTTGTAGGACTTGTATTTTTTTTTTGCTTAATTACTTTGTCACAAGCTAGTTTGATTGCATTGAAACCGAATTCCAATTTGTGCGGTAGCCAAATAAAAGTCATGTGGTAACACATAAGCAACATAGTAATGTTGGTTAAGTACTGGGTTTGTGCCCATAGACCTGAATTATTAATCTGAAGACATGAGTTTGAATTCCATCCAGGAAACTGGAGAATTGAAATTCAAGTAAGTTAAGTAAATTCAAAATTAAACCAAAGATGGGAAAACCACCAAATTTTCATGAAAATGAAGCTGGTTCACGAATGTTTAGACTATCTGTGACTTGGACCCAGAGGAATGCAGAGGATTTTTAGCAACTCTTTAAAACAACCTTCACAATAGCAGTAACTGCGGATGAATGCTAAATGCTACATTTACCTGATCCTGGTTAATTCCTGTGAAAGAACACAAGAAGTAAATGGACTGGTCACACTCGTACATTCCCTCAACCTCTGGCACAGAGTGGCAGCAGTGTGTACCATCTACAAAGCACACCACAGTTCTCAGTCCACCCTCCCGGCCTGCCTGTCACCTACTCCTTCCTTCCCCTAGACCCCCCCACTACTTTCACTTCCTTCCTCCTATCAGAGTGCATCTTCATCAGTCCCCTACCCTCTTTTCATTTCCACCTCCTCCCACCTGTACTCCCCTTTCACCTGTCAGCTTAAACATCTTCTCCTCCCCATCCGTACCATTTTATATGAGTGTCTGCCCAGTTTTTGCTATTCCTGATGAAGGGTTTTTGGCCCAAAATATCAATCGTCTTTTGCTTTCCGTGGATACCGCCTGACTCGATATGTTCCTCCAACACTGCTTTGCTCAACCACCTCCTTATCTTGTTTTCTGCAGTTCACAGCAGTGCATTTAACTAGTGAAACAAGGAAAAACCTGATCTCCCCTGTTTCCAGCCTTGGTTATGCTCCATTAATGAATGTAGTGGTACTTTCAATTGAAGCCCAATCAGATAAGGCAGGAGGCAGGATCATGGGATTCAGTCTCTCATTTTCTTCAGCAGAAATCAGTTTTCCATGATTTTTTTTGGAGGTTTAGAAAGATAACAGGAAGTATATACCACCCACAAAACTGCCCAAACTCTCACCATGCATGGATCTCCATGGTGTTTTGGGGGGGGGGGGGGTGTCTGCGAAATGAATTTGTTTGCTAGTCTTAGTGGTACTAATTAAACAGGAATGTTGGAGACACAGTCTCCAATATTCAGGGTCAAATATTTGGAATTAGTTTCTTAAAATTACAAAGGTACTAACTACTGCAACCCAAGCTAATTTACAATTTTTGCATCATTTTAAAATACATTTTTCATTGTGTTATGGTCGGTTACTCACAAGTTAATAAACTCTGTGCAGTGAACTGGAATTCAATGTCTGTGTGTTATTCTGATGACTGGCTCCATCTTACCTCAGATTCACCTGAGGACTATTGTGTCTACTGGCCATTGATTGTAAACTATTCAAAGTGTATTTGCGCTCCTCACTTGTCTCTGAGTGCAACCAGTCACGTTACACGCTGTGTTTGTTTTGTTTTACAATAATATTTTAAGATATATGTTTACTGACTGACATGAAACCCTCTGCACTATTGAGTACATCTATAGGGAAAGCCGCCATCGGAGAGCAGCAGCAATCAAGTATCTCCACCACCCAGCACACGATCTGTTCTCAAGAAAGAGGTACAGGTGCCACAAGACTCACACCACCAGGTTCAGGAATAGCTGCTCCCCCTCCACTATCAGACTCCTCTCAATCAGGACTCATCTAAGGGCTCTTACTTGTGCATTTTATTGATTTAAAAAAATTTTCTCTATTGCACAGTCAGTTTGTTTACATTCATTATCTATTTAGAGTTCTTTATTTGTTTACATGTACATTATGTACAGTTTTTTTTTGCACTACCAATAAGTGGCAATTCTGCTTCTTTCGCAGGAAAAATAATCTGTATCAGTATCAGAATTAAAATTTATTGTCATGATCAAGTCATGAAATTCAATGTTTTGCGGTAGCATCATACTGCAAACATTCATATTGTAACCATCTTACAACATTACTATAAAAAATAAAAATAATAATGCATGAAATGTAAGGCAGTGTTTTTGGTTCATTGATTATTTAGGACTCTGATGGTAGCAGGGAAGATGATGTCCTTGTGCTGTTGAGTTCTCGTCTTTAGGCTCCTGTACCTTTTTTCCGGTGGTAGCAGAGTGATATGTGATTTAGGTACTCTGACAGTAAATCTGAAAGCTAATCTAATCTAACATGGTGCATGTACTTGGTTATATACAAGTGAGTTAAATCCATGTGGAAATTAAAACAATATTGTTTTAAAATAAGTGCAATTTGAGCGACAGTTGGCACTGGGATTGGTGATCCTACTGAAAGTTCAAAGTCTATCTCAGGAACAGGAATAACCCATTCAGCCCACCAACCCTGCTCCATTGCTCAATTTGACCAGGCTGATTTGTACTTCAATACTGGCTTCCTATCCTCTCAATATTCTTACCCAACAAACAAATGTTGATCTCAGCCCTGAAAGCTCGAGTTGCTTTGTGAGAGATGACCTCTAGAGGGAGAATGATCCAGCTTTCAACTCCCCTCAAGATGAAAAATCAGGTTCATACATTGTCCTGATTTCACTCAAACTCAATCTTAGCACCTTTTAATAACATTCCGGCCTGCTTATTCTTGATTCAGACATGAGGAACTAGTTTCCCATCAGATCTTTTCTGACGTCCTTTTGAATGTGACTGCAGTGTTGCTTCGTCAGAAATGTCAGTCTCTCATCTGCACAGTTAGAGAATAAACAGAATTACAATCAAGGGAATTAAATATCAAGTTTTTTTATGTTAGGTTTATGTTTGCTACCATTTTAAAGGTAAGGTGTGAATTAATTGTGTAACATGGCACAAATTATTTTTATTACAGATACATCTGCAGCTTTCTGACTTTCACTTGCCATCATACGATATCACCACATGAATTAAGAGATTTGTACTGTTTTGAACAAGATCCTAGTTTTGGAAGAATTAAATGTTTTTGTTTATTAGTGCTGCATTGAAAATAAACATTGGTGCAGGCCTGAATTTGAGGACAACCAATTGTACCTCATGCTGGTATTGGATAGCACAAATATGGAAGTCAATGTAACGCAGTCAATATTATTAGACTCTGGCAGCAGTTCATTTTAGTCTTCCTTTACAATTAATTTCTGATGACCACAATACAGTATAGAATGACAGTAAAACAAAAAAATTACATTCATAACAATTGCCCAATAAACTAAATGCTATTTTTAAAGCATGCTTCAAATATTCATGAAACAATATTGGTTTATTTGTATATATGAATACTTGTCCTGCAATTGTATTGTTTGTTTGTATGTGTGTTATGTCTGGTTATGTGTCTGTGTGTTTTGCAGTTCATTGGGTTGTACAGTGGAACCCTAATTTAACGCACCCTGATTTAATGTGAACCCAGATATAACACAATGAGCCATTGGAACCTTTTTGTGCTCTTCCTGGAAGTGAATTTTTTTCAAAGTGGAACACACCATTAGAAAACATAAAGCTTTTTCTTGAAAGACAAGCTTTACACACTTGGCATGACCAAGAATAAAAGTCAAACCAAAGTTACACGTGACCTTGGCATACCTGAATCAACACTTCGAGGTGAGGAATCTCAGGAAGATAAGTTGCGCACTTTGCTTTGGAAAGTTGAGGAAGAGCAGGAGTAAAGACCAAAAGTGTGAAGACAGCCAAAAATGTCAGCCTCGATGACTCCTTGTGGGAGTGGTTTGTTCAAGCTTGCTCGGCAGGCCTTCTAATTTCCTGGCCTATTCTCAAAGCTCAAGCCGAGAAGTTTGACCAGATAATCAACAGAGATTCCTCACAGTTCAAAGCTAGCAATGGATGGCTAGACCGGTTTAAACGCCATCATGGGAAGTGTTAGTGTCTGGAGAAATTCATTCAGCCGCCAGTGAATACTCGGCAGAACTAAAAACTCTCTGAGAAGAAGGTGGCGCTGTTGAAGAACAAGTGAACAGCTGTGATGAAAAAGGCCTCTGCAACAAGATGATCTCAGGCTGCATGCTGTCTTGCAAAGATACCACCCATCAACGTGAGGGTTCAAACAATGCAAATATCGCGTGACATTGTTGTTTTGTGTTAACAAGACTGAAACACACAAGTTAAAACCTCTCACGATTTGCACATTTTGCTTGCCCCGCTGTTTCCACCATGTCAGCATAAAATCGTTACCATTCGAGTACACGCATAGCAGCAATGCTTGGATGACCAGCGCCATCTTTGACTATTATTTTTACAAAATTTTTGTTCTTGCGGTCCATGCTCATTTGCACAGGCAGAAAAAAAAGCTCTTCTTTTGCTTGACATCTGTCCCGCCCACCCACCACCTGACAGCCTAGTAAGCCACGTTGGAAAGATCCAGGTTTCTTGCCTCCCAAAGAACATTATATCTAAGATCCAGCCCTAGATCAGGGGGATCATCTCCATGTTCAAGAAGAATTACAGGAGTGAATTAATTTGTAGAATTGTAGATGAATCAACAACACTGGAAAAACATGCCCATTAAAGAAGTTGCCACTTAGGTGGGAAGGGCTGGGTAGCAGTCAGCTCCTCATGTGGGAAAAAATACTGGGAGATGAGTCTGGGTCCAGCCTTTTCATCCTAACAATCCACCAAGGAAGATGATGAGCAAGAATTCTACGGCTTCACACTTGGAGGTGTGGGAGGCAGAGAGGCTGTTTGAAATTAGCAAAGAGGATTTACACCAGTGGGGCTCTGCTGGTGATGAATGCCCAACATGTGAGCATCTGATGGACTCTGAGATCATCCGTAACATTACTAGAGCATGGAATCCCGAACCACAGGAAGATGATAATGAGGAGCCTCCACCCCAACCCCAAAAGTGTCTGAAGCCATTGAGTACCTCAAAGCTAACCTTCGTTGGCTGGAGACCTAAGATGTGGACCACATAAAAATCTTCTAGCTCAGTGGCATTTTGGATTTCGCTCTCAGCCAGTGGCATGATGTGTTCAGGCAAACAAACACTCGATTGCTCTTTTAAGAAATAAAAAATGATTGTAAGAAATAAGGATGATTGCAAATACAGGTGTTGTACATGTACTCTTTATTTTTTTGAACCGCTGTTTTCTTGAAAGACATATCAACCCTACTTTTATCGTGATTTGATTTTTTTTTAACCCCAACTATTGCGTTATAACGAGGATTCCACTGTACTTGTGCAATCAGACTTCAATAAGCTTAACTATTGCCTGCATTTATTCAAGACTTTTATCAGCCAAAGGCATCCTTAAAGAGAATGTTTTAAGATGGGCTCCATCAACAGACTCACTGTCCACATTTCCTCATTCATTGCAAGTAAAAATGTATTTTAAAGCATTTGAAAATAAATACACTAAAAATATTGTAATAAAGTAAGCAAGTCTACGCAGACAAGACCCCTCAACTCTTCCTCTGGTATATTGACTACTACATCAGGGCCGCCTCATGCACCCACGATGAGCTTGTCAACTTCATCCACTTTGCATCCATCTTCCACCCCGATCTGTAACTCACTTAGTCCGTCCATCTCTGCCAACACTCTCCCCCTTCCTGGACCTCTCTGTCTCCATCTTGGGAGACTACAGGTCCTCTAACTCCAACTACCTGCACCACACTTCCTCACACCCCATCCCCTGCAAAGATTCTATCCCCTTCTCTCAATTTCTGTCTCTGCCTCATTTGTTCTCAAGATGAGGCCATCCAGTCCAGATCTTCTGAAATATCAGCCTTCTTCCACAAACATAGCTTCCCCTCCACCATCATTAACTCAGCTCTCTCCTCTATTTCCCATTCATCTGCCTTGGCCTCCTCTTCCCCCAGATGCAACAATTGTAAAATCCCCCTCATTCTCACCTACCACCCCACTAGCCTCCGCATCCAATACATTATCCTCTGGAATTTCCAGCACTTACAATAGGATCCCACCACCAGATACATTTTCCCTTCTCTCCTCTCTGCCTTCCGTATGGACCACTCCCTCCATGATTTTCTCATGCATTCCTCCCTCCCCACCTATCACATCCTGGCACCTTCCCCTGTGGTTGCAGGAAATGCAACACTTGTGCCCACACCATGGTCTGGGACCCCGAACAGGCCTTTTAAGTGAGGTAACACTTCACTCGTGTATCTACAGGACTGACTTACTGCATCCAAGGCTCCTGTTGTGGCCTTTTCTACATTGGAGAGACAGCTTCACTGAGCACCTCCACTCCCTCCGCTACAGTAGCAGAGACCTCCCAGTAGTCAACTATTTGAATTCTGAGTCAAACTCCCATACTTGCATGTCCATCTATGGCCTTGTGTACTATCCCACCCAGACCACTCACAGATTGGAAGAACAGCACCTTATTTTTTGTCTGGCACTCTCCAGGCAGATGGCTGATTTCTTCTAACCTGGTCACTTTTTTTTCCTTCCCCTTTCCAGTTTTTCCAGTTCTCCTCCCTCCTTCCCCCTCCACTCACCTTGCCACCCCTCCTCCCCCTGAGCACTGCTGACCCTTTCCTCCTTTCTCCACCTATCACCTCCTGCTTTTGCCCCCCTCCCTCCCCCTCCCCCACCCTTTCGTTCAGACGCCTGGCATCATTCTTCCATCCCTCGATGAAGGGCTCAAGCTTGAAATGTCAGTTATGTACTTTTACCGTTGCTACATAAAGGGCACTATTTGACCAGCTGAGTTTCTCCAGCATTTGTGTCTTTATTTCAACCATGTGTGTCTACAGATTTTCATGATTTACTAAACAAGTCATGCACTTATTTATACTTAAATTTAAAAAAAAGAAATTGTATCATCGTTCATGCACTTTTCATCTATAGCATGAAATTGAGGGGCCAGATGCAAAGTGTATCTCCATCTCTTCTGGGAGTCACTGTTCTAAAATTGGACTGAAGGCAATGTCCAGCCATGGAATAGACAGTCCGGTGTGTTGGCATCTGACCTTCAGCTTATCTCAAACTCACTTGTCAATATCAGCTACCAGAGATTATATTTCCAATAATTCTTTAAGGACTCTAGACAGCCATACTGATCTGTGTGTAACTCTAAGCACAAAAAGATGGAACTTATTGTCAGCCACAAGGAAAGCTAACCACAATCTAACAATCTCTGTGATATATGCATCTCCTATTTGATCTTATTTTCCAGCAGGAATGCATTCCAAAGAATCCCTACCACCCAGCAGACATAATATCAGCAAGTCGGATGAGCAGCCAGTCATAGTCAAGAATTGTCAGACGCGCCAAGTCAAGAAGCGAAATTATTTTTTAATGAGATCAGAATTTATTGACAGAACGTGTCAAGAAGGGGTTTGCTAGAGCATCACAGTGTAAACATTTACATAAACCAATTTACAAAATAAATATAAATAGTTTAAGAAAAAGTCAAAGTAATGCCGTTTCTATGGTTCATTGTTCATTCAGGAATCTGATGACAGGGAAATAAGCCATCCTTGTGCCGTTAATAGCTCGTCTTCAGGCTCCTATACCTTTTCCCCCAATGCTAGCAGAGTGAAGAGGTCATGGTCTAGGTGATGGGGGTCCTTGAAGATAGAGGCTGTGTTTTTAAGATTCCACCTCTTGTAGATGTCCTTGATGGACATGTTTTTAGATAGCATTAGCATGTTTTTAGATAGCATTTGTAGATAGCATTAGAATTATGCCTTGCCGTGGGTGTATAGTGTGAGTAGAGCAGTGGGCTAAGCCTGCATCCTTGAGGTGTGCCTGTGTTGATCATCAGTGAGGAGAAGATGTTCTTTCCAGTCCATAAGCCCCTTTCATATTTGCATCCCAGTAAATCGGCTGTTCCGTGTCCCGGGATAGGAATGGGGGTTTGGCCTTTCATACTAGATCTCTCTTAACTGGGACACTGAATGCTTTCACACTTGCCAGTGTTTGGCCTGTTCTACCTTTAGTAGGAAGTGCCTGCAATGCAATTGCCTGTTTCACACTTGCCTGATCTCAACGACGGTGTCCGCAGACTCTGGGGATTGTACTAGGGGTCAAGGCTGGCAATCCCGGCATGAGATGATGTCATCTGGTATCAGCTTTGAGCAGATTTTGCTTTTGCACTTGCAATTTGAAAGCCTGATTGCTGTTCAATTTCTGGGATCACTGGCAAGAGGGAAAGGGGCTATACTGACTGTGGTCTTCCAATGAAGAAGTCAAGTATCCAGTTGCAGAAGGGGGGGTGCAGAGGCCCAGGGTTTAGAGGTTGTTGACCAGAACTGAGGGAAAAATGGTATTGAAGGGTGAGCTGTAGTCAATGAAGAATATCCATATGTATGATGCTGTTTTCTAGGTGATCCAGTGCTGAGTGGAGAGCCAGCGATATTGTGCTTGCTATATTGTGACAATTGATGAATTACAGTGGGTCCAGTCCTTTGCTTAGGTATGTGTTATTTCTGGCCATGACCAACCTCTAAAGGCATCACACTAGAAGTTAGTGCCACAGGGTGATGGTCGTTGAGGTAGCCCCCACTACTCTTCTTGGGTACTGGCATGATTGATGCTCTTTTTTTCTCATGTGAGATCAGTTCTCACACATAAAATCAAGTTAAAAGGCAATACATTAAACATAGATTCATGGAATGGCCCAGGAGGCCATTTGGCCCATTATCCATTTACCAGAGGAACCTATTACTTCCATCTCCTCAGGCTCCTCCTTGGTCTTCCTCACCATATATTTATGCATTTCCTCTCAAGGCGACAATCGAGCCAATTCCCACCATATGTGAAGGCAGTGCATTGCCACCACATACTGCAATAAAAAAAAGTTTCTCCTCTTCTAAAAGTTTATAGAAGGGCCATTTCTTATAATAACACCATTATTTACTGGAGGCAGTTATATCCACAAATATAAAATCATATGATGTCTGCAGAGTTTGCTAAACAGTAGTTTTAGTAAGGGCTCCAACACTTCAACAAAGCCTAAGATGTTCAGGTTATTTCACAGTAATTAATTATGGGTAGGCTTTGGCTAATTGACCAATGTCTGGAGATTACACTGGAGAAGATAGCTTTGGTATCATTCAAAGGGACTTTAGAGTGTTCACGTTAAGATGGACACGAGCTTACTCCAGAAATGTCTTGTCTGTTCTACACTTCAAAGGCACTGAACGGTGACATTGACAACTTTGTCCACACTATAACCTCAAAATCTAGGCCATGGAAGAATGGCCATGTGCTGATTATGTTCAGTGGAAAACTGATGTGCTCTTCTTCAAGTAATATTCCAAGCTCTTGTATGTCTACTGAGTAGATCTTGGCTCAAATTCAAGTTCAAGTTTATTTTCACATTCAGCCAAGATTCAGTGATAAAATTCTTTTGTAAATAGACCAGTGCAGATTTCATAATCTCCTTCTCCTCCTGAATTGCCCTGTTTTTCACCATCACATATCTAGGCTAGGGTTTGAATACATAATCTCCTGTCTCAGAGATGAAAGTTCCTCCATTTAAGTCACAGACAACAAACAGTTCATTTTAAAAAAAGTCCACTTTGATGCAAATGCAGGAAGATTTAGTTTTTTTTCAGATCCGGGAAGGTTGAACCTGGTGTGTGATTTGTGGAGGCAAGCAGCATATGAAGTTATTGGACTGCAGAGACACTAACATAATCAAGAGTGAAACCGGTGGAAACAGATTAGAAATGGATCTGAACAATGATAATCATGTGAAAATGTAAGATTTGTATACGCAACTCATCCCACTGCCCCCTCGTCAGTTTAGCTTTTAAGCACTATTTGACTATAAGCCCTTTCATACAAAAAAAAAGCCCACCTGTAAAGGCGGAGGTTCTCCACCCTTGCATCGTGAGATCTATCTTCTTGAATGTGCTGTAGCTGGCTCAAGGCTTCAAATGCTGTCCCTCTCAGGGAAAGATCATCAGTGGAGCCCCAGATGAATGTACAGCCACTTCAAGCGACTGGTTAGGGGTGGGCTGATGATGCTATCAGCCTGCGACCCAGCTCTCCATTTACCCCTCTCCCTCCATGACCCCCTCAAGGCAGGGGTGGTCTGCAGGAACCGTCAGGGCAGGGGCAGTGGGTGGGAGCCATCAGGCTGCGGGAGTGGTCAGGGCAGGTGCGGGCTGTGACTGCCTCATTGAGCTTAGTGGCAGAGCAATGGCTGTCTTTCCCTACCCACAATCCCCCATGCAGCTGGAACTATTCTGGGAAACAGCAGATGGGTGGCATTACGGCACTGGTTGCACCACCTCCATTGGCTCTGGAGGGCATTTTGAGGCACCACTCAACATGAATATGGCACAGGAGCAGCCTTTCAAGGCTGCTTCATGGAAGGTAAGCTTCATGTTTTCCCTCCACGCTTGTTGCCAGCACCAGAGGCCTGGCATGAAAGGGCCTTATTTTTCTTTTTCTTCTTAGTTGTATCTGAAAAGACAAAATAATTAAGATTCACTGTTGAAACCACTGAACTGAGAGAAATCATGAGTTACTTATCACATTGTTATCTGTTAGATGTGGTGTCAAAAGATCAAAGTATAGCGAAAGCAAAAAAAAGCAGAGGTCTTGCATTATGCAGTCATCACTGAACTACTGTTTCCTTTCTCAGGACCTATAGGATGCAAGCTGATCAAAAGCAGTTCCTTTATGACAGATTTCCATGTGATAATGACCCATGATATGCACCAGCTGAGGCTAACAGAAGACAAATGCCAGCAGCACATTGAATCAAATTAAGTCATTAATAACTGGAAATTCTTGGCAATAAATTTTAACTTCAAAGTTGATTGCAAAATGGCAGCTCTGGGTTGTGGTGGTACAGTGGTTAAGTAACAGGCCTGGCATGCAGAGACCCTCTCCAATGTTCTGGACATGTCTGTTTAAATCCCACTATAAAAGACAGAGATTTAAATTCAAGTAATTAAATAAATCTGGATACATTTTAAGGAATTTTTAAAAATACCCATAGAGCAATGTAATTGTTGTAAAACCTTCACCCACTTTGAGAGGGAGAACAAAACAGTGCCTACTAGAATCCCTGCAAAGACTGAGGACCTGGTGATGTCTGTCTCAGAAGACAATGTCAGAACATCATTTAAGACGTGAACCTTTGCAAGGCATCAAGCCCTGACAGGGAACCTGGCAGGGTACTGAAAATCTGCACAGCCAACCAGCTGGAGTGTTCACGGACATTTTCCTTCTCATTGCTGCAGTCAGAGGTTCCCACCTACTTCAAAAGGGCATCAATTATCCCAGTGCCCAAAAAGAGCAGAGTGAGCTGCCTCAACGACTGTTGCTCAATCGCACTAACATCTACTGTGATGTAAAGTTTTGAGAGGATGGTCAAGGCCAGAATTAACACATATCTAAGCAAAAATCTGGTCCCACTGCAATTTGCCTATTGTCACAATCACTCTACAGCCAAGCTGGGGAAAGCATCAGTGGCTGTACCTCTGGCACGAAGTAGCTCAGAAGGGTAGGGAAAGGAAGATGAGGACAGTACTTAAAGGGGATTCTGTGGACACGGTAAGGAGAACTGGATAGTGGTCTGCCTCCCTGGTGCCAGGATCCGGGAGGTATCTTCCCATGTCCATGACATCCTAAGATGGGAGGGAAATGAGCCAGTGATCGTGGTACATGTTGGTACCAAAGGCATAGGAAGGAAGAGTGAAGAGGTCCTAAAAAATGAGTATAGGGAGTTAGGTAGGGAGCTAAAAAGAAGGTCTGCAAAGGGAGTAATCTCTGGATTACTACCAGTGCCACGCGACAGTGAGGGCAGGAATAGTATAAGGTGGAGGATGAATGCGTGGCTGAAAGACTGAAGCAAGGGGCAGGGATTTGAGTGTTTGGATCACTGGGACCTTTTTTGAAGGAGGTTGGACCTGTACCGAATGGATGGGTTGCATCTGAATTCCAGGGGGAACCAGGATCCTGGCAGGGGCATTTGATAGGGCTACTCAAGGGGTTTAAACTAGAATGGTTGGGGGAAGGAACCAAATAAAGCAGAACAGCAAGAAGAGGGTTAGACTGCAAACAGAGAAGGCTTGTGGACAAAGTTTGGGGGTGGATAGACAGGTGATTGAGAAGGAAAATGATCAGTCCAGTGATGGAGGGGAGATGACTGAAAGAAAGAATAGAGTTGACTGTAAAGATGGGAACAAGTGGAAGGTGAGATGTGGGAAATCTCTGAAATGCATTTACTTTAATGCTAGGAGTAATGTAAGGAAGGTGAGGGTGTGGATAGACACTTGGCAGTATGACGTGGTAGCGATTAGTAAAACATGGTTGCAGCAGTGTTGTGACTAGCAGCTAAATATTCCTGTATTTCGCTGATTTAGAAGTGATAGAATTGGAGGGGGTAAGAGGGGGGTGGTGCAGCATTGCTTATCAGGGAAAATATTACAGCAGTGCTTCGGCAAGATAGATTTGAGGGCTCATCAAGGGAGGCGGTATGGGTAGAAGTCAGAAATAGGAAAGGGCTAGTTACACTTATAGTGGTGTATAATAGACCACCTAGTGGGGAGCGAGAAATAGAGGAGCAAATTTGTAAGGAAATAGCAGATATTTGTATTACGCCCAGGGTTGTGTTCGTGGGGGATTTTAATTTTCCTAATATAGATTGGGAAACACATTCTGTGAAAGGGCTGGATGGATTGGGATTTATAAAATGTGTGCAGGATAGTTTTTTGCAGCAATATCTTGAGGTACCAATTAAAGAAGGGGCAGTGTTGGGGAATGAGATAAGGCAGGTGACGGAGGTATGTGTTGGGGAGCACATCGGATCCAGAGTTCATTAGTACCATTATTTTCAATGTAATTATGGAAAGTGATAGGTCTGGTGCAAAGATTGAGGTTTTTGATTGGGGAAAGCCAGAATTGATGAAATGAGAAAGGACTTGCAAGGAGTGGATTTGGATGATTTGTTTTATGGAAAGGATATAGAGGAGAATTGGAGGCCTTTTAAGGGTGAGATTTTGAGGGCACAGAATCTTTATGTTCCTGTTAGGATAAAAGGCAGAACGAAAGGTTCAAGAGATATTAGAAATTTGGTTCAAATAAAAATGGAGGCCTACATTAAATATAAGAAACATGGTGTAAACAAATTGCTTGGAAAAGACATGGATTGTAAAAAGAATCTTAAGAAAGAAATTAGGAAAGCGAAAAGAAGGTATGAGGTGTCTATAGCAAAGATGGTGAAAATAAATCTGGAGGGTTTTTATAAGTAAAAGGAGAGTGAAGGATAAAATTGGTCCCTTAGAGAATCTGAGTGGAAAACTGTGTGCGGAGCCAGATGAGATGGGGAAGATATTGAACAAGTTCTTTTCTTCGGTAGTCACTAGGGAGAAGGATATTGAATTGTGCAGGATAGGGGAAGCAAAAGGGGTAATTATGGAAAATGTAGGGATTAGGAAAGAGGCGGTATTGGAGCTTTGGAAGCATATAAAGGTGAATGTCTCTGGGTCCTGATGGTATTTTCCTCAGGACCTTGAGGGAAGTCAAGGAAGAAATAGCAGAAGCTCTGACAGTGATTTTTCCAAAGTCATTAGAGAGGGGCGTAGTGCCGGAGGATTGGCATATATCACATGTGGTTTCTCTGTTTAAAATGGGTTAGAGGAGTAAACCTAGCAATTCTAGGTCTGTAAGTTTGACGTCGGTGGTCTGTAAGCTAATGGAAAGTATTCTTAGAGATAATATATACAAATATCTAGAGAGACAGCATCGGATCAGGAACATGGGTTTGTGTGTGGAAGGTCATGTTTGACAAATCTTGTTGAATTTTTTGAGAAGTTGACTAGGAATGTTGATGAGGGTAGAGTAGTAGTAGATGTTGTGTATATGGACTTCAGTAAGGCCTTCGATAAGGTTCCACATGGAAGGTTGGTAACAAAGGATTAGGCACCAGGTATTAATTTTGAGATAGTCAAATGAGTTCAACAGTGGTTAGAAGGTAGCTGCCAGAGAGTCATGGTGGATAACTGTAAGGATGGAGGCCGATAACAAGTAGTGTGCCTCAAGGATTGGTATTGGATCTCTTGTTATTTGTCATTTACATTAATGATTTGGATGATGAGTGGTAAACTGGATTAATAAATATGCAGATGATACAAAATGGGGGATGTTGTGTATAGTGTTGATAGTTTTATGGACTGCAGAAGGATTGGGACTGCTTAGAAGAGTGGGCTGAAAGATGGCAGATGGAGTTTAATGTAGATATGTGTGAAGTGTTTCATTTTGGGAGGAATAATCAAAACAGGACAAATGCAGTGAAGGGGAGGGCTTTGAGGAACAGAGAGATCTTGGAATAATGGTTCATCATTCTTTGAAAGTGGATTCTTATGCAGATAGAGTGGTAAAAAAGGCTTTTGGTATGCTGGCCTTTATAAATCAAAGCATAGAATATAGGAGCTGGGAGGTGATGTTGAGACTATTCAAGGCACTGGTGAGGCCAAATTTAGAATACTGTGTACAGTTCTGCTCCCCAAATTATAGGAAGGATATCAAGAGAGGGTGGAGAAAAGATTTACAAAAATGTTGCCTGGACTTCAGAATCTAGATTACAAAGAAAGAATGAGTAGATTAGGTCTTTATTCATTGGAGCATAGAAGGTTGAGGGGGGATTTGATAGGTATTTAAAATTATGATGGGATAGATAGAGTAGATGTTAATAGGCTCTTTCCCTTGAGGGTAGGGGAGATTCAAACAAGAGGTCACAAGTTGAGAGTTAGGGGGAAAAAGTTTAGAAGTAACAGTGAGAGAACTTCTTCACTCAAAGAGTGGTGGCTGAGTGGAATGACCTTTCAGAAGAGGTGGTCGCAGCAAAGTCAATTTTGTCATTTAAGGAAAAGTTGGATAGGTATATGGATGAGAGAGGATTGAAGGGCTATGGGCAAAGTGCAGGTAGGTGGGACTAGAGGAGATAACAGATTGGTACAGACTAGAGGGGCCGAGATGGCCTGTTTCTGTGCTGTTATTATTATATGGCGATAATATCGCTGGCTTTCGATTCATCTCTGGTTCACCTCAAAAACAGAAATTCATGCATACGACTGCTCTTCATTGACTACAGCTCAGCCTTCAACACCATTATTCCCTCAGTGCTGGTCAAGAAGCTACAAACTCTAGCTTCTGTTCCTCCCTCTGCTACTGGATCCTTGCCTTTCTCATTGGAAGATGACAGTCATTGCGAATTGGAAACAACATCTACTCCTCACAGATTATCATCACAGGTGGACCCCAAGGATGAGTGCTTAGCCCACTGCTCTACTGATTATACACCCACACTGTATGGCCAGGCACAATTCCAATGCTATCTACAAATTTGCAGATGACACCACAGTTGTCAGCAGAATCGCAAATAGCAATGAAAAGTGTACAGAGGGAGAAAGATCAGCTCGTTGAATGGTGTCACATCAACAACCTTGCACTTAATGTTAGCAAAACCAAGGAGATGATTGTGTATTTCAGGAGAAAGTCAGGGGAGCATGACCTAGATTTCATCATGGCCTCAGTAATGGAGAGGGTCAAGAACTTCAAACTCCTGTATGTCAACATCTCTGAGGATCTTTCCTGGAGCCTTCATGTTGATGCAATCATGAAGAAGACTCGCCAGTTCTATACTTTTTGAGGTGTTTGAGTTAGATTCGGTATGTCACTGAGGGCTCTTGTAAACTTCTACAGGTGTACTGTGGAGCACATTGTGGCTGTCTGCATCACTGTCTGGTATGGAGGCACCAAATCTCAGATCAAGAAAAAACTCCAGAGGGTTCTTAACTCAGCCTGCGATATCACAAGCACCAAATTTCACTCCATCGAGGACATCTACATGAGGCGGTGTCTTAAAACATCAGCCTCTATCCTCAAACCCCCCCCCCCCCAATCACCCAGGCCATGCCCTCTTCACTCTACTACCATCGGGGATAAAAGTACAGGAGCTTAAGGCGAGCACTCAGCAACACAAGGACAGCTTCTTCCCCGCTGCCATCAGATTCCTGAATAATCAGTGAACCAAAGACACTGCCTCACTTCTCATGCACTATTTTTTAAAATACATTTATTGTTGTAAGATGGTTATAATAAGGTTTGCTCTATGATGTGGCTGCAAATCACCGAATTTCGTGATTGTTCATGACAATAAATTCTGATTCTAAAACATGATTGGTTCCCCCAAGAAATTCATCTGATTCACTCAAAGGGTGGGGTTTAATTTCAGGAAATGGGACAGTTCTGGAGTCATTGAGCTACACAGCATGGAAACAGACCCTCTAGCTCAACCCATCTTTGTTGAGCTGGTTCCATTTGTCTGTGTTTGCTCCATTTCCCTCTAACCCTTTCCTGTCCTTGTACATGTCTCACTGCCTTTTAAATGTCATAATTGCACCCAGTTCCTCCGCTTCCTTTGGCAGCTCATTCCACATACCTTCCAGCTTTTGTGTGAAAAAAGTTACCCCTCGTGCCCCTTTACATTCCAACCCCTCGTCTTAAACATATTCTCTCTAGTTTGAATCCATCCCACCCTGGGGGAAAAACTGTGACCATTCAGTTCATTAAAATTGAGGTCAACAGCAATTTCTTCTCTCTGACAATGGCGAATCTTTCCAGATTTCAGATTTATTGTCAGAGTATACAAATTATGCAACCCTAAGATACTTGTTACTGCGGGTGAGGCAGAATTACCACTTATTGGCAATTCAAATAAAACTGTAAACAATGAACTCATGGAAACAATGAAATTTAAACAAACTGACTGTCCAATACAGAGAGAAAAAAAATTAATAAAGTGCAAAAGAATCCTTCAATGAGTTTCCCTGATTGAGTTTGTTGTTGAGGAATCTGATGGTGGAGGGGAAGCAACTGTTCTTGAACCTGGTGGTATGAGTCTGGTGGCACCTACACCTCATTCCTGATGACAGCAGCAAGAACAGAGCATGTGTTGGGTGGTGTGGATATTACTGCTGCTCTCAGATATCAGCATTCCCTGTATATGTTCTCGATGGTGGGGAGGGTTTTGCTTGTGATGCCTGGGTTGTCCACTACCTTTTGGATGGTTTTACACTCAGGGGTATTGGTGTCCCCATGCCAGATGAGATACCAAACCTCCACAAACTCGTGAGGAAGTAGAGGTGCTGACATGCTTTCTTCATGATTCCATTCATGTGTTGGGTCCAGGAAAGATCCTTCAAGATAGTGACTCCCAAGAACTTAAATTTGCTCACCCTCTCCACCTCCGATTCCCCCGATAATCACTGGATTGTACATCTCTGGCTTTCCCTTGCTGAAGTCTACAGTCAGCTCCTTGGTTCTGGAGACAATGAGTCCAAGGTGGTTGTTGGTGCACAATTCAGCCATTTTCAATCTCCCTCCTGTGTGCTGACTCATCACTCCTTTATATACAACCCACTACCATAGAATAGTGGGCAAAGTACAAAGCACCGTGGTGCTCCGGTACTGATGGAGATTGTGGAGGATATGGTCTGGCATCCTCACAGATTGTGGTCTTAAAGTGAGGAAAACCAGGATCTCATTACATAGTGGAGTCTTGAGCCCAAATCTTGGTTTCTGATCAATTTTGAGGGAATGATGGTGTTGATAAAGAACATCTTTGTTCTCCAGGTGTTCCAGGGCTTTGTGTAGAGCCAGTGTGATGGCATCCATCAGAGACCTGTTGCTACGGTAGGTGAATTGAAACAGATGCTTCAACACCAGCCTTTCAAAATACTTCCATCACTTGATGTGAGTGCCACTGGTTGATAGTCATTTAGACAGGTTACCACACTCTCCCTGGGTAATGGTACAATTGATGCTGTTTGAAACAGGTGGGTACCACACTCTGCCGCAGTTAATGTTGAAGATATCCGTGAATACATTGGCATGTTGGTCAGCAAGGCTTTAAATACATGGCCGGGTCCTCCGTTCAGACTGGATGATTTCCTTGGATTCACTTTCCTAAAGGCAGCCATGTATCATCCTTGGATACGGACAAGATCGGATTATCAGGGGACATGGGAGTATGCAATTATGGTTCTTTCTTGTTGTCGAATCAGATGCAGAATGCATTGAGTTCATCAGGGAGTGAAGCTTTGCCATTTCCTACTGCACCAAATTTGATTTTGAAGCAGGTCACGTCATTTAGGCTTGGACACAGCTGTCAGCTATCCTTCGTTGTTTCCATTATTATCCAGAAACTCCACTTTGCCTGAAAGAAAGCTTTCCATAGGTCATAGCTACTCCTTCTATAGTGATCTGCATCTTCAGATAAATGCCTGTGATCTGGCTTTCAGCAGGTTCTGGGATCCAATGTTCATCAAGGGATTCTGAATGGGGAAAACCCTGAATGATTTGGTGAGGACACACTAATCCACAGCTGTTTTGATAAAGTCTGTAACAGTCCTGATGTAATCATTCAGTTCCTCAGCTGAGCCCTTGAACTTGAGGAAGTCCTGTAATAATTCTTCGGCCTCCCGCAACCACCGTCTAGCTGTCCTGAGCCTCTCTTTTTAGCCTCTGTTTCTATGAAGGCAGAAGGAGCACAGCCAGCTGATCCAACAGTCTAAGGAAAGCACAATATGTCTTTCTTAACTTGGTGTAGCAGTGATCAAGTGTGCTGGGACATCCAGTGAAGCAAATTACATACTGGGTGTAGTTGGGCAGGGTTTTCTTGAGATAGGACTGGTTTGTAATCAGCATCAGGAGAGATATAAACTCCAGTATGAATCACTCTTGGGGTAGGTAGAAGGGTCTGTGTTTAATCGAGATATGGTGTAAGGTAATAGAGCAGGAGGTCAACGTGACCATGCACCAGCCAGCATTAACTGAAAGCACATGCTGCCCCCTCTCTCTTTGCCAGAATCTGAGTTCCAATCCAGTCTGCAAATAGTAAAACCCTCTGGTCGGAGTGGTGTCTGGTGTGTTCTCTGTTAGAATCTCTAGAAATCTTCACTACTGAAGGAATGGAGCCTAGAGAATGGGGCTATTTAAAGGGCAAGTAGGTCCATTCTCGAAAGATCAGATAATTGAGGGTTCAGGGGAACTAGCACAGAAAAGCAATCGAGGCCTGGGACAGATCAGATCAGCCTTAATCCTAATTGATATATATCTAGAACCTTGCAGTTTTCATCCAAGAAATTAAAAATGATTAATAATTTTAAAATATTAAAGTATTGCTGGGAATGAAATAAAATGTTAAAATAAAGTAAAATTTATTAAAAGTGAACAATTTTCACTTTGTTTTCTGAGGAAGTTCAATGAATCTGATGAAATGAGCAGCAAGAGATGAAGAGTATTAGACCTCTGAGCTCAGGTTTATGATCTAGTGAGTCGAAGGAGGTTGTGGAGAGATGTCCTCCAGTTTTTGACCTCCATTGTGGCCTGTTCTAAAAATGCTGCAGCATACAGGTGAACATGCAGAGAACATAGACACTTTGACCCATGAGAAGAACTTCACTGTTATTTCTGTTCCAAACTGCACAATTCTGACTGACTGGCAGAGATGGCAATGTAGGATAATTTTATGAAATAAGCAGGTAAATGATCAAGGATCTGTATAATGATTATCAGAACTTTTCTTAATGTTAAATAATGAATTTTTACCATTGAAAGCATCAAAGTTACACCACACAGGAACTGATCTTATCTGCATCTTCACGCTTGTCTAGACTACAAACAGAAACTTTCTTGCAACATTATCTCACTGAAGATTGAGACAGTGCTGAACCAAGATGAATATTAACAAGAAACAAAAAAAATAATTCTGTCTTTTCTCAAACTGGGAAGGTTGGCTGGGCACTTGCATTAAAATACTTAGAAACTGTTATAGAGGCATAGAATCATAGAGAAACGCAGCACAGAAACAGGCCATTTGGCCCTTCAAATCCATACCAACCATCAATAATCATACGCTAATCTGACATTACCCCATTTTGATCTGACATTACCCTAAACTCCATGTAAATTTTATCACTCACAAAATAGGAACAATTTACAGTGTCAATTAATCTACCAACCCACACATCGTTGGCACATAGGAGGAAAGTGAAATACACAGGGCAAATCCAGTCTGTCAAAGACAGTAGCAGAGTGCAGGATTGATCCTGGATCACTGAAGCTATGAGATACAGTTCTACTCAAGTCCAGGAGCTTAATTTTATTTCTTCAAATTCCAACAAGAGGTTGAAAATATTTATATAATAAGATTTGATATATTTACAGAAATAATTGTAAGTAAAAAATTTTAAGTAGTGTCTTTAACAACCTTGTGCTTGTAGGAAATAAAACAGGCAATTTGAAAGCAAAGAGGACTGCTGAACAATGGGTAAAGAACAACTGAATCATCTATTGTCGATTAAGGGATAAATTCTGAATGTGCATTGGGCTTCTTGTTTCAGGATGGTGTTGGAAATAGAGTGACTAATTGGACAAGGCCCTGAATCAAGGTCACAAGAGGTAATCTGCCACATTTGGATCATTTGCATTTATAATGTTTGGTTAATATAATGGTTACTGCAATGCTATTAGAGTGCCCGCAACCTGGTTATGAAATTGGTGCTCTCTGTAAGGATCTGTTTTCTCTGGGTGCTCTGGTTTCTTCCCATGCTCCAAAAAACATATGGGGTTGGTAGGTTAATTGGGTGTAATTAAGCAGCTCAGATTTCAAAGCTCAGAATCAGCTTTTACCATGCTGTTGTGGCAGCTCACCACTAGGCTGGCAAACTGGCCCCGCTTGTAAGCCATGTGGTGGGGCAGCCGACAAAATGGCGCCTTCGGGGGTGTTCCCTTCCTCCCAGCACGGGGCTCAGAAGCCTGCACTGGGGGACCATGTGATGCCCGGGTGACGTCAGTGCCCTCCAGAGCATTTCTCAGGCAAGTCCGGGCTGGGACCGTAAGTACAGCCCAGTTGCCTGCAATAAACGAGTCTGCACACTGAGCTCAACTCATCTGGTTGTGTGTGTGTTATTGCAGGAGCAGTGTAGCTGCTGCTACAATTGGTAACCCCGACTGGTTCAAACGTCTTTGAGCCCATCATGAGCGAGCCTGGGATCAGGGCTATAGCCGTGAAACTGCCTGAATTCTGGGTTCAGGAGCCGGAGACCTGGTTCAGCCATGCGGAGGCTCAGTTTCACCTCCACCAGATTTCGTCCGACACGACCAAATTCTACCACATGGTCGCTGTCCTGGACCAGGCCATCGCCAGACGCGTGCTGCACCTCGTTCAGCACCTACCCGCCGAAGACAAATACGAGACCATCAAGCAAGTGTTTACCAGATGCCTCGGACTTTCCAGACATCAGTGTGCCGCTCAGATGCTACACCTCAACGCCCTGGGGGACAAGTCCCTGATGGAGTTGATGGACAAGATGCTCGCACTCATGGGTGAGCACACCAACTGTCCACTCTACGAGCGCGTTTTCCTCGACCATATGCCCGGGGACATCCAGCCGCTGCTGGTCCAGGAGAGCTTCGCCAACCCGAGGAAGGTCACTCAGAAGGCCCAAGAGCTATGGCTCGCATGATTCCCGTAGGACTCAATGGTCCAGCAGGTCACGAGGCATGAGCATGACCACGCCAAGCCTGTCCCTAGCGCTACAGTAGAGCATCCGGCCCCTGCAGGGGCCCCAAAGAGCATAACCAAGGCCACAGCATCCGCTCCGGGCCTCTTATTCTACCACCAGTGCTGGGGAGCCAAGGCTCAGAAGTGTCATCAGCCCTGCTCGTTCCAGAAAAATGACCAGGCCGGCCGCAACGGCTGGCCAACGACACAGCCTCCTCTACCTGTGGGACTCAGTCAGTGGCCGGCGGTTCCAGATCAGCATCATCCCAGATACGGCTGTTGAGTCCAGGAACTGACCTCATGGACCTCCCCTCCGTGCGGCCAAGGCAACAGCAATCCGATGTATGGAGACAAGACAGTCCACTTCCAGATTGACCAACAAAATTTTGCATGGAGGTTCACCGTCTTGTCCCTCCTGACTGCTATCCTGGGTGCAGACTTCCTCTTTGCACACGGGCTTTTGGTGGACATTCGAGGTAGGTGCCTGGTGGACGCCGTACCTTCCAGGCCGTTTGCCTCGACACCTCCCGCTCAGAGTAACCACAGATGGCCATGATCAGCATGCCCAGAGATGAGTTCCAGCGAATCCTGGATGAGTTCCCGACACTCCTCAAGCCACAGTTCTCCGCTGCCTCGCCACGCCGCGGAGTGTTCCATCCAGGGCCCAACATTTCACGTTGGCTCCCGTCTGACAAGCTTCAGGTGGCGAAAGATGAGTTTTCGCACCTGTTGGAACTGGGGATCATTCGGGTGTCCAACAGCCCGTGAGCCTTGCTGTCCTGAAAGCCTGCGGTGGCTGGCATCCCTGCGGAGACTATCGACAGCTCAATAGGCAACAGTTCCTGACTGTTACCCCATCCCTCACATCCAAGACTTTATGGCCAACCTGCACTGTGAGAGGGTTTTCTCCATGGTTGGCCTGGTGCGCGGATATCACCAGGTCCCTGTGAACCCTGAGGACATACCCAAGATGGCCATCATCACCCCCTTCAGCTTGTTCAAATTCCTGCGCATGCCGTTCGGGCTCAAGAACACTGCTCAGATCTTCCAGTGCCTCATGGACTCTGTGGGCAGGAACTTGGATTTTGTCTTTATTTATTAGGATGACATCCTTGTCACCAGCAAGGACCAGGCACAACACAAGGCCCACCTACGTGCCCTTTCCTCCGGGCTGGCCGATTACGGGAAAGAGTCCATGCAGATCCTGGGCTGTACCATCATGGCCGAAGGAGCCACACCCGCCGCCGTGAAGGTCATCACTATCAGGGAGTTCATGGGTATGGTCAACTTTTACAACCGCTTTATCCCAGGAGCTGCGCGCATCATGCAGCCGCTATTCACCCTCATCGCAGCCAAGCACAAAGCGCTCGCTTGGAACCCAGAAGCCTGCACCACATTCGAGGCCACCAAGGATGCCTTCGCGAAGGCCATCATGCTCGCCCATCCGCACACTGACCTGCATATGGCACTCTCTGTCGATGCCTCTGCCACAGCCATTGGTGCCGTCCTGGAGCAGCAGGTGAATGGACATTGGAAGCTGCTGGCATTCTTCAGCCAATTGCTCCACCAGCGGGAACGCAAGTATAGTGCCTTCGACCGAGAGTTACTGGGCATGTACCTGGCGGTGCATCATTTCTGCTATTTTTCAGAGTGGAGGACTTTTACCATCTTCACCGACCACAAACCCCTCACCCAGGTACTCGCGATGGCAAAGGATCCCTGGTTGGCCTGACAGCAGTGTCACCTCTCCTTCATGTCGGAGTTTACCATCAACATTCGGCACAAGGTGGGGAAGAACAATGTGGTAGCTGATGCACTCTCGTGACCAGCCATCTGCGCGTTGACGCCCGGCCTCGACTTTGACCAGCTCGCCCGGGACCAGAAGTTTGATGTGGAGACAAGGGCCTTCAAGATTGCCATCATGGGCCTGCGGTTCTGAGACCTCCCAACTCCGAGCGGCGAAGGCACCATCCTGTGTGATATCTCCATGGGCTCCCCACGACCAGTGGTTCCCCAGCAGTGGCGCTGGCAGGTCTTCCGTCACATCTACGACCTTTCACATCCATCCATCAAGTCCACGGTCTGGATGGTGGCAGAACGGTTCATATGGCTTGGGCTGTGGAAGCAGTTCGCGGGCTGGGCCAGAACATGCACCCATAATGTCCAAGGTGCACAGACACACCAGGGAGCCCGTACAGGAGTTTGAGCATGTCCGGGAATGGTTCAACCACATTCATGTGGACATCGTTGGGCCCTTACCCATTTCCTGGGGCAACCATTACCTGTTTATGATGGTGGACTGCACCACTCGCTGGCCTGAGGCGATCCCGATGCCAGACGCCTCCACCGACTCCTGCTCCCGAGCACTGTTGCCTGGTTGAGTTGCCCGGTTTGGCATCCCGGGTCACTTCACCAGTGATCGGGGCACCCAGTTCACATCTGCGCTTTGGGCACAGCTCGCCAACAGGTTGGGGATCCAGCTACACCGCATCACGGCCTACCACCCGTAGGTCAATGGACTGGTCGAACGTCTGCACTGCCACCTTAAGTCGGCACTCATGGCCCGCCTCACCAGTCCCGACTGGGTGGACGAGCTGCCTTGGGGGCTCCTGGGTATCCGCTCCACTCCCAAGGAAGATCTGCAGGCGTCATCTGCTGAGCTGGTCTACGGTGCGCCGCTGGCACTACCTGGTGAGTTCGTCAACGCACCTCACAATCCCCAGCGGTCGCCACATGAACTACTTCCTCACCTCGGGGCACGCTTGGACTCGTTTGAACCCCCACCACTGCCCAAGCATGGCACCCACCCGTCTCATGTTCCCGGCGAACTGCTTTCCGCAGAGTATGCTTTCATTCGGCGGGGCCTGACTGCGGCACCTCTGCAGCGACCGTACGAGGGGCCGTACAGGGTTGTACAGCGTTCCAGCTTCACATACACTCTGGACATTGGCGGCAGGCAGGAGCTGTTTACCATGGACAGGCTGAAGCCAGCGCACCTCGATCCCACTGAGCCCGTGATTGTAGCCCAGCCCAAGAAGCGAGGCTGCCCAGCGAAAAAAACATTGGCGTCAGTTCTGTGGGGGGGGGGGGGCGGGGGGGCTGTGTGGTGGCTCACCACTAGGAAGGCAAACCGGCCCCGCTTGTAAGCCACGGGCCGGGGCAGCCAGCCAAAATGGCGCCGTCGGGTGTGTTCCCTTCCTCCCAGCACGGGACTCAGAAGCACATGCTGGGAGACCACGTGATGCCCAGGTGGGAGACCACGTGATGCCCAGGTGACGTCAGCACCCTCCAGCGCGTTTCTCAGCCAGGTCCGGGCTGGGAGTGTAAGTACTGCCCAGCAGCCTGCAATAAACTAGTCTGCTCACTGAGCTCAACCCATCTAGTTGTGTGTGTTCTTTCAGGAGTAGTGTAGCTGCCGTTACACTGTATTGTTAAACAAACATTAAAATTACATTTATTTTCAGGGTATTGATGCGGTGTAAGGCTAGCATTTACTGTCCATCCATTATTGCCTTGGAGAAAGTGATGGTAAACTACTTTTTCAACCCATCTGGTGGAGGTTTTTACACTATGTTGTTTGGCAGGGAATTCAGATAAAGACCCTATTCACGAAGTATTGTATCAACGAGATATATATAGTCACAAAGGCAGGTGGTGGCAAGACCAGATTTGGGAGATGCCTGATGTAGTGTGCTTCTGTCTGCCCCACGACCAATGTAGAAGAGCTAATATGGCAGAAAGGCTCCCAAGAGAATGTCACACCAAATTGATTAATGTTTAGATCGATCCAGAAATCATACATTACAGGTGGTAAGATGAAAAATGATCACCATTTTTCCTGCCACTTATTAGGTGAACTGAATACATATTTTTTAAGTTGTCTAAAAGGGTGAAAAACAACTATTAGTCTATTTTATTTGTGCCCTGTATCGGTCATAGACCATTTAGAAACTGGATATACTTATGTCTGCATCTTAAGAGAAAGTTTTAGCTTTTAGTACGTTGTTAGCCAGACGAGCAAATTTAATGAAACAGAAAGATGACTCTTCACCTCCTCATGCCCAGTTGTTACATGATGTAATGTCCTATTAAAGCTTGGAGAAAATTAGATACAACATTATAGATCAAAAGTTTCAATTTCAAAAAATGTGTGGCCCATTCATACAATACTATAATGATTGGCAGATTTAAGTAATTTGGACGCTCTGGCAATTCTCTGTCTAGTTTCTGAAGGTCCCTACTCGATACATACCTTGAATTTTTTTTCTATAAGAAAACTTGATAAGAGGGAAGGGTAGATTAAATTTAACTTTAGTTTTTTTTTGCCTTTTTTTCTTTTTTTAGATTATCTGATTATATAATGGGTTTAATTATGATTGTCCTAGATCATATTATCACATTAGACAAATATTACTCTGTTATGACCAAAGCTTGGTATTATTGTATCGCAATTGGTTTCTATCCAGAATTATGTTTAATCAACAAATATGGATGGATTTAAATTACATTTATATTAATTTGTGATGTGACATGCTTTTTTGCTATATTAGAAGACTTTGTAAGTAGGATTTATATGTTAAAGTCAATAAAAATATTTAGATATATTACTGAATAAGTGTTGTTCAATCAATCTCGCACCTTGACCACATCTTGACTAACATTCAACCAACAGAGAGAGGTGATGTTTGTGAACTTAAGGTGTGATGTGTGAGTATGAGTGATAAATGAATTCTGCTCCAAATATTAGCCTTGAAGTTTTGTATCTGAATCAAGAATGTGAAAGACCCACTAAAATTAGTTAATAAAAGAAACAAGTTGCTGTGTAGCAGCAGCGTCGTAATTCAAGTAAAAAATGGAGATGGGTACATGCATAGTTAAACCACAGCCTGCAAACCTAACCCAACACGCAATTCAATGGTATGTTGTGCCTTTAATATTAAGTTATAGTTGGTTCTATTCGATAAGCCGAGTTGAATTTGATGCAGCTGTTGATACTCAGTACAGTTCAAAGTGAATGTATTCTAGTGCCACCACTAGCAAGAGGACACAACTGCAGCATATAAAGTTTATTTGGCCAGTTTGCATTGAAAATCATAGAAAATCAGTGCAGAAATAGACCATTCAGTCCTTCAAGCCTGCACCATCATTCAATGTGATAATTGAACCATAGTACCCTATTTCTACTTTCTCACCATACCCTTTGATCCCTTTAGCCATAAGGGCTACATCCAACTCTCTTTTTTTGATATATCTAATGAACTGGCCTCAGCAACTTCTGTGGTGAAGAGTTCCCATGTTCACAGCTCCCTCGAGTGAAGAAGTTTCTCCTCATCTCAGACCTAAATGGCTTACCCTTTATCCGAAGACAGTGATCTCTTGCTCTGGACTTTTCCAACTACAGGAATATTTTTCCTGCATCTATCCAGTCAAGACCTGTTAGGATTTGATATGTTTCAGTGAGATCCCCTCTCATACTTGTAAATTCTAATCATGTTTTTTTTTATATAGACCTTGTGGGATTTTGCCGTTCTGAAGAATGTCCGACATCCTAGCATTGGTCGTTCACACAGGAAAGATCTAAACTGCAAATCTCTGTTTCTGTCTGCAATTTTAGACAGCATACCAGCATTTCATGAACAAAAGGGTGGGACGTGTAACTCAACAGTATTGGTGTCAGTGTCTAATGTCATGTATAGCATACTGTATTTGATTGCATGTCAGACCTACTTGTTTTTCCCAAAATATGGCTCAAAAATATTCTCCCTGTTTTATATGCAACAAAGACCTGGTAATGGACCACTGGGACAGTGGCCGCAGGAGGGAACAGCAGTGGACCACTGGGGGAGTGTGGGCTGTGGGAGAGAGCAGGCATCGGACCACCGGGACAGTGGGCTGTGGGAGAGAGCAGGCAGCGGACCGCCAGGACAGAACAGGGCAGTGGGCTGTGGAAGAGTGCAGGCAGCAGACTGCCGGGTCAGAACGGGACAGTGGGCTGTGGGAGAGAGCAGGCATCGGACAACCAGGACAGTGGGCTGTGGGAGAGAGCAGGCAGCGGATCACCGGGACAGTGGGCTGTGGGAGAGAGCAGGCAGCGGACCACTGGGACAGTGGGCTGTGGGAGAGAGAAGGCATCAGACCACCAGGACAATGGGCTGTGGGAGAGAGCAGGCACCGGACCACTGGGACAGAACGAGACAGTGTAAGAGAGCAGGCAGTGGACCACCGGGACAGTGGGCTGTGGGAGAGAGCCAGCACGGACCACCGGGACAGTGGGCTGTGGGAGAGAGCAGGCAGTGGACCACCAGGACAGAACGGGACAGTGGGCTGTGGAAGAGTGCAGGTAGCGGAACTCTGGGACAGAACGGGACAGTGGGCTGTGGGAGAGAGCAGGCACTGGACCAACGGGACAAAACGGGGCAGTGGGCTGTGGGAGAGAGCAGGCACGGACCACCGGGACAGAATGGGCCAGTGGGCTGTGGGAGAGTGCAGGTAGCGGACCACCAGGACAGAACAGGACAATGTGAGAGAGCAGGCAGCGGACCACCGGGACAGTAGGCTGTGGGAGAGAGCTGGCACGGACCACTGGGATAGAATGGTGCAGTGGGCTGTGGGAGAGTGCAGGCAACGGACCACCGGGACAGAACGGGGCAGTGAGCAGCAGTAAAAAAAAATACGAATATACTAGAAAATTACAGTACACAATACACTTTGACCTGAGTTGGTACTGGAATGCCTGCAGTGCAGTTAAGACTCCAAGAAAATGACAAGGGGTCAAGGGGTAATAAGTCTGAACTGGAATGGCACCCTCATTCCAGTTCCGAGCTTTATACACAGCATGCGTTCTGGGATAATTGGACTAATTTCCCGGAACACAGTGACTGTGTGTGTTTAAAAAAAAACATAAATGAGTATAACCCTAATCTATCCAGTCATTCCTCATTTGTCAATCTGAGGAACCTTCAATGTCCAACCTCAGATTAGGATTCCAAAACTATACATAATACAGAATTGTATGCCCTCACTGCAAAAAAAAATTAGAATATATAACAGAAAATACTCACAGCTCTAAATTGTGCAATTAGGTACAAATGTGCATTTGAATCCTTCAGTGAACTCTTTAAGGTTGGTTTTATTTTTATCATTCGCGGAATGTCAATTTGCAGATTCCCAGTTACATCAGATGATTGAATGTGACAGGTAAAGAGCATCTAAATAGAATGGATCTCAAAGCACAGAAGAATCAAACATTTAATCCCTGTCTCTTACCTGGAATCATGAAATCAGTTGTTTGATATTGGTTCACTTTTATGCTCAGGATCATTTCCTTTTCTGAACTGTTGCATTTTGTAGTTTTCATTCAGGTGTGCCACCGTCACATACCATTAAAAAGGTGAATTGTAATAAACCTATGGAATGGACCAAAGACTTCACAGTGAGAACAAGCTGAGAGAGTTTACAGGAAGCATAATCAGTTTGGAAAGAAAATGTGAAAATAGAAAATTTAAAAAAGGTATATTTTTGAAACAGATCATTTCCTTGCCTTGTGATGGAAAGGTAAGTGAGTGGTTCCCCTTGGTTAACGTTTTTTATTCAGATGCATAATGATTCCTTACTATCTTAATCTTCGATCTTAGAAAAATGTTCATAAGAGAAAAGCCAGACTCCAAGCAGGATTAGGCTCAAGTTATCAGTATTAAAAGTTTTCCGCCCAGTTTTTCTGTTACGGAAATGTTATTGACCTCTCTTGGAACCCTTACCTTCCATAAACGCCTCTAATATGTAAAAGGTGGGTGCAGAGAATCCACCTCCAACCCTCCGACATGCAAATAGCAATGTTTAATTGACAGCTTGCCAGGAACGCAGGTGACTTCAATGCACATCCTCTCGATATCCCTGGAGTAATAGATGCCTTGGATACCTACTCCTTTCTCTCGGTTGCCAAGGAGACAAACAATTTGGATGGATGGAATGCTTGTCTCCCTGTGGACCTCCAGTGAAGGGAATGCCTTGAACACATACTCCACCGTAATGAATAAATGGGTTGCAGCTTTGTGCCTGAGCAACACAACACGGTACAGTTTACAGTCATTTTACACCAATAGGTTTTATCCTATTTTTAAAGCTATTAAAAATAAATATATCAATTTACATTCTTGGTTGGCACTAGTCTTTGTTTTAAAGGAACTGATTGCTGACTAGGTTGCTTTTAAAAATAAAATTCCTTTGCTTAGCACCAAGTGACATTATATTATGCAATGTAATTTTTGTAAATATGCCTGGCTGAGATCAGTGGATTAAGAATGAATTTAAAACCTTCCTGTGGTTAGCTGATCAATTGAACCACTGGGGAAGACTTGCTCATGCATCAAATAATTTAAAAAGTATTCGTCCATAGATTTCTATTAAGGTAAATTATGTATTCAGGTCAGTAGATCACCACCCCAATATTTAACGTACCTCAACAAATATCTGATAATTATGGTAAAGAGTGTTCACATTTTTTGATTGAATTAGCTTTCTGTCTGTAAATGTTAATACCCTTCACTCTGGCTGTTTCTAATAGTTAGAATGTGGCTCCAAGTAATTTCTAACTTCTCTCACATCTGCTGACTGTGCCCAATCAGCAGACCATTCTATTTCTGCACTTCCTGTTGTCTTAACTGCTCTCATGTGTCTATTGGGTGATTTCTATCTTTCCTGTTTGAAATTGAATCCTATATTGGTTCCAGAGGGGGCTGGGCATTTGAAATTGTTGAGCTAATTTTGACTCGATAGCAAACGTTGTGATTTTCTGATTAATCCAGGGCTGCAGGAAATGGTGGGGGCGGATGGAGGTGGGGGCATCACGAAAGATGGAAATAAGTAGAAACAAGCCTGAGAAAGCCCTCCCTGTATCTCAACTGAAGGACTAGTTGCAGAGTCTGTAGAATGATCTCTTGAAGACAGGAAGATAGTGGAGCCGGAGTAATGCCAGCCTACTGTCCCTTCTCCTTGTCATGGAGTCATAGATTATTATAGCAAGGAAACAGACACTTTTCCCCAACTTATCCATGTTGACCAAGTCTCTACCCAAACTAGTCCAATTTTTCTGCATTCAAGCCATTATCCTCTCCATGTACATGTCCAAGTGCCCTATTTCTATTACTTCCTCTGGCAGCTTGTTCCATTGATCCACCACTTCAGATGTGAAAAAATGCTTTTAAATATTTCCCCTCTCACCTTAAATCTCTGCCCTAGCTAAAAAAATACTATTTACTGCATCTGTGCCTCTCACTACTTTATAAACCACCAGCAAGTCATCCCCTCACCCTCCTATGCTCCAAGGAGAAAACAATCCAGCCCCTTCT
This sequence comes from Narcine bancroftii, assembly GCF_036971445.1. Taxonomy (NCBI): domain Eukaryota; kingdom Metazoa; phylum Chordata; class Chondrichthyes; order Torpediniformes; family Narcinidae; genus Narcine; species Narcine bancroftii. Next base: position 84,264,266 of record NC_091475.1, read on the forward strand.
TAACAACTCTAGCCCACCGGTCCCAGTAACCTTCCCTTTATCCTTTTCAACTTAATTATATCTTTCCCAGGGTGTGTGGCCAGAAGTGGGCACAAACCTCAGAAGTGTGGTTTTACCAATTCCTTGGGGGGAAAAAAATAAAATATTTACCCACTTTTTGGGAGCCTCTTCCCTTGCTACCTTGAAACAAGAGCATACTTCAGAGGTTTCTTCCCTGAATTTTGCAGCTGGCAATCCTATAATTCATGCACCAGTTTCAGACCAGCCACTCATCTACAAGATGAGTATCTACAAGATGATCAGTTTCAGACCAGCCACTCATCAATGCACCAGTTTCAGACCAGCCACTCATCTACAAGATTATCAGTTTCAGACCAGCCACTCATCTACAATTAATGCACCAGTTTCAGACCAGCCACTCATCTACAAGTTTCAGACCAGTCTCTCATCAACAAGCCCACCTGAATAGTAAATTTTCCCATGTACTGCCTCACAATGTGGATTCCCAACAGCTTACTTCATTCTTCACATTCCTCTGTGTTTTCATTCATTTTCCCTGTGCCTACACTCTCCATTAATCTGTCCTTCAAAGGAATGTGGCATCCTTCTCAAAATGGACTATTATTTCTGAATGTCATCCCATCGGCCCAATTTGAAATCAAATCAAGTGTGTATAATTGCAAATCATCAACATCTAACCCAAAGTGCTGTGATCCTAATACTGACTACCGGATTCTACTCTATTCTGAGAAGCAATCACTCAGCTTTAGTATGTGGATTTAGTGAGTATCCTACTAATGCCCCTTTAATCACATAGGCTTCAGTTTGCTAAAAATCTAATGTGAGACGTGGCTAGAAATCTGATCATAGTACGAAACTGCTTGTGTGTGACACCACTCTTTAAAATTAAGTTCTCAGATATATGCATCACCATTCAATTGCCCAGTTGAGTCAGGCTAAGGTTAATGTTTAAGTCTAGCAGATTAGATTGTGTTGAAACACATGGACATATGTGGAAATTGGGGACGGAGGGTCATGGTGCATGCTTGTTGAGAAAAGGAATGCAGAGAGAAATGTATAGAAAAGGAGAGGAAAATGAATGAGTAATAGTTTAGTGAGGGAAAGGAAAAGAGAAGGGATGGAACTGAGCGGCGAGTGGTAGATAGGAAAATGCTGAGTGACAGTAGGTCATGCTGATCGATCCTGGATTATCTCCAATGAAGGGCAGCAGGTATAGCTTTAGTTAAGGATATGGGGTTGAATGAGAGGATGGCTATAAAGAATGTGGGAGATAAAAGATCTGTTTGCAGGAAAGATGCAGATCTGGGGGTTGGGGAGGGCAGTGGCAGGGATGAGTTGGTAAGACAGCTCGATGATCATTTAGAGAAAATCTCATTTTCATCAGTAGGGTCTGCAGGATAACAGTTGTTCTTAATTAAATAGGAATTCAGGTTATTCTTCATTAGCTTTGGGAGTGTCGTGGGCCGATGTTTCCTCATCAGTAAGAGATGAGGGAGAATGGGTTTACTTTCAATGGCAGTGGAACTTTTGCCCATATTCTGAAATGAAATTGAGTAGTGGTTAACAGCCAGGTATGTTACCTGAATTGCTATCTTCTGTGGATTATGGATGGTGTTTTTTTGTTTTTTCGTGAGAGGTAAAGTGGTGGGATTGATCATTTTGGGGCATGGACATGGTTCATAAGGCTGGCATTTGTTATTTATTGCCTCATATGATGAGCCCAGAGGACCCCAAAACCCAGCCGCAATAGAAATTCACCAAGACAAATCGTAACTTAAACAAAAGTTACTTTTAATTTTCTTTAAACATAAAAACAGGATCAAACTTTAATTTATTACTATTAACGACCTAACTTAACTCCCTTCTAATTCTAACCACACGTGTATGTAATGTGTGTATAAGTTCAGAAAAGTTCTTTGTTTCACAGTCCAATCTCACTTCTCACTCCTCCAAGTTCATCGGTTTCAGGCAATTCATATACTGTGCACAGAATTTAATAATTATGAATCTTCACTAGGCTTTGGTGCTTGAAAGGTAAATGGTTACAGTGCAGGAAGTTTCTTGTTGGTTTTCAGAGAGAGATTTGTTGCTTGTTGGACACACACAACTGATTCCTTCTGATCAGCCACTTCAATGTCTTGCAGAAGAAATTTGCTCCTTCAGGGTTTCCCAGATGATAACCTCTTTCTTTCAGGTCACCACAAAGTTCCTTTTCTGTTTTCCTTATCTCAGGCGAAACATTATACAGCCACTCACCTCCTCTTATATGGACCACAAGGGCTTTGAACAGGCTAACCTCAGAACTCACAACCCGTCATCAAAATGGGGTTTCAAAACCAGCTTCCAAAAGCCACTGCAGAAAATCAGCATTGTCTCTCTCCCTTCCCTCCCCCCTCTCTCTCTCCCCCTCTCCCCCTCTCTCTCTCACCCTCTCTCCCCCTCTCCCCCCTCACTCTCTCTCCCTCCCTCTCTCTCTCTCTCTCTCTCTCTCTCTCTCTCTCTCTCTCTCTCAGAGAAAGCCTGTGTACTCCCTCTGCTTACAAAACCACATGACCTTCCTAGAACAGCGAACTGCCTTCAAACAGATTGTGGTACCGGACCCAATCTTCTGAGTCCTTTCATCTGTTGCTTTCCAAAATAATAATCCATTACTCCAAAGCATGTCCCATTAACACCTACTTGTGAAGTCCTTCAGCAAAGCAGTTTCCATTGTCTTTACAAAGGCACTGGGAGCCTGGACTGTTTGGCTTGAGCAGAGCTCTAGCATTTTAAATGAGATCTGTGTTGGGAAGTTTTTGTTTGCTTGTGACCTACACTTAAAAAAAACCCACAATTTATCTTCCAAAAATATATATCTATACATAATATAAAATATTATGTCACACTAGCAACCTTGAGCAATTCTTCAATGTGATGAAGGCATAAAACAATTATTAACTTGGCAACAAGAAAGGACCAATAGCACAGCTTTAAGGGGCAATGTGGGCACACTTGGAGTCATGATGGCAATGAATTCTCCAATGAAATGAGGTAACACTGGGCAGTTTTCCTGGTCATCTGCTGATCTTTTTTTTTCAATAAAACAGTTATTGGAGAGCTTGTGATTCATCAAGCATAATATTTCTCTTCCAATGCTTTCTTCCTTTCTCGTCTTTGTCATATGATTATGAGGGATTCCAATCTAAGTGATGTATTTCCATTTGTAATTTTTCCCAGAGGTAGCTTTTTATTCAAATGATGGCAGGATCCTTTTTCACTAGCTAACCAGCAGAGTGGTTCACACATGAGTAGAGCCGCCTCACAGCTCCATGGAGCCATGCTCTTTCCTGACCTCATCTTCTGTCAAGGTGAAGATTGCAAGCTTTTCCTGGGACCATGTAGGTTTCTGTTTGGTGTTCAAATTTCCTCCTGTGATGTCTTAGCAGGTAATTGGCTCTGAATATGACCTCCTGGAGTTGGCAAATCATAAAGCACAAAAGCTGCAAATATTGGGTCTTGAGAAGACAAAGAATTGTTGGAGGATTTCAGCAGGTCAGCCAGCCTCTGTGGACAGAAATGGTCAGTCAACATTTTGTGTCCCAACCCTTTATCAAGACTAAGGATAAAAAAAAAGGAAAAGTAAGAACAAATATTATAAAGAACTAGATGAGATTGTGCTTGAGATATTGTACTTCAATCAATGGAATCAGAATGTGTGGAAGTTACCTAACCACACTTAAAAAAAACTCAAAATCACTTCCATCTGATTCCACTGTTTTCATTTCTTCTTTACCTATTCCTGTACTTGCTATTTTTCTCTCTAACTTTTCCTCCTCTATCTATCTCTCCAACTCCCACATCTTTATTACCACTGGGCCCATCCCCCAGCTTCTTTCCCCACATATTATATATATTTTATCTTAAGTAAAACACGAAAATCTGCAGACACCACGGTTGAAGTAAAAACACAAGATACTGGAGAAATTCAGCAGGTCAAACAGTGTCCTTTATATAGCAAAGGTAAAAATACATAACAACATTTCGGGCTTGAGCCCATCATCAAGATATGGAAAAACATTGGCAGAGTATTTTTACCTTTGCTGTATAAAGGACACTGTTTGACTTGCTCTTTCTCCAGCATTTGTTTTTACTGTATTTTCCCTTTTTTTTAAGTCTGGAAAAAGTCCAGGCCCAAAACATTGACTGAGCATTTCTACCCAGGGATGCTATCTGACCTACTGATTTCCCCCAGTGATTCTTTGTCAAACTAGAGGGGAGTTGGTGGGTTTGTGAGGGAGAGTAAGTTGCCAGGTTACAAACTGGGTGGAATGGCAGTGGTCCGCAAGGAACTTACCTGGACATAATGCGGCAAATGGTTGCTTTCTGTATTGCAATAAGTAAGTGAGCCATGATAAACACAAGGTATAACGTACAGTTTGTATGGATTCTGTGTTGCCCTCTTGTTCACTGAAAGTGTTGTAAATACAGAACCTTCAAAGGCAAGATATTATGAACCTTAATGGAGAAAAAAATAGTAATTAATGCAAATTTTACCCAATGAATTTGCTGAATAATTATCCAATATTAATAATAGTGGTAATAAAAATCCACACTGCTACATTCCATGATCAATTTTTCTTTGTTCTGAAATCACAATTGTTGACATATTCATTGAGGTTCTACCTATGGTCACTGCAAAACTTGCCGATTTCCTCCAGCATTTCTGTGTCTTTTATTTGAGTATTCACCAGAGCCATTTTTTTAACAATTAGTTGCTCCCTGTCTTCATATTTGCCATATTTGACATAGTGAAAAGACATGAAAAGGCTTTCTAGTTCTGTGATGTACTACGTGATATCTGATATTGTTCTTCCAAATTGTTCTCCTTGCCTTCTCTCCCTCTTGTGTTCCTCTTCTCGCAGGAGATCCACAAATGAGGCCTGAACTCACTTATGGCCAGGTTGTGTTGGAGCTTGTCTGGTGACTACTGTTCAGTCAACATATCACATTCTAAGGAAGTCATTGATGTTCTTCACTGGCATCCTTGAGGCAGTGTGGCCTTTGTTTGAACACTGATTGTGGTTGGAAATTTTCCATTGTGTGCTGGTTAAAAGATGCTTTGAAGATTATTGCATATTGACTTGTACTTGTTCTCAAAGTTCTAACATGCAAGTATATTAGTTGGTGAATCACTAAACCTTATATTTTCATTCGCATGAACATGATGATTAGTTATCTTAAGCTCAACAACTTCCACATCTTGACCATTCAACCTGCATCAAATTTGATTTAAGGTATTAAAGCAAAAGGAGGCTTCTTAGTTCTTCAGACATGTTCAACCTTGTAGTAAGATTATAGTTGCTTTTTTGCCTTAATGTATTTTCCTGTACTGAGTGCCCTTAGCTTTGGAATATACTCAGTGACTGATACCCATACCCAAAGAATCATTGTTGTTGTAAAGCTAACTTTGGCCAGATAGAGTATGGTACAGCAAAGTATGAGGCTTTCTACTCTTAAAAAAAACCAGATACATGGAAGACTTTAAAATGTTGATGAGTCTTGAGTGTTTTACTGCAGAAGTCACTGAAAACTAACAATTGGATTCGATAGTTAGATTGGCAAATGAAATGTTGCAAAGCAATCGGAGGACAGGAATAAATAGGACTACTGCATTTATCTGGTGTATTGTTCATAATGTTGGCCTCTTTTCCTTGAATTTTATTCATTGATATAGAAGAAATGCAAAGAAGAATTGGGAGACATGTTCATTTCTGCAACCACAACTTTTATAGAAATTAGCATCATTGAGTTCTATAGCACAAAAATAGGCTCTGTGTCCCAACTAGGCCAAAACTGTGCTGAACCCATGACACTAAACATTTCCTAGTCATTCTGGCTCACGATCCAGCACTACCCAAAACCCCCATGTGACCAGTTGATCTACTAACCCTATTGTTCCTTTAGAAAGTGGGAGGATCCACCATCTACAAATTTGTTGATGATACCACGGTAATGGGTTGTTTAAAGGAAGGGGACGCGTCAACATTCAGGATGGAGATTGAAAACTTGGCTGAATGGTGCACCAACAACAGCCTTGCACTCAACGTCACCAAAACTAAGGAGCTGATTGTTGACTCCTGGAAATGAAAGCCAGAGGTAGACAATCAGTGATCATTGGGGGTATTAGAGGTGGAGAGGGTGAGCAAATTTAGGTTCTTGGGAGTCACTATCTCGGAGGATCTTTCCTGGACACAACACAGCAATGGCACTGTGAAGAAAGCACATCATTGCCTCTACTTCCTCAGGAGTTTGAGGAGGTTGGGTAAGACATCAGAAACCTTGGCAAATTTCAGCAAAGGTGTGGTGGAAAACGTGCTGATAAACTGCATCACAGTTTGCGATGGGAACACCAAAACCCCTGAGCATAAATATTCCAAAGGTAGTGAACACAGTCCAGGACATCACAAACAGAACCCACCCCACGACTGAGCACATCTACAGGGATCGCTGCTGTCGGAGGGTAATAGCAATCATCAAAGACCCACACCACCCAGCACATGCTCTGTTCTTGCTGCTGCTGCCATCAAGGAAGAGGTAGAGGTGCCACAAGACTCACACCACCAGATTCAGGAAGAGCTTCTACCCCTTTATCTAAACAGCAAACTCAATCAGGGACTAATTTAAGGACTCTTACTTGTGCATTTTATTGATTTTCTTTTGTTCTCTCTGAATTGCCCAGTGTGTTTACATTTGTTATCTGTTTACAGTTCTTTTATTGCTTACATGCTTACACTGTGCACAGTTTACTTTTTACACAACTAATTAGTGGTAATTCTGTAGTGCCTGTTGGAAAAATGAATCTCAGGGTTGTATGTGATGTCATGTATGTACTCTGCCAATAAATCTGAAGCTGGAGTACTCAGAGGAAGCCCACACAACATGGGAAGAATGTACAAACTCCTTGCAGACAGCAGGTTGCTGGCACTGTAATGGCATTGCACCAACTGTGCCATATGCAAAATATTCATTTATGACTGCTCCCATCTCCTGTGGCTCCACACACAGATAACCTTCTTGATCTTTAAGGGGTCCTGTTCTTTCCTGAGTTTCTCTTTTGGCCTTAATATACTTGTAGAATCTTTCTGGATTCTCCCTAACTTTATCAGCCACAGCCATCTCACATGCCCTCTTTGCCTGCCTTATTCCTTTAAAGTGAACACGTACACCTAAGTATATTGTTCATTTGATTCACCAACAACTGACACAGGCTTTCCATATTTTCTTGACCCAAGCCTCGATATCTCTGCTCACCAGAGTTTCCTAATATGGTCGGCCTTGCCCTTCACTTCAACAGGAATATTCAATTGCCAAATGAATTGTGAACAATTTAACCACTGTTTTCTGTGGATTCCCAACAATTCAAACTTGACTTGTTTATCCTTTCTCTTTGTTTTATAATTCTTAACCAACTGTCAAATCTGTACTACTATTTAGCCCAATTTCATGTTCTCAATCTTCAACAACCTGTGCGAAATCTTATGAAAATACTTTGGGAAGTCCAAGCTGAGGGCATCCACTCCATGTCTTGAACATGTATAATCATGGAACTCCAACAGATTAGATCAGTGGTTTTCAAACTTTTTCTTTCCACTCACAATCCACTGAAAGTAATCCCTATGCCATCGGTGCTCTGAGATTAGTCAGGGATTGCTGAAGGTGGCATGTGAGTGGGAAGAAAAATGTAGATTAGATAAACAGTTTCATTTTCATGATTCAATGTTAATTCTATTCAAAGATTTTTAATTCTTTGATTAAATATTCCAGTACTTTACCAGCTACCCATTTTGTATTGCAGTAGATGGTACATTTCTGTAGATTTACAACATGCAGTGAATGCGATGTCTTCATAATGCATTATTTAAGGAAGGAGAGGGAATAAGGCAGCTACCAAACTGTTAGCTCGACAGTGTTAAGCTACTATTTGGTAGCTTGGTAGCTCCTGGAATTCTCTCTCTGTTCTTTCTTCAATAGTACATTAAGAATGTATCTTATTCACTGTATGTCACAAGCCTACTGAATACAAAATGTGTCTTTCCACAGGATAGTTTCACTGTGATAAACAAGATCTGTACTGAAGATATCCAGTTCCTCATTCAGAAACAGATGGATGGATGTACATATTAATCACCTCGGTAACTCGTGCTTGAATGAGGGATTTGCTTTGCTGCTCTGCCCAAGTGGTTGAATGTACAACAGCAGCTTGTGCTTGCATTGAAATAGAAAGTGAGGCTTGTATTTCTAAAGGACCTTCTGATTTTTTGATGTACTTCACTGCCAATGATGTACAATTTTAAGTGTGGTTAATGCTGGAATGTCTCTGTTTAATGGAGGCACACGAGGCATAACCAGAACAGTTGTATGGAATTTAGTGCAAGTTTGTGCAAAGGCAACAATGTTTTCTGAACAGTTCAAAGTACAAAGCTGGACAGAAAGGTTCCATTGTGGTCTCCTCTATATTGGAGAGACAGGGCACAGACTGGGAGATCGTTTTTGAGCACCTCGGCTCTGTCCATCACAATAGTGTGGACCTCCCAGTGGTCACCCATTTTAATTCCCTGTCCCGTTTCCTTGCTGCTGTGTCTGTCCCTGGTCTCGTGCACTGCAAAGCTGAAATCAGCCACAAATTGAATGAGCAATACCTCACCTTCTGTCAGGGCACCCTCCATCCAGATGGCATTAACATTGACTTTTCCAGTTTCTGTTAAACCACACCCCCTCTCATCGTTCCCCCAATTCTCTTTTTTTCTCTCTTTTTTCCCTTTTATAGATCCAAAATCAACTCTCACCTCTCCTCTTATCATATCCAATCAACACAAATGGACTCCTCCCCCTGCTATTTCTTCAGACTTTATTTAGATACCTTCCTTTTTTTTCACTTATACATTGCTTAAGGTGGCATGTGAGTGGGAAGAAAAAAGTAGATTAGATAAACCGTTTCACTTTCATGATTCAATGTTAATTCTATTCAAACATTTTTAATTCTTTGATTACATATTCCAGTACTTTACCAACTACCCATTTTGTATTGCAGTAGATGGTACATTTCTGTAGATTTACAACGTGCAGTGAATGCGATGTCTTCATAATGCATTATTTAAGGAAGGAGAAGGAATAAGGCAGAAGAAGTGCTCAGGCCCGAAACAAATTAACATATATATTTACCTCCAATGGGTGTTTCGACCAGCTGAGTTCCTCCAGCATTTCTGTGTGTTTCCACTACACTCACAGCATTTGCAGAGTTTTGTGTCACACTCATTTCAGAAATAAATTGGAGTAGATGCACCTTATGTAAAGTTAAACTGGTGGGTTTGAAGCAAATGCTACAGTCTCTGGTATGAAAATCATCCAATATCAAATTGTACCATTTAAGAATTTAAGATCTGTCCCTTTCTGCCTGATTTACAAATACCACTTGTGACGTTAGGTCTCCACCCAAAATGCCATCAAATCCTTTGCCCCTGAATATGCTTTTGGATCTCTGAGTCCCAACAGTTTTTTAATCAATCCCACTTTCTTTTCCATCAATGATATAAGGAAAGGTTGGGTACGCTGGAACTTTTCTCCCTGGCGTAGAGGAAGCTGAGGGAGAACCTTATAGAATATAAAACTGTGAGGGGTGTAGGTAAGATAAATCATTAAGGCCTTCTTCCCCATAGCATGGGAATCTAAAAACTAGATGATATAAAATTAAGGTGAGAGAGGAAAATCAAGGGTGGTGGAATATCAAACAACCTGCCAGAGGAAGTCAGGACAATTGTTTGTACAGTTGTTTGAAAGAGTCTCGGACAAGTACATGGACTGCAAAGGCAGGAAAATGGTATTAATTTGGTTGGGATGGGCAAGTTGGACGAAAGGGGCTGTGTCTGTGCTGTAAAACTTGATGACTAAAGGTTGCAATCAGCATGGTTCTTTCAGATTCCTTCATAGAGCATACATGTGCAACGTCTAAAAACTTTTTTTTCCTTCCTTAATAAAACTTGATTGTTTTACTGCCTGATGCTCCAATCACAATTTCTGCGGCATCAATGCTGCCAACCTCGCTGAAGAAATGTGTTCTCTACCCCAGTTTGTAGCCGAGATCATCATTTTCAGTTGCCATTTGTTCCTTGGTTATGCCTCAGAGTGTGAGATTTTGGAAAACCCAAATCTAGAGAGTGGGGGGGGAAAAAATCTGCAAACTGATGTAGATTTTTAGACTGATTCAGAATTCAAGACGGCAGGAATTCAGGATCGAGGCCAAAATCAAATCAGACACTGTCAGCGTTACACTTGATAAGTGTATAAGTAGATAAACTGTGACTCTTCAAAACATCAACTCCTTTGAAAATGTTGCTTAAAGACAAGTTTGGATACGTGAAAATGATTTTCTTAGTAGGTTCCTTTTGTTCTTTCTCATTGATTAGAGTTATTGTTTTAAACAAGTTAGAAAAAATATGAAACACTGATTAAGAAACCAGTTTTCAGATTAAGGACCAGCATTTGTCATGAATAGTTCAGATGGCTTTCTCAAATTATGTTAAAGTGTTTAAATTTCTGTCTTTTCTTAACTTTAAAAAAAATCAAAAGAATTGATATAATGCTCCTTGCCTTGACAGCAATGTATTTGCCACATTGACCACCGCCAGTGGGCTGATATCGCCTCAAACCGTGCATCTTGGCGCCTCACAGTTCGGCGGGCAGCAACCTCCTTTGAAGAAGACCGCAGAGCCCACCTCACTGACAAAAGGCAAAGGAAGAAAAACCCAACACCCAACCCCAACCAACCAATTTTCCCCTGCAACTGTGCCTGCCTGTCCCGCATCGGACTTGTCAGCCACAAACGAGCCTGCAGCTGACGTGGACATTTACCCCCTCCATAAATCTTCATCCGCAAAGCCAAGCCAAAGAAGAAGAAGAAACTTAATATACAGTATTTTTGTTGGAAGACGCATTGCAATCTCAACCAATTTGTCTGAGAATGGCCAGGATACGCTGATGAAATTTAAGGTTTCGGTGTTGCTTGGTGTAGGGGTCCTAGTCACCCAGTGGCCAAGAAAGAATACCAGCATCTGTATTTCAACAGAAGCCTGAGCAGATTTGCCATGTCACCTACATCCCATAACAGTTTCTATAGGAGCATGAATGAAAGCATCCTGACAGGGTGCATCGCTGCGTGGGATGGAAACTACTCCGTCAAAGACCGCTGGAAACTGCAAGAGTCCTGAACGTGCTCACACAAGCTTCCATCCCACACCCACCATCGTCCCCCATTGATTCAATCTATTATTCCTGTGGCCTTGGAGAGACTCATCCGATTGCACAATCTTCACTGCCCTTCTGACTGGATTCACGAGTACGGCACCGTGCACCATCAGATTCAAGGACGGTTTCTTTCCTGCGATGATCATTAAACTCCTGAATGAACCTCACACTACACGTAGTAAAATTATGGTTTTTGCTCTGTACCAACTGATCTCTCTCTGTTCCCCTGCACTAGGTGATCTCTCCCTCTGTTGCTCTTCTCTCTCTCTCTCCCTTCTCTCTGTCACTCTGCAGCAACTTGAAATCTCTCTCTCTGCACCAACTGATCTCTCTCTCTCTCTCTCACTCTCCACCAACTGATCTCTCTCCCTCTCTCTGTCACTCTGCATCAACTGATCTTTCTCTCTCTCTGCACCAACTGATCTCTCCCTCTGTCACTCTGCACCAACTGAAATCTCTCTCTCTCTGCACCAACTGATCTCTCTGTCATTCTGCACCAACTGATCTCTCTCTCTCTCTCTCTGCACCAACTGATCTCTCCCTCTGTCATTTTGCACCAACTGATCTCTCTCTCTCTCTCTCTCTCTCTCTGCACCAACTGATCTCTCCCTCTGTCACTCTGCACCAACTGAAATCTCTCTCTCTCTGCACCAACTGATCTCTCTGTCATTCTGCACCAACTGATCTCTCTCTCTCTCTCTCTCTGCACCAACTGATCTCTCTGTCATTCTGCACCAACTGATCTCTCTCTCTCTCTCTCTCTGCACCAACTGATCTCTCCCTCTGTCATTTTGCACCAACTGATCTCTCTCTCTCTCTCTCTCTCTCTGCATCAACTGATCTCTCCCTCTGTCACACTGCACCAACTGAAATCTCTCTCTCTCTCTCGCTCTGCACCAACTGATCTCTCTCTCTCTCTCTTGCTCTGCACCAACTGATCTCTCTCTCTCTCTCGCTCTGCACTAACTGATCTCTCCTTCTGTCACTCTGCACCAACTGAAATCTCTCTCTCTCTCTCCCTCTCTCTCGCTTTGCAGCTCTACTTTTGTACAGTGTTGTACATTGTATGAGATGTCTTACTGGTCTGCTTGCAAAACAAACTCTTTCATTCATGTAACAATAAATTTGAACTTGTCAATGGTTTCACATGTAATTAGTTTTCTCTTGGTGTGCTGTTTTGTTTTGTTGGCCATTCTCAGAAAAATTGGTTGAGATTGCAATGCGTCTTCCAACAAAAATACTGTATATTAAGTTTCTTCTTCTTCTTTGGTGTATTTGGTGGGGCAGGTTGATGTATAGGTCTAGGTATTACAATCCCTGATGTTTCAGAATTGGTCAGATTGATCCTTTCTCATCGAGTTAGTACAGTTGGTTGCCTCAATGTCAATAATGCAGGATGACTACTAGGGAATATTATCCAGTATCAGACACATCTTCATTTGTATCCCCTGGCATCGTTGGGTGTTTTGGCCTTTTAAATACAAGATATCCTCTGTAAAGACAGGCCCACCACAGGCTGATCAGGCCTGGGTGTGTGTCCCTTATCCATTTCTCCTAGTGGTCATTTGGAGCCCAGATAGGATCCCTCCTTTTTAGCTAGGGTCAGTGACTGCTATTGATAGCAGTATAACTTTGTAGCTTATTGAAGGCTCAGTTAGGGCAGTAATGTTTCCTTAGAGTCTGCTATATAAAGCTGTCTGGAAAATGGTAAAATGCTGATATTAACTCCAGATTCCTCCACACCACTCACACTCCAAGCCCCCACCCTGTACCTTTCAGGAAGTTTTGCAGTCTCTTGCATACTGGGAATCCCAAGCCTCTAGTTCAGAGTTGTGTTCTTATTTGGGATTCCCCATTAAATCCAGCAGCAGTTTGCCACAATTTGCTGCAATTTCCTCAGCCATTAGATTGAGAGATCTGGATGAAAACACAAACTGCTGGAGGAAGGAAATGGGTCTGGCAGCATCCGTGGAGGGAAAGAGCTCACTTGATGCTCTACAATGAGACTGAGAGAATAAAAGAGATAATATAAAGAGGTGAGGAGGAGTGGTGATGCAGAAACTGGCAAGTGATGGGTGGTTCTCAGTGGGGAAGGGTTGATTGGCAGATGGAAGAAGATGGGGGTGAAGCTACAGATAGCAATAGAGCCTGGGAGGTGGTAAGTGGAGACAAAGGGCTACAGATCATGGAATCTAACCAAGAAAGTGATGTTGAATCAGATATGGGAGGGATGTAAGGAAGATGAAAGGATAAAGGATCCAACAGGAAGACCACGTGTGATGAGCAACTGGTGATAAGTTGCGGAGGGGACGGAAAGTGCGTCATGGGGTTTGGGGAAAGGGTGTGTGTGAACAGACTTGTAGTGGATCAGGAGAAGACAGAAAGGAACCGAGGGGGTGTCAGTTCTATTGGCTGAACCCGTGCCAGCTTGGAACTAAGGTTGGATAAAACTGGAGAGGGAATGGCTGCTACGAAAAAGCAAAAGTTTTTTAAAAAGTAATTTGCCTTTTTGTGATTTAATGGAATTTTTTTTAATGTAAGGACTTTTCTGTACTTAAAAGTTGTCTAATAGATTTTTGAATCGCTGAATGAGAGGGACATTGAGAAATGTTCTAAGTTCTGAACAGATTAATCCGATGGAAAGAGCTAGGTAAGTGATTTGGCTGTCTGTCGACGGTTCTGTGACTAGGGCTTGGCCTCTCATGTTACAAAGGCCTGTTGCTGCTGTATAGGAAATCACCATCTTTGGTTGGGCTGCGCTTGGCGTATATAATATTGTGCCTATCAGTGGTGCTGATAATATATCCTGCCTCGTTACCTTGTTCTCTTTCTGCAGATCTGTTGACCTTTTGTGCATTTGTTTTCATGTCTTTCAAGCCTGCAGGACAGGGCCTTCCTACTTGTGCTTGATACTCCTTACCAACTCTTTGAAAATTTGCTGCAACCCTTTAAATTCTGACCCAGTTTGGGCAAGATTCAAGCAACTGTTCAGAATAAGCTTGGAAGGTGGATGAATTACATAAGGTGCGCTATGTAATGGATATTTGGAAGCATTACACGTCCATTTAATAAAAGAAAAAATATTTTTGGCAGGTGTATAAATGACAGCCATTGATTGTGAGGAGCTATCATTTTTATGCCACATGGCATTGTTTGATTTATTAACTTACCCTAGAATATGCTCTGTTTGCTTTTACTTTTGCATTGCTGGAAATGATCATGAACAGAAGGAGAGGAAATCATGGTACTATGGTTATTGGAGAATTGGCGTGGGTTAATCTAGTTGTGCAGTCTGTCAACAGTGGCTCAGTTAGTCTTCAGAAAAGATTAGTCTTTCCATGATGGTCTGAGATTCACATTTGGATGAAATGTATCTGAAAAAAAGGTCCATCATCAATTTCAGAGGATGGTTTTCATTGTCAGTGGATGTTTAGGCTGTTAGATTAATATCAGAAGTTGTCAATTTGAAATGAGTTCAAATCTTGCCCTGTATTTGTGGAATTTAAATACAAAATACAATTAAATATGTCTGACATGGTGACAGATTTTTTTTATATATCATCATCCTGCTCTGTTGTGGATCCAGTAGTGGTTGATTCTTAACTGCCCCCTGAACTGGACCAATGGGCCATTCAGTTTAGGCATGGACGTGGCTCTGAGTAAAGGAATAAAGTTTGATGGCCCTCTCAGCAACACTCACTTCTTGAGAATGTCATGTAAATTAGATACAAGGCCGTATTTATTGTCATAAATGACTTTAGTGGAGACTTTTGGTATTATATTCACAGCAATGTATTATAACCTCCTGTCACGGACAGTATTTATACACAGGGAATGTGGTCCGTGTCATGGTAAGTGTAAATATAATAACCTCATGTCACAACATTAATTGACGGCTGCAAAATTGTGTCAGCACAAAGTGAAGCGAATCCATTTGCCATGCAGTGTGGTACCTTTGAAATCAAGAGAGTAGCTGTGGATTTTTCTCCATTTGTAATTAATATCGGCTTCATTAAAACAAAGAATCTGGACAAGATGTTATTGATTGTTCTGACTGTTTTCTTTTACTCTCCTAAATGTACTGGGGGGCTAAATGTTGACTGCCCGTCACCACTCATCTATTTCATCCATCCTTGCAGCCCAAATAGTGGTCAGAGTCATAATGTTCTAGAGCAGCCATTCTCAATCTTTTCCCCCTTTATGGTCCCCTTAGGACTCTGCCCCCTTCCCTGTGAAGCAATCAAGTTGAGTTGGTTTCCTCCATACTTCTCTCCTACAGCCATGACCCCTTATTATGGATTTCCGTCTGTAGCTGCCCCCCCCCCCTTAAATATGGTGTGGCCTCATACGGGGGCTGTTGAAAATAAAGCACCTAAAGAGGCCCTTTGGCCTACCATATCCATGCAAGCCATTGTACTTGTTGAGAAGTGTCAGCACTTCTGCTCTACAAATGGCCTTACAATTGATGAAAGAATCTAGGGACACTCCACACCCAGCCACGGCTTCACGTCAGAGAGGGTTGGTAATATGGGCAATGACTCCGCACTTTAGATTAGGGATATCAAAAGTATTTTGATTTCAATTATTTTGCAAGTACAGGTACTTAAGATTTTTAAAACTTAACATTCTAATTTGTTTGATCAGTGACTTTTGAAAAACGGTTCAAAAGTCTATCACAGTCGCAGGGTGACATGAAGAAGACCCTTCATGGTCCTTCTCCTGTGGCCTTCTCACCACTTGGCCTCAAAGGAGGGGTCAGCTCTTCACACCCTGCACATCAGGAGGGAGGAAGTGCAGGGAGCAGGCACCCGGGGACGACAATCTGGACTGCAAACGAGGCTCAGGAAAATTGGGCCATGTATGTTTGATTAATTATGTGCAGAATACCTTATACTTGCTTTTTATCACAGCAGCTGATTTTTGAATACCTATCTGTCAGAGAGATTACAACTAAATTTGTCAGAAGTCTGCATCCGAGCCAACAGAGAATTGTAGTCATGTTTTACCCAAGATGTGACAAGGAATACTACAATTTCACAGTGGTTTGTACAGTGCTTTCTAACTATATATTCAATTCTGCATTGACTCGCATTTAAATGTTTTGTAGAAGGATTTTACCAGTGGACCACTTAAAAAATTAAAGTAATTACCATGAATTTTATGGTAATTACTTGCCATCATTGATTGCTGAGTTCTTTGGGACTAGCTGAAATGGTAAAGTCACCAGTGGAAAGTTCTTTATTTAATTCAGTAGGGAAACTATTCCCAATTATGACATTCATCAAACCTGGGAGCAGGAGAAGATAATTCTGAACTGAAATAGAAATAATAATTTCCCTGCCTACAAGCTGCATTGGTTTCTGGGTATAAATTGGTAATACACGAGGCATTCCAAGATGTTCCGGTGGAAGATTACTGAATGGGATAATTAGGAACTTTAATGTCAAGTGTGGTGGTTGCTTCGTTTTCTACTTGGACACTCTAGTTCATGTTCACTTATCATCTGATTATGCCAGTACAACCTGATGAAACAGCATTCTCCAGTCCAGGGCGCAAAACCAGTGTAAATACACATAAAGACATAACATATTAACAGACAAATGATCATATACACAGAATCTATGTACGTGTCTTATATTCATATATTAAGAATAAATATTAGTATAAAATACTTATTATTATTATTAATAAATATTAATATAAATATTACTAGGAGTTGTTTTAGCAGTTTAGGAGTGTCACTGCCCTTGGGAAGAAGCTGTTCCTCAGCCTGGTGGATCTGGCTCTGAAACTTCGTAAGAATGCGATTCGTTAATCCGTGGAATCATTTATAGTGTGGGTGTCTGTGGACCCCAAAAGCTGTTTTCAGGTGGAATCGCCTGGAGAATGCGGCTCCGGAGCCAGCTGCGGGTGTCTGCGAGGGACATTCAGGTGGCAGCGCTGAAGGCGGTGTTCTGCCACCTGAAAGGTCCGCAGTGGAGAGAGGTGCTGCGGAGCAAATGCCGGCTCCTGAGGGCAGGGGCAGCTGCCTGACAGACTCTGGCATGGGACATCAGGGCTGGGGCAGCCGGTGTGGGATGTCAGGCCCCTGACGTCCTGCGCCGGCCGCTCCAGCCCCATAGTCCAGTACCGGCTGCTCCAGCCCCATAGTCCCGCGCCGGGGGGCTGTCGGCAGCGGGGAGAGTGGCTGTTTGCAGCGGGGAGAGTGGCCACCTGAAAGCGGCTAAACTTTGCTAATTTCTGTAAAATAAATTGAATTAAATTTAGAATACCAATATTAAAAGGATGCGCTTGTTTTCTTTCATTGAAATTGTTAGTTATAGATGCGGATCCTTTGAAAACTGGTAATATTTGGGTTTGCTTCTCTGTGGGCACTTTGACATATATGCATCTGTTCCGTGACTCGGCTGTAATACGGTATGAAATCTTGGACCCCAACTACCGCGTTCTAACGAGATTTTACTGTACTTCTGTACCTCTTTCCCAACGGCAGCAGCAGATGCTGTATGTGGGGTGGTAGGGGGTCCCTACAGATTTTGTGAGCTCTCTGAAATAATGATGCAGGTAATTCACATCAATGAGGGAGCTGGGTGGGGTGGGGGAGATGTCAGTGATCCTCTTTGCTGCTTATATGGTTCTGTGGATTGACCTCCCATCCGATGCTTTACAGCAACCATACCACATTGTGATACAGCCGGCTCAGACGCTCACGATAGAAAGTTGACTCGATGGTGGACTGTAAGCCTTGCCTTCTGTCATTTTTGTGCCTTCCTTTCATGTGAGGAGATATGAAGTGTCCAGGATAGGTCACTTCTTAAGTGAATTCTGAGGAACTTGGTGCTCTCCACTACTGACTATATGTGGTGGAGGGTGGTCTTCTCATGTCCTCCTGAAGTCCATCTCCTTTGTCTTATCCATGTGGAAATTCATTGTTGTTTGCACCACATTTCACAAGATTTCCCACCTCTTCTCTGTAGTGTGACTATTGTTGCTGATGAGGCCGACGACTGTCATGCCATCTGCAAAATTGATGACTGTTGGAGCTGAATCTGGCATTGTAGCGTGAATAGGAGAGGGTTGAGCACACAGTCCTGAGATGTGCCACTGGTCAACATGATGGTGCTCGACATTCTGCTGACAATCTGGACAGACTGTGGTCTTTCCCATAGGGAGTCCAGAATCCAGTTACAGAGAGGGGTGTTGAGTCCCAGCTAGTATAGCTTTTTCACCAACCTCTGGAGTCTGATTGTATTAAATGCTGAGCTGAAGTCAATGAACAGGATCCTGGCTTATGAAACAACATTCTCAGGATGGCATGAAGGGACAAAGCTGTAGCATAATCAATAGACAAATTGAAATGGGTCCAGCGACTCTGGAAGGTGCTCTAAGTATTTCATGATGGTTGAGGTCAGTGCCACTGGGTGGTAGTCATTGAGGCCCATTACTGTTATCTGTTTGATACCAGGATGATGGTAGCTGCCTTAAAACCTGCAGTGATAGTGCTATGACACATTGAAGATATCCATAAGGACCTCTGTCAATTGGTCAGCACTGTCTTTCATTACCCGAACATATATGTTGTCTGATCCTGCTCCCTTGTATGGGTTCATCCTGGATAGGATTCTTCGTAGAGAATTCTTCCATATAGGAAGGGTATCGTTCAGTTGGAAGCAGAGCAGAGGAGATTAATCGGGATGTTGCTGGGATTGGAAGGCTTGTGTAATAGCTGGAAATGGGATAGGCTTGGGTCATTGAAGTGTAGAAGCTCTTGAGGGGGCTTTATAAAATCATGAGGGGATATAATAACGTGAATGCTCAGCATCTTTTTTTTTCCCTCCCAGAGGAAACTAATCCTGAAATAGAGGGTGGTGGTTTAAGATGAGGAGAGGGACCAGAGGGATGAAGAAGTGGAAGGATGGGCCAGTAAGTTTGTGGATCGTATGAAGGTTGAAGGAGTTGTGGTTAGCATTGAAGATTGTCATAGGTTACAAAAGGATATAGACAGGATACATTTCCAATCCCCATAGGTGTCAGGTACCAAAGGTTTTGCTGTATTAGACAGAGTGCAAAACTAAACTCCCAATCAACTCATGAGAATTTTACTTGAAGTTAAATTTAATTAATTGCTTCCAAATTTATTTTTAGGAAAGTGCACATAGTAGCAATATGAGCATAATAAAATTTGATCAGGCCTCCTAAACCTATTTGTTTTTAAGCCACTTTGTCTTTCTCATTCATTGGCTTATAATTATAATTTTTTTTCTTGTGAAAGAGAGAAAGGAAATTTCCTCATTTCTGCAAAGAGCGGGAGGGAAGCCATCATATTCTTCCACTATATCTGCTGCACTGAAGTTCCGTTCCTACAACTCTCTCATGGAAATTAGCTGCGGATAATTTATCCAATTTGAG
The DNA here is from genome assembly GCF_036971445.1 of Narcine bancroftii. Lineage (NCBI taxonomy): Eukaryota > Metazoa > Chordata > Chondrichthyes > Torpediniformes > Narcinidae > Narcine > Narcine bancroftii. The sequence goes on from NC_091475.1 coordinate 84,283,976, forward strand.
TGGCAACTCAGTTGACAAGCTATCTTTGGGGTTAGAGAGTTGATTATAATTTGATTGTCCTTTGCTGCATACCTTCATACTCCAGACAGTCTGTTTCACTGAACCAACTTCCTGAAGTACTTACTGGGTTGCAGGTGGAAGGGGGAGAGATGGGAACAGTGAACAAAACCTGATGGAAAATCAATCCAAAATGAAATAGGTAGATCATGTGATACCTTCACTGTGACTTATGCAACCAGGATATAGCCAGGCATTTTAATTGTTGCTGTTCGTTGTTATTTTTAATTTTTATTTTGTTCAGTCTTGTAATTGTGTTGGTATTTTTGTTGTTTTGTGCTTGTTTAACATTGAATTTGATGTTGATGCATATTTTATGAATAGGTTGTGTGTGGTTCTATATTCTGCATGAGGATAAATAATGTTGTGAATCTATCTTTCTTACACCAGCACCACAAAGCAGCCTTGCAGAAATTCAGTTAACACCTTCAGTTTTGCAAATGGAATTGTTTCATGTTTTGATTACCTGCTCAACAACCCACAGGCGTCTGAACTGGTTAAAAGGTAAATGTCTGACCTTGCAACATCATAAATATTTTTATATCAGCAGCCTTGACTGACCTGCCTTTGTCTTTTTTTTACCCCAATGTAAACGGCACTGCAGGCATTCTGGAACCAACTGGCTAATGAATACGATGTTGATTAAGGTGACCCGTCGACGTCGACGCAGTGGTGCTGTACGTTCCACGTATGTTAAACGTCACAGTCGACATCAACATGGTGGTGATGCAAGTCCTGCCTCTTTTCATACCGTAATGCCAGTATGCTGTCTAAAACTGCAGACAGAAACGAAGATTTTCAGTTTTGGTCGCTCCTGTGTGAACGACCAATGCCGGGACATCAGACACTTTTCAGAACAGTTACATTCCGTGAAGTGTGTGTAAAAATATTAATGGATTGCTTTCAGTCATGTCGAAGCAGCAATTGTGTCTTTGCACTGAGGTTTCTGGGCCTCAAGGATTAACTAGCAATAGAGTTGAGTGCAGTCTGCAGCATGCTCTGCCCTTGCAGCTTAAAGGAAATAGGTCTTCACTTGTCTTTGAGCTGTAGGTGCCAGTCATTTCTTCTTGTACTGAGGTTGGGGAAGAGTAGCAGGAGGGTGATGATGGCACTAGATAGCATCACGTTGAGTTTATTGATGGAAAGTTTAAAATTTAAATTTAGACATACACCACGGTAACAGGCCATTTTGGCCCACAAGTATGTGCCGCCCAATTTACACCCAAATAAACTACATCCCCCAGTATGTTTCAAGTGGTGGGAGGAAACTGCAGGACCTCGGAAAAACCCATGCAGACACTGGGAGAACGTTAAAAACTCCTTGCAGTCAGCACTGGATTCGAACTGGATTCGAACCCTGGTTCCAATCGCGGTCGCTGTAAAGGCGTTGCGCTAACTGCTCTGCCAATTGTGGCGCACTAATTAATTAAAGCATTTGAAGGAAATAAAAGAAATAAATCATTTTGTTCAAATGGCAGGAGTCTGAAACTCTTTGCCTGAAAGGTTTACTATTTTGAAGTACCTGGCTGAGCATTTGAAGAACCATTGCTGACAGAGTAGGGGATCTTGGGCTGAGAAATACGATTAATGAGATGTGCTTTAGGTTATCCTGAACATCCTGGGCTGAAATGATTCTTTCTGTGCTGCGAATTTCAGCTCTTCAGTGGCATCCATGAAGGTCTGTGATAAGTCTGCAGGGGAACAACGCAGGTGGCATTGGCTTATTGGATGCATGTAGCTTTTAAACCACCTTTCAGAGAGTGCTACCCAGCCATTTCATTCAATCTAGTTGGCTTGCCCCACTGACTAGCCTAGACAAAGTGATTACATGAACTCTTTTAACAGTACTGCACTTATTTCATAAAGGGTCCTTAAACCGGCATTAGACCCTCAAGTAGATGGCGGTCCTGGGGAAAATTCTGCGGATGACTGCAGGGTCACGTGACAAAATGTGAGGGCACACAGTTCCAAGCAGACTGCGCCAAGTGCCACTTGGAATTCGATGGGGCTAATTTGGCCTCTTTGAAGCAACACACTCTGCTGTTCTGCAGTTGTCAGATTTCTATATTTTTATAAAAAGGAGATACAAATAACAAAGTTAGCTCTATTTCTCCAAGACAACAAGCAATGCAAATGTTATAGTGAGCTAACTTCTTGATTTGCTGCAGTCCAGATGGAGATGGTACTTCCACAATGTTATAGAGTTCCAGGATTTAGACCCATTAACAAAGAAGAGACAGCAGTGGATTTCCAAATCAAAACGATGTGTCCCTTGGAGGTGATGGTGTTATCTCTACGTCTGCTGTTTTTGTCCTTATAGGGGGTAGAGATCTGAGGTTTGGTCAGTACTGTCAATGAATCCTCGATGTGTTGCAGCATTGCATTTTGTAATGGTACACACTGCAGCCACAATATACTCATGGAAGGAATGAAGGTTGGAATTGTGCTTGAAGTGTTAATTAGCATTTCGCCTTATCCTGGATGTTGTTGAACTTGCTTTTCGGGAAATTGTGCTCATACAGACATATCATCACATATCTGACATGCCCTTTAGATGGTTGGAGTGTCACTCATCACAGGACATCAGCCTCTTGACCTGGCCTTGAAATCACAGAACTTATCATAAAATCATGTGTACATGGGCCCCTTTATATGTTCCTTATTTTGGGGGAGTTCAAATTTGGAAAAATGACGTCCTTTGGTTTAAGATGCATTTAGCTTTTCTTCTATTAGCATTAGGTCAATCATGAAAAAAAACATTGTTCTGAAATCTTTACAACCCATTAGTATGATGCTATATTTTTGCTCATTACTTAATTGCTTCAAGAAAGATTCAGTCAATCAGAAGTGAATGTGAGGACATGGATCACAAGTAGTGCTTTGAAAAGCAAACACTGAATTCTGTCATCTAATTTTACAAAATCCACGCAGCAGTGCAAAAGTCAGACGGGGGAACAGGGCTTACCTCTCCTCCCTCCTACATTTTAGCTCATTCCCAGAAAACAAACTTGTGCCAGCTTTTACAGTAAGCAGCTGATCCAATGAGATTTTCTTTTGTTAATTTAAAACCTGTCTTGAATATTTTACAATTTTCAGATCCATAAATTCATGATTTTACTACCTTCTTGCTTGTTACTTAAAATTTATATTTCCTGTGCTACATTTATATTGGCAGTCACAATTCATGTGAGAGATTATGCTTCTACTATTGAGTGAACATGAAAATATCGGTGAAACATCACCCAGAGTTGCATGTCTCATCTGAAATATTGGCTGAACCCAACACACTACCCTGTGTGATCCAACTTGCTGCATACCGTCTCCCAAGCATAACACTATTCCATTAATCCATGATACACAATGAGTGACGAATGATGTGTGCTATACACCTGGAACTCTTTAATCTCACACTAAATTGCAATTTTTAGTTCTTGATGCTCACATGCAGCGGTCACATGGAAAAGGTATGTGTTTTGTCATGAATCAAACACCTCTATATGCACACATTGGAGCCCAACATTGAGATGGAAAAAAATATTAAAATTTGCTCAATTTAAATGATCAATATAAATTGCTGATTTATAGTGAACGGTTTCACTACAAATATCAGGTGAGATTAATCATCAATTACAATATATAGAAAAGTTTAAATATCTAAGGTCTTTGGTACTCCATGCTCATGAACTCTTCCACAGGCAGACAGGTAGAGAAAGGTTCAATCCCCCAGTCTGCCTTGTACATTTTCGTCCAGGCATTTGAGCTTGGGCAAGGTGCCCAACCTAGAGTGAAATTTAGCTTGGCTTTGACCAGTGGCCACATTGCAATGTCCCTATCAGTTAGCCAAGGACAATGGCTTCACAGAATTTCAAGCTCATACATAAAGAAGGAAATAAATATTACCTACTTTTATCAGGCATTATGGATCTTGCAGTAGTGGATGGTTTTCATAATGTTATTTTAATTGGCTTGCAAATTAAATTAATGGTTGAATGACAGTAATAGAATCACAAACATTTAATGGCAGAGAAGGATTTGACATGAGCTCGTAACAGAGGAGCAGTGCTAGCCTTATTATCCTGTCCTTTTCCATAGCTCATAAATTATTCTCTAACAAAAGCCCAACCCCCTAACCCATTCCCTTGGAAAGGACCAATTGATTCCGATTCCATTACTGCATAATTTCCCCTCTCTGCAAGGAAACATATTTTGCCTTGTATCTTTTATCGCTCTGGTCTTTAAACCATGTTTTAATTTCTTTTTCAAAGAAACAACTGCCTCTTCTTAACCCAGTCTGGTACCCATCATTTGTGCACCTCCATCATATCTTCTTAACCTTTGTTCCATGGATAGCCTTTTCCAGTTTAACAATATGCTTGAATTCCCTTTTCCATGGTGTTTCCCCCAACCACCCCCCCCCACCCCCCCATATGTTTTTCTGAACAATTATTTGGAGCTTCACATTTTTTTTTAAGTGTACTGACCAGAACTGGATGCAATATTCAATTTACAACTTAGACAGTGTTTCATTCAGGTTGAACATCACTTCTCTGCCTATGTGCTCTACTTGTATAAATGAAACTCAGGATCTCATTAGTTTTCCTATATATTAGGGGAGCATTTATTGAAGACTAAGGCATATAAACTTTGTTTTCTGAGTATGGTGACTCTCTAGTTTTCTCTACCTCAGAGTATTATGGCAGCAGACCATTGAGGAAGAGGAAGTTGGTAACTTTTGAATGATTGGGGGAATTGAGGGCTATGGGAAATTGGTATGAAAGAAAAATCACCTGGGCCAGTTCAGACATGATCAAATTAAATTGCAGGACAGGCTTGAGGGACCGAGTGCTTTACATCTGCTTCTATTCCAAGTTCCTATTCTTTTCACATGCTCTGCCACTTTCAAAATTTCATTAAAAGGAAACTCAAATTTATAATGAAGATGAGCAATGCTTGTTTTCCAGATTGTTCATATAATCTTTGCACATATATGTAGGAATAAGTAAAAAGCTAATAAAAACATGGGTTAGCAATGTAATCCATGTGCATTTTTCTTTTTGTCATGCTCTCCTTATGCACAGTTATCCCAGTCAGAATAAATGGATCCTTTGAACCGCATGCTTGGCTTAATCAGAGAATAATCAACGTTTTCTTTCTCTCAAGATGGAAGACCTTGGCTCTGAGTAACACACTATCCAGCATTTTATTTTTTGAAAAATGAACACACTTGTACAAAAGTAAAATGAATAAGCTTGAGTGATTTTGCTTGATGAATTACCCCAAGAATACCGAGCTTTGGCAGGAGCAACAGAACGCAAATCATCTGTTTTATTTTTTCCCCAGATGTGAAGCTTTTCACACTCGTATCTCTCGAAGAATTTGGTTTCTTTTTCAATTAAATCAAGAATACTGCACACCAAAAGGTTGGCAAAGGAAATACTCCAAAACATGAAAACAATTGTCTCTGAAATTGCTTTTATCAGAAACAGAAAAAGAGCATTGAATCGCATTCCCTGCTGCTTGGCCATTTCAGATGGCTCCACTGAGGTTTAGTGCAGCATCTGCAAGTGGAATATCTGGCCTCACATAACTTGACTCTCCAAGGAGAAGGCTAAATGAAGAAAATGGGCAGAACCTAGTTTTCTAATATCTACAAAACATCTTTAAGTCATTATTCTTTTGGTGATTGTAATTCTAACACTGGGGACATTTCCCTTCCTGCCTCTAACTTTCAAGCATAGGAATCAGGGTAGATGTAAAAAAAAAATTTGATTTGCCTGGGTTTCCTGCACTTTGACAGTTTGAGCACCTCTTGAGAGGATATTACTCAATCATGGTCTGTTCGTCTGGCTTCAGCTCATTGACCTGCCCCCAGCATTATGTTTAGACAATGCTTTGCAGATAGAAACAGTTAGCACCATGTGTCTAAGAAATTGGTGTGCATTCTTGATGTTTTATTTAATTAATGTAGCCACTTAGAGTCAATTGCTTGATCTTTAACAAATAATACAATACATTCAACACTGAGCAGCATTAATGTAAATAAAATGCTGCAGATGCCAGAGCATGGAAATAAAATCAGAGAATGCTGGAAGTACATGGCAAGTCCAACAGGGAAATAGGAGAAAAGTCACCTTTCTAAAACTGTGACTCTGTTTTAATGTGAACAGTATGATGTATATGTCATTTGGAGCAGATCACCTTGGCCTTGCTTGACACATGAGCATAAAACTTCAGGATAATGCACTAACAAAGGATTGCGACATGCCAAAAATACAGATGATCCAATGAGGTGTGTTGGTCTCCTCTCTACTGCATGTGAAGGGCCTTGCTTTGAGAAACAAGCAAGGATATTGTTTACTATATTCACTCACTCCAAACACAAGAATGAAATCTCATTAGTTGCTTATTATAGGCACCTTGAAATTCTATCCCAAGCATTCTCTGCTGTGTAATCCAGGCCAAGTGATGTTATAACAAAAAGATGCTGACATTCTTTGTTTACCTACTCAACCAACATTATTTGATTAGTATCAAATTAATATTGTGTATGAGAATTCGATGCATGTAAGATTTTGAGGATATTACGAGCACAGTAGATTAGAGGGGAAAGTTGGACGTTGTTTATTGGATTTACAGAATTCACTTGATAAGGTGCCACATAAAAGACTTGTACAGAAGATAAGGATGCATAGAATTGGAGGATGATGTATTAGCATAGATAGAGGATTGGTTAACCAGTAGAAGGTTGGCAGTCGTTGGTGAGTGGGGTGCTGCAGGGGTTGGTGCTGAGCCTGCCTCTGTTCATGTTATACATAAACGATCTGGAAGAAAGGACAGAGTGCAGTGCATCTAAGTTTTGCTGATGGCACTAAATCAAGTGGAAAAGCAAATTGTGCAGAGGATACGGAGAGCCTGCAGAGAGTTAGAGAGAGGTGAGTTAGTGGGCAAGGGTCTGGCAGATGAAGTACGACATTGGTAAATGTGAGGTTATCCACTTTGGAAGGAAAAATGGAAGATCAGATTATTATTTAAATAGCATGCTGCTGTGCAGAAGGACTTAGGAGTACTTGTACATGAATTGCAAAAAGATGGTTTTCAGGTGCAGTGGGCAAATGGAATGTTGGCCTTCATTGTTCGAGGGATTGAATTTTGGAGCAGGGAGGTTATGCTGCAACTGTGCAAGATACTGGTGAGGCCGCATGTGGAGTACTGTATGCAGTTCTGGTCTCCTTACTTGAGGAAGGATGTACTAGCTTTAGAGGGATCCAGAGATTCACCCAGTTGATTCCAGAGATGAGGGGGTTAGCCTGTGAACAGAGATTGAGTTGTCTGGGGCTGTACTTGCTTGAATTTAGAAGAATGAGAGGGGATCTTTTAGAAATGTATAAGATTATGAAAGGTATAGATAAAATAGGCATAGGTAAGATGTTTCCATTGGTGGGGGAGGTTAGAACTAGGGGAACATAGCCTCAAAATTCAGGTTAGTAGATTTAGGACAGAGATGAGGAGGAACTGCTTTTCCCAGAGGGTTATGAATCTATGGAAATGAAGCAGTGGAGGCTCCCTCAGTAAATATATTTAAGACCAAGTTGGATTGATTTTTACATAATAGGGAAAGTAAGGAATACAGAGAAAAGGCAGGTGGGTGGAGATGAGCTTAACATCATTCCAGCCATGATCCCATGAATGGTGGAGCAGGCTCGATGGGCTGCATGGCCTACTTCTGCTCCTATTTCATAGGTTCTTATGTAAATTAGCTGCTACTTTAAATCTATTAGTGATAACAATATTTCAAAATCAAGTCATTTGTGTTTACTGAATGTGACATAGAAAGTGCCATATATACTACATGTAAGCATGTCTTTGTTCCGGTCATATGCAGCTAAAATTTTTAAATTCTGTTAACTCCCTTTCTAGTTTCTTTTTTCCCTCATTTTTCTGTTTCCCTTCCTCTGGATTCCCCGCCCAATCTCTTCCTTCTATCAGCAAGTTCTTTCTTAGATTTGTACCCCCCCCCCCTCCCTGTCACTTCACGTTTTTTTTCTCTTCTCCCTTCCCCCTTTGATCCACCCAGTACCTCTTAACCCCCCCCCCCCTTTGAATTTGGGTGCCTTCCTGATTCTCTCCACTCATGAAGAAGGGCTCAGGCCCAAAACATTAACTGCCCTTTTACTTTCTGTGAAATTTTTAGGAAACACTGATATTCTCCAGCACATTAGTGTATGCACAGAAATCATTTACTCCATTTTTTGGTAAAAAAATTCCCCTGCCTTGCCTGTACTCCAATGCTCCCCAACATATTCTTGAATGTATCTACACAAGTATAATTGCCCTGTAAAGATTTACTTGGTTTCATTTATGTAGATTCTCAATCTCACCATAACAAGCAATAATGAAGATTATTTGGGCCAATATTAGACCATTTTTAGAACTTTGTTTTGGACCACCAAATTTCAAGAACCTTTCACATGAAAGTAATTATCATCAACTGATGGATTTACAAGTCAAACACAAGTTGATCTCACAAAGAGAAAGTTATCAAATTGTGGAACTTTATTGCAGAAATTAAACCAATTTTTTTTTAAATAACAAAAACACAAAAATTGTTGGAGTAACTCAGCAGGTCTTGCAACATCCAGAGGAGGTAAAGGTATACAGTTTAACTGCTGTGGGAGTTGGTGGGTTTAGAAAATGTTTGTGGAGTTTGTCTCCCGAAATGTAGAGATCGACAAAATGGAAGAGTGTTGCTGGAGATGGTCCAAGTGAATTTGGAGTCAGGGTGGAAATTAGCAGCAAAGTGGATAAAATTGATGAGCTATCATGGATTCATGAGCCTGTACCAAAGAAGTCATCAATGAAGTGGGGGAAGAGTTGAAGAGACTGCACCCAGCTGGCACTCCTCCACCCCAATGGCCTCCACTCCAACCCATGCCTGGTCTTTACCATCCCCTCTGATCTTCCACTCTTGGAGACAGAAGATTCTGCCCTCAGTAGAGGAATCAACTTCATCCCCATTCACGCACACCTCCACGAGTTCCATGCATGCCATGATGCTGAACACTTTTCCCACTGCTCCATCTCCATCCCAACATCTACAACCAGGATTCTCCACCCCCCCCCCCCCTCCAACTACAGACATCTTCTCCCACCTTAAATTTTCTTCCTCCTCTTGGATACCTTGTCCTTAGCCTTCTAACTGCTCTGGATCTTTATATTTCCTATTGTGTTGGGACATAAACCATCTTGTATTCACTACTCCCATACTTATTCTAATCTCTCCCTTTCAGAATGCTCTGCCCTCCACCTTCTCTGCACCAATTCCAATCTAACTATCAAACCTGCATACAAAGGTGACTCTGCTATGGTCTGGTGCACTGACTTCTATCTGGCTGAAGTAAGATGACAGTTCTCAGTTACCTCTTCCTTTTTACCTCTTCAACAGGACTCCACCAAAGCTCATCCAACTACCGTCTCATGCACTATCTTTGAACTTATCACCCCTGGTCATCTCCCTTCCATGACCACCAACCTTAATTTTTAACAAACTTTGCACTGCCCACTTCTACCTCCTACCCAATGTCCACAAACCCAATTTTCCCAGTAGACCCATTGTTCTCACATGCTTCTGCCTCACCAAAGTGGTATCCACTTACCTGAACTCCATTTTGTCCCCTCGGTCCAGTCTGTCTCTCCTGCTTCAGTCCTTCCCTGCCTACATCTGTGATACTTCAAATGCCCTCCATCACTTCAACAACTTCCAGTTCCCTAAACATGACCATCACATCTCTACCATGGGCATCCATTTGCTATATACCTACATCCCCCATACTGAAGCCTTATTTTCTTTCTCAACAACAGACCCCACCAGTCCATCTTCACCACCATCCTCTTCCAGTTGGCAGAACGTCTTTGCCCTCGATAACTTCTCCTTTACTCATCCCATGTTCTCTAAGTCAAAGGGGTAGCCATGGGCACCTGCATGGGTCCCAGTTATGCCTGACTTTTTGTTAGCTACATGGAGCAATCCATGCTACAAGGATCAGGCAAGGACCCTCAACTCTTCTTCCACTTCATTGGTGCTACCTTATGCACCCATTATGAGCTAGTCAACTTTATCCAGTTTGCTTCCAACTTCCACCCCAACCTAAAATTCTCTTGATACATCTTGCCTTTCTCAACCTCTCTGTCTCCATCTTGGGAAAAAGAAACTCTCGACAGACATTTTCTGGAAACCTAGCAATTCCAACTGTAGTCATAAAAACCTTATCTCCGATGGATGCTGCATGACCTGCTGAGTTCCTTCAGTTTTCTCATGCCTTTACAACAGTAACAGCATTTGCAGACTTTTGTGTTTCACTCCAATGAGTATTTATGCCTATGTCAGAAATAATACTGAATAGTTTGGCACCTTTATATTCTGCGGTGAATGTTTCAAAGAGTTGAATGAAATATCTGGCAGTTTCTCATTAGTGTAGTAAAGCTGAGGATCGGGGGGTGGGGGGGGGGGGTGCGGTTATGGAAAGTGTGGACATTTCCTGCAAGGTTTGAGGAGATGAGTTCCCTTGATTACATACTGGAACTTGTAGAAGTGTTGTGCTTACATGAAATGGTTGTGAGAAACTCCATGATCCAGAGGGGAGATGGAGACCTTTCCATGGGACTTATAATGTAGGTTTAATTTGAGCTACAGCTTCCAGTATGGCAATGAGTAGGACAGCTGATTTTCAGAAAAAAAGTCTCTTGTATTTATTTTAAATAAATCCATGACAATTCTTCAATTAAAAGAAAACAAAGTGCTGGAAAAACTTAAAAAACCAGGCAGCACCTGTGGACAGAGAAGTGTTTAATGTTTTGGGTGAAAGACACAACATCAGAATGTGAAACTTGGCCTCCCGTCCACATGCTCACATTAACCATCAAGCTTCCATTTACGCTGATCCTGCAGTAATCTTATTCACACTTTCATCAACTTTTGCTGTATTCCACCAAACAGCTGTGCATTAGATGCAATTTACCATGACTAATTTACCTACCAATCTGCATATCTTTGGCATGTTGGCGGACACTACAGCACCCAGAGGAAACAGATTCTGTGTGTGCTCCATTCCTCCGCTGGCATGTCGGTCCTTGGCCTCATGTATTGTTGATACGCTTTCAATGACTCGCATTAGACTAGAAGTCATGATTAATAGGCTTTAAACAGCATAAACTGCAGACACATCTCACATGTTGCTGGCCCAATTCCAAGGCAGGTAATGAGGGAGGGATTTGGGCATAACCGCCTTTATGGCGATTCTCAGGTGAGGAGTTACAGGTATGGTATAGAGGCAGGCCAGCCATACAATACAATCATATTAGAGAGCACTAGCGATTACACAGTGGTTCCACCATGTTCACCCCTTCTTTTTAAAAGACAGAGTCCAGTGGGGTGGTGGATCAAAGTCCATAACAGTTCAGCTTGTCCAGCGGTCTTGTCAGTTGTTGCGACCTTCGTAGTGCCGGCTGTGAGTCAGCTGTTAGCTCCTGTGTGGTGTCTTACATGACAGGCTGGGTATCCGGTGGCTGAAAAGAGTTAACAGGTGTAGGTTGTTTGGTCTGTAGTTGGGACAAGGACACTGGTTCCATTAGAGGGGCTGGGTACCCAATTGTGTCCCCGGTAGTTGTGGGGGGGGGGGAGGGGTACTGGTTGCTCGATTGAGGGGGTTCCGGTATACGCCATGTCCTGGATGGAAACAGTGTCTTTCCACCCATCCTCGTACTCTACGTAAGCGTACTGGGAGTTCATGTGCAGGCGGTGAACCTTCTTGACTAGGGGTTATGGCTCCTGGTGTGTCCCCAGAGCAGTTGAGGCCCTGGAGTCATTAGCCAGAATGGCAGTGTGGTTCCTGATGGCGACCCTGCGGAAGGAAAACAGCCTTTCGTGCGGGGTAGCATTTGTAGAGGTACAGAGGAGGGACCTGCATTGGTAGTGTGGAGTGCCTCTGAAAGGACCTCTTGCCACAGGGAAGCAGAGAGGCCTTTTGACCTGAAGGATTGGAGGACTTCCCTCCAAACAGTGACATTTTCCCTCTCCACCTGGCCTTTCCCTCAGAGGTTGTAGCTGGTGGTCTGACTTGTGGCTATACCCTTTGCCAGGAGGTATTGGCACAACTCATCACTCATAAAGGAGGACCCTTGGCTGCTATGAATATAGCAGGAGTAAAAACATGTTGTACAGTGACTTGATGACTGTGGCCATGGTCATGCCTGGGCAGGAGATGGCGAACGGGAAACGTGAATACTCTTCAACGATGTTGAGAAAGTAAACATTCTGGTTGGTGGAGGGGTGGGAGCTCTTGAAGTCCATTACTCAGATGTTCAAGGGGCAGGTGGCCTTAATTAGGTGGACTTCTTCCGGCCAATAGAATTGTGGTTTGCATTCCACGCAAACGGCAATTCTGGATCAATTCCATGATGTCCTCGACCGAGTAAGGGAGGTTGCGAGCTCTAACAAAGTGTTAGAGTCTGGTTGACCCCAGAGTGGCAGAGGTTGTTGAGGAGGTCTTAGAGCCAGTCTATCTGTGTGTTGGCACATGTCCCCTTGGACAATGCATTGGGGGGCTCATTGAGCTTCCTGGGCCAGTACAAGATCTCATATTTGTAGGTGGATAGTTGAATTCTTTACCTCAGGATCTTATTGTTAATTCCCCCACCCCCCCTGCTATTTGTAAAATGACTGCAGGTTGGTCAGTCAGCAGGGTGAATGGTTTGCTGGTCAGGAAATGCCTCCAGTCGCGCACTGCTTCCACTGTGGCCTGGGCCTCTTTCTCACTGGCTGAACACCAGAGTTCAAGGTACTGGAGGGTGCAGGAAAAAATGCCACTGGCCTGCCTGCCTCATTAAGGGTGGCAGCCAGGGCAAAGTCAGATGCATCACTCTTCACCTGGAAAGAGATAGATTTGCCCACAGCCTGCATTGTTGCCTGGGCGGTGTCATCCTTGATGCATGTGAAGGCCACTTGGGTTTCTGCTGATGGGGGGAAGGTGGTAGTTTTCACCAAGGGCCGGACCTTATCTGCATAATTATGGACCCACTGGGCATAATAGGAGAAGAACCCCAAGCACCTTTACAGATCCTTGAGGATGTGGGGCAGTGGGCGCATGTGGTCAGGGTTGGGCCTAATGACTCCATTCTCCACCACACAACTGAGTATAGCCAGACATGAAGTGCGTAACATGCATTTCTTCTGGTTATATGTGAGGTTGAGCTTTTTGACTGTGTGGAGAAATTTTTGTAGTTTGGCATCATGGTCTTGCTGGTTGTGGCCGCATATAGTGATGTTGTCAAAGTAGAGGAGCATGGCCTTTAACCCGTGGTTGTCCACCATCCGATCCATCTCCGTCTGGTAGACAGAAACTTGGTGACCCCAAAGGGGATCCATAGGAAGTGATAGAGGCGGCCATCTGCCTCGACTCCCAAGTATTGGCTGTCCTTTGGGTGGATTGGGAGCTAGTTGATGGTTGATGGTTGAGAAGACCCAGTACTGGGAGATCTCGTTCACCAGGTCAGCTATGTGGGGAAGTGGGTCGGCATCCAGTTGGGTGAATTGGTTGATTCAGCTGCCGTCCACTGTCCCCGCTCTTTACCACTATCACATGCCCTCCAGGGGCTGGTGGTAGATTCTATGATCCCTTCTGCCAGAAGTCTGCTCTAATCCCCAGGGCAGTATTGCCTACTTTTGGAAGTGACAGGCTTGCAGTCGGGGATGAGGTTCATGAACAGGAGTGGCAGTGGGACCTGAAGGGTGGACAAACCACAGTTTGTGTGCAATGGGCAGGTTTCAGGATGCCGAGTGGCTGTGTTCAGAGGGGAAAGTAAGTGGTTTTAAATTTTGTCATTGCGCACCTTGAGGGAGGGGTGAGGCCTGTCATAATCCATTAGTCCAATCCCAATATGGCCGGTGTGCAGAGTTGTGGCATAACGAGGAGTTTAAAGTTTTTGTATTTAGTGTCACCCCCGGTCAATATCATAGTGCAACTGTTGTGGATTTCAGTCAAGTGAGATCTGGAGGTCAAAGTGAATTTGCACTTAGCTTGGGTAACCATGAGGGAGAAGCGTCATACTGTGACTGGGTGTATGAAGCTCTCCGTGCTCCCAGTATCAAACAGGGAGTTTGTAACGTGACCGTTTACTTTAATGTCCATCATAGACCTAGCTAGCTGATGCGGGCTGTTCTGGTCCAGGATGATCGAGGCCAACTTCGGATTGTTGTCTAATTCACTGCTACTGTACTGGCTCGATGGCAGCCCCCATGCTGTGCTCGTGGGCCTATTCCTCACCGCTGGAAGTGACCCAAAATGGTGCCATCGCAGATTGTCATCCCCATGGTCTTTCCGAGTCATCCTCCCCAAGTGAAATTGGCACCAGAAGCGACACAGTCCAAGATGGCAATGGCTGCCGACCTCATACAGTGCTACTGAAGGATGGTTTGGACCTACATACCCTTTGGTAGTGCCCCCTCTTCCCACAGCTGGAACAAGTTGCATCTCTGGCTGGGCAGCTCCTACATGGATGCTTTGTGTGCCCACAGAAGTCGTGCTCAACAGCGGCAACTTTGGATCCTGCAACCCAAGATGTCGTGGCCCAAGCTCCCCATGTGGCAGTCGTGATGCCAGAGAAGAAGACTCTGCATTTTGCTGAGCTGTTTCAAGCAATTTGGCCAGGTCCATGACCTCCTGCAGGCTCCAATTGCCTTTTTCTAGCGAATGTGATCGGACCTGAAGCTGGCTACTCTCGTGTCTCAGTTTAGCTCCTCTAAGTGGACGGCAGCTGAAATTCTCAGCAGCCCCAGTCTCGCCCCAGCTCCCACAAGATCTTCATATATTCGTCCACTGACTCTACAGGCACTCGTCTGTGAATGGCCCAGAAGATACCTGGCATAGATGACATTTTCAGGGTCTGGTGCTGTTTGTGCAGGAACTCCATAGCAGCCATATAAGTACTGCAGTCTCTGATCATTTGAAAAATGCAATGGCTGACCTGTGCAAAGAGCAGGTTCTGTTTATCTTCTTCGCTCTGCACGTCATTTCATCTCATGAAGGCGTTGAGGCAGTGTAGCCACTGATCAAACTTCGTGGAGGCCTCCAGAGCTTTAGGGTCAGTGTCCATTTTATCTTCCCATATTGCCTTGTTCATGGTGATTAAATTGTTACGCTATCAATGACTTGCATCAGACTAGAAGTCATGATTAATAGGCTTTAATTACCACAAACATCAGCATGTCTCACGTGTTGCTGGCCCGATTCCAAGACAGATACTGAGGGAGGGGTTTGAGCGTAACCTCCTTTATGGGGATTCTCAGGAAAGGAGGTACAGGGGTAGGCCATCCCATACAATACATTCACATTAGACAGCACTAGGAGTTACCACAATTGTCAAACCAAGACCACCCGTAAATTGGAGGAACAACACCTTATTTTCTGTCTGGGCACTTTCCAACAGGATAGCATTAACATCAACTTCTCCTAGTCTGCTAGCCTACTCCCTGTTCTCCTGCCCTTCTCCATCCCTCTTTCTTTCCTCCAGCACTCCACCCCAACCCTTCCTTTCACAGAGCCATCCCCCCCCTCCCCTTGTTTACTGATATGCTCTCCCTTATTCACCTATGGACTGCGTTCTCCCTCCCTCCCTGTTCATCGACCGCCTACATTTTGCTCATATCTTGATGAAGGGCTCGAACCTGAAGCATTGGCTATATATCTTTAGCTTTGTGGCATGGAGTGCACTGTTTGATCTGCTGAGTTTTTCCAGCACTGTGTTTTTACAGTGTCTCCAGACTTCTGTGTTTAACAGAGGGGACCCCTATAGTCGCAGGAAAAACGTGCAAATTCTGAACAGAGGGCATGATTCAACCCACGGCTATGGAGCTTGATCAGCTGCACCACTGGGCATAGAGGCTTGGTTTGCTGTCATAAAGGGCTACGACAAGAGAGGGCTACGAGGCTTATTTTTCTCTTTCCAGCGCTGGCTCTGTAGCTCCGCAAGTTACATCTGTTCATATGCACATCCAATTACTTTTAAATGTAAAAAGGGTTCTTGCCTCCATCTTCCTTTGAGACAGGGTTCCAGACCATTACCATCTCCTAGGAGAAAAATTCTTTCCTCACCTTTTCACCAATTAATTTAAAACTTTTTGAACCCTCAAAAAAACAGGGCTTTTGAGCCATTCCAAGTTGCTTGGCATTTGCCTTGGAAGGCGACGTTTATTATTTTTGTAGGCAATATATTTGAGTGTCAGGCCTGCCTCTCATTATTGGCATGAAACAGAAGGTTTTAGATTCAAATCCCACTCTATGAACCTGAGCAAACGTTAGTGGCTCTGGGCTCCTACTGTCACGGGTTGTGTGTTTCAATTGAGACGTGGAACTAAGCCCTAACTGATCATTTAGAAGGATGCAGGAAACCCCTTGGCATTAATGGGAAGAAGAGCAGAAAGATTATTTCTTCTATCCTGGCCAATGGTTGGCATTGAATTAATGTTGCTGTGTGGTTAGGCTAAATCCAGCAGAGGGAAAGGGAGGAGCTGGAAAGAAAAAGAATCAAAAGTTTTCAAGACTAATTTCAAAAGAGTAAGAAAATCACACAGACAGTCTCAACTTCACAGAAGAAATAAAACGTTCACATGAACCATGCAAAGTGATTACACTAGCTATTTAGAACTGTGATAAATATGGCTTTAAAATTATGATGTGCAGGTTAACACATCTACTTAGAGAATGGCAAAAGAAACCAGCATATGTTCTTTGCACAGAGTGTAATTTTGAGGCATGTACTTCATAAAGTGATCACACACACACAAAAAAAAACAATTTAGCAATTTCACTGCTAAAAACACTCAAAATGTATAAATAATGACTTTAGCGCCCACCCTGTTTCTAAGAAATGTTTGCATTGGCTAAGGTCAAAAAGTACCAGGGTATCTCACTGTAATTTATCATAGAGTGGATGACTGCTGTTATTAATTGTTCAGATTTCGTTTCTCCAGCTTTTAAGTACCAGTTGTCAAATATACTGGAGCTCTCCAAGGATGAATGTGCTATTTTAACAAACAGTGCCACAAAGGGAGGTAATTGAGACCAGAAAGTGGGGTTTTATTTCCTGGAAGGACATCAGAAAGCATTAGCCAGCTACTTAATATTGTGGAAGCATTTTGTAAACGTCTTAGTTGATCAATCCTTCAAGTGTCTTTCATTGAACAACTGAGGCAAAGATGTTACCACCGCTGCAGGTAGTAAATCATGCCTGGAGGATTTATACGCATTTTAATCGTTTTTCATTTCGGATTCATTTTTTCTTTTTCAGGTTCATATTTCTTGTTCACTTTATTATTTTCCATTTCTAAATTGGCACTAATTCACACAATTTCCTATTGTTATTTCTCTGTCCCCTTCCTTATCTTAAATTTCATTGATTAAGGAGGTGGACTTTTGATCCCATTATTCACCAGATTCCAGATGAAAAGAGGCTGACTACGTTATAAAGCTAGAAGCCAGAGCCAGCCTTTGATATATTCAAGTAATTGGCTGGAAAACAAAATGTATTTGATAATGATTTTATTGGTGTACACATTGCACAATGTACATATATACTGAAATTCTTACTGCAGCCAAACAGGTAGTTGTTAAGAAAACCTGTAATAATGAAATAATTGAATTAAATTATGAGAGAATAAATACATAATATAGATAATATTTACAGTAATTGTTGTGAAAAAAGGTATGGGGCATAATTAGTTTAGTGGTCAGCACGTCACTATTACACAGTGCTAATGACCCACATTCTAATCTGGAGCTATTTGGACGGAGTCTGTACATTCTCTCCATGTCTGCTTTAATTTCATCCAGGGGCTATGGTTTCAACCCACATTCCAAAAGCTTGTGGTGTTAGATGATTAATTAGTCACATGAGTATATTTGGGTAGCACAGCCTCATGGGCCGGAAGGGCCTTTTACTGTGATGTATTTCTAAAATTAAAATCTCCTTTCCATCCTGCTGGAGAGGATCAGGCTTTAGAAAGCTCTGAAAATAGACTGTGGACTGTGAGAAACAGAGCAGCAACGTTATGGGGAGGGGGAGCATTGGCAATTCTGACCACCTGGGATGCTTGTGTATCCAGAGAGATGGTCTTAATTATATTGTCCCAAAACACAGGGTTCAGGTTGAGGTTTGTTCTGAGAAGCTTTTAGAATATTGACTTGAATGACCTTGTTTCAACAAAGATCTTTGAGATTTTAAAAATGTGCTGTCACTTAAAATGTGCATCATAATTTCTTTCCCATCATATATCCTTGAAGAATTAAGACAGTTAGTAAATTTATAAAACATAATTTCCCTTTGATATAACCTGTTGACTGTACTGGATGGTTATGTGTTATTCTAAATGTTCTACTATTATCTCCTTCATATTGGATTCCAGTATTTTCCCTGCAACAGATTCTGAGTTAACTGATCTACAGTTGTTCTGCTTTTTGTCTCCCTCCTTATTTGAAAGGTTACAATATATTTGCAGTTTTCTGATAGTTTGCAACCAAATGATTTGATATCAAGTGCTAAAAAAAACAGCTGGCACCCTGACATTGTCCCCCTCTTCCACTTGTCAATCACCTGCTTCTGTTTCCAAGTTCCACCTTCCCTTACCCAATTTTAACTGTCAGTCATCCTTCACTCTTCCTTGGTTCATAATCACCTACTGGCCCCCTGTCTCACTCCCTCATTGTCCCTTCCTTATTCTGGCTATCTCCCCTCTCCCAAATTTGTCTTGATGAAGACGTTCAACCTGAAATGTTGTCGTTTCCTTGCTACCTGCAGATGCTGAGTTACTACAGCAGATTGCTTTTTGCAGCCTATCTGTGCTTCAAGTTTTGCTAAAACTCTGGTTCTGAATTTCTACGGCAGGACTTTTTATTTCAATCCTTGGACATTGCTGGTGCTGGCAAAGTCAACATTAATTGTACAGCCTTAATTGGCCTGGAACTGAATGATTTTGCAGGTCATTTCAAAAGGCATTGAAAAGTTAACAACATTGTTCTGGTCCTTGAGGTCCATAAGTACCAGATCATCAAAGAATGACAAGCCTACTGTCAGGGTACACAAGAGATTTACCAGGAAGTTACCTGGTTTAGTGGGTTTGAGTGTTAAGGAGAGGTTGGACAAACTTGGGTTGTTTTCTCTGGACCTTATAAAATTATGAGAGGCATAGATGGATAGAGAGTCAAAATATTTCTTCAAAGGTAAAATTTCAGACACCAGAAGGCATGCATTTAAGGTTGGGTGGAGGGGGGGGGGGGTGGATGGTTTAAAAGAGATAAGTGAGGTGAGTTTTTTTAATGTAGATGGTTATAGTTGCCTGAAATGGGGTGCCAGGTGTAGTGGTGGAAGGTGATATTACAATAATGTTTGAGGCTTCAGATAGACACATGAGCATGCAGGGAATTGAGGGATATGGAACATGTGCAAGCAGCAAAGAAATTTGGCATTATGTTCGGCGCAGACATCATGAGCAAAGGCCCGTTCCTGAGCTTTACCATTCTGTGTTTTCTAAATTCCATGTTCTATCTGCTTCCCTAAAAGACAACAGTAGACCACTGGGGTTTTAGTTTTATGTAAAGCAGTCACTTGCAATGAATGGCTGCCAATTTGTGCAACACATATGCTTACAAACAGCAATAAGTGAATGACAGATGATGTTCTTGTGAAACAAAAACAGAAAGTGTCAGAAACACTCAACAGATCAGGCAGCAATCTGTGGAGAGAGGAAAACAGTTTACTATTTTGTGTGAAGACCCTTAATCAATCACTTGTCCGCTTTTGTGATTTGACTGAAAGATAAGTAGAGGCCAGGATATGGAGGCCAGCTCGGCTTCTTTGGAAAAGTGCCAAGGGACCTTTCACACTTCACTGAGAGCTTTATTTTAAAATTCCTGTAGTGTAGCACTCCTCAATTTTGCACTGAATTATTAGTCCAAATATATGTGTTCATGTCTGGATTAAAAATTAAATAATTTAAGGTGGTAGTTTTTGTAGTAGATATTTCCACCTTGCTTTTAATGCAAATCAGTGGATTTGTGCCAGAAGTATAGTTAACTGGAGATCAGTCAGACTTCAAAACTTGAAATGCAATGGCATTCATGATATGCTTTACTACGATGCCAATATTCAAGGATTATTGAGAATAATCTGCAGCCAATGGGTTGTAACTGTCATTTTATATTTAATGACATATCTTGAAAGTCATTACAGAGAGTAATTCAGTAATGTATCATATGATATCACAAGGGACACATACAAGAAGCCTGAATTATTGCCTCAAAATTCACATAACCTATTGGCTAGAGGTTTCAATGTATATTGACAACAGAACTACCATTATTTTAAAATTTCTTGTTAATATATTTCTGAGTTTGGAGTATCATAAATCATTTGAATGCAAAAGTTGTTGAGGGACAGAAAAATCTAGTCTCATCAAACATAAGCTGTCATATAGACATATATATCATTTCCCTAACTCTCTTCAGCAATGGAATATTGAAAGGATGCTGGGACACACTGATCTGATAGGAACTTTAGAGGGATATAGAATGTTGGTCTTTCATGGGTCTAATCTTTTTGCACATTCAACACCCCACCTTCTTCCCTACAGTCAAACAAGGAAATCCATTTGTTTATTTTCCTTTTCACTCCTCCTTCCCACCCTTATTTCTCTCAATGTGGTTCTCAACCTATTTCTTTCCACTCACATACCACTTTAAGTATTCCCTATGCCATAGGTGCTCTGTGATTAGTAAGGGATTGCTTAAGGTGGTATGTGGGTGGAAAGAAAAAGGTTGAAAACCACTGTTTGAAACGTCCCTAACTGACTCGTTATGTGCCTGGTTTCAGAACTCCAAAAGAAATGGGCCAAGGACTATTTTTCTTAAGCAAGATATTTCAGTAGCAATTGAGTCAAGAGCAATGATTCTCAACCTTCCCTTTCCATTCACAGACCACCTTAAGCAATCCCTGACTAAGTGAGTGAAAAGGAAAAAGGTTGACAACCACTGATCTATGCTGAATAGTGGAGTTGCTTTGTTTGATCAACATACCTGCTGGGATGTGGGTTGTTTAAAATAAACCACCTCCACATCACAAACTATAAAACAGAATATTAACTTTAAAACGTAGCAAATGCTGAAATGTAGTTTTTCGCAAAGGATCAAAGCAAGGGCTTAAAATAAAAAAAAACTGAAGAGAAACTTAACCAATAGAATTGTTTTTTTTTGTTTATGTTTAGGTTAAAATGACAGGGAATTCGTTACTTTGAAAGCTGATCTCCCTTTTATTCATTCCCTGTGCAAGGTAAAGAAAAGTATATAAACTTATATATCAGATTCAATATTACCAGTTTATGACAAGTAGTTCTGTCAAACTTGTAGCTTCCTCCTGAATTGAGAAAGCTTAGTTCTGTGTGACGGCGAGAGACGTAAGTTCCATTTGTTTAGTTTGCTGTCCAGAGTTGGTGAAAATCCTTAAGGTCATTTGCATTTCCTCTGAAGGGATTTATTTTAGATAATCTGCGCTGTTTATCTTGGACTGGCAGTATTTGTTTGTATCATTTTCCCTATCAAGTTTTGCGTGTACTGTCCTTCCTTTTAGGTTCTATCAGGAATGTACCTGAGGCGAGAGGTAGGCAGTCAAGGTATTTCAAGCTGTAATCAAACATGCTGAGGATATAAGCAAAAATTCTGTGAAATTAATAAAATTCTCTGAAATGGCAAGATTTAAATTCCTCTACATACCTCTGAGTCTTTAAAATGATCAGATGTTTTATAAGTGACAGAAGAATATTGTTTTCTACTTATTGCCTTTTTGATTATTACAATGTACATAGTTGCTGTCTATAATTCCATCGCTTTCATGTAGCGGATACAAACACAACAGATCCCAATAGCCCCACAGAAACCTGTCAGAGATAATAATTTTACTTTGGCATTTTTTTTTGACAGGGTAATATTAGTCTAGGACATTGTTCAACTTCTTCTCACATGTACGCAATGCACTCCCACTTCCACCACCACCCTAATCCTGAGGTAAATCAAAAGTGATTACCATAGCAACCTCCTGGCAGTTTCTTTCACTAGGCAACAATATGGTCTGCTTTGCCCACACCTGGAAGAAGGCAGGGAAAGAGTTGGAGGGCAGCGAAGAGAGAAAAGCAGAGTAGTTCAGTTACTACTCAGCAATTTTCCTCCACAGCGTGACCCCATGTCAAATCCACGCAAAGCACAAACAATGTTGTGCTTGAAATGCTAACATGGACTTTGATAGGAGCATGTAGGATTCCATAACAGTGGTTTCCCATTTTGTGGAGGATTTATCAATTTGTTTTGGAACTATTGATGGCCTCATTCACATGAATTTTGTGGGATAAGTAAGTCTTCACTTTCAGTGAAGTTCCCACAACTAATGACTAATTCCTATGTTTACACAATGAATAATATCTGAAAACAGATATTTGGAACTACTGTAGTTTATAATGCAGGTATATTTTAAATGTTCTTCCCTTCTCAATGGCTTCTTCAATTTCTTAATTACTGATATGATGTTAGAAGACACATTGAGAATAAATTTATCCTCCACATCTAACTGTAGATTATGCAATATAATGGCTTCTGCTGCTGTTGACTTCAAGGGAGATTTCCCCCAAGTGCATCAAGTGCTTTCATCCTTGAAATGTTGGACAGGCAAAACAAGAAGAAGGAATATTATTTAAATGGTGATAGGCAGGAAAATCTTAGTATACAATGGGATCAGGTTGTCCTTATCCATCAGTCAATAAAGCAATTGTTATGTTATTCATAATTACAGGGTTTTGAGCATAGGAGCTAGTTGTTCTGGGAAAAAAATGGTTTCCCCTCAGCCCTCTTCTGCATGTTCTTCATCACTACCCACACAACTGCCCTGGCCCCCACCTCAACGAGCAGCAAGGACAGGATTCCCTTGTCTCCATCAGCCTCCACATTCAACATTTCATCCTCTGCCAGTTCCGCCACCTACTACATGATCCCATCACTGGACACTTCTCCCCACTCCCTCTAGGGCTCCCTCATCCACTCCTCCCTTCCCACCGATCACCCCTTGGCATCTACTCTATAACCATAAGAGATGCTCTACTTGTGCCCACATCTCCTCCCTTGTTACCATTTGGGGCCCAAAACAATCTTTCCAGATGAAGCCACAGTTCACGTTAATCTGCAGAGGTCATTTACTGCATCTGGTGCTCCTGTTTTGGTCAGAGAAACTAGACACAGTCTGGGTGTTTATTTTGTTGAACACCTCAGCTTTGTCTGTCTCAATAGTGAGGATCTCCCAGAGGCCATCCATTTCAATTCCCTCCCTTTTCCCTTGACAACATATCTGACAATGGTCTCATGCACTGCCAGATTGAGACTATCTGCAAATTAGAGGAACAATGCCACATATTCTGTCTGGCACCCTCCAACCAGATGGCATTAACATAGACTTTTCTGATTTCTGTTTTCCCTCCTTTCCTCCCCATCTAACCCTACGTCCTATATTTCCTTTTGTATAACTGTCTCTCTCTTACCTTTTCCCTCTGTCTCCTTTCCTTGTGCTCTACATTTACAGAGCCGACCATCAATTCTCACCATTCCTCTATCCTCCTATCCATATCCAATTAACACCTTTTGTCTATTGGTCTGTACTCTTCCCCCTGCTTTTTCTTTCCTTCTCCCCAACTTTTAATTCAGACTCTCATCTGCTGATTGCTCGTACCTTGAAGAAGGGCTCAGCCGAAATATCAGTTATATATTTTTTCCTGTTATGGACGCTATGAGATCTGCTGTGTTCCTCCAGCATTTCTGTACTTTTAGTAGAATCACAGCATCTGCAGACGTTTGTGTTTTGCAGGAGCAAGTTTGTCTTGCTAAGATTTGGTAGGATCTTGGTGAACATACAATGTGCAGTTTTGTCCTCCGTTATCTACAAAAGGATATGCTCACCTTTGAGGGATTGCAACGAAGATTCCCATACTGACTCACATAATGTTGGAACTGTCCCACGTGTTGACCTGGGACAGCTAAGGCTCTATAGATTGGCGTTTGAAACAATGAAACATCTCATTGAAATGTGTAATATTGTGACAGAAGTTAAACAGGAAAATTGATAGATGCTGTGGTCGAGTGTATCTACAAAGGTGCTGGAGAAACTCAGCAACTCACGCAGCATTCATTGGAAATCAAAGATTCCTGGCACAAGGCTCAGACCCAAAACATTGGTTATCCTCTACCTCTTATGGATGGTGCATGACCTGCTGGGCTTCTCCAGCATATTTGTGCTTTGCAATATTTTGAGAGTGTTCAGATCCAGGCTGGGTTCACATTCAGAATACAAGGTGCGGCATTTAGGACTGAGATGAAGAGAAATATCTTCACTCACACAGTGGTAAACCTTTGGAATTTTCTACTACAGGAAGTTTTTTGTTTAATGACATACAACATTATAACAGGCTCTCTGGCCCATGAGCCTATGCACCCCAAATGCACCAATTAACCTACATTCCCGTAGGCTTTTGAAGTTCGGGAGGAAACCAAAGCAAGAAACTGGACAGGTCCTGCACACCCCTGATGGAGACAGTAAAGAATGCACAGCTGAAGGAACACCAAGAGGTTCATTATCCTCACAGGAAACCTACACTGACACAGGGAGAATGTACAAACTCCTTTCAAAAAGTGCCAAATTCATACTCAGGTCACTGGTGCTGTAGTACCATTACACGAACCATGCCATTATTGAATGCATTTAAGATAGAGATAGATTTCGAGGCACGGGGGCATCAAAGGCTAAGGAGAAAGAGTTGAGCACAGTGTTGAATTTAGCCATGATCATGTGGAATGATGGCAAAAGATCAAAGGGCCAAATGGCTGACTTTTAAAAATTTCTATATATGGCAAAATCAATTAGGCAATCATCATGGCATTACTCAAACAAACGTTACTGTTGGCGACTGTGACTTTCTGGTATCCAAGATACAAGGAAGTTTCCAAATCTACGGTAGGGAGAGCCTCAAATCCCTGACCCAAAAATTAAAGTTGATCTTTGTACAGGAAACCAATATGATGAAGGTTAACTCTGTTTTTTTTCTCTCCTTTGCTGCTGCTTACCTGCTGAATATTTCCAGCGAGCTTTATTTTTATTTCAGATTTCCAGCATCTGCATCATATTCCTTGTCTCAGCAGAGCAGCAAAGAATACTATGGTGAATAGTTGCAACCAGTCAAGGTGCATACAGCTGCTTTCAGAGAATCTATGAACAAGATACTCATCCCATTGCTGACTCTCCAGTATATGTCAAAAGGGAATTACATTTTCTTCTCAAACATTTAATTGAATTGTTTATCACATTTCTTTTTATTTTTAATTTAGTGGCACAGCACTGTAACAGGCCTTTCAGCCACAAGCCTGTGCTGCCCAGAAATACCCATGTCATCAATTAACATAATAACCTTGTATGTGTTTGGAATTTGGAAGGAAACTGGAGCATCTGGAGGAATTCCATGCAGGACACAGGGATAACATGCAAACTCATTAAAGACAGCACCCAATCCAAACTGTAATAGAATTGTGCTACCCGTTACATGAATTGTACCATCCATTATACCGTGAAAATGTTGTTTTATGTGCTATTCCAGGCAAGTCAATCCATACAACAGGTAGTACAATAATAAAACAAAATTCCTTGTATAATATTGCCACGACCAAGTGCAGGATATAGAGAAAAGTACAGTTAGACTGTGGATGGGGCAATTATTGTTTAACAATGAGAGAGCCAGTCAAGAGTTTGATAACATCGGAAAAGAACCTGTCCTTGAATCTGAAGGTCCAAGTTTTCAGGATCACATACATTGTACCTGATGGAAGGGAGAGAAGGTGTGACAATGGATCCAGGCTATGTACCAAGAGATGGGTACATCCCAAACTCCATTATGTTTCAGAGAAAGTAGCGTCATTGGTGTGGTTTCTTGGCTACACCATCCATGAGGTTTCATCACCACAACAGTTCTGATATTTACTCTAAGGAACTTGAAGCTCGCCATTGTCTCCATCTTAGCACCATTGGTACAAATATAGGTCTCCAAGGGCTTCCTGAAGTTAATGACAAGCTCTTTTGGTTGGCTGGAGGTTGCTGTCCTGTCACCATGTGACCAGGCTCTGTCTCTTCTGTGCTCCATAAAGGCATTGTTTGAGATCCGGCTGACGTTGCTGGTGTTATCTTGCACAGTATTTGGCCCTACTGCCATGAGTACCTGGGAAGTGCAGTAAGGCGCTGAGTATTAAGGATGATTGTGGAGGAGGGGCTGTTGCCAATCCTCACTGTGGTCTGCGTGGTCAGGAAGAGGAGAACACAGTTATGGGAGGGGCGGCTTAAGTCGAGATCTTGGAGTTTGGATATATTTATTTGGGACTATGGACAGAGCTATAGTTAATAAATAGAAGATGACCTGGGGCTGACTGCAGGGTCATGGAAATAGCATCTGCTGTGGATCTGATCTGGAGGTGGATGAGTTGCAGTGGTTCAAGTCTATTTGGGAAGCTAGGGTTGACATGAGCCATAACCAGTCATTCCAAGCATGTAATAATGAAGGATGACAGAGTGCTGAGTGGTCGTCATTAGGGCACATTGTCTTGCTTTTATTGGCACTGGAAAGATTACTGTGAGTCACCGTTAAAACTCATATAAATTCCATACCATGACAAGGCAGCTTGAGATTGTTCTCCTGTACTGCGCACCATGCTTCTTGAGTGGGATTTTGGACCACCTTGTCCACATTGTGACATTCTTGAGACAACATTGTTTGCTTCTTCTTTGGTAAGATCAGATCATCCTGAAGACGCCAAAAAAAACCCTCAAATCCAACCTTCCCAGTGCTGCAAACCTTCCCATCAGCAAATAACATCCCTGATCTCAATCTTAAACACATTCTCTAAAAACATTTGATCAGAATGCAAGCTGACCTGCCCACCCTCATGATCCACATGCAGAGTCTCTCTACTTTCCCCACACCCTCCACGGTCACATGAAATTGGATTATATTCAACCTTCTGAGCTCAGTCTCAGGAGAGGGCCACCAGGGTTATATTTTCATCTGCAAGAAAATATACTTATATAGCGGGCACACATACTTATGTTGCGAACCGCCAACATCAGTTCACAAACTTACCTGACACATCGCGGGCTAGCAGTGCTGGGCGCCAAAGTACAGCAAGTGGATCAGATGAAGCCCCTGCCTAAAGGCACGGGGCGCTAATGGCTCATAGCTTTAACCTGTGGACCAGCAGCTGTTCACTAATGAGCTCATTACCAGGCAGGGAATAAAAGATCTGTGTATGTCTGCAATAAACCAGTTTTGAGTTGACTACCTTTGTGTGTGTTTGCTTTTATTTGGTAGCATCTACTGTAGTAGCCATTACAATTCGTGACTCCCGACATTAAGATTCAACGAATTTGAATCATTATGGAGAAGGAGGAAATTTCAACAGCGATATCTGCAGTTGGGCTTCATTTGCCTCCTTTCTAGACACATTAGCCTCGAATTTGGTTTCTTCAAGCTGAAACCCAGTTTCGTCTTCGGGGTATAACGGCGGAAGACACAAAATTTTGGCATGTCGTGAGTACATTGGTCACGGCCACTGCATCGCGAATCAGCAAATTTATTGCTCATCCTCCGGCAGAAGACCAGTACACCAGGTTCTGCCAGTTTCTTCTTGACACATTGGAACTTACTAGGCATGAGTGTGGCACGCGTCTTTTGAACATGGAAGGCCTAGGTGACAAGAATCCATCAGACCTGATGAATGAGATGCTAGCATTGTCAGATGGTCATTCCCATAGTCTGCTTTTCGTAACCTTATTTATGTCAAAATTTCCAGCTCACATTGCCATACCCATTGGTAACATGGATTTCTGCCGTCCCCAAGATGTGGCTCGAGAGGCTGACAGGCTCTATTGTACCCCTACACAAGAGTCTGCCCCAATACATCCCGTTTTTGCTCCAGAAGCATCTCCCGCATCCTACCAGCCTCCTGTATCTGCAGTCCAATCCAAGAAAGAAGAACGTGCTGATGTACATCGAGAGTGGTGTTTTTACCATCACCACTGGGGAAAAAATGCCCATAAGTCCATCCAGCCAAAAAGAAGTCGGAAAATGAGAGAGCTGGCTGCCAGTAGTGGCCTCAGCAGCTGGCGTACATACAAGTCTATTGTATCTTCAGGAAGATGTGGGTAACCGCAAATTCCTTGTAGACACGAGTGCTGAACTTAGTTTGCTCCCGCCGACCTATTTTGAAAGGACGCATACAAAATGCTACTTGACCTTGCGAGCGGTGAATGGAACTGACATTCCAAGTTTCGGCACTAAATGAGTCACAATCGAAATAGGTGGAACCATGTTCCATTGGAATTGTGTCCTCGCTTCTGTTGCTCAACCCATGTTGGATGCGGATTTTTTACATTCCCACAACTTATTGGTAGACGTAAAATGCAGAAAATTAGTTCACACCACCTCCTTTCATACATATCCACTGGCGTGCATCAAGGGGAGAGTTTCACAGCTCGGAGTACATACATTACACAAGGACGTATATACTGCTCTACTCAATGAATTTCCCCATATTCTCACCCCTAACTTCAATGCCTCAAGAACAGCCCATGGTGTATTTCATTACATAGACAGATCAGGCCCACTGGTCCATTCCAGGGCTCATCGTCTGGTACCTGATAAATTGCGGCAAGCAAAGGCAGAATTTAAAGCAATGGAAGAATTGGGTATCATCCGACGCTCAAACAGCCCTTGGGCCTCACCTTTGCATATGGCACCCAAGAAGACAGGCAGATGGAGACCCTGCGGCAATGATGTCACTACACCTGACAGATACCCAATTCCACACATCCAGGATTTCACCGCCCATCTGCATCATTGCCGCATACATTCAATGATTGATTTGATTAAGGGAATATCATCAGATACCGATTCATGAGGATTATATTCCCAAGACAGCAATTATTACGCCGTTTGGTCTTTTTGAATTCCACAGAATGCCATTTGGCTTAAAGAATGCCCCGCAAACTTTTCAGCAGCGTATGGGCATTCCAGGCAGAGATTTAGACTTTGCATATATTTACTTGGACGACATCCTTGTTGCAAGTCAAGATAAGCAAGATCTCCGCCTGCATTTGCGCCGCCTTTTCCAATGGCTCCAAGAGTTTAGACTGACAATTAACCTTGACAAGTGTCAATTTGGCAAGTCAACCATAGAATTCTTAGGGCATAAAATTACAGCAGATGGCATATCTCCGTTATCAGGCAAGGTAGATAACATCTGTACATTCTCCTGACCTGTCACCGTTAAAGGGCTACAGAAGTTTTTGGGAATGATAAATTTATATCACAGATTTATTCCCGGGATTGCTGACATCCTGCAACCCCTGTTTGATGTAATCTCTGCTCCAAACAAAAACATTACCTGGACTGCAGAGGCAGAGGCCGCATTTATGTCCGCCAAAGAGGCATTAGCCAAAGCAGCAATGCTTGCTCATCCAAATCCTGAAGCAGCTTTGACATTTAGCACAGATGCCTCGGGAACAGCTGTGGGTGCAGTTCTGGAACAATACGTTAATGGCCATTATCAGCCCCTTGCCTTCTTTAGTCGTCATCTAAGACCAGCGGAAATGAAGTACAGCGCCTTTGATCGAGCTATAAGGCACTTTGGTTATATCTTGGAAGGTCGACATTTCACCATATTCACAGACCATAAACCGCTCATTTTTGCCTTTAGCAAAGTCACAGATCCTTGGTCGGCAATACAACAATGACATTTGTCCTACATTTCGGAGTTTACTACGGACATACATCATATTTTGGGAAAGGACAATCTGGTTGCAGATGTGCTCTCTTGATCAAGTGTGTGCCATATTCAAGGTGGAGTCAACATTGCTGAACTGGCTGTGGCACAATCCGTGGATCTGGATATACAAGCATGCAGTACAGCTATTACTGGACTCACCATACAACAGGTGGCAGACAAAGTAGTCCAGAACTCCTTTGTGATATATCATTGGGCTATCCTCAACCATTGGTCCCATTATCTTGGAGACAGTGTCTTTTTGATGACATTCACAATCTATCACACCCATCCATCAGGCCTTCAGTCAAAATAATGTCAAACGAGTACATGTGGCATGGGCTGAAAAAAGACATCACGCAATGGGCACGAATGTGTATATCCTGCCAATCTGCGAAAATTCAACACCACACCACACAAGGCAACCCTGGAGCCTTTCCCGAAAATACGCAGAAGATTTGTGCATGTGCTCATGGATCTGGTTGGACCATTACCAGTATCACAGGACATGAGGACATGAGATCTCACGCTGGCCAGAGGCCATTCCATTACCAGTCAGTGATACTGAGGCATGTGCTGGAGCGTTCATCTTAAATTAGATTGCTAGATTTGGAGTGCCTACACACATAACTTCGGACCGTGAACTACAATTCACTTCAGCATTATGGGCTTTCTTGACTCATTTTTGTGATACACAGTTGCACCACACTACTGCGTACCATCCGCAGTCCAAAGGCCTGGTGGAACGTTTCCATCGACAACTTAAATCTTCACTGAAGGCCCGACTCACCAGCCCCAACTGGGTCAATGAACCTTGGGTTCTACTAGGAGTACGAACAGCTCCAAAAGAAGACCTGTGTGCATCATCTGCAGAAATGATGTGTGGTACGGCCCTTACGGTTCCAAGAGATATTCACTTCACAAGCAATTCAGACATGGACGTCCTCAACAACTCCGCAAGGGTATTGCTAACAGCAAACCATCCTCTACCAACTGGCAATGGTAAACCTAGGCAACAAGTGCCCCAATCACTATTAAACATTGAATTTGTATTTGTATGGAGACATGTTCCAGGGAAACCGTTACTAAAACCATATGAAGGACGTGTGGTTAAGAGAGATGGAGTGGTATATACATTAGACATCAGAGAGCATCCGCAGCTATTCAGCGTGGACAGACTTAAACCCGCCCATACAGACCCAGTTCAGTGCCCTCCAGTCAACGTGGATGTCCGCCTAAGTCAAGCGTACCTGGCATCTTAAGTTACAGTGATGATTCTGGGGGGATGTAGCGGGCACACAGCGTGGTATTGCAAACCGCCACCTTCAGTTCACAGACTTGCCTGACACATCGCGGGCTAGCAGTGCTAGGTGCAAAAGTACAGCGAGTGGATCAGATGAAGCACCTGTCTAAAGGCACGGGGCGCTCATGGCTCATAGCTTTAACCTGTGGACCAGCAGCTGTTCTCTAATGACCTCATTAACTGGCAGGGAATAAAATGTCTGTGTATGTTTGCAATAAATCAGTCTTGAGTTGATTACCTTTGTGTGTGTTTACCTTTATTTAGTAGCATCTACCGTAGTAGCCGCTACACTTAAGTGTTTTCTTTTGTTCAGAGAGGTTTTTTTTTTCTGCTGATGTAGCATAGATCATCAACTGCTTGGTCCACTTAAAGAATGAAATGCAGCCACTGGAATTCTTTCAAAACAGGCTCTTCAACATCTACTCCCTCCCTTGGTTCATTCACAACAAGTTGGCAAGATATGCCAGAATCTGCAGTCTGTCGTGAAATGAAAGCTTTCACACCAAGCACTATGTTTCAAGCCCCTCTCCTTCAAGGATTCTTCTATTTCATGTAACTCTTTGAAATAGTGGGGTTTTTTTAATACCACGCACATGATAGATGTCTTTCCAGCCCATGAAACTCCTGCCACCCAGTTACACCCAATTAACCATCCAACCCCGTACATTGTTAGGAGAGGGGGAGGAAACTGGAGCACTTGGAGAAAACCCATGCAGATTCCGGGAAGACTCTATAATCGTCTTACAGTAGTGCCAGATTCAAATCCAGGTCACTTACTCTTCAATAATGTTGTTTACAATGAATTGCTCTGAGATACTGAGACAAACTAAGTCCTTTAATGTAATTTCCCAATCACTAAATACCCAGGTCTTGCTTGTGAGACACAATTATCCTTTGTGGTTAATGTTGAAGATAAAATTTGTTTGATTTCCTGCAATATTGTTCAAATTTTTTTAAAAAATTCATGTATTAAACATCAGTGCCAACATATTGCAATAACATATGAGGGTGATGATTGAAGACAAGGTGAAGGAATTATCTGAGAGACATGATTGATTTATTGATTTTGAGGCAGCTGTTATTTCCTGGTGGATTACTTTGATAGAATAATTAAATAGATTTCATTGGATTGTTTTGTATTGATTAGTGTATTAATGGTTGCTTTTCCTGCTAGTTATATTTGAATGACTAAGAATCAGCCATTAGCAGAAAGTAATTAATTGAACATCAATGAACTCTAACAGCAGAGAGGGAGGATGGCATAATAGGAGGAGGAGAAACAGGAGCCTCTTTTGGCCCCTTATTCCTCTGCTATCACAATGTTCATAGCTTTCCTTTTACCCTTGAGCCACTTTTCTGCACCAACCCAATATCCTGTGATATGATTTTCCATCCATTGTGGAACTCAATTAACTCCAAATGTGTAAATATGAAATTTCTGAATTCAAGACATTCCTATTTCCATAATGTGCAGAAAAATGCACACTGCACATTTCTCAGGGGTAGCCGCCTTGGCTTTCAGATGGAAGGTGGCGGGTTCATGGAATGGAATGGTTTTGGTTAGAATTCTGACCGTCGTTGGAGAAATGCTACCCTGTTGGAAGTGTTGTCCTTCAGGTAAGATATGAAATCCATATCTTTTCTGCCTCTCCGATCACTTTCAGGGATGTTACAGTTTTGAAGGAGTCAGGTGTCATTCACAGTATCCTGGTTAATATCAATCATTAGATGAACACAAAGTATCACGTTATTTGATTATTGATACATTGCTGCTCATGGACCCTGCTGAAGCAAGTCTGATCACATCACAAGTGTTACTACATGAAAGTCTTTCTGACATAAACTGAGATGAACTTGCTTCATGGTAGTTCACCAGTCCTTCCATAACCATATTACCATTTACAGAGCGGAAACAGGCCATGTCGGCCTTTCGAGTCCGCACCGGTTCACTAGAACAACTCCACTAGCTCAAACCTCCTACTCACTGCCAATAACCCTCCAACCCCCTCACCTCCATGTACACATCCAACCTTCTCTTAAATGACAGAAGGGACCCTGCTGCAACTATCTCATTTGGAAGATCATTCCATTCTGCCACCACTCGCTGAGTGAAAAAGCATCCTCTAATATTTATCCAAAAATTTTGCCCCCTTACCCTTAACTCTTACCCTCTTGTTCCAACCTCCCCTGACCTCAAGGGAAAGTGTCTGTTTATGTCTATTTATTCCTTTCATTATTTGAAATATCTCTATCAAGTCCCCTCTCAGTCGTCTACGTTCTGATGAATAAAGTCCCAGTCTCCTTAATCTCTCCCTGCAATCCAGTTGCTGTAAGTCAGGCAACATCCTTGTAAACCTTCTCTGCACCCTCTCCACCTTTGAGACCAGAACTGAGCACAGTACTCCAAACCTGCCCTCACCAATGCCTTAAACAGCTGCAGCATCACTTCCCACTCCTATACTCTACACTATGATTTATGAAGGGCAGCATACCATATGCCTTCTTAACCACCCTGTCTACATGGGAATCCACCTTCAGTGAACTCTGTACCATAACCCCCAAGTCCCTTTGCTCCTCTGCATGCCTCAATGCCCTCCCCTTACCTGTATATGTCTTATTCTGGTTATTTTTACTGAAATGCAACACTTCACACTTGTCTACATTGAATTCCATCTGCCATCTTTCAGCCCACTCTTCCAATCAAACCAAATCCTTCTGTAATCCAAGACAATCTACCTCATTATCCACCACTCCCCCTATTTTCGTATCATCCTTCCTTGAATAAAATACAGAAAGGATCATTCTTGCAAACTAATTTCATTCATTTCATGAAGATTTTGATAATAAATTTGTCTCATCTTCTAGGTATCAATAATAGCTCTCCAATATGTTTCAGACCAGCCATCACATTTGTATGCATCATTAGTGAAATCAATGTTGAAACTTATCATTCAGCAAGAACCAAAAACAGATTTAGAATATAATGATATGCTATTGATCAAAATACATGCTTTTATTAAACCTTGAGCCACTTCATTTGAAGCAAAAAAATATTTTATTAGTGCATCAGTTTTGATGTTAATGCGAGGATTGCAAAAGATTTTGCTCTCTGTAAGCTTCAATTAAAGGGAAAGAAACACTGTTCTTCATCCACTGTGTCATCTGTGTGCCTGCAAGCCAGTAACTCAGCAAGGTGGGAAGTCAATCTGCTGTGTCCAGTTGACATGGTCACACCAGTGCGCATCGAGGCTGCTCCCCTCTCATCAATGCAAAGTGGATCTCGTCAAGGCATGATCAGGGCTGACCTCTTTTATGACTACTTTTTTGGACACTAGAAGGAGAGATTTAGCAGAAAAGCAAGTGACACATTTGCCTGGTGGGTTGGCTGTGTCTCTGAGGCAAGTACTGCGTTTCCTGTTGAAATAAATAGGAAGTGAAGCTTGAAACCTGCAGCTTCACCACAATCTTCTAACTCAAGAGAATAAACAAATACTGTTATTAATCAGGATCAGCACCTGAATAAATACACGAAGCAAGAAATGAAGAAAGAAATAAAGTCAACATTTT
Source organism: Narcine bancroftii (assembly GCF_036971445.1). Taxonomy (NCBI): domain Eukaryota; kingdom Metazoa; phylum Chordata; class Chondrichthyes; order Torpediniformes; family Narcinidae; genus Narcine; species Narcine bancroftii. The sequence continues at coordinate 84,318,836 of NC_091475.1, forward strand.
AAAAGTTTGCATGCTACAAAGTGTTCTTTTCTCCTGAGACGTTTCCCTTGAGAATCACTAACCCCACCCCCCCCCAGCCTAGGGGAATCGTGATGTATGGTTTGTGTTATTCTTTTCAAGGATGTTGGCTTTGCTTGCAGTATGTGACATCATGGTTGATTTCAATGCAGGAAGTGTTCCATTTTAAAGAGCATTCATCACTTCTGTGGAATTGCAGGGTGGAGGCCCCATTTCTTAAAACAGTTTGTTCTGAAATAAATCTCTTCCTTTGCATGATATTCTGCACTCCAAAACATTGCACATTGACTGTTACTGAATGTGATTCAGGGCAAGCTTTTCCATCAGCGCTCTGGGGATCTTTGTGCTGCATTTAATGATTTATCAGTGTGATGCTTAGGGAATGCTTTCTTTAAAATGAGAAGAGGTGCAAAGAAATTTTCATCATGACATCTCTCTCTTCCTTTGCGAAAAAATACAATAACCCATTACAATGTCTGTTACTGATTATTGGTGTTAGTTCTGTGTAGGCTATTTTTATTTGTGTTTGAAACTAATATTAATTGAGAAAAGAGTGTTGCAAAATGCTGGGTTCAAGAAGCTATCAGTCCATTTAAGTCACTCTAATAGTGAATCATTTGGCAAAGCATCCATAATTTGGACATTCAATTGCACATTGAAAACTGAATGGAAATTATCGCAAAAACAAAATTGAGCTCAGATTGTTATTCCAACAACCAAGCCCAAACCTCCAGGTACAAATGCCGTTCCATATCTTTTAAGTTAACATGGTTGATAAAAGAAATATATTACCAGAAGGAAACACAAGGCTGTTCCTGGGGCCAAATCAAGTTGGATCTGGTTTGTGGCATTGAACAGCACTGTCAATGTCCAACCATTTGAACTGAAGTGAGTTCAAGATTTTCAAGCATGTTCTACGTCTGGGACTGGTTGAAAGATTTGAAATGGGTGGGGGTGGGAGGTGAGATGCAATGTTCCATTTCTCTCCCCATTTGAGTCTAATGTTAGGACAGTCTTGCTGAGTTTACTTATCATCACTCACAGGAATTACTTCTCAGACCTTGGGTCACTCAGACAGGGTATGAGGCTTGAAATTCCATAATTACAATGGTGATTCATTGTCTGCAGATTAATAAGAAGTTACATTTTGTTCAATTGTTTTACTTCAATTTAAATATTCTAATTACTTTCATCTGTTTGGAGGGTGTCTCAAATAACTATTCATGAAAGTTGAAGTTTTTGTTTTTCATTTTAATGCTTTAAATTCCAGGATAGCATTGAGATTAAGCAAAACTCCACCCCTCACTTCCTCTCTATGTGAAGCAGGTCAGTGGTGTAATGGGGACACAGCCCTGAACTACCCACTGAGGCCCAGCTGCCATCGCTCATGGAGCCTCGCATGGGTAAGTGCAGGGAGGAAAAGAAGCAGTTTCTTTGTTACTGCTCACTTTCAGGATGTGGTTATCGCTGACAAGGTCAGTATTTATAATCCATGTCCAGTTGCCCTTGAGAAGGTGGTACCGAGCTCTGTCTTTATGGGAAGGTGACCCACAGCTGTATTGGGTAAAAAATAATCCTAACAGCTATGAAGCACTAGCGATATATTTCCAGCACAGATTATGTGACTTGGTGGGGAACCTGTTCTCATTTCCCTGCTGCCTTTGTCCTTCCACGTGGTCGATGTTGTGGATTTGAAGAGTCTGCTGGAATAGCGCAGGTGATTAACCACAGTTCACTTTGTTGAGGCTTCAGCTTCTGTGAACCAGCCAGAGAGAGAGTGAATTAACATTTTGGGTGGTAGTTGGATGTCAGATTGTTGAGCTTCTTATGAGTTTTTGTCACCGCAAGTAAAAAGTCTTCCATCACACTTCTGACTTGTGGATGAGGCAAGGGCCTTAGGGATGTTAGAAGCTGAGTGACTTACCACCGGAAAATCATGACATTCTCCACCCCCCCACCCCCCCCCCCCCCGTCCCATCCCATCCCCCCATCCCCGCCACATCCTGTTCCTTGTGTTGCTGGTCAAATTGAATTTATTATCAGTGGAATCTGCCCAGCAAATCTGATCTAGCGTCCTACAGCCCAATGCAATCATAGACCAACCAGATATACAAAGAGAGGTTGATTTAATTCCTTGTTCTGGCCAAATATTTTATTTCTACTTTTTGAAGCATTATTGCAGGGCTGAAATTATTACCTGGTTTTCACTGCACTCACTGACTCACTAGAAGACTCAAGTGAAAACTTGAGAGTCAAATCCATTGCTTTGGGTGTTTCGGCTCTTAAAACACCACCCCAAATAAGATCATCAGATTTCCTTTCCTGAAGGACATTGTGAATTGGCTGAACTTTTAATAACAATTTGGTAGTTTCATGGTAACCACTGCTGACAGTAATTTCGATTGCAAATTGATATAATTATTTGAATGAAAGTTTCTCTGAAGACAGGGTGGGAATTGAACTCATTGCTTCTGAGAACTAATTCAGCAATGAAATCACTGTGCTAACTCTCTCGAGTTGTGGCTGCAAGTTGTGAAAATGATTATCTTCCTTACCTGGAAGTGAGTTTTTTTTGTCAACTAACAGGAAGATCAGAAACAGGATTTATTGTCATAAATTATTATCTTTTGAACAAATGAAGTACAAATATGGTATAACTCACGGTACAATGTTTGCATACCACCAACTGAAAACCTACTTGAAGGACAAATTGGGAAGCAGGCTGAGGTTACCAGAAGGAAGTAGCTTTGAATATGTGATTACAGACACAATGATAATTAAAAGATTTATAACAAACATGTGCATCAAACTGCAAGAGAAAGAGAATGATGAAATAAGATATAAACCCAAACAAAAGTGGGAACAAGATCTAAACATAAAGAATGAAACATGGGAAAAGCTATGCTCCGGAACTATGAGAAATACAATAAACACGAAGTTACGCGTGATACAATATAATTGGTTACACAGATGTATACACCACACCCCAAAAGTTAAATAAATGGGACCCAACAGTATCAGATAGATGTTTTTGCTGTAAGAAGGAAATGGGAACAACAGTACATGCAATTTGGGCATGTGAGAAAGTGGAAAAGTTTTGGGAAGATCTAAACCAGGTATTAAATAAAATCACAAAAAGCAATATACCAAAAAACCCAGAGATCTTTCTTCTAAGTAATATAAGAAGTAAAGAACTTGGCCTCGATTTGGATGGAGTACAAAAAAGATTTATTATGATAGCCTTAGCTGTAGCAAAAAAATGTATAATGTCAACCTGGAAATCAGAAGATAGCCTGAGAATACAGCAATGGTACATAGAAATGGATAAATGTATTCCATTGGAAAAAATAACATATAATTTAAGAAATAACATCACAGTATTCGAACAAATTTGGGAACCGTACATGGAACACAACAGAGAAGTCCTACCGTGGACCTCCACCCCCTAAAATGACAGAAGGAGAAGAAGATGAAATGAACTGACCCAGTGTGTAAAAGTAGAAGACACAATTTTCTTGTTTATTTTCATTGTGTGATGACATTGTTTAATGGGTTTAATGTATCATATAGGTTGAACGTTGAGTGAGTGGAGAGGGGAGGGTGAAGGAGGGAGGGAAGGGAGGGGGGAAAAAAGGGAGAAAATAACACTGTGTATATTCAAGAGGGAAATATTTGTGTGTATTTTGGTCAGTATGGTTCATAGTGTGAAAAATAAAAAAAAAACAAGTCATGAAATTCCGTGTTTTGCGGCAGCATCTTAGTGAAACATTCATATTATAACAATCTTAAAACATTACTATAAAAAAATTAAAATAGTAGTGCACCAAAAGCAAGGCAGTGTCTTTGGTTCATTGATAACTATATAACCATATAACCACTTACAGCACAGAACAGGCCAGGTTGGCCCTACTAGTCCATGCCGTAGCAAATCCCCACCCTCCTAGTCCCACTGACCAGCACCCGGTCCATACCCCTCTAGTCCCCTCCTATCCATGTAACGATCCAGTCTTTCCTTAAATGTAACCAATGATCCCGCCTCGACCACGTCTGCCGGAAGCTCATTCCACATCCCCACCACCCTCTGCGTAAAGAAATTTCCCCTCATGTTCCCCTTATAATTTTCCCCTTCAATCTTAAACCATGTCCTCTAGTTTGAATCTCCCCCACTCTTAATTGAAAAAGCCTATCCACATTTACTCTGTTTGTCCCTTTTAAAATCTTAAACACCTCTATCAAGTCCCCTCTCAATCTTCTTCGCTCCAGAGAAAAAAGCCCCAGTCTGCACAACCTTTCCCTGTAACTCAGACCCTGAAATCCTGTCAACATTCTCGTGAACCTTCTCTGCACTCTCTCTATTTTGTTTATATCTTTCCTATAATTTGATGACCAAAACTGTACACAGTACTCCAAATTTGGCCTCACCAATGCCTTGTACAATTTCCTCATAACCTCCCTACTCTTGAATTCAATACTCCGATTTATGAAGGCCAACATTCCAAATGCCTTCTTCACCACACCATCTACCTGAGTATCAGCCTTGAGGGTACTATTTACCATAACTCCTAAATCCCTTTGTTACTCTTCACTCCTCAATTGTCTACCATTCAATGTATATGACCTATTTAAATTTGCCTTTCCAAAATGTAGCACCTCACATTTATCTGCATTAAATTCCATCAGCCATTTCTCAGCCCACACCTCCAGCCTTCCTAAATCACCTTTTAATCTACGGTAATCTTCCTCACTGTCCACAACACCACCAATCTTTGTGTCATCCGCAAACTTGCTTATCCAATTCTCCACCCCTACATCCAGATCGTTAATATATATAACAAATAATAGTGGACCCAGGACCGAATCCTGAGGAACTCCACTAGTCACCGGCCTCCAATTGGACAAACAATTTTCTACCACTACTCTCTGACACCTCCCATCCAACCACTGATGAATCCATTTCACTACCTCCTTATTTATACCTAATGCCTCCTAACCTCCCGTGGGGAACTTTGTCAAAAGCTTTAGTAAAATCCAAATAGACAACATCCACAGCTTTCCCTTCATCAACCTTTTTTGTAAACCCCTCGATAAACTCAATCAGGTTTGTCAAGCATGATCTACCCCTGACAAAACCATGCTGATTACTCCCTATCAATCCCTGTACCTCCAAAAATTTGTAAATAGCATCCCTCAGAACACTTTCCATCAACTTGCTCACCACAGACGTCAGACTTACAGGCCTATAATTCCCAGGTTTGCATTTGGACCCTTTCTTAAACAGAGGAACCACATGCGCCACCCTCCAATCCTTTGGTACCACCCCCATGGCCAGTGACATCCTAAATATCTCTGTTAGTGGCCCCACTAACGTCCACTAGCCTCTCTGAGTGTCCTAGGGAATATTTTGTCCGGTCCGGGAGATTTATCCACCTTTATCTTTTTTAACACAGCCATCACTACCTCCTCGGTTATCCTTATATGCTTCATGACCTCCCCACTATTCTTCTTTACTTCAACTGGTTCAACATTTTTTTCCCTAGTGAATACCGAGGCAAAGAAATCATTCAAAATTTCCCCCATTTCCTCAGACTTCTCACTCAGCCTACTCTCGCTATCTACAAGGGGTCCAATTTTATCTCTCACTAATCTTTTACTTTTAATGTACTTATAGAAACTCTTTGGATTTATTTTTACTCTGTCAGCCAAAGCCTCTTCATGCCTTTTTTTGGCCTTTCTAATTTCTTTCTTAAGATTCCTTCTACACTCCTTGTAGTCCTCCTTCAACTTCTCAGCTCCCTGCTCTTTATACCTCTTGTACACCTCCCTTTTTCTCCTAACCAAATTTCCAATATTCCTCAAAAACCAAGCCTCCTATGACTTCCAGCCTTTCCTTTGATCCACACTGGGACATAACTACTCTGTACCCTCAAAACTTCTTTTTTGAATAACCTCCATTTTTCATTAACATCCTTACCTGAAAATATCCTGTCCCACTCAATACTCCCCAAATCCCTTCTTATTCCTTCAAAATTTGCTCTTTTCCAATCCAGAACCTCAACTTCAGGCCTCTCCTTGCTCTTCCCTAAAACTACCCTAAAACTAACAGAATTATGATCACTAGACCCAATTGGTTCTCCAACATTAATGTCCGCTACCTGACCTAGCTCGTTCCCTAACAGGAGATCCAGTATTACACCATCCCGAGTCGGTTCTTCTACTAACTGATTTAGAAAACAATCCTGAACACATTTAACGAACTCCAGCCCATCCAGCCCTCTAACCGTATGGGTATCCCAATCAATGTGTGGGAAGTTAAAATCTCCCATGATCACTACCTTATGATTTTCTCACATATACATTATCTGCCTACAAATTTGTTCCTCTAATTTTCTTGGCCCATTTGGTGGTCTGTAATACACCCCTATTAGCACCCTCTTGCCTTCTCCACCCCTCAATTCCACCCAAACAGCCTCACTGGTCGATCCCTCCATACCATCCTGCCACCTCACGGCAGTAATGTCCTCCTTAACAAGCAGAGCAAACTCCTCCTCCTTTTTTACCCCGTGATTATTCAGGAATCTGATGGCAGTGGGGAAGAAGCTGTCCTTGTGCCATTCAATCATGATTCACTGAACAGTATTGAGTCATTATATTCATGTGAAGCAAAGTAAACGAGGCACGGGAAAAGATTAAATCAGAGCATGAAAATGTAAGTGCGGGAGTTAGTTAATTAGCCCAAATCTGCGCAACCAATCAATTCATTCTTGGGCTCAAATTCATTTCCCTGCCTGTTCCCAGGAACCCTACCTCCCTTTCAACCAAAATCTACCTCTACTCGGTACTTATTCAATGATCCTTTCCAGTGCTTCTGGGAGCAGAGAATTTGAAAGATTCATGTCGCTGATGGAAGAAATTATTTTTCATCTCTGTTCTAAATGAGTAGCCCCTTATCCTGAAACTATACCCCTTATGCTAGATTCTCACACTAAAGAAAACATCCTTTCCTTTAAAGCCACCTTTGAATCTTATGTTTTTTACATAATTTTTCTAAACTCCAAATAATGACCTAACTTGTTCAACATCCCCTTGTTACAGGAGGGCTTATCTTCCAAAATTGTATCCAGAGAATGAACCTACTGAACCCATTCTGAAGTGCTCCAATATGCATTTATCACTCCTTAAATATGATTAAAACTGCACACATTACACCAAATGTGCTTTGACCAAATCTTGTACAGTTTTGTCAAGAATTTCCTACATTTTTACTCTATAACTTTTGTAATAAATGGCAATATAACATTCACTTGCATAATTAATTGTCCTGCCCATGTGCCAAATTTTTGTGCTTCATCCAAAAGGGCACCCAGATTTTCTTCCCATTAATCTAAACTAATGACCTGGAACCACAGAAACAATGCACTAAATTGTGATTGGTTATGTTGGTGATTTGATTTTAGAGATTGGTGACAAAAGTGCAATCAAATGAATGTGCAGAATTCAACCAGTTGTCCACTGTTAAGGACCAACATGACTTCCTTGGCTAACATCTGTGGTAGGTATTATTTTATCTGCATATGCACGTTCAAATTGCTGGAATAATGATCTGGTGTTCCCAAAATTGAAACGGTACCCCCTTTTTAATAAATGCTCTAAATGAAAATAAAAGTACATACTTCATATTTTCACTGTTACTCTCGTTAAGTTGCACACAATCTTGTCTCATATCTTCTTGATTCATAGAAGAAGGCCATTTGATGCATTAAGTCGATGTTGGCTTTGAGCAATCCTATGGCTTTCTCCTCAATTTATTTTCCTTGTAATTTATTCTCTCTCACACATAACCTTTGTCTTTCCTGCCACCCATTCATATGAAGAGGTAATTGACAATGGACAATTATCTTGCTGGGATTATACGTATTTGGATGTGGAAGGAAACATGAGCCCTCTGATTAAAGGGAGATTGTGAAAACTCCACCCCACAGAATTAAACTAGGTTGGTGCAAAAGCAGTACCAACTACTTCACACCGTGTCACCAATGAACCAATTCTATGAAGTCTTGCTTCAAAGAAGCACTAAACAGGGGATTATGATGAGTAGTGGATTTGTAAAGGTTTTAGGAGGCTGATCTTTCTAAAATTTCATTTTTGTAGTTCACTTTTACCTCATGATGATAGTTAGGTGGTTAAATGCTAGCTTGCTAGAATTTTAAATTTAATTTAAACATGGTAACAGGTCATTTCGGCCCAAGAGTCCATGCCACCTAATTTACACCCCATTAATTTCCACCTCTTGAACGGTGGGAGGAAACCAGAGACCCCGGAGAAAACTCAGGAGCAACACACAAAGTCCTTACAGACTGCGCAGGACTTGAACCCTGGTCCGAACCCAAATGTTGGCCTTGTAATTGATTGTCTAGTCATGAATACCTCTAGGGTTGACTCAGGCATTCTTTCAGAATGCACAGATTAATGGCATTGAGTCCAATTCTATGGGGTATTGTCTCTACAAAGTACAAAATCAGGACTTCACTGAGAGGATTTTAAGAGTTCTATTAATTCTGAGATATGTGACTTAATTACAGCCACTAATGCTTTTCGCCAATCTCACTAAATCTCCATGATTTTCTAGCCCTGTTCTCCATAATACCCTCAAAGAATCTGGCTATATCTTATTACAGACTTAATCACACTTGTTCAGCTTCCTTATCTTCCTAGGTCATCCTGACTAAAAGTGTACATTCAGATGAAATCAGACCCCCCAAAATCTTAGGCTTCTTCAATAACTTAAAGCTGATCTAATACCTCAGCACTCTTTTTCTACATACACCACATATACATTGCCTCCCTAAATAAACATAAAAAAAGATGAATCTCTTATTTTAAATACGATGAACAATTGTATTTCGCCAACCTATGGGAAGTGAATTCAAAAGATTCATTTTTCTCTGAATTAAGACATTTCTTCTCATCTCTATTCTAAAGGTTTCTCTCCTTATTTTAAGATTATTGCTATTGTTTTTAGACACTTCAGTCAGATAAAACGTTTAAAAAAAATTCATTTATACACACAGCATGGTAACATGAGTCCATGCTGCCCAATAACGCCCAATTGACATACCTCCCCATATGTTTTGAACGGTAGGAGGAAACTGTAACCCCCGGGGAAAACCCATGCAGAGATGGGCAAAATGTACAAACTCCTTACAGACAGAATGGGATTCAAATCCCAGCCCCGATCGCTGGCGCTGTAACAGCATTGCACTAACCATGCCGCCCCCAATACTGCACTGTCAAACTCCAGAAGAATTTAATACATTTCAAATTAGATTGTATCTCATGCTTCTGAATTCAAGAGAATAGAATCCCAGTCTACTTAATGCCTCCTTATGTGAGAAACTTATTATACCTGGCTAAATCTGGTGAACCTTGAATGTACTTCCTCTACCATAAATATAACCTTCCTTAAGTGAGGACCCTAGACCTGTGGACAACATTCCCGACTGTTTCTCATTTCTATTCTTGACTCAAATCCTCTTGTAATAAAGGCCAGCGAGCCATTTGCCATTCTAATCATTTGTACATATCTGTTAATTTCCAGTGATTCATGTGCAAGAATGTGGGTTTCTCTAAACACCAATTCCTTCAGATACTCACAACTTAAAAAGTGCTTTTTGTTTCTATTTCATCTGTTCCATTCCCATTAACCCTTTTGTATCTTCCATGAAATCCAGCTTTTATTGTCTTTTACCCTTGGTCTCCTTGATTGATCAAGATTGTCAACTCCTCAATATCCATTAATAACAATTTCTAAACCCAAAAATGACCTGCCCATTTGTCTATTCATCAATCCTCAATCTTTGCCAGTTTATTACTCCCATCATAGTGTGCTACCATATTTGTTCATGGACCTTACTGAAAGCATTCTTAAAATTCAGATATATCGCATCAATTGATTTAAAAACACACAATGCTGGAGAAACTCAGCTGGTCAAGCAGTGTCCTTTATATAGCAAAGGTAAAAATACATAACTGACATTTCAGGCTTGAGTCCTTCATCAAGATATGAAAGAATGTTGGCAGGCATCCGAACAAAAGGATGGGGGGTGGGTGGGGGGGGAAAGAGGGTGGTAAAGGCAGGAGATGATAGGTGGAAAAGGGAGAGAGGGGACAGCAATGATCAGGGGGAGGCGGGATGGCACAGAGGGTGGAAAGAGAAGGGAGGGGGAGAATGGTAAAAACTGGAAAGGAGGGGGAAGAAAGGCAAGTGGGTTAGGAGAAAGCAGAGACGTCAATGTTAATGACATCTGGCTGGAGAGTGCCCTGACAGAAAATGAGATTCCTCCAATCTGTGGGTGGTCAGGGTAGGATATTACATAAGGCAATTGACTGAGATGTGAGTATGGAAGTGTGACTTAGAATTGAAATGGTTGGCTACTGAGAGGTCTTTGTTGTAGCAGAGGGCACAGAGGTGCTCAGCAAAGCTATCTCCCAATCTGTCTCTCCAATGTAGAGAAGGCTACAAAGGGAGCATCGGATGCAGTAAATCAGTCCTGTGGATACACAAGTGAAGTGTTGCTTCACTTGGAAGGCCTGTTTGCGGCCCTGGGCTATCAATGGATTATCTACTCTGCTAGCTACAGCTTTTAACTTCATTATTTGATTCTAATTCTTTAATTCCTGTTATTTTATCAGTATTTTATCACTCAGTATTAGCTTTTCACATTTTCATCACTGCTGATATCAGTCTAACAATAGGGAGTAGGCCATGCAGCCTGTTGAGCTAGCACCGCCATTCACTGCGATCATGGCTGATCATCCACAATTGGTAACCCGTTTCTGCCTTCTCTCCATATCCTTTGACTCTGCTATCTTTTAAGAGTTCTATCCAATTTTTTCTTGAGAGCAACCAGAAATTTGGCCTCCACTACCATGTGAGGCAGAGCATTCCAGAGATGCACAACTCTCTGGTGAAAAAGGTTTTCCTCAACTCTGTTCTAAATGGCCTACCCCTTATTCTTAAACTGTGACCTCTGGTTCTGGACTCCCCCCAACATTGGGAACATGCTTCCTGCCTCTAGTGTGTCCAATCCCTTAATAATTTTATATGTTTCCATCAAGTGCCCTCTCATCCTTCTAAATTCCAGTGTATATAAGTACAGTCACTCCAATCTTTCAACATATGACAGTCCTACCATCCCGGGAATTAACCTCGTGAACTTTTACGTTGCACTCCCTCAATAGGGTCCACAGTTCCCTGTTTACTTTCTTTGTACATCATAAATAATGGAAGTTACCTTTATTCCATTCCAGCCTGAGGTTCTTGAATAGATGCACACAGATGCACCCTGTACACAGCATCGTTCAACAGCTCCCATTGGGGAAGACTTACAAGAGGATCAGAGCCAGCACGAGTTGGGCTGAGGAGCAGCTTCTTCCCCGGGCAGTGAGAGTGCTGAATGACCAAAATTACTGCTCACACTAACCATCCAAGAGACTCTCGTATGTACAAAACAATATTTATTTGTGAAAATTAAATACCTGTCCTGCATATCAATTGTTTGTTTATATGTGTGATATATGTTTGCATGTTTTGTACCGAGGACTGGAAAACACTGCTTCGTTGTGTTATACTTGTACAATCAGATGACAATCAACTTGACTTGAGATGGAGTATATTGAAGAGTGCAACCAGTGCATTAATTATTTAATCAATACTAATTTCCTTGACCCTTTCATTTAGTCTAGACGTGAAGTTCTTACATGTGTCTGGAAGGCTTTTAGTACCTTTTGTGAATATAGACACAAAATCTTTATTAAACCTCTCTGCCGCACCCTGATATAATTTCCCCTGTATCGCTCTATAAACAACTCTCTTTTACTCTGGTTTATGTTTACCTTTTTCTACAGAAGCTCCTACAATTTGTTTTTCTATTTCTCACTGGACTGCTTTCATATTCTATTTTCAGAACCCATATCAATACCTTTGTCTTCTTTTGCTGAATTGTGAAATATCCCCAATTACCTCAAGCTTTCTTTGTTTATTTTTTGTGCAATATTTTATTACATAGCTCCTTCTTCGATCTAATACAATCTTCAACTAAAGACAGGTGAAGATCACATTCTATGTGAATTTCATTTTGGCTTAACCGAATGTTATTTGTAAATGTTACTGAATCTTCAAATGAAGGCCATTGCATATTTAATGTCATGCTCTTTAAATGTAGTTCACCAATCAACCCTCACATGTACATACCTCATGCCTTCACAATTTGCTTTATTCTGATGTGATCTTGGTTTCAAATTGAGCTAAATCTCTTTCAATATTTATAAAACATTTTATCATATTTTATTATTATTATTATATGGGTACATGGAACAGAGAGAAATGGAGGGTTATACAGTAGGGAAATTAATAGACTATTGTGTCAGAACAACACTGTAGGCCATGGGCTCGCTACTGTGCTGTAGATTTCTATGTTCTATGTTCAAATTGTGATCACTGTTCCCCTTTGGTGAGAACAAATGCAGATTGGGGACCGTTCCATTGAGCCCTGGCTTATTGTCCTTGACTGCACTCTGGAACTCTTGGCTCCCAGCCATGTTAATTCCCTGCAGACATGTCTGTCCTCTGTTCCATTCTTTGCCAGGGTGAGACCAAGTGTAAACTTGAGGAACAACATAATATTCCTCCGGGGTAGTCTGGAGCCCAATTGCTTGAACATTGTGTTTTCCAGTTTTGGGCAACCCCACTCTGCTTTAGGTGCACATTTTCTATCTGTCCTTTACTTGCTTCCATTCTCAATTTACTCTGAAGCCTCCTCTGCCAGTGGCCTCCTTCTCTACCTGTCTCTCCACCTCTTTCATCTTTATTTTTTCTGTATCCTTTCAGCACTTGGCTCCTCCCCAGCTCCACCTTCTACTTTTTATACTTGCTATTTCCCTTTCTCGCTTTAATCTTGAAGGGTAACAACACAAAATGCTGACTTGCCATTTCTCTCCATGCCTGACCCATTGAATCACTCTAGCTTCCCATCGCTTGCTCAAGATTCCAGCAGCTGTAGTTCCTGTGTTGCTCTTATATAATAAAATGTATATCTGATAAGGTTGATAAGGTAAATTCAAGTATTTGCTGGTTGGACAAATTTCCAAGGTAAATTAATCTTCTTTTTCCCATGTTTCAGCACTCAATGATAAACTCTGGTTGAAAGTTAGTAGTTTCTGGCACATTGCATTCAATCTTCATTATAATGTCATTTTTACCCACCACCTGTTTAGTGCTTTCTCTGGTAAGATTTGACATGAAATTAGAAAAGGCTAAAATGTCCATAAGGTCAGCATAGTTAGCTCAATACTGTTTCAGCGCCAACAATCAGGACCAGGGTTCGAAGCAGGCACTGTCTGTAAGGAATTTGTATATTCTCCCCATGTCTTCATGGGTTTCCTTCAAGGGGTCTGGTTTCCACCCACCTTTCATAGATCAATTGAGTGTAATTGGACAGCATGGGCCTATTCTCTAAATGCTTAAAGAATTCTAAGATTTCCTGAGCTGGCATTGCCTGTTTAATAGCATTGGCAATTGTAGAAAGTTAACAAAATGGATAGGGCATTATTCCAAGATGGTCTTTCATTTGTATTGAGCATATTTGTGCCTCCTACCAAGTTGAGACATGAACACTGATGTCATAGAAAAAGGCAAAAGCAAACTCAGCAAATCCCAGCAATTCAATCAGTGTGAGTACTTGTAAAAGCAACATTCTTTGAGAATACAGAGAATGTACTTACTGTCTCATCAGAATCCAGATAGCCCCTTAAGGTTCTTTTATACTGATTACGAGATCTGAGGGTCAACACTCAAATGCATGTGCATCTCCATTACCTGATGTCGGTCCTGAGGTTGAAGATCAATGGGTTGCACTGCCATTGGTGGAGTGATCTGATGGAGCAGTGATAAAATTACTGCACCTGTAACCTAGAGCTCTGCATGAACAATCCAGAGACCAAACGTTGTGAACCAAGTTCAATCCTGACTCCTGGTGCTGTCTGTGTCGAATTTAAATGTTTTCTCTGTGACTGTGTGGATTTCCCTGGGTGCTCAAATTTCCTCCAGTGTCTCAATGGTCCATGGATGCCAAGGTAAATTGGCCACTGTTAGTTGCCTCCAGTGCACGGGTGAGTTAGGAGAATCTGGGGGGGGGGGAATTGATGTGATTGTGGGGAGAATGAAATGATGCAAGTACAAGTTGGTGCCCATGATTTAGCACGGATCCAAGGGCTAGTTTTGTGCTGTGTGTATCTGTAATTTCTCTATTTTCTAATTCACCAATGTTCTTTAGAGGTAACATTTGCTATTCCAACCCTACCTAGCCTTTAAGTGACTCCAGACCTAATGCAAGTAATTGACTCCTAAATGCAATCTAGAGTGGACTTTCAAACTTAGTCAGTTGGTTGACCTGCCTGGACCAATCATACTAATGTCATCATGGACAAAGCACATCAGCACCTTCATTTCCTCAGAAGTTTGCGGAGATTCGAAATGTCATCAGAAACTGGTTACAGATGTGTAATATAAAATGTGGTGATTGGTTGTATCATGGTATGGGGGCGTCATATACTGTTGAGCAAAAAGCCCTGCAAAAGATATTGGACATAGCCTGCACATCACAGGCAAAACTCTCCCCATCATCAGAAACATCTGCATGGAATTTTGCCGTCAATGGTCTACACCACCCAGGACATGCTCTCTTCTTGCTGCTTCCATCAGGAAAGTGGTATATGTGCCACAGAACCAGTATCACCAGGTTCAGAAACAGTTGCTACCTCTCAACCATCAGACTCCTAAACAAGAGATTAAATCAATGACTCATTTAAGGACTAAAGCACGAAAATCTGCAGACACTGTGGTTGAAATAACACACAATGCTGGAGAAACTAAGTAGGTTAAATAGTGTCCTTTATATAAAAATACATAACGGATGTTTCGAGCTTGAGCCCCTCATCAAGGTATAGAAAAATATCGGCAGGAATCCAAGCAAAAGAGTGAGAGGGGAGGTGTGGTCACAAAGGCGGGAGAATATATATATATAATTCTAAAAATCTTTGCATTTACATTTACATGAAGGCTTGAAGTCAGTTGGATGCAAGGGGCAGGAGTTCAGATTTATATATCATTGGTGTCTCTTCTGGGGAAGGTATGACATGTTCAAAAAGAAAGGATTGCACCTAAACCAGATGGTGACGATATCCTGGTGGGCCATTTGCCCACAGCTGTTGGGGAGTGTTTAAATTAGGGGGATGCTCGGGGAATGGAAACCAGAATGAGAGGGCAGAGAATAGAATTGGTGGAGAGGTTGAAACAATGTGTGCTAAGTTTGTGAGGAGAGAGCATAAATGTAATGTGTTTATTTCAATGCAAGAAGGAAAATAAACTTAGAGCATGGATCAGCTCATGGAATTATGATGTTGGAGTTGTTACCGAGACTTGGCTGATGAAAGGACGGGATTGGCTGATGCATGTTTTGGGATTTAGCTGTTTTAAAATAACAAGATGGGAGGTAAAAAGAGAGGGGGAGTAGCATTACTAATCAGGAGTATTACAGCTGTAAAAAAGGAGGACTTTGTGGAAAGATTGTCTACTGAGTCATATGAGTCAGTGAGGGTGGAATCCACTGTATTGGGTCTATAGGCCCAAAATAGTGCTTGGTAGGCATATTTTGAAATGGTACAGTTGTAACAGAGTTGTTGGTATGGGAGACTTCAACTTCCAAATATTGACTGGCACCTCCTTACTGCAAGAGGGATAGATGGGGCAGAATTTGTCAGGAGTGTCCAAGAAGGATGCCTGTCACAGTATGTGGACCAGCCAATTAGAGGGGAGGCCATACTGGATCTAATACTGCGTAATGAACCTGGTCAGTTGACTGATGTCTTGGTAGGGGAGCATTTCAGTGAAAGTGATCACATCACTTTGACCTTTAGAATCGCTATGGACGAGGATAGGAGTTGAGAAAATGGGGCTAATTATGATGGGATTTGGCAGGAACCGGGGAGAGTAAATTGGGAGCAGATGTTCTCATGGAAAAATATCGCGATAATGCAGAGGATGTTCTGGAACCACCTGCGGGGATCTCTGGATAGATTTGACCCACTGAGACAGAGAAAAGACGATAGGATAAGAGAATCATTCTTGACAAAAGAGGTAAGATAGCTAGTTAACAGGAAGAAGAAAGCATACAGAAGATTTAGGAAATGCTCATGAGAATTGTATGGTAGCCAGATAGGAAATTAAGAAAGGACTTAGGAGAGTTAAAAGGGGGCATGAGAAGGCCTTGGCCAGTAGGATTAAGGAAAACACTAAACCCTTCTATGCATACATGGAGAACAGAAGGATGATGAGAATGAAGGTAGGACCACTTAAGGATAAAGGAAACAAAATATCAAGAGGAAAAGGAGGTAGGAAAGGTCCAAAATGAATATTTTTCCTCAGTGTTCATCCGAATGAGGGACTTTGCCTCATGAGCTTAAATGATGTTTTTGAGAAAGTAACAAATAAAATTGATGAAGGTAAGACAATAGATGTGGTGATTATATATTTTAGTAAGGACTTTGACAGCATCCCCCATGGTAGACTCAATCAAAATGCCTTGAGGCATGGGATCTGTGGAGCCTTGGCTGTGTGGATTCTGAATTGGCTTGTCTGCAGAAAGCAGAGGGTAATAGTAAATGAAACATATTCCGCCTGGAGGACCATGACTGGGAGTTCTGTGGGGATCTGTTCTTGAATGACCTAGTCGAAGAAGTAGAGGGATGGTCTACATTTGCAGATGACACAAAGGTTGGAGGTGTTGTGGATAATGTAGAAAGTTGTCATTGATTACAACAGGACAGAGACAGGATGCAGAGTTAGATGGAAAAGGGGCAGAAGCATTTTAGTCTGGCTAAGTATGATGTGATGCAAACTTGAAGGGACAGTACATGGTTAAAGGCAGGATTCATAACATTGTAGAACAGAGGGACCCTGGGGTCCAAATCCATTGAACTCTCAAGTTTGTCACGCAAGTTAAAGTTTAACTAGGGTAGCTAAAGTTTACGATATGCTGGCCTTCATTAGTCGAGGGATTGAGTTCAAGATCGTGAGGTAATCTTGCAGCTCTATAAAACTCTGGTTAGACCACATTTGGAATATTGTGTTCAGTTCTGGTTGCTTCATGATAGAAAGTGCAGAGGAGCTTTACCAGGAGTTAGAGGTAAAACATGGCTTGGTATGGGGGCATTAGTACTGATCTTCATGTGTTTGCACATGTTCTTCATATGTGTAAAGTGAAAAGTAATGGCTGAGTCATCCATGCACATGTCTTGTGCTTAGACATCAGAGGCACTGTAAAGTGGAATGTTTGGAGGAAAACCTCTTTTTTAGGATTCTATTTCTTAAATTAAGTTTGACATTTCACTTCCCAATCCCAAGAGTGAAATGTCAAATTAAAATAGAAATTTTAAATGATCATTCTTAATTTCCATCTCCTCGGTCATTGCTTTCAAAGACATAAAGGTCAACTTTACATTACAGCAAAATTATGGGATCATCAGAACTCCATGTCATTTGAAATGTGGAAGGAAACTGGAGCACACAAAGGAAACCCACAGAGACACAGAGAGAACATATAAACTCTTCACAGACAGCATCAGATTCAAACTTAGTACTTACTGTACTAAACACAAACAAAAATTGCTTGGAACAATTAAATTCTTTTGAATTGTCAATATTGTTGGTCTGTTTAAAAAAAAAGCCATTGGAATTGTGTATCAGGGCTGCAGTATAAGAGGGAACCAATAACATTACACTCATTCAAGCTCCCTTGCATAGTTTGGAAAACAAGAGAATACAGATAATAGAAATCCACAATAAGAATAAACTTGTAGGAAATAGTATTATTTGTGAAGGGAGAAATGTAATGTGAACTTTTCTCTCTCCATAGATGCTATCAGTCCTGTTGATTATCTCTGCTATTTTATGCTTTTAATCTCTGAATTGCATAGCATTGTAATTTTTTAATCATGTGTGAGCCAGAATTAATTTCACCTGGAGTAAATCTCCTTCAAATGTGTCAATCATGAAATTGAACTGTTTAAGGTTGTTATTATTTTCCCCAGTAATGGACAAGTGGTAATATTATCATTAGCCACATAATGAATGTGACTGCCTGCACAAACATACGTTGAAGCTCAGAGCTCCACTCAGCAATCACTGTGGAACAGCCCCACTGGAACTTGAGTACAATTTGCTACTTTCCTTCGTAATTAAACAGATGCACTGCTGACATTTGGAGAGTTGACTGGGCAACTCAGAACTGACTGTTCAAACACCTTTCAAAATTAACCGAATGTGCTTTGACTGTAGAGATATTTAAACCAACGTGTGCCTCTTTGGTGACACTGCTGGCAATATTCCATTACTGGAGGCATCAGGATGGAGGTAGCAAGATATTTAGGAGATATCAGGGCTGAACCACTTAGCCCCAAAAGATCCTTAGACACCATAGCCTACCTCCACTGACTTGATGACCAATGTATTCACACATTCAAAGTCAGCCATCTTTCACATTAATATGTAACAACCTGTTGGATAATGTTTCCCCACGCCGTTTCGCTTGGAGTGCTCTGTCTGTGGCGACCAATTTGACAATGATACTCATTCACACAAATTCTCTGTTTCTTTTCTAAAGTTAATAGTTTCAGTCTGAATATGTTTCACTACTTGTATACATTTTTAAATAGCAACTTCAATAAAGCATCTGTAATTGGATTTTTTTAAACTTTCATACTTGGTACCAGAATCGTACCAGAAGATGACAAATTTCTTCCTGCTTCTACTCACTTTTCACCAATGTATGTGGAGCATATACAATTGTTTTCCCTTGACCATCTTCCATCACATCCAGTAAATGATAACAATTTGAAATCAATAATTCAAGTATCACACATAAATGTAACATAGTGAATGACCAAAGTCTCAATTCCCAAACTCTCTCACAGATGACTTATGCTATTTGCTGTTCTTTGGCTCAATTTCATTTTATATTTCTTCAATAACTGTTGATAATGCCTGTGACAAAATCCTGAGTGTGCAATACCATCCCTTAGATGGCCTAAATTTTACGATGCTTTTGACTTCCTTGCTTTCAGTTACTTCCACTTTCTCTTTGACCATTGTAAACTACTTGCACCTATTTTTATCCACAATAAGCTATTTCGTTCTTTGAGACTCCACATATACTTCTTTTGAGCTTACTATTGTGTTTATGTAGTCATGTCCAAAACTTCAAAGCCATTCTTGTACTTGAGGACAATATTATATGATTGCATAGATGATGATCTACACCAGTAGTTCTCAACCCTTTTCTTTCCACTCACATTCCACTTTAAGTAATCCCTACGCCATCAGTGCTCTGTGTAAGGGATTGCTTAAGTGGTATGTGGATGGAAAGGGAAGGTTGAGAATCACTGCTCTAGACTCAATTGTTACTGAAATATTTTACTTGAGAAAGACTGTCATTGGCCTATTTCCTTTGGAGTTATGAAACCGTGAACATAACAAGTCAATTGGGTACGATTAAAACAGTGGTCTTCAAATTTTTTCTTTTCACCCACATCTCACCTTAAGCAATCCCTTACTAATCACAGAGCCCCGATGGCATAGGGATTACTTAAAGTGGGATGTGAGTGGAAAGAAAAAGGTTGAGAACCACATAATGTGGGATATTTTCCACTGTTCCTTGGAGGTCCTTCAGAGATTACCTAACAGCATGCAGTAGTTTATGTGGAAAGTAAAGACTTGTATGAAACAAGACTTTCATGTGTGTTGATTATCAAATATATCTCATATTTCTGAGGACATACAATGGAGATCTAACTTTGATGAAAACTGTCTTCAGTAAAAAAATAGGCAAGGAGTGTGGCTCACTTTCACCTGCTTGGTTCAATGACACTTTGTCATCACCACCAAATCAAACAATTCAACTTGCTTTAGGTACTAATACAGTTAAAGTAGCTCAGTCAGTCTGTTGTATCTTCACCAGAATGCTAATTCATTCAAATTTATCAATTACAGTTTGGCATTTAACACCATCATCCCATCCAAGACTTGGGACTCAATACCCTACTGTATAATTGGACCCTTGATTTCCTCACCTCCAGACCACAGTCAGTGAGGATTGGTAAGAACATCTCCTCCACAATCTCCATCAGTACCTGAGTGCCACAGGGCTGTGTTCTTAGCCCCAAGCTCTACTCACTTTACACCTATGACTGTGTGGCTCAGGTCAACAGTAACACCATCTACAAATTTGCCGATGATACCACGGTAGAGGGTTGTATGAAGAAAGGTGATGAGTCAGGCTACAGAATGGAGATTGAAAACTTGGCAAAATGGTGGACTATCAACAACCTCGCACACAATAACACCATAACTAAGGAGTTGATTGTTGACTTCAAGAAGTGAAAGCTAGAGGTGTATGATCCATTGATCACTGGAGGACCAGAGGTGGAGAGGGTGAGCAAATTTAAGTTCTTGGGAGTCACTATCTCAGAGGATCTTTCCTGGGCCCAACACACTAATGGCATCATGAAGAAAGCATGTCAGCACTCTACTTCCTTAGGAGTTTGCAGAGGCTTGGTATGATACCAGAAACTCTGGGAAATTTCTACAGATGTGTAGTAAAAAGTGTGCTGACAGCTGCGTCATGGAGATACCGATACCAACACCCCTGAGCATGGAGCCCTGTGAAAGGTAGCAGACACAACCCAGGACATCACAGATAAACCTTCCTCACCATCAGAAATCTGAACATTCCTTTCTTTTGAATATTTTATTTATTCAACATATATAATGTCAAGAATTAATAATATTATACAATTAATACATAAAATGTTTACAAATATATGCTGAAACTCTACATATAAAAACACAAATACTAAAATCTAAAAGCTAAAAACAAAACTGAGAAACAACCTACGTCTCCACATGGACAAGACAAAGGAGATGATCATGGACTTCAGGAGGACCAAGAACAACCACCCTCCACTACACATCAATAACTCGGTAGTGGAGAGAATAGACAGCACCATGATCCTTGGAGTCCACTTAACAAGTGACCTAACCTGGACACACAACATCTCTCCACTTGTCAGGAAGGCGTTACAGTGACTATCCTTCGTGAGAAGACTGAAGCGGGCAAATTTATAGGTCACTATTTTGGCTATTTTCTACAGGAGCTCTATTGACAGTTTCCTGGTTGAATGCATCACAGTGTGGTATGGTTGCTACAGAGAAATGGATCACAGGTCAATCCACAGGACCAGAAGAGTAATAACTGGAGTCTCCCTCTCCCCATCGATGTGGTCTACAGGGAACGTTGTCCGAAGAGGGCGCACAAGTCATTGAGGACCACTTCCAACCAGCACACAGCATCTTTCAGCTGCTTCCACTGGGAAAGAGATTCAGGCGCATCAGAGCCAGCACGACGAGGCCGAGAAACAGCTTTTTCCCATGGGCAATGAGAATGCTGAATGACCAAAGGAATTATTCAAACTACCCATCCAAGACTCTCATATTCATGAACTATTTATTTAATTGTTTGTTTTGTATATATGAATACTTGTTCTGCATGTGTATTGTTTGTTTCTATGTGTGTTATGTCCGTTTGTGTGTCTGCATGTTTTGCACTTAGGACCGGAGAATGCTGTTTCGTTGGGTTGTACTTGTACAATCAGAGGATAAACTTGAATTGTACATTCTTGTATATTTTCCTAATAACATGGTGAAGCATCCATGCTTAACTCTTCTCATAGAGTGAGGATCAATATTCTGGCATTATCTTTGCCCATCAATGTTAGTATGAAGATCTACAATCATTGGTCATTCTGCTTGTTGACCATTTTGATTTACTGAAGGTTTCATCAGGTAGAAAGTCCCAAAAACATATTCAGATGAACTATTTAAGTTCACTTTACTATTATTAATATTGCTTGGCAAAACTGAATTGGATAGGCAGCTGCTCAATTGATGCTGATGTTGACTCATGGAGCGCTGCTTTTTGCCATTACTGCTGATGCAACAAAAGCCTAATTCTCCATTCATTGACTTCAATACCGTGGAAAGTTTCTCTCTGTGACCCTTCACTATGAAAACAAGCTCGACTAGGAAGTTATTCTGGTTAACTAATTTCATTCATACTTGATTGCTATGGATTGTCTGTCCTTTCTTTTTTTTGTTTAAATTTGCTGCCTGTTTGGGCAAGTCTTCCTTTGAAGCTAACTTTGTCTTCCTTGCCATTCCATGAGTCAATTGTATTTGATAGAATTTTTCACCATCTCTTGATGTCATTCGAGTGATGATATAAATTTGCATGCAAGCTTAAATGTGAGTATATGTGGATTCACTGTGTGATTTGTGCTTGACACAAAACCCTGGAACACCTGAACAGTAAAGATGTATTCATCAGGATGCTCTTTATTGACCACAGTTTGGCATTTAGCAGCAGCATCCCCTCAAAACTGATCAGTAAACTGCAAATCCTGGGACTCAATACCCTACTGTGTAATTGGATTCTGGATTTCCTCATTTCCAGACCACGGTCCATGGGGATTGATAAGAACATCTCCATCAGTATAGGAGCACCACAGGGCTGTGTTCTTAGCTCCCTGCTCTACTCACTTTACACCTACAACTGTGTGGCTTGGTATGACAATAACACCATAAATTCACCGATGATACTGTACCATAGTAGTGGGTTGTACAAATAAAGGTGACGAGTCAACATACAGGAGGGAGATTGAAAACTTGGCTGAATGGTGCCCCAACAATAAACTCCCACTCAATGTCACCAAAACTAAGGAGCTGATTGTTGACTTCAGGAAAGGAAAACCAGAGGTGTACGATCTAATTATCATGGGGGAATCAGAGATGGAGAGGGTGAGCAAATTTGTTTTTGGGAGTCACTATCTTGGAGGATCGTTCCTGAACCCAACACACTAATGGCATTGTGAAGAAAGCACATCAGCACCTCTAGTTCCTCAGGAGTTTGGGGAGGTTTGGTGTGACATCGGAAGCCACTGGCAAATTTCTAAAGATGTGTGGTGGAAAGTGTGCTGACCGGCTGCATCCCAGTCTGGTATGGGGACATCAATACACTTGAGCTTACGGTCCAGGACATTGCAGGCAAGACCCTCCCAACTATCGAGGACATCTAGAGGGAAAACTGCTGTCGGAGAGCAACAGCAATCATCAAAGATCCACACCACACTGCCCAGCTCACACTCTATTCTTGCTGCTGCCATCACTAAAGAGGTACAGGTGCCACAAGACTCACACCATCAGGTTCAGGAACAGCTGCTCCCCCTCCACTATCAGACTCCTCAACAACAAACTCAGTCAGAGACTCATTTAAGGACTCTTATTGTGCACTTTATTGATTTGTTTATTCTCTCTGTTTTGCACAGTTTATTTACATGTCTACCCTGCGTACAATTTTTTTTCCACTACCAATAAGTGGTAATTGTGTCTTGCTGGTAGAATAAAGAATCTCAGGGGTTGTATATGATGTCATGTATGTACTCTGACAATTAATCTGACATCTGGAATAAGATGGTGTTGATACAGTGATGGTGAAAATAAGGCTGCACAGACACCTTGAATTCACATTGAGTAAATCATTAAGTTGTCATATATCATACAGTCTAAGAGGACATCAAGGATGCAATGCTGAGAGCAATCCTTTTGTGGGACTTGATTGTTTTCAGACTTGTAGCTGTTCACAATTTATAACGATGTTAGATGGCAATAAACCTGCAACCTGTGTCTTGTGTTGCTCAACAAAACATCTTTTGTTTGTCCTGGTGCTTGGACATTTGTTAACTTGGAATACGCTTCCAAATGGATCAGTGCACATTTCCAAACCCATTGCAACTGAAAGAATAGCTTTCGTGCCCACATTGTATTGATTTGTGCAGCCTCATTCTCACAATCACCATTGATTTCCACTGTGTTATTTTCTGTAAGCACTCTTTCTGAACTGGAAAGCCCCTGCACTACAATTTTCCCTTTCACCAGCTTGAGTCTGACCAGCTATTTTGTCTTTCTCCTGCCCTAACAGTGATGCAGTTTTCTTTAGAACAATTAAGCCACATGTAGCTAACCTATGTTCATTTTGAATCCAAATTACCATTGTTCTTTCTGTGTTGGCTGTGATCTTAAACTATTACTTAATTGAGATCAATTTTAAAACAAATGGGTGCATGCTTCCAGATTTGCCCACAAGCTGTTCATTCAAACGATTCAACAAACTTAAAGGCCTTGCTTTTCTTACTGATTTTCCATCAATTTGCAAGTATGAGCAAGATCGTACATTCCTTACTGTGAGCTCAAACAATGCAGAGTGTGTAAGGAATCACAAAAATATATGAAAAGCTGCATGAACATGTGGACCTGATTCATTCAACCCTCTAATTTTACTGCGAGTACACTTGACTCAAATATGCTTGTCATATCCATCACATGGCACTTATAAATGACATCTCATACCCCCACCAGGACATTGGGCTTCTCTCTAGTGAGGTGCTGATTAGCTGAGAAGCTCAAGTTGCTTGCATGCAGCAGTGTTAATGTAACCAAAATGAGACTACAGAAGAAGTAAAGCTTCTATGACCTCTTTCTGTGCCTACACATCAACTGCCACCTGGACCTAGAGGTATGATGTGGCAGGATATCTGCTGAACCAGTGCACAATAGTGTATAGGGCATCCAGGGTGGAATCGTGGTCCATCCACTGACTTTACACAAAACATTCTTGAAGGGCAAGGAGCTGGATTTTCCATTCTATTCATCAACTACATTCGGCAGGCAAACTGGATAAATGCTACCGAATGGTCATTAATTCCCATCAGCCTTGTCAGGAAAGCATTTCAACTAGTGTGTAAATAAGTGATGGATTCTGGGGGTGATTTCATGGGAATATGGGGAGAATATGTCACAGGGAATAGGATAGGATTGTTCTGCACATGGGCATGGACTCAATAGCCATAAGTCAAATGTCGTATGGAAAAAGCAAAATATTGAAATGCCAGTCTGAAGTTTGATTGTGGAAGAAAAGGAATAGAGTTTCATGACAAATGTGCCAGAGGTTTGGTCAAAGGGCTTTGGGTGTATGGTTTGAACATGGCCCTCTCCAAGACAATGAGAAGCGGAAAATAAGGTTAAAAATTGGCAGAGTTTATGCTTTGCTTTATGAAGGAATATCTTGGGAATTTTTTTTTTCTCTTGTCCAAAAAATGTTGCATCTAATCAAAAAATATTCACAGCTCCTCAGTCTTAGTGAGTGTAGATCAGTGGGCAGGCTATTTGTAAAAGTATTGTCAGCTTTACCTCCGACTCAGAATGTGAAAGTCAGTGACTGTGGTTTTTCTCTTCCACCCTCCTTGGCTTGTGCTCCTTTCCCTGCCCCCCTCTCCCCACTATTATTTTCAGGCACCTTCCTGCTATTTTTGCTTGTACCTTGGCGAAGGGCTCAGCCCCAAACATTGGTTTGCCTCATCAAGAATGCTGAGTTTCTCCAGCACTTGTGTGTATTGAAATTTGTTTATGCAGATCCCTGGAACCTCCTCTCTAAGATACAATTTCAAAATAAATATGTGGTGAAATTCCAGATGTATTGGTTTACATTTTCCAAATCTGGCTAGGTTGCGGAATTCTGCCTGTGAAGTGTAAAGTGGCACTGGATACTTACAAAATGAGAAGTAGAAATCAGGTACCATTAATTTAACATCAACCACGCGGGCAATCACAGTGGTGTAACGTTGATTCCTACAAGCTGAGGTTATCAAAGAATGCAGCCTGGAGATTTGAATGATAGATAATGTTTGACAAAACCAAGTGAATTTTTGACAAGATATCACTGTACAAAATGGATTCTAGAGTATTTGCTATCTATTAACACTATGCTATCCAATCTTCCAATAGATATGGAGAAGGCATCAGATTTTTTTATTTATTCTTGGGATGCAAGACAAAGCATTTCATGCTTATTCTCCTCTTTAAAGGAATTGGAGCTTGTAAAGCTATTTCATAATGTAGTTAAGAGACAACTATATTCCAGAGCTCCACGCACGCCATGATGCCAAACTCTTCTTCCGTTACCTCTGCCTCCAGCCTTACTTCTATGATCATGAATCTCCACCTTTCCCACCCAAGACCCTTTCTCTCGCTTCAAACCTTTTTCCTCCTCCTGGACACCTTGTCCTAGCCAGCTGCCTGCTCTGGACCTTTTTATTTTTAACTGCTGCCGAGACATCAACTATCTCAACTTTACCACCACCCCCCCCCCCCTTGTATTCCAATCTCAGATCCTCATAACACTCTGCCCTCCACTCTCTCCACAACAATCCCAACCTCACCATCACACCCGGAGACAAGGGTAGTGCTGTTGTGGTCTGCCAAGGTCATTTGACAGCTCTTAAACACCCCCTCCTATTTACCCCTCCCACAGGATGTCTCCAACATCATCTCCAACCTCCACATCTCTGGTCACCTCTCCCCCACAGCTACCAACCTCATTGTCACCCATCCCCATGCTGCTTGTTTTCATCTTCTACCCAAGGTATACAAACCCAACCATCTGGGCAGACCCATTGTTTCTGCCTTCTTTTGCCCCACTGAACTAGTTTCATCCTACCTTGACTCTATCCTTACTCCCCTGGTCCAATCCCTCCCCACCTACATTCGTGACACCTCACATGCCCTCCATCTTCTCAATGACTTCAGATTCCCGGCACCAGACCACCTAATCTTCACAATCGATGTCCAATCCCTTTATACCTCTATCCCCCACACAGAAGATCTGAAAGCACTTCGCTTCCTCCTGGACCAAAGTCACTCTCCACCACCACCTTCCTCCACCTGGCAGAACTTGTCCTCACTTTAAATAACCTCTCCTTTAATTAGCCTCACTTCCTCCAAATTAAAGGAGTAGCTATGGGTACCTTCATGATTCCAAGCTACACCTGCCTGTTTGTGGGCTTTCTGGAGCAATCTATGCTACAAGACTCCTTGACAGGAAGGATATTAACTCAGAAGATGCGGAATCTATATGGGTAGAACTGAGGAATAGCAAGGGGCGAAAAACTTTGGTGGGGGTGGTATATAAGCCTCAAAATAGTAATGTAGAGGTGAGGGAATGCATAAAAAGAGAAATTAGAGAAGCGTGCAATAAGGGAACAGCTGTCATCATGGGAGACTTTAATTTACATATAGATTGGACTAGCCAAATTAGTAAAAATACTGAGGAGGAGGAATTCCTTGAATGTTTACGGGACGGTTATCTAGACCAATATGTCGAGGAACCAACTCGGGAGCAGGCCATTTTAGATTGGGTATTATGCAATGATAAGGGGCTAATCAACAATCTTGTTGTACGAGGCCCTTTGGGTAGGAGCGATCACAATATGATCGAATTCTCACTCGACATGGAGAGTGAAGAAATTAAAACCTAGACTAAGGTCCTGAATTTAAATAAAGGGAATTATGATGGCATGAGATGGGAGTTGAGTAAGATTGATTGGGTGGTGTTTATGGGGGGGGGGGTTGATGGTGGATCGACAATGGAAAGCATTCAAAGATCTAATGGAAGAATTGCAGAAATCGTTTATACCGGTTTGATATAAAAATAAACCAAAAAAGGTGACTCAACCGTGGATAACAAGGGAAATTAGAGACAGCATTAGGTCCAAAGAGAGAGCATATCAATTGGCCAAAAAAAGTACCAAATCCGAAGACTGGGAACAGTTCAAGATGCAGCAAAGGAGGACAAAGGGATTAATCAAGAGGGCAAAAATAAATTACGAAAGTAAGCTTGTGGCAAACATAAAAACCAACTGCAAAAGCTTTTATAGATATGTCAAGAGGAAAAGATTGGTGAAATCCAGAGTAGGTCCCTTGCAGTCAGAATCAGGGGAATATATAATGGGGAATAAGGAAATGGCAGACCAATTAAATTCTTACTTTAGTTCTGTTTTCACAAGAGAGGATACAAATAACCTCCCAAGGATGTTGGGAAACATAGAGACTAATGCAAGGGAGGAGCTGAAAGAAATCAGTATCTCTAAGGACATGGTCTTGGGGAAATTGAAGGGATTGAAGGCCGATAAATCCCAAGGGCCTGATAATCTACATCCTAGGGTACTTAAAGAAGTGCACATTCAGATAACAGATGCTTTAAGAATTATTTTCCAGAACTTGATAGACTCAGGACCAGTACCCATGGATTGGAGGGTAGCTAATGTTACCCCACTATTTAAAAAGGGGGATAGAGAAAAAGCAGGGAATTATAGGCCAGTGAGCCTTACACCAGTAGTGGGCAAAATGATGGAATCCATTATTAAGGATGTAATAGCGGAGCATATGACTAGCAGAGAAGGGATCGGACAGAATCAACATGGATTTACAAAAGGTAAATCGTGCTTGACAAATCTATTGGAATTCTTTGAAATGGTGACAGGTAAAATAGATGGGGGAGAGCCAGTGGATGTGGTGTACCTGGATTTCCAAAAGGCCTTCGATAAGGTTCCACATAAATGACTGGCATGCAAAATCAAGGCTCATGGGATTGGGGGCAAGGTATTGATGTGGATTGAGAACTGGCTGGCAGATAGAAGACAGAGAGTTGGGATAAACGGCTCATTTTCTGAGTGGCAGGCGGTGACCAGTAGGGTACCACAGGGATCTGTACTGGGACCCCAGCAGTTCACAATTTACATTAATGATCTAGATGAAGGGATTGGATGTAATATCTCCAAATTTGCAGACAACATTAAGCGAGGAGGGGTTGTGTGCACTGAAGAGGGGGTCAGGAAGCTCCAGTGTGATTTGGATAAATTAGGGGATTGGGCAGATACATGGCAAATGCACTACAATGTGGATAAATGTGAGGTTATCCACTTTGGTAATACAAACTGGAGGGCAGATTACTATTTGAATGGCAATAGATTGGGAGATGGGGAAGTGCAGAGAGACCTAGGGGTTCTTGTGCATCAGTCACTGAAGGCAAGCATGCAGGTACAGCAGGCGGTTAAAAAGGCAAATGGTATGTTGGCCTTCATATCAAGAGGGTTTGAGTATAGGAATAAGGATACCTTACTGCAGCTGTACAGAGCCCTGGTGAGATCACACCTGGAGTATTGTGTGCAGTTTTGGTCGCCTTATCTGAGGAAGGATGTTCTTGCAATGGAGGGAGTGCAGAGGCGATTCACCAGGATGATACCTGGAATGGCAGGAATGACTTATGAGGAAAGATTGCACAATTTGGGATTGTACTCACTGGAGTTTAGAAGAATGAGAGGGGATCTCATAGAGACATATAAAATTCTGGCAGGACTGGACAGAATGGATGCGGAAGGGATGTTTCCAATAGTGGGGGAGTCCAGAACCCGGGGCCATGGTTCAAGGATAATAGGCAAACCATTTAGAACTGAGATGAGGAGGAATTTCTTTACCCAGAGGGTGGTGAATCTGTGGAATTCATTGCCACAGAGAGCAGGTTCATTGAATATACTTAAGAGGGAATTAGATATATTTCTTCAGTATAAGGGAATTAGGGGTTACGGAGAGAAGGCTGGGACGGGGTACTGAACTTTAAGATCAGCCATGATCTCATTGAATGGCGGAGCAGGCTCGAAGGGCCGAATGACCTACTCCTGCTCCTATCTTCTATGTTTCTATGACTCTTCTCCAGTATATCGGTGACTACATCGGGGCTGCCTCATGCACCCCAAATGAGCTTGTCAACTTCATCCACTTCCCAGTCAACTTCCACCCTGATCTCAAACTCACCTGGTCCATCTCCAACAACACTTTCCCCTTCCTGGATCTCTCTGTCTCCAACTCAGGAGACAAGCTTTCCACGGGAATATATAACAAACCTTCTAACTCCCACAACTACCTGGACTACACTTCCTCACACCCTGTCTCCTGCAAGGATTCCATTCCTTTCTCTCAATTTCTCTATTTCTGCTGCATCTGTTCCCAAGGTAAGGTCTTCCAAACCATCTGCCTTCCACCACATGTGGCTTCTCCTCTACCACCATTAACTCAGCCCTTACCCGCATCTCCTCTATTTCCTGCTCATCTGCCCTGGCCTCCAGGTGCAATGAACATAGAATCCCCCTCATTCACCTCTACCACCCCAGCAGCCTCCACATCCAACGCATTATCTTCTGGATGGCATGGTTGGCATAGCCGTTAGCACATCACCTTTACAGCACCAATAATCAGGACCGTAGTTCAAATGCTGTGCTGTCTGTAAGGAGTTTGTATGTTCTCCCCCTGTCTACATGGGTTTTCCCTAGGGGGTCCAGTTTCCTCCCACAATTCAAAACGGACTAGGGGTGTAGGTTAATTGGGTGTAAATTGGGCAGTATGGACTCATGGACCAAAATGGCCTGTTATCTTGCTGTAGGTCTAAATTTATAACATTTAAAAATTTAAATTTTAAATTTCTGTCATTTATTTCTGGATCCCACCACCAGATACATTTTTCCTCCTCCTCCCCTCTCTGCCTACTGTAGGGACCACTCCCTTCATGATTCCCTCATGCACTCATTTCTCCCTACCTATCCAACCCCCCAGCTGCTTCCCCTGTAACCACAGGAGGTGAAACACTTGCGCCCACACCTCCTCCCTCACCATGGTCTGGGGCCCCTAATAGGCCTTTCAAGAATATCCACAGGACTGATTTACTGCATCTGATGCTCCCTTTGTGACCTTCTCTACATTGGAGAGACCAGTTGCAGATTGGGACTTTGCTTCCCTGTGCACCTCCGCTCCCTTTGTCACAACAGAGACCTCCCAGTAGCCATTTTGAGTCACACTCCCACACTCACAAGTCTGTTCATGGCCATGTACACTATCCCATCCTGACCACCCACAGATTAGAGGAACAATACCTTATTTTCCGTCTGGGCACACTCCAGCCAGATGCCATCAACCTCGACATCTCTGCTTTCTCCTAACCTGCTCGCCTTTCTTTCCCGCCCCTTCCAATTTTTCCAGTTTTCCCCCACCTTTCCTCCTTTCCACCTCCACCCTCCCAGCCATTCCTCCTCCCCGATCACTGCTGTCCCCTCCCTCCCCTTTACACCTATCATTTCCTGCCTTTTTTGGCCTCCCTTTCTCTGCGCCTATCCTTTTGTTCGGACGCTTGCCAGTATTCCTCCATACCTTGATGAAGGCCTCAAGTCTGAAATATCAGTAATGTATTTTTAGTTTTACTACATAAAGGACACTGTTTGACCAGCTGAGTTTCTCAAGCATTTTTTTGTTTCTACTTCAACTACGGCGTCTCCAGATTTTCATGATTTACTTCCAAACTACTGGATGAACTCAACGGGTCATGCAGCATCAATGCAGGAAGGGGATAATTGCTGACATTAGTCTTGATGAAGTTTCAACCTGATAATTCCTTTTTCCCTCCCCTCCCCCACTGGCGTTGCTTGACTTGTTGAATTCCCAGAAGATTGTTTTTTGCTTTAAAGAATAAATCAGTTAGTCCCACCCCTTTATTCAATCCCTTTTTTTTTGCCTTCTAATATTTGTAAAAATTTCACTTGAAATCTGCAATTGCATCCATTTCTACCCCTGCCAGATGTTGAGGGAGCTTTACTGGATAGATGGTGCATAACTGCAGGAAGACTATAGAACCAGAGAGCACTTGAAGCATGGCTCATTTAGGTCAGAGTTGAGGTGCAATTGTTTCTTTCAGAATGTAAGGAAATTTTGGAAGAAAACTCAGTCATTGAGTATATTCAAAGTGAGATCGGTTTTTAGAGCTTAGAGGAAATTAAAGTTAAGGGCAGGAAAGCAAGGTCAAAATCAGTCATGGTTATGTTGAATGAAGGCAATATGGCCCACTCTTACCCTTTGCTTCCTTCAGCAAATCCAACATTTACATAAAATATATTTTGCTTATGTCACTACTGAACGTATTTCAAAAGATTAAAGCATTCTTATTCCACTGAACAAACACTGAGAAAATCAGACTTCATGTCCATCTATCACAAAGCAAAGAATTTATATCCACACTAGCAATGAAATTCCTGAAGCGGTAACATCGTCAAATAATGAACATTATGTTTCTCATTGCTTCAGTGCTCACACGAGAAATAGGACAAGTCACACATGTGTAAATATACACTTAGTTGCTGGGTCTTAAATAAAAAAGGAATGTTAGGGCCATTGGCTGCAGCAGATATCATTCCTCATTTATCATTCAGTCAGAGAATCTAAGCAGCAACACTAAATCTCAGATATTCTAACATTCAGTCAAAAGCCCTTCATAATTGACTTTCCTGGTGTATTGATATTATACAATCATGAATATTAATGACAGCCCCCAAGAGAGTGACCATTGTGATTACTGCAGATTTCAGCTCATGAACTTGGACCTGAGGACAACATGAAGGCATTTGGAAAATTTCAACAGAATATGAACTGACTTTCAACAGTTTCATGAAAGCCAGGGAAGACAACTGTCAGCTATATCCTCATTCTGAGGGAGAGAAAGAGTCGGATGCTTTCAGATTTATGTGAGCCAGAGAGCGAAAGTCCTGACAAGAACTTCAAAAGCATTGTGTGAATCACTGTGGCCACAGATTTGTACTCCGAAGTTAAATGCAGGAATCAGGTATGCGTATGAAAATTTCTTTACAAGGCCTGGAAGCCCATCTAGTGAACATAAATTCAAGAAAATGAATGAAAGGAGCAACTCATTATTGGATCAGCACATGCAAATGCATGGAATGATCTGAGGTAGGTGGAGTTCATCACAGAACTGGCTCCAATCTACAGATACAGTTAGATTACAGGATATAGCTACAGCCAAATCCCAGGCTATGGATACAGTCAGAGTGCAGACTACAGAGACACCAGAATATAGGCTACAGATACAGTAAATGTACAGAAAATAACTGCAGCCAGATCACAGGTGGTGCAAGCTTAAGGGCAGCCAGTGGTCCACCCTCATGGGCTATCACAGATCACACTATCAAAGACATTAATGCTGTTTCCTAGTATCCCTGATCAAAATCAAATCAGAAACAAATTAATCTTAAAAATGATTGATATAAATATTTTTTAAAAGACCAGTAATTAAAACATTATCTGATGCACGTTATTTTAAATCATTAATACCAGTAAAACAACTGGGAGGGAAACAAAGCACTTGCGTTTTTAATGAAAGTCAATGGCCGCACTCAAATGAATGGTGCCAGATTGAAAGAGCCTCTGATTCTCTCTTCCTCCCTCCACTTCTATTTGGGTCGAGAAAGACCAGGTCAATCACCTGCCAAATGCCTTGCTCCATGACCCTGGACATCTCATTTTGATGAACATCTATTCACCTCAGACTTGAAAATTCTAATTGTTTCAGCATCCTCATTCTGATGGAAGAGCCTGATTTTCAAGATCTTCTGTCTGGAAGTGGCCTTAATTTTGCTCCTGAGAGGCCTCACTCAAATGCTAAGATTAGTTGGCCTTGTTTTTGATCCTCCCCCATGCCAGGAAGAGTTTGTCTATTTCAAGCCTTTCCAACCTGTTTAACATTTTAAGTGCCTGAATTTGATCAATCCTCCATCCTCTGTAGCCATGGGAATACTGGCTGAGAAAGGAACTTAGTGGTGTGTGAAATTAATGGTTGCGGGATCTCAGGAGGTGCATGTCCAATTTCTGATCAGTATTCCTGGACCACAAAATCAGTGCATCAAATGTTGCAAAGGGGGACAGATGCTGACATTGCATTTATTGCCACGTTATATTAATTGTGAGGTGATGTGCTTGCACTACAGTCTGATACAATGGCTTATAAATGTTAGCCTTGCAATTCAATATCAGGTTTACCGATTTACATGACATTTAAATGACAGGAATGGATGAGAAATGAGCTGTCTGGTGAGTAAAATTACATAAAGTACAAATTGTTTTGCAAGGTTTACTCTTAAGTGAGTTGGGCTATACTTCATATATTCAAATCAATGTTTATCAGGAAATGTATCAATTCTGATTCTGTGTGCAATTCCTGTTGGACTCATCGGAGAGTTATCCCAACCTCAACAGATAATCCCGTCTAGCGTAATGTTTCAATACATAACATGACATGAATAACATGAATTCTGTGTTTGATTTCAAAACATTTAAACACTTCAAAAGTAATAAGTCTGGAAGTTATAAAATAAAAGTAGCATGGCGTAGAAATTTGGAGACACTGTGGTGGTTATTCAACTCCATGTATATCATTGTTTACCAGGCTGGGACACATTTACAATGGCTTTTGTGTCTCTATGGTCATTCAATCCTGTTCTTTCTGCAGCCTATAGACATCACTTGTTGCCACTTAAATGACATCACTTGTTGCCAAAGGGATTCGTTCATGCATTCAGGACCAGGAGGCAAACAAGGCAGCCACCTAGGGCGCAGACCTCAGAGGGCACAGTCAGGGTGGCCAGATGTCCTGTGTGAAATGCGAAAAAGTGTACTTACTTTATTAGTCGGTGTTCCGAGACCTTGTTGGCTGGCTGGGCATGGCCATCTTTATTCTTTTGTGCATGCATGATGGATTTGAGTACCGGGTCCAGCAGGTGCATGCGCAGTGGATCCGCAGACGGCCGAATGTTTAGTGCAGCTATGCCTCAACATCGAGTGGAGTACAGTGTGGTAGGCTTTGAAGGTAGGTAGGCCAGATTTGGTGGGGGGGGGGGGGTGGCCCAGGTGGGCCAGTTGGCATGAGTCTACAATTTTGAGGGGACACTTTAGAATATTGAATATTGTTATTGTAAAGATAGTCAAGGGGGGATTATTTAGCACCAAATATTATTATTTGAAAGAAGATTCATAAAATGTTAATAAAGATAAAATATGGATAAATAAATGTAGGTAATTTAAACCAATTTATGTTTGATTTATTACATATCTTGTTGTGGTGGTCACACACACAAAAATAAACAATATCTTTTCCTACTCTTCTCATGACCGCCACAATGCTCGCCATCCACGCGCATCGTGTGGGAACGAGACATCATGTCTGCCTTACTATCAAGCAATAGCTCAATAGAGCTTGTCTACTTGCATCAGTTTTTTCATGCTCATATATTTGTTGTATTGTGTAATTGGTTTAGAAATAGATATCTGTGTTAAGACTGTTCAGCAGCCCCCACACACAGTCGACACAACATATCACTTTATTAAATTTCAGAAAACTTGATTTTGACAGCAGATAAATGCTATCACTTTGAGTAGTCAGGCCTGTCAGTAGTTTCAATGCCTGTTGATAAAAGATACATTATTATGCTTTAAATTAATTGTTTCATTATTAGCTTTGTTGTTTTGTGTTGTATTTTGCATTTTATATACTCCTGTTTTTATCTTTTGTTATTTTTTACACTAATATATTTTTTAATTATGTTAAATAGAGCTGCAAAGTTTGTGAAAATCTTGATCAGTAACTTTGCCTTATTCTTTCTTGCAGTTTAAAGTAAATTTTGCACTTTCAAGTTTTTCTTTTTTTTCTACAAAACATCTGTTTTTGAAAAATGAAGTTGGCAATTTTGGGGGGGGAGGGTGATGAAAATAGTTGGCCTTGGCTAGGGCACAAAATAGTCTGGCACCAACCCTACATGCCATGCTCTATGCAAACAAAAACACTTGACCTCCATGCATCAAGATGACACTGATGATCAACAATCTAATCCCCAATTGCCTGGCATCACCCCATCATTATGACTCAGACTGAGTGGGTCAGGTAGCTTGGCTGGAGGGATTGAATAGGAAGAGAAGAGATCAGAAGAACTATCTAGTTGGTTGGGGTGATGGGTGGCAGGAAGCAAAGGTTTGAGGGTACGTAATTATAATGTAATCTGCATATTCAAATCAGAGTTGTCGCAGAATTTGCCTTTAAAGTGACCCATTTGAGTCAGGTTCTGAGCATCAGGCTGGGACTTACTCAGGATAGCCCTTTCCTTGCAGAGGTAGGAGTAAAGCACGCAAGTCCGCAGACACCGTGCTTGAAGTAAAAACACAATGCTGGGGAAACTCAGTTGGTCAAATAATGTATTTTATAGAGCAAAGATAGATACATAACCACCATTTTGATTTTGTCCACACTTTGATGAAGGGCTCAAGCTCAAATGTCAGTTATGTGTCTTTACTTTTGCTCTATGAAGGACACTGTTTGACCTGCTGAGTTTCTCCAGCAGTGTGTTTTCACTTTCTGGCAGCAGCAACTGTGATTAAAACCTATGTGTGCTCATCCACGAGTTCCAATGAATCATGTGAGCTGACTTCCCTCATAAGGACCTTCAGACACTTTGCACAGGAATGGAGTCATTAAGATGTGCATCTGACATGGAAATCAAGCTTCCGTTCAATTACCCAAATGGTGATCATGAGAATCAGGCTCAAAGCACAAAGAACTAAATGCTTCATGTGCAGGTATCCTGCATAAAGTATAAAAGTATCACATCACATCTTGACAAAGGTCAAAAGGTGCATGTAAATCAAGGGATATGTTACTAGTGAAATTTGTCTGGAAAACTAAAAAAAAAACACAGTTGAGAACTTTTTAGTCAAATATTTCAACATTCAGTTTAAAATGGGAGTTAGTCCTCAAATACATGAGAACAGCTGTTACTCCTCCACCATCAGACTCCTCAACAATAAATTCAATCAAGAGCTCATTTAAGAACTTTTACTTTTGCACTTTATTACTCTTATTCCCTTTCAGACAGTTTGTTTACTTTTCTTGATTTGTTTACACCACCAGTAAGTGGTAGTTCTGCCTCACCCACAGGATAAAGAATCTCTGGGTTGTATGTGATGTTATGTATGTTCTCTGGAAATAAATCCAAAATCTGTTTTGCATTCATGCTCTTCAATATTCTGAATTGTGTAAGAATGCATATGCGCAACTGTAATATTCATCTAATGGATAAATAGTTTCACAGAGATCATTTTGGTTGTGTTATTTTACTAGAGCCAGTGTCTAAGGTGTTTGGCTCCACTGTTTGCCCTTAAGGAAGACAAACCTCCAAGGAAATTGGATAAACTTGATAGGGGGGGAGAGTGGACCTGAGTAGGAAACTGCTGGTGATTGGTGGATTGGTAATGGCTGGACCAGCTCCTGAGATCCAGAAACAAGATGAAGGGTCAGGTGGTGTCACCACTCAGAATTGTGATCAAGTGAAATAGAATGTCTTGTGATCGGGTTTTGTGCTGGGGTGGGGGGGGGTGGGGGGGGTGGTCTGTTCAGTGAAGTATCATGAAATTGGAAGCTTGGTGGAGCTCAGGAGCATGAAGGGTATATGGGAGCTGTAAGTAAATATTGAGGCTCCAATTATTAAGAGAAACCAACCAAGGAAGGTCGCATTTAAATCATTCAATGACAAATGGAGCAATACCATGAAAACCTGGCTGGATTATGAATGAATTTTGGAACAATATGACTTTATTTCTCCAAGCAAGTATTACACTAAGAATGTCCCCATCCAAATGAAAAATAGTTGGATAATTCTGGGTCATATTCACTGCCATGTGATTAACTCCAGAGAGAGTTCAGAGAGTCAGTCAGGAAGAAATGTTCTCACTTCATTTGACTTTACCACCAAAGTTGTTAATCTAAGAGGTGCTTTCATTTAAATATCCCACCAAAAATAAAGAAAGATCCCCAGGTTTGTAAGAATATTATCAAATAAGTGTTGACACCTGCAGGTTTATTAAATAATCATAGAACACCACAGCCCAGAAACAGGCCCCTTTGGCCCTTCTAGTCTGTGCCCAACCATTTATTTTGCCTTGTCCCACTGACTGCACCCAGTCCATAGCCCACCATACCTCTCCTATCCATTTACCAGTCAAATTCTTTTTAAATATTAAAATTAAGTCTGCATTCACCACCTCAGCTGCAGCACATTCCATACCCCACTCCACACTCTGGATGAAGAGGTTTTTCTTCATACTCCCTCTAAACTTTTCCCCTTTCACTCTTAACCCATGTCCTCTGGTTTGTCTCTCACCTATCCTCAGTGGAAAAAAAACAACCTATATTTACTCTCTACCCCTCTCATAATTTTAAATACCTTGATCAAATCTTCGCTCATTCTTCTACACTCAAGGGAATAAAGTCCTAACCCGTTTAACCTTTCCCTGTAACTCAGTTCCTGAAGACCACGCAACATCCTATAAATCTTCTCTGCACGCTTTATATCTGATTGATATCTTGCTTGTAGTTGGGTGACCAAAACTGCACACAATACTCCAAATTTGGCTTCAACAATGTCTTATACAACTTTACCATAACATCCCAACTCCTGTACTCAATAATTTGATTTATGAAGGCCAATATGCCAAAAGTTCTTTTACAACCTGTCCGCCTGCAACATGACTTTCAGGGAATTATAGATCTGTATTCCCAGATCCTTCCGTTCTACACTGCACTCCTCAGTGTCCTACCATTCACTGTGTATGTCCTTTCTTGGTTTGTTCTTCCAAAATGCAACACCTCACACTTGTCTGTATTAAATTCCATCTGCCATTTTTTTCAGCCTATTTTTCCAGCTGGTCCAGATCCCTCTAAAAGATTTGAAAAGCTTCGCTGTCCACAACACCTTCAATCTTAGTGTCATCTGCAAACTAGCTGATCCAATTTACCACATTATCATGCAGATCATTGATACAGATGACAAGCAACAATGGTCCCAGCACTGATCCCTGAGGCACACCACTAGTCACAGGCCTCCAATCTGAGAAGCAATCATCTACCACCACTCTCTGGCTACTCCCATCCAGCCATTACTGAATCCAGTTCACTACTTCACCATGAATACCTAGATCTGAACCTTCCTGATTAACCTCCCATTTGAGGCCTTGTCAAAGACCTTACTGAAGTCCATATAGACAACATCCACAGCTTTTCCTTCATCAACTTTCCTGGTAACCTTCTCAAAAAATTCTACAAGTTGGTTAAACACGACCTACCATGTACAAAGACATGTTGACTATTCCTAATCAGTTTCTGGCATTCTAAATAATTGTATTTCTGATCTTTTCGAACACCTTCCAATAATTTACCGACTATTGCTGTCAGGCTCACCAGCCTATAATTTCCAGGGTTACTTTTGGAAATTTTTTGATATAACGGAACAAAGTGAACGACAATCCAATCTTCCGGCACAAGACCTGTGGCTAAGGACACTTTAAATATTTCTACCAAAGCCCCTGCAATTTCTACAGTAGCCTCCCTCAAGGTTCAAGTGAATATCTTACCTACCCTTATTTGCTTTAAGACAGAAAACACTTCCTCCTCTTTAATCTGTATAGGTTTCATGACTTCACTGCTTGTTTTCCTTACTTCCCAGGATGCTGCCCATTTCCTGACTGAATACTGATGGAAAAAGAACATTTAAGATCTCCCCCATCTCTTTTGGATCCATACAAAACTGACCACTCTGATCTTCAAGGGGACCAAATTTGTCCCTTACTATCAGAATTTATTGTCATGAACAAGTCTTGATATTTACTGTTTTGCAGCATCATAGAGCAAATATTCATATTATAACCACCATATAACATCAAAATTAAAATAATAGTGTACGAAAAGTAAGGCCGTGTCCTTGGTTCATTGATTATTCAGGAATCTGATGGCAGCGGGGAAGAAGCTGTCCTTGTGCTGCTGAGTGCTTGTCTTTAGGCTCCTGTATCTTTTTTCCCCAATGGTACCAGAGTGAAGAGAGTCTTTGAGGATAGAGATTGCTTTTTTAAGACACCACCTCATGTAAATGTCCTTAATGGAGTGAAGTCTGGTGCCTGTATTGTCACAGAATGAGTTAACAACCCTCTGGATTTTATTCTTGTCCTGAGAGTTGGTGCCTCCATACCAGGCAGTGATGCAACCAGCCAGAATGCTCTCCACAGCACACCTGTAGACATTTATGAGAGTCTTCAGTGATATACCGCATCTCCTTAGACACCTCAAAGAAAGCAAGCCTTCTTTGTGATTGTAACAACAGGGAGACTCCAGGTTAGATCCTTGGAGATGTTGACACCCAATAATTTTAAGTTCTTGACTCACTCCAGAACTGAGCCCTTGATGAGGACTGGGTCATATTCCCCTGACTTCCTCCTGAAGTCCACAATTATCTCCTTAGGTTTGGTGATGTTGAGCACAGGTTGTTGTTGTTACACCATTCAACGAGCTGATCTATCTCCCTCCTGTACGCTTCCTCATCGCCATTTGTGATTCTGCCGACAACTGTGGTGTCATCGGTAAACTTGTAGGTGGCATTGAAATTGTTCCTGGCCATACAGTCATGGGTATATAACGAGTAGAACAGTGGGCTAAGCACGCATCCTTCGGGTACACCTGCATTGATGATCAGTGAGGAGGAGATGTTGTTTCCAATTTGTACTGACTGTGGTCTTCCAATGAGAAAGTCAAGGATCCAGTTGCAGAGATGGGTACAGAGGCCAAGAGTTTGTAGCTTCTTGACCAGCAGTGAGGAAATAATGGTGCTGAAGGATGAGCTGTAAATGATGTAGTCATATGTATGAATTGTTGTTTTTGGGGTGATCCAGAGGTGAGTGGAGAGCCAGCGATATTCCATCTGCTGTGGACCATTTGTGATGACAGTTGCATTGCTGTGGGACCGGATGTTTTTCTAGGTACATGTTAATTCTGGCCATGACCAGCTTCTCAAAGCATTTCATCATTGTAGAAGTTAGTGCTACTGGAGGCAGCTCACACTACTCTACTTGGGTAGTGGGACAATTGATGCCCTTTTGAAGCAGGTGGGAACCTTTGACTGCCGCAATGAGAGGTTGTAAATGTCCGTGAACACTCTGGCTAGTTGGTTGGTGCAGATTTTCAATACCATGTACTATCCTTTTCTACTATCATTCAATGCTATCCTTTTGCTCTTAAGATACCTGTAGAAACCCTTAGGATTTTCCTTCACATTGTCTGCCAAAGTAAACTCGTGTCTTTTTTTAGCCTTCCTGATTTCTTTCTTTAGGTTTTTCTTGCATTTTTATTTGCCTCATGTACCTTATTTGCTCCATATTGCCTATATCTACTAAACCCCCCTCTCTTCTTCAGAACCAGATCCCCAATATCCCTTGAAAACCAAGATTTCCTATGCCTGCTAACCTTGCCTTTAATCCTGACAGGAGCATACAAACTTTGCACTCTCAACATTTCATCTTTGAAAGTCATCCACTTACCTCGCACATCCTTGCCTGAAAGCAACTTGTCCCAATCCATGAATTCTGGATCCTTTCTCATTTCCTCAAAATTAGCCTTTCTCCAGTTTAGAATTTCAAACTGAGGCCCAAATCTATCCTTCTCCATAATTAACTGGAAACTAA
Organism: Narcine bancroftii; assembly: GCF_036971445.1. Taxonomy (NCBI): domain Eukaryota; kingdom Metazoa; phylum Chordata; class Chondrichthyes; order Torpediniformes; family Narcinidae; genus Narcine; species Narcine bancroftii. The sequence goes on from NC_091475.1 coordinate 84,360,294, forward strand.
TAGCATTATAATCACTGGACCCAAAATTTTCCCTACACATACTTTTGTCACCTGTCCTGTCTTGTTCCCTAAAATAAGACCCAGTATTGCATTCTCTCTAGTTGGCACTCTACACATTGATTTAGAAAATGTTCCTGAACACATTTGACAAACTCCAAGCCATCCAAACTTTTACAGTATGAGAGTCCCAGTCAATATGTGGAAAGATAAAATCTCTTACCATCTCAACCTTATATTTCCTGCAGCTGTCTGCTATCTCTCTACAGATTTGCTCCTCCAATTCTTGTTGACTATTGGGCGGTCTATAACACAACCCTATGAGTGTGGTCATACCTTTCCCATTCTTCAGCTCCACCCATATATAACCTCAGTAGATGAGCCTTCTGGTCTTGTCCAGCCTGAGCACAGCTGTGATATTTTCCCTAATGAGCAATGCCACTCCTGCCCCCTTTCTATCGCGTCTAAAGCAACTGAAGCCCTGAACATTGAGCTGCTCGTCCTACTCCTCCTTCAACCAAGTTTCACTAATGGCCACCATGTCATAATTCCATGTGCCAATCCACGCTCTAAGCTCATCTGCCTTTCTCACAATACTCCTCGCATTGTAATAGATGTACTTTATAACATTTCCACAGCATTCAACAAATTGACCTAACAGTGCATGCAATTTTCACATCTTTTCCCTTTTCCACTCCTCTATCTGCTCTGGCACTCTGGTTCCCATGCCACTACAAATCTAGTTTAAACCCACTGGAGCAAAACTAGCAAATCTTTCTGTTGTTCCAACTAACCAAGAATATTAGTGCCCCTCCAGTTCAGATGCAAACTGTCCTGTTGAAACAGGTTCCATGCTCTCTGGAAAAGAGCCCAATGATCCAGAAACCTGAAGCTCTCCCTCCTGCTCCACGTCTTTAGTCACCTGTTAAGCTCCATTATCCTTCTATTTCTAACCTTACTAGCCCGCGGCATGGGTAGCAATCCTGAGATCACAATCCTAGAGGTCCTGTCCTTCAACTTATTGCCTAACTCCCTGAATTTTCCTTTTCAGGTCCTCCTCACCCTTCCTACACACGCCATGGGTCCCTACATGGACCATGGCATCTGGCTGCTCACCCTCCTTCCCGAGAATGCTATGATTTCGAGCTGAGATATCTTGGAACCTGGTACCAGGGAGGCAACATATCATCCTGAATACTTAATCTCTTCAACAGAACCTCTTATCTGTCCCCTTGACTATGGAATCCCCTATCACTACAGCTCACCTCTTCTCCTCCCTTCCCTTCTTAACCACAGGACCAGACTCAGCGCCAGTATCCCAAATGGAATGCTTATTATTGAGGGGAAACTGCCCTGCCTTCCTGTTCCCTTTCCTTCTGCCTCTTGAATAATCCAGAGTTCGCCCAACTCCAGATCCAATTCCTTAACTCATCTTGTCAGGAGCTGAACTTTGCACAGATGAAGTCATTGGGGAATCTGCTGGCTTCCCTGATGACCCATATTCTACAAGAGGAGCATTCCCTTGCCTTTTCTATCATTCCTGCTGTTTATGACTAGAGGAACAAAATATACGATATCTAAAACCAGTGCCTACCTGCTGAATCCTTATTGTTCCTTAAAAAGGGTGGCATTTTCTTACTACAACTCCAACTATTCCTCGCCTCTTACTTGTTTTTGCCGAAGCCTGTTCAGCCTTACCACTCTGACTCAGTCCACTCCTACGATGACCACTCTCTCGATGACCCCTCTGCTACACAGATCCTAGCATTTATAGTGATACTCAGCTTTTTCAATCAGTAATTGGACTCTCGAAGTACTGTACCTGGAGTTTTCATAGAGTCATTGAAAATACGTGGGCTCATCCCTCACCTTTAAAACACTTAGGTTAAACCAGCAAGGAGTGGATCTGAACTCAGCTAGTCCAATGTTAACTTAATCACATAACTGTCCAAGGTAGGCTCAAGAGAAATGAGGAAACAGGTGCTCCTCATTTAAGTTAAAGAACAAACAGCTTTTCAGAAACCCACATCATGAAAAAAAAGATATAATTATCAAGCTGTTCCAGGATAGAGTCACAATGGTAAGCTTGACCTGAGGGGATGATTGGTGGTAAGATTTATTTATTAACTATGGTTTAGTCTGAGCCAGCAGAGGTAATGTCAATATATTATTTCAAATTAGAATCAATTGAAGACTTATTCCATTACTAAATGCTTGATGCCCAATATAGGCATTTAAAAATCTGTTTTACACACCAGTTTATTCATACGATATGGTTGAAGAAGAAAATCTGCAGATGCTGTTATTATAGTTTATATAAAAATGCAGGAGACGCTCAAAAAGTCATGCAGCATTTTTCATATGGCAAAGATAAAGATACACGAAGCCTGAGTCCTTAATGAAAATATGAGCAAAAAGCAGATGAGCACCTGAATAAAATGGTGGGGGGTGGGAGTGGTGTGATGTTTCTTTGATTGTAATAAAGAAACTTGTGTTCTTTTAAAACAACTATACTTTATTAGCTAAAGTACACTCAAGACTGTGTGGGGGAATCCATCTTGAACTCAACGAGCTGTCACAAACTTATCTCCAACTCCCTCTAGTGGTCCAGATTGTCACTAGGACTCTATCAATTCAGGGGGAATTGGGGGTGTGGGGGTGGTCGCAGGGAGAAAAGAACAAAGTATTAAAGGAAAAAGGTCGTAGTTGGATATTGGTCAGATGGCACAAGAGAAAAAAGGTAAGTGATAGGGAGAGGGAAGTGCTCTCTGAATGGAGCAGGAAGGGGGTGGAGAGCTAGAGGAAAGGAGGCAGAGGAATGGGGAAGACAGTGAGATAGGGATGTGACCTTATGGAAACCAGAGAAATTAATGTTAATACCATCCAGTCGGAGAGTATCCAGACAAAATATTAGGTGTTGTTCCTTCAATTTACAGGTGGCCATGTTTGGCAATGGACAGACATGTCGATGTGGGAGTGGAGCACGGAATTGAAATGGTTGGTCACTGGGAGATCCCTTTCATTGCTGCTGACAGAGCAAAGGTGCTCAGTGAAATGATCTCCCAGTCTGTGTCCAGTCTCTCTGATGTAGAGAAAGCCACAAGGGGAGCACTGGATACAGTAGATGACTCCCGCAGTTGCACAAATGAAATGTTGCTTCACCTGGAAGGACAGTTTGGGGCCCAAATTATAGTGAGAGAGGAGGTGTGGGCACAAGTGGAGCATCTCCTGCTTAAGGGGGTGATTAGTGGGAAGGAATGAGTGGAGGAGGGAGTCACAGAGGGATCAGTCCCTGCGGAAGGCGGAGATGGGAGGAAAGGGGAAGATGTGTCTGGTGGTGGGCTCATGTTGTAGGTGACGGAAATCATGGAGGATAATATCTTGGATGTGAAGACTAGTGGGGTGGAAGGTGAGGACAAGGGGAACCCTGTCCTTGTTGGATCCGGGGCGGAGGGGACCAGAGCAGATGTGCGGGAGATGTGGGTAAGGGCTGAGTTGATGGTGGTAGAGCGGAAGCTACATTTTTTTGAAGAAAAGTTCATACAATGTCTTGGAAATATCTGTTATTTCACAGTTTTAAAAATAAAATGGACACTAAAAAAATTTAGACAATCAAAAAGATAAACTAGCCTCAAGACTGCCAAATTTATCAATAAAAATACAAATTGAATGGACTGTACATTTTCATTTGGAGGGTGAATGCCAGAGGCCTCATTGCAAGGCTCCACCTGCCTGATATCCTTCACCCCCTCAGTCCTTTTATCCCTGTTGATCCGTCTCATTCCTCTTCCTCTCTCGATACCAGCTGCCCTCCTCTATTTCTACTTACTCCTAATGCAAGGCTGCAACATGAAAGGATGGCATCTCTTTTCTCTCAACAGATGTTCTTCCAGCATCTGCAGCCTCGTGCACATCATCCTAATTTGGTCATGTTTTGCTGTTGCACATATTATCATACCTTTCTCATCGTTTGGTCAAAAATCCTGGAGCACTCTAGCTCCATGAGTAACTTCATCGCAAAGTGCATCAAAAAGACAGCTCACCAACACTTTTTTCACAGGGAATAATCCCTAGGTTTAGCTGAAATTTCTGGATACCATATAGGAATAAAAATATAGTACATCAGGAATCCCTGAAATCCCAATGAAAATCTATCAAGCAAAGGCTAGCCAAAATTAGGGTAGAAATAGAACCTTTCTATGAATTGCAGAGAGGCTTGGACTTTTATAAGAAAAACTGTATTGAAAGAAAGGGAAAGACAAATGAGAGTCCCTTGAGGAAAATCATATCCTGGGAGAAAATTTGATTGGATTAATTTATTCTAAATATGAACTAAAAGTAATACATCTTAATCAACAAATCAACGTGCTGGTGATTAAAGTCCTGAACTCTAATAGAGGAGCAATACAAAAGGCTCTATAAAATCAACAGTTTATTTTAAAACGGCAGTGCTCTGAAGCACTGAAGGAAAATGGTTGAAACATTTCAGATTTGTTTTCAGCTTTCTGTGGTCCATTATGTTAATCCAGCAAAGGACGGGGTCTTCCCCTCTCCCGCACGACCATTGAGCCCAATGCCAGTGGTCTCTTGAAGCAATACTGCTATATTAAATTAAAATAAATCCAATGATGTACTTGTGCAGCCAGTGCCAAGGAACTCCAGGAGCAGAACAGAGGTAGGAAAAAAAAGAGTCATCGTTGGTGACCCCGGGCGCTTGAATTGTCGAATCATTTCTACTGTGGAACACGGATCGGAAATCAGAAAAGATGAAAGTACGATGGTACTTTCGATATGATTGGACATCATGTAAGTAAAAACATGCAGAAATGGTATCATTTCTACCACTCAAGAAATATGAACTTAATTCGTTATGCCTATTACGTTGAAGAAATAGCTGTTGTAAAGAATAAAGTAAAATAATCAAATTATATCAGGATTACAACGAGCAGGAGGAATCAAAGTATTTGCCAAACAAATATACACCTCAAGCATTAAAAACAAGTATAAATGTAATAGGTGTAATTGCTAATCATCCATTATTTGCTTTTATGAGGAAAAATAAACTGTAGTCATTAACCATCGTTAAGACTTTTGAAAGGCAGAATAAATATGAAGACATACTCCTGAATACGGAAACAAAAAAAAAATCAGACGAGGCATTTCCAGGTGATGCAACTATTAGGGCCTTTCCAGCAAAGCGCTTGATTAAAAAAAAAATTGTTCTTTGAGCTGCTGTTTGAAACTTGACCTCAGGGCCATATTGCTCTGAGTGTCGCTTGGCTTTTAATGGTGGAATACTGCTGCATTTAACAAAAAACGTGCAGTATCACTAACATTTTGAAATAGTGAATAAATATAATGATGCATTTGATTATTTGCCAAGGCAGAATAGGTTGTGGGTTACAAAGTGATCAATGGGATGACTAAAGTTTTGTATTTGATGGATGGTATGGACTCTGAGCCGAAGGGCCTATTTCTGTGCTACATAACCTTATGAGAATGCTTGGTTCGCAGGAAAATTAATGCTGCCAATGGTTTCAGTTGTAGGATGCACAACTGGTTGATAACACTAAAAGGATAAACTTCTGTTAATGAAACCTCGCTTGCCTTAGCTTTTCGCAAGCTACTCTTTTTTTTCTTTAAATGATTACTTATTTATGGAAGAACATTAGCAAATGAAGTTTTGATTATTTAAATCTGGTAAAATCCCCCAATGCTTTGGCACTGATAGTTCCAATCTTTGGGTGAGTGGCAGTGGGGCGTAAATCGAAAGGACGACTTACTCTGTGATTAGACACATCCCTGTGCAAAGTCTCAGCACTCTCTGTACATGATGTGTGAAGTTGAAGGTTACATTATCCAGTTGCAGCAGAACGGTGCATCAGAAATGGAAGCTGTATTGTGTGGAATAAAAAATATTAAAAAAAAGAAATGGAAGCTGTTGTAATGCAGCCCATTGATTCTTCTCCTACCTTCAACAAGATAATGACTAATCAATCCACCTGAAATCCTCTGTTTCTATTTGCTTTCTGTGATATAGTTCTGCATTCTGTAGTTATCTCAAAGAATATTTGTTGCCTTTTATATCTGTGATAGTACAGACCTATCACTAATGTATATAGTTACAGTATCTAGAGTGTAATGACTGTGCTTACAGCGATTGGCTGAGAGCCTACTGTCTGGGCCTTAAAGGGTTGTGTCCCTAGCCAGGTCGGATCATTCCGGACTGGTCGGCCACCTGTGAAGAGCTTCTGTCTTTTGCTAATAAAAGCCTTGGTTTGGATCAACAAGTCTTTGGTTCTTTCGACGAGCTCTACAATATCCAACAAGGAAAGAGCCACAACACATGAATGCCTGCTTATTCACTGACATCAAGTGGTTGTGAAGCAGAATTTGCATCGGCCTTTGGATCGGCTGGGTTCCATTCTTCTCCATCATCAGCTTTGTGGCAATTGTTCTTCGATCAGATCATTATTTGGTGGGGTGGATTTAGCCAAGGGACCAACATTGACCAACACTCAAGGAGACTTTTATAAAAAAAACTGCTGAGGATGTTGAGCACAAATTATCAGTTCCCTTCACATTTGAATACTGGCCTATAGGCAAAGGACAATCTGCAGTGATCAACAAACCTGGCAACCCCACACGCCTCTTGGGATGCAAGGAAACATGTATCTTCTCCTGTCCTTATCACTCCTTATCTGGCAATCCCTGTTCAGATGCATTGAGGGCTCCTGCTTTATACCATCCCAACCTGAATGCTCATTATGTTTCTTGGTGTTACATTACAAATGAATTTATACCTGTCTCACTGTGGTTTAATTACTGTATGTTACTGCGCTGATGGTTCAGATATAGTGAAATTTATATCCATAATTCCTTGAACATCATTGACAAATCACTCCCCCTTCACCCCACCAGGTATTGGAATGGTCCAACTGTGGCTCTATTAACCAATACTCCAGAACCTGATGAGTTTTCCAGCATTTTATATTTGTATTTATTTTCATTGCTCAGCGCCATTTCAGTTGACTTCTTAATGCACCAAATAAGTATTCGCCAAATGCATTGAATAAAATCATGGAAGACTAACTTGTTTCTTTACTTGCATTTAAATCTCCAGTTAAATCTTCTTATTTGTGAAGTAAACATCCAAGCAACGTGTGGCTAAACAGGGGGGAGACAGTGCTCGTCCATCCGCATTCCAGCTGAGTAGAAAGTGGCGTTTCACGCTGACCACCCAGGGACGGTAACGCCAGGCCAATCTGCAATCTACGGAGCTAGGATTATCATTACATTAAGGAAGGATTCTGACTTAGAGATGGTCACCCTCATAATGCTATAGGTGGTTGCTTCACACCATTGGCTCCTCAGTCAAGCGCATGCACCAAATGTCTGAACCTACTCTTCCTCTCATACTGTGTAGGATTACGACTACAAGAACACGTCAGCAGGGTAAAACTAGTACGATTGCAGAAACACATGTCATAGGGAGGGTGAAACTAACTTGTCTAATTCAGTTATTCTCACAGCCATTTCGGCTATGCACCACTATACCACCCCCCCCCCCCCACCGCCCCAGGATTCTGTTCAGTTTACGGACCCCCTTCCCTTCAAAGCAATCAAGTTTTGGTTTCTTCTGTATTCCTCCGACCGACTACATTAAAAAAAAAGTACTTTTTTCATGAATTGAAAGGAAAACAAGGCTTTTACATAAATATGCTGTGGTTCCTAGGGGCCCATAGGGTCCCCGTTGAGAATGACTGGTATAATTTGTACAATAGAAATGGACAACAGATAGCTCCCATTATAATCATCAGTTAGTAATTGGATGGAACTTTTCATTGAAAGAAATAAATCAAACATTCCATTGTCTCACAATGAGGGGAAAAAGGGTTGAAGTGTAGCAACTACATGGGGAATAAGAGATATTCACAAGAATGATATTCCAAAGAGAGACGAATCAGTCTAAATCTAAAGTTGTATTCTCTTTTTAATGTATGTTACATTCTGACAGAATGGCCAGGATGTTTTCATACTGATGTCATTGGTTTTTCAGATTTCAGAATTTCATGTCAGAGTACATACATGACATCACATACAACTCTGCAATTCTTTTTCCTCTGGGCAAGGCAGAATTACCATTAATTGGTAGTGCAAAAAAAAACTACGCAGTGTATACATGTAAACAAACAAAGAACTGTAAACAGATAACAAATGTAAACAAAATGGCTCTTCAATACAGAGAGAATGAAAAAAAGAATATCAATAAAATTAACAAGTAAGAGTCCTTAAATGAGTCTCTGATCGAGATTGTCGTTGAGGAGTCTGATGGTGGAGTGGTAGCATCTGTTCTTGAACTTGGTGGCGTGAGCCTCATGACACCTATGCCTCTTTCCTGATGGCAAAAGTGAGAACGGAGCTTGTGCTGGATGGTGTGGGTCATTGATGGCTGCTGCTGCCCTCCGACAGGAGTGTTCCCAGTTGATGTTCTTAATAGTGAGGAGGGTTTTCTTCTGTGATGCCCTGGGCTGTGTCCACTACCTTTAGAGAGATTTATGCTCAGGGGTATAGGTGTCCCCATACCGTGGAGATGGTGAACAAATTTAAGTTCTGGGAGTCCCGGAGGATCTTTCCTGAACACAACACACTAATGGCATCATGAAGAAAGCATGTCAGCACCTCTACTTCTTCAGGAGTTTGTGGAGATTTGGTATGACACCAGAAACCCTGGCAAATTTCTACAGTGGTGTGATGGAAAGTGTGCTGACCGGGTGCATCGCAGTCTGGTATGGGGAGTGGATCATACACTTGATACACACTATCAATGACTCTAAAGACTGAGTGAGGAACGATAGGCTTTAATACACATTAGATTTCAACTGGCTTGAATGAATGGAAGGGGGCAGAGAGGTTGACCTTTATGGCCAGGAGTGGACGGGCCAGCCACTTACGTACAGAGCAACAGTATACATATATATAATATATATATCACTACTACACTTCTGGCTTTTCCTGAAGTCAACAATCAGCTCCTTAGTTTTGGTGACATTGAGTGCAAAGTTGTTGGTGCACCATTCAGCCAAGTTTTCATCCTCCATTCTGAATGCTGATACATCCCCCTTCCTTTATATAACCCACTACTGTAGTATTGTTGGCTAATTTGTAGATGGTGTTATTGTCATTCCGTTGTTGTTGTAAAATGAGTAGTACAGGGGACTAAGAACACAACCCTGTGGTGCTCCTGTACTGAAGGAGATTATGGAGGAGATGACCTTACCAATCTTCACTAACTGTGGTCTAGAAGTGAGGAAATCAATGATCCAATTACACAGTGGGGTGGTAATTCTCAGGTCTTGGAGTTTGCTGATCAGTTTTGAGGGAATAATGGTGTTAAATGCCAAACTGTCGTCAATAAAGAGCATCCTGATGTATGCATCTTTGCTGTCCAGGTGTTACAGGGCTTTGTGTAGAGCCAGTGAGATGATGTTATTGCACTGTTATCGGTGAGAACTTCAGGATTTATTCATGTCCCGGGCTTATCATGGAAGCCCTGATGTTACTGTCAATGAGACAGCGCTCATCCTCATTATGGGTCCTCTGTAGCCTTCCCAGTTGAAGCAAAGGAAATACTTTGAAATGACACAAACTTAACGTGGAAAAATTACTTCACTGTCACAAAAGAAAATTTCCTGCCGCCTCGGTAAATTTTCTCCAATGGAGTATTTCATTTGAAAATCCTCTGTCCTCTTATCTACAGTACATGCATGAATTAGAGGCCTCGGAACTTGCGCAACTCTGTCAATATGACAAATATGGTATGTGTGACATTCTTTGAAACAAATGGATGTTCAAATAGGATGTGTTTAATTGTCTGGCTGTCCATTCTGGGGGTGTGTGCGCATGGGTGCGTATGCGTGGGTGTATGTATGTGTATCTGTCTGGCTCTGACTGTGGGGCCGTGTGAGCAGATGTGGAGTTGCTTTACTTGGAGAATGAGGTGTGGAGTTAGTTGTAGCTGTTACTGATAGGGCAGCAAAATTAAAATTGTAAGTGAGCGGACGTTTGGGGTCCCACTTAAGGACTGAATGGAGGAGTTCTATGCTTCATCGATAGTGCTTCGGCGCATCCAGAGTCATGGGAAGTGATTTGTGTGCAAGCTTCTTATCTAAACACAGTGGTCAAAGTTTCAATCAAGTTTTTGATTTATGCGCAACTTCTAAGATCCAGTTATAACCAATAAAAAAAAATCACAAACTTTCACAACTGTACAGTAAACATTGACAGCAGGCTAATGACTTGTGGTTTTCCAGATGGGAATGCTGGATTAACCAATATCAATCCACCAAAGCAATTAGGAATCCAGGGAAAATGCAAAATTAAAAGCAATCTTTGTCTTCCAGCCATAAATTGGTGGTTGTACTCAAATTGGATGGATAACTGCGTGCCATCCCTGAAACAAAAAAGAAAATACCAACATAGCATTTTTTTATAAAAAAAGAGATGGTTAGCCAGCTGCCAATAATTCAATAGTTTTACAAATCTATGGTCCTGCTTAAATTCTGATCAATAAATAAATTTGGAACAATTTGAAAGTGATTATAAATATTTTAGAACCTGTACGTCCTCGGGCGGATAAATATCTTTGGTGCCTGAAATCAGTTTTAACATTCCAGGTGGGATTAATCAATAAAATATAAACTTCAATATCTATTTACTGACCAAGATAAGAATCAGAAACCAGAAATGAAGATCAAACAAATACTACAGATGCTGAAATTCTGGATAAAAAGCTAGGAACACTCAACAAATGAGGTGGCATCTGTGGTGAGAGAAATTATTAATTCAAGTCAAAGACCCTTCATCCAATCTGGGAAAAGAAAAAAGAAACAAACCACGTAATTTACATTGTGGAGAAGATGTAGAGAGAGAAAGAAAGAACAAAGGGAACATCTGTAATGGTGAGGCTAGGATTGCAGTGGGAGAAGTCATAAAGATTCACTGCTCATTGGACTAATGGGAGCTGTAAGTGGGTTATTACACAAAGAAGTATGAAATCCAAGCAGGTGATGTTTTCAGTAACTTGGCCACTTTCAATGGGTTGACTACTAATGGAGAGGAAAAGTCTGAGTTGCTATGACAAATGACTATCTTCGAACAGAAATTCTAACATAGACCCAAAACACTGGAATTTGAATGTTGCAAAATGCCCAGATGAAGCTTTTGTTGGCTGTTAGGTCAGTATGGGAGTGAGATGAATTTTGGCTGACTTACTGTTTAATTCCAGGATTTTCTCTCTATATCAGAAACTACAAAGTTGGAACATAGGTTCACTAGCCGAGAAAGGGAGCATAATTAATCATGGGATAGAAGGGAAGTAGCTGAGCTTCCACACTGGAATGGGAGATGTATTAAAATGATTTCTGTGCTGTAAGGTTCTATGGCACATTTAGCATTATTTTTCATATTCGCTGGACCTCCTTTGGCTTTTTGCACAAATTCAGTGGCGTTCAGGTTATCCAGTTTAGTGTCCAATGTCTGTGCTCTCAGTACTCTTGCAGAAAGCCCACCTCTAATGCACACTAATTAGGTTCCCACCAACTGGTCAGATGACAGATAGCCACACAATAGCCTGACTACTGAACCACAAAAACAACCATTCACCTTACCTTCAAGGCCCTCTTACCTGATGTCCACACTTGCTTAGAAGCTGGGTACCGGCATATTGGTGAGGCCCAAAGTCAAGCAGATATTCCCACTGGGTCTGTTGCCCATCCCTCACCTGCCACCAAAGCCCGATTTGAGAGCAGGTGAAGTCTCTACCTCAGTGTTGACAACTGCCATAAGTGTAATTGAGATTGAGTGCTTGGTAACATCTTGGACATTTAGAAATGATGAAGAAAACTCAAAACTTTTTAAAATTTTAAACATAATTTAAAAAGATAAAGTATTAATGCTTTTAAAATTAATGATTTTAAAATGCTAGAAGACTTTAAAACAATTAGATACATTTATAACAATTCCATTCAGTGGGCAGATTTCCCTCCATCTTTTGGGAAAAAAAATGAACTTGCATTCTTTGCACCCACACTCTCCCAGCAAACTCCATAAAGAATCCAAAGGTTGAGCATAAATGTCCAGAGAATGGCATAGGAACATAGAAGCATAGGTCTTTCACCAAAATCCCAAACCTTTGCTCATTTCTGACAATAACTGATGGACTCCAAGAAAAACATCAATTATATTATCCAATTGAAATAAAAGAGAGATTGGATAGGGCATGTAACACCAGCATTATATAATTCAAAAGCCAGAGGAGTAGCTATATTAATCAATAAAAATGTATCAATCAAAATAGAAGAGGAAATAATAGATCCAGCAGGGAGGTATGTAATGATAAAATGTCAGATATATTCAGAATTTTGGAATTTACTCAATGTATATGCATCTAATGAAGAAGATCAAAAATTTATGTAAAATATCTTTTCGAAGATCGCAGATACACAAGGGAATATACTAATAGGAGGGGATTTTAACCTTAATTTGGACTCAAACATGGATAAAACTGGAAAAAAGACTAACAGAAAGAACAAAGTAACCAAATTTATAATTAAATCGATGCAGGAAATGCAACTTTTAGATATGTGGAGGAAACAACACCCAAAGGAAAAGGAATATTCATATCATTCGGGTAGACATAAAACATACTCAAGTATAGACCTATTCCTGTTATCAGCCCACATTCAAGGAAGAGTTAGGAAAACGGAATATAAAGCTAGATTGTTATCGGATCACTCACCCCTGTTATTGGCAATAGAGCTGGAGGACATCCCACCGAGAATGTATAGATGGAGATTAAACTCCATGCTACTTAAAAGACAGGATTTTACAGAATTCATTGAGCGACAAATTAAAATGTACTTTGAAATAAATATGGAATCAGTGAAAGATAAGTTTATGCTATGGGACACAATGAAAGCGTTCATTAGAGGACAGATAATAAGTTATGTAACTAAGATGAAGAAGGACTACAATTGGGAAATAGAACTATTGGAAAGGGAAATAACAAATACAGAAAAAGAATTAGCAATAAAGGAAGATACAACTAAAAGAAGAGAATTGACAGTAAAAAATAAAATATGAAACACTATCAACATATAAGGGGGAGAAGACAAAAAAGAAGTATTATGAGCTAGGAGGAAAAACGCACAAAATACTAGCGATGCCGCTTAAGACAGAACAAACTAAAAGAACGGTATTGGCATCAAGGAAAAGAACAAGCTAATTACATATAACCCAATGGAGATCAACAAAAACTTCAGGGAATTCTACGAACAACTATATCAAACTGAAAACGAAGGGAAAGAAGACAAAATAGATGAATTTCTAACTAAAATTGAACTACCGAAATTGCAAACAGAGGAGCAAAATAAATTAATAAAACCATTTGAAATAGAAGAAATACAGGAGATATTAAAAAAACTACCGAACAATAAAACTTTGGGAGAGGATGGACTCCCAATAGAATTTTATAAAACATTTAAAGACTTATTAATCCTCTCTCCTGGATGTAATAAACCAGCTTGAAAAAAAAACACAAAACATACCAGATTCATGCAAAACAGCAATAATTACAGTAATACCAAAGACAGGGAAAGATCCACTAACACCAGCATCGTATAGATCAATATCTCTACTTAACACAGATTATAAGATAATAGCTAAACTATTAGCAAACAGATTGGCTGACTGTGTACCAAAAATAGTAAAACTAGATCAAACTGGATTTATTAAAAGAAGACGAACAATGGACAATATCTGTAAATTCATTAACTTAATCCATGCAGCACAAGGAAACAAAACTCCAACAGTGGCAGTTGCTTTAGACGCAGAGAAAGCCTTTGACAGAGTAGAATGGAATTATTTATTCAAAGTATTACAAAAATTCAACCTACTAGAGAAATATATTAATTGGATTAAAGCATTATATAAGGGACTATTGGCGAAAGTGACAGTAAATGGATATATATCAAACCAATTTAAATTAAGCAGATCAACATGGCAGAGATATCCTCTATCTCCTTCACTGTTCGTATTAGCTATAGAACCACTGGCAGAACTGATAAGAACAGAAAATAAAGTAAGAGGGATAAAAATAAAAGAGAAGGAATATAAAATCAGTCTATTTGCAGATGACGTCATAGTATACTTAACAGAACCAGAAATATCAATAAAAGAATTACATAAGAAATTGAAGGAATATGGAGAAGTATCAGGGTACAACATCAATGCAAATAAAAGTGAAACAATGCCAATGAATAATGCGATTTCACAAAGATTAAGAAAGAATCACCATTTAGATGGCAAACACAAGAAATTCGATACCTAGTTATATAACAGAATAATAATCTCAACCATCTATACAAACTAAATTATCAGCCATTAATGAAAAAATTACAAGATGACTTGGAGCACTGGAAAGACTTACCACTAACACTGATAGGAAGGATAAACTGTATTAAAATGAACATCTTCCCAAGGATACAATACCTATTTCAATCATTACCAATTCACCTAACAGAGAAATTCTTCAAGAAGCTAAAGAAAATAATAAGGAAATTCTTATGAAAAGGGGGGAAACTGAGGATAGCACTAGATAAATTAACAAAATGGTACAAAGAAGGAGGCTTACAACTACCAAACTTTAAGAATTATTATAGAGCAGCACAATTAACATACCTATCAGATTTTTATCAAACAAGGGAAAAAACAGATTGGACCAGATTAGAGCTAGATAAAATAGGGGAAAAGATACTTGATCATATACTGTATAAGTGGGATGAAAAATTGGTGCAACGTAGGAATTCACCAGTATTGCACCATCTGCTCAACGTTTGGAACAAGATTCATGTAGAAAGGAATAAAATAAAATATCAACTACCAAAATTAATATTGACACAAAATCAACTAATCCCTTTCACAATAGATAACCTTTCCTTCAGAGAATGGGAGAGAAAAGGGATCAAAAGAATAGAATTTTTATTTTCGGGAAATAAATTATTATCTTTTGAACAAATGAAGGACAAATATAATATAACTCACGATATAATGTTTGCATATCACCAACTGAAAACCTACTTGAAGGACAAATTGGGAAACAGTCTGAGGTTACCAGAAGGAAGCAATTTTGAATATGTGATTACAGACACAATGATAATACAAAAAATTTATAACAAACATGTACATCAAACTGGAAAAAAAGGAGAACAAGGAAACAATCTGTAAACCTAAACAAAAATGGGAACAAGATCTAAACATAAAGATAAAGAATGAAACATGGGAAAAACTATGCTCCGGAACTATGAGAAATACAATACACACGAAGTTATGCATGATACAATATAATTGGTTACACAGGCAATACACCACGGCCCAAAATGTTAAATAAATGGGACCCAACAGTATCAGACAGATGTTTTCACTGTAAGAAGGAAAAGGGAACAACAATACATGCAATTTGGACATGTGATAAAGTGGAAAAATTTTGGGAAGATCTAAACCAGATATTAAATAAAATCACAAAAAGCAACAAACCAAAAAACCCAGAGATCTTCCTTCTAAGTAATATAAGAAGTAAAGATTTGGACTCGATTTGGATGGAGCACAAAAAAGTTTTATTATGATAGCCCTCGCTGTAGCAAAATAATGTATTATGTCTACCTGGAAATTAGAAGACAACCTGAGAACACAACAATGGTATATAGAAATAAATAAATGTATTCCATTAGTAAAAAATAACATATAATTTAAGAAATAACATCACAATATTCAAACTAATATGGGAACCATACATGAAACACAATAGAGAAATCCTACCACGGACCTCCACCACCTAAAATGACAGAAGGAGAAGACAACGAAATGAACTGACTCAGTATATAACAGTTAAAGTCAAAAATTTCTTGTTTATTTTTATTAAGTGACGACATTGTTTAACGGGTTTAATGTATCATATAGATTGAACTTTGAATAAATGGGAAGGGGGGTGAGGGAGGAAGGGAAGGGAGGGGGGGAAATGGGAGAAAATGACACTGTATATATTCAAGAGAAATATATTTTGGTCAGTATGATTCATAGTGTGAAAAATAAATTAAAAAAAAAATTATATTATCCAATTGCTCATGTCCAATTGGCTACGTTGATTGACAATTTAATGTTAGCTGATTAGACATGTACAAAGTTAGAAAACTAGGTTAGATTTCTGTTTCAAGACTCAGCAAATTTCTCATTGTCAGCTGTTCACTTGCATTGAAGTGCATTTAATCTCTATGGTGCATGTTGAAGGTGAAATATCCTATGGGAGAAAAGGGTATTCAATTTACTCAGTAATCAGTACTTTTGCTTACATGCAATGAACAAATATTGTTAAAGATTCTGCATAACTCAGCTTAATTTTACGAAGTTCATGTTAATGAATGCATAAATATCTCTGGTGCCTGAAATCAAGATATATATTCCAGGGGACAAGGTGCCAGTGTGGGAATGTGTCGCCGATTTCTTCGGGACTCTATAGTTATTTAAATAGAAAACACAGCCCGGGAGATCGTTTCAGAAGAGTTTATTGACAAGGTTAACCTTGGAGAGTCCACAATAGAGCGAGGACAGCCAGCCATCTATAGTGGATTGACTCTGGCGGACAGGTTCGGCAGAAGGACGCTGGCACTATTTTTCTTCCCATCAGAATGCAACCGGTGTCAGGGGAGTGAAAGAGGATGTCTACACTGAAGTCTCCTTCTTTCAACCATAAGTCAGCATATGCCTCGTAAACCCTTTCTGCCCGGTGTTTGAGTTCTCGCAGCCAGTGATTGTGTTTCTGCAAAGTTGTGACCATCTGTCCCACGTCTTTCGGCTGATGAGGCCAACGCACTGCCAAGGTGATGTATGGGGCTGTGTGTGGCAGTCGGAACTTAGATGTCTGGTCCAGGCTTAATTCGGCCTGTGCCCCTATTCCCTCTGGTCCGAAAAACAGTCGCGGTCCCACAGTTACCTCTTCAAAGTCCCCTTGTCCTGTTATATGTGGGACCTCCACTCTGGGCACAAAATACCCAGATGTCACATGGAGGTCCTTTACCTTGGCCATAATTTGCAGGACAGCACCCAGTTGCTGCAGAGCCGAAAATTCCTGCAGCCTTTGTAATAACCTCATTACTTCTTCCAATTGTTCGATCAAGGGGTTAGTCTCTAGCCACCAGCCAAAGTGAGTTGGATTTCTGTTCATATTGAGTTCATCGTCCTCCGTTGTGCGTGAGAGGGGCAAATCCATAAATATTCCCTCCTCTGTGCAGTACATTTTGCACAGAGCCTGTCTCCCTAATATGGGGACAGGGGTAGTGGCCGAAACAATAAGCTCTTCTTGTATCTTTGTGTCTCCAACCATCAGGGTCTTTGGTTATGAAAGCGGATCTATCATGGTACTACCGGTTGCCCCAATGCTGTCTTACAGCTAAGGGGCACTCCCGAGGATGGCTGTACAGTGGACATGGTGGCTCTGGTATCAACCAACATTAAACTCTCCCTCTCTCCCAATTTTACACTGATCATGAGTTGGGTCTCTCCACTGGAAGATAATTGGATGAGGGGAGCCTGCACCACCGGTTCCTCTGGGCACCCCTATGGTCAAAAATAGTATTGGGGTCACTGGCCATAGGCATCACAGTTCTGGCTCGGGTTAGAGTATAAACCTGTCTGAGGTCTGAATTCCTCCGGGCATCAGGTACCCTCCTTTTGCCAGCCTCTCCCTCGGGATTGACTTCTACACTCCCGCGCCCAATGGCCCCTTTTTCCGCATTTGCGGCACTGATCATTACCCTTATCTCGGGATCTACCTCATCCTCTCTCTACTCCCCTCATGTGCATATGAAACTGTCCGGCTCACTTTTCCTTTTGCGTAAACAGTCCTTCCCAATCCATATTAGTCAATACCGTGATAGTATCCATCCAGTTCTTTCCTTGCCAATCCAATTGCTTCATCTTATATATTTTTGCATTTTGGGGCAGCATACAATTCAGCAAGGTTTATACCGCCAAGTTCTGGTTATCATGCAGGGGCACCCCAGCATTTTCCTCCCAGGTGTTTTTAAATCGAATTATGAATTCCATCATTTCATCTCCTGTTTTCTGGAGACAGCAGGTGACCTCTCCAATATCCCCATGTCTTTTCACACTCCACATGATAACTTCTCTTCCACTGTTTTGCAACCAGTGGACTATGGACTCATTCCCATTATCCACCATAGTGTCATCTGTTCTCCAATCCCCATTCTCTCTAGGCGGTACAGTAAATGATTCTTTCACCGCCTGCCAATGAGAGCCATAAGCGGCCTGAAGTAACGACCAGACATCTCCAGGTAGGGGATGGTAAAGGTGGCAGGTCTGGACCAGCTAGTGATGAAATCTAGTGGGGGCCTTAACAGGGTCAGGGGCATTAGTGACCATATCTCGCGCCTCAGCTGGCATCCAGGGTTTCAAGATTGGGGTGTTGCCTGTCATAACTCTAGGATATCGAGTAGTAGAATCAGGTAGACCAGCTTTGGTCTAACTCCAGGTACGGACCTGCGTCCTGGGATCCCCTTCCTCTTCCTCAGCGTCTTCCTCCATTTTTGGGAGGTGCCCTCTCACTGGGGGATCGCTGGGTGGTGTGGCCTCATCCAGGAGTGTGGGTGGGACACTTGCGGGAGTGGGTAGGGGTGGAGGTATTGGACCAACTGCCACCCCCACTGGCAAGCCAGCTCCTGGCACTTGTTGGTGGCCATAGGCGGCATCGGTCTGAATTAGATAATCCCATCCTTTCCTGTCATAGTTTGTGGGCAATCGTGGATACAGCGGGACACGTTGGGGGGCCCTCGCGTTCGGGTCAGGATATGGAGGCGGTTGGTTCATGGGGCTTGAAAGTGATTTACTCTGTGGCAGTTTAGGCCACAGTTGGTGGCACCCTGCCACCTTGGTCCAGCCTATAAAACAGTCTCTAAAATAATTAACATCCCACGTCGGATCCCCTCCTCTTGACTGAACGTCATCTTTTAAGTAGGATATTACTTTTAAATCAAGTGTTTCCTCCATATGACCAGTCTCCCTGGCACCATCCATAGAGATCGTTACTGAATGATATGGCATAGTCCCAGTTACCCGTCTTGTTCATTACGATGTCTACTGGCGAGCCCGGAGGCTGCAGCGGGTCTCCTACCAGTTCCTTTAGTTTACATTGTTGTTTCGATCTCACCTTCATAGATCTTCCCATGGCAAGCTTATGCTTTATCCCAGGAATGGAACCAGCAGCTCGACCGGGCTCTATCTCTTTAGTCTGACAATTTCCCATCAGTCTGCGGACTTAACAGAATTAGGATACACAAAATAGCAAGCAACAACAGTTTTCTTCTACCTTTATGTGCGTCATCAGTGTTTCTTCCTTTCACATAGTCGCCCCGGGCTGTTTTAGAGTTCAATTTACCTAAGTCTTATCAGCATTTCACTCCGTCCTTGCGGAGGTCTCGACGTTCACCTCACCCTTCTATACAGGGGTCTTGGTGTGTGAACCTGCCTCACCCCCTTTCAGCTAGGTTCTTGGTCAGGGCGTCGCCCGCTCACTTCTGTCCGTTGCAAATGAGGACCTTGCTCGCAGTGCCAGATTCTGTCGCCGATTTCTTCGGGACTCTATAATTATTTAAATAGAAAACACAGCCCGAGAGATTGTTTCAGAAGAGTTTATTGACAAGGTTAACCTTGGAGAGTCCACAACAGAGACTCTGCCCGTATCAGACAGAGTACAAGCTTTTATAACCTGAATCAAACAAGGCTTCAATCGATTCAGTAGAACCAAATTTCAGAAATGCAACTCACCAAGTCTTGGTAAGAGCAATAGCTTTCAAAATCTGGAGGGGTAGGGGATAGAACTCTCATGTGGTTCCCAGAATGAATTTCAGTGAAGGCTTTTCTTGCAGACTGGAGAGTATTTGTTATTTTTGGGCTGCGGTATTTTGATAAAAATAGTTACCTGAGGAAAAAGTTTCCATCTTCCCCAAACCTTGAAGAAAGCTCTAAGATCTTATACTTGCCATAGAAGGCTGTTTTCATTGCCATAAAATGAAATATCTTCTCACAACCACATGTAAAACTCACCATAGATATGTAAAGAGAAAAAGGTCAGCTAAATATCTGTCTCATTCATATTGAGATAGGAGAAAGTAGAGAATAATGGAACAGTGGCTAAATTATACAACCATGTTGTCCATCTTTACAACACATCCAGAAAACTCACGAGAAATTGTAGAGAGCTGTGATTCAAGAATGAATGAGAAACTAAAAATTAATTTCAGTAAAGTAAATAGAAATTAAAACAGAAAAGATAATAACTTTAAGGGATATTATGAGGAGCTTGAGGCCCACATGAGTATGCATCAACTGCTTCATCTTATCTAAGTTTAGATAATTTTATTCTGGTTTCCCTGGTCTGTGAAAGACATCGGTGTAGAGTCACATGACTGAAGGATGTTGTCAGTGATCAGGAAGCCTTGAACCAAGAGTCATAGTCGTAGGATAAGGGGTATCCATTTAAGACTAAGATAAGGAGAAACTTGTTCTAGTTAATAACTGCGAAAGAAACAGATGAATCAGAATCATTAGAATTATGTTTTTCTTAGGGATAAAGGGATCAGAAAACATGGGGGAAAACCTGGAACAGGGCAGTGAATTTGGATGTGGGGTCTCAATCCAACATTCCCACAGATGCTGTTTGGTCTGTTGAATGCTTCCAGTAGTTTGTTTGTCACTCCAGATTCCTGCATCTGTAACCTCATGTCTCCTATTGAATTTGGATAATAAGCCTTGATCACATTGAGCAGCCTTGAAAATCAAACGACATACTTGTGTTTGTGCTTTCTAAAAGTCTCCAATCAACAGAATACTGACCAGGCCAGAGCTTCCCACATCCTGATATCATAAAATGGATGAGAAACATGCTGAAATTACCAGAATATTTGACAAAAAAAAACAAGAGCAACTTGAATGATCATGATGTTTAATTTTTTTTCCCCCAAACGAATCTGAAAACAGACCTCGAGACATTATTTAAAAACTTGGTCACTGAATGAGATCACTGCTGACAATTATTGCCCATCCCTACCAGATAGAACAAAGAGACAATGGGTTAAATAGGGTAGATGTAGCAGGTCATAGCTGGCCGTAGTGCTCACTCTACATTGAAATCAAGCCAAGGAATCAGCTCAATGTCAACCATTGTTGAGAAGGCAAAATTAGGTGTCATACACTTTAATTGAAGGCTCAAATCGTTGCAAAAGAAGCCTTAAGAAGTCTTGAGAGGTCAGAGATGGGTGTGAGTTTGATCAAAGGCTTCCTTTTCCTCTTTTACTTTTTGGGTCATACACACTCCTTGGGATACAAATGTTTTAGCTGTTTTTCAAAAACCTGCATGCTTTCCAATTGTTCAGGCCCATCTGGAATGGGCTTTTCACAATTTAAACAAAATCAGACTCTACAATATTATGGCAATGGAAAAATTGACTGCAATGATCCCGACTTGCTTGTAGAAAGATAAACTGTGAGCTTGTCCCCATAATGGTCACTCTCTAATATTTATGATTGTATAATATCAATATATCAGGACAGTAAATTATTAAGGACTTTTGACTGAATGTTAGAATATCTGAGATTCAATGTTGCTGCTTAGATCCTCTGACTGAATGATATCTGCTGCAGCCAATGGCCCTAACATTCCTTTTTATTTAAGTCCCAGCAACTAAGTGTATACTTACACATGTGTGACTTTGTCCTATTTCTTGTGTGAGCACCGAAGCAATGAGAAACATAATCTTCATTATGTGACGATGTTACCGCTTCAGGAATTTCATTGCTAGTGCGGATATAAATTCTATGTTTTGTGATAGATGGACATGAAATCTGATTTTCTCAGTGTTTGTTCAGTGGAATAAGAATGCTTTAATCTTTTGAAATACGTTCAGTAGTGACACAAGCAAAATATATTTTATGTAAATGTTGGATTTGCTGAAGGAAGCGAAGGGTAGGAGTGGGCCATATTGCCTCATGAGTCTTCTCTGCCATTCAACATAACCATGACTGATCTTGACCTCGCTTTCCTGCCATTAATTTTAATTTCCTCTTAGCTCTAAAAACCGATCTCACTTTGAATATACTCAATGACTGAGTTTTCTTCCAAAATTCCCTTATATTCTGAAAGAAACAATTGCACCTCAACTCTGACCTAAATGAACCATGCTTCATGTGTTCCCTGGTTCTATAGTCTCCCTGCAGCTATGCACCATCTATCCAGTAAAGCTCCCTCAACATCTGACAGGGGTAGAAATGGATGCAATTGCAGCTTTCAAGTGAAATTTTTACAAATCAGTGGGGGGAGGGGGAGGGCAAAAGGAATTATCAGAATGAAACTTACCATCATGTAATGTCAGTTTTCCCCCTCCTGCACTGATGCTGCGTGACCTGCTGAGTTCCTCCAGTAATTTGTTCTTTGGTTCAGATTCCAGCCTCTGCCATCTCTTTTCTCTTATTTTTTCAAAGCTTGATGGGCCAAAAGGTCACTTTCTTTGCTGTCCAAGTCCATGATTTTACGATTAGACAAGGAAACCCAGCTGCTGTGGAATCTTGATTGTTTATCAAATCTATCATTCATGCAAGGAAATACAAAACAGAATAGAGAAGCTTGGCATTAAAGTATGTGCTCGAGGAATTGCTGTCTGCTGTAAATTAGTTACTGATGCTACTTTTCCTTTCCATCGTTGTCAATGAGATTCATCTCAAAATTGAAAACATAAGTGAGATGCCACCTCAAGGAACGTTTACCGCATGCTGTCCAATGTGCAAAAAGTTTGGTGAATGAATGGCAGATCGCTTCAAACTAGCTGGGAAGCCAAGCATGATACATTTTGCTGGATCACGTAAGAGTTGGAAAATATCTCCTCATGCAAAATTGCAGGAGCTGCTGGCAGACTACTTTTAATTTTAGAATAATACATTTTAAAATGGTCACTCTAGCATTCGAAAGCTTGTTCCCTCATTCATCCACTGGCATGCTATGGTTACAATGCGCACCACCTACACCAAGGATTGTCCACCTAAACCTCTTACGCCCTCTTTCATTACCACCAAGAAGGATGAGGAAAATGATCATATGGGAACACTACTACCTGAAGCTTCCCCTCCCAACCCTGACTTGGAAATACATCGCTGATCTTTCATCATCACTGAGTCAATATCATGGAAGTCAGTGTAAACGCAATGCCAGTCCCTTCACCAGAAGGACTGCAGCAGTTAAAGAATGTAGCAGACCAGCACCTTCTTAAGGGCAGTCATAGTTGAACAATAAATATTGGTTTTAAGTTAATTTATTAGTCACATTATTATTGAGGTAGATCGCAGAAAAAGCCTCCTTGTTGTACTAACAGGTTATCTCTAGTATTCATAATGGTGTGCAAAGACCACAATAAAGGCTAGAGTATGGCATTACAGTGAAAAGATTAATTAGCACCAAACAAGAACAGCATAAGAATACTGTAGTGGGGTTCACTCAGGAGCATAAGAGAAGAAACTGTCTGGTGCGTGCTTTTGCACTTTTGAGCCTTCTCCCTGGTGGTAGTGGGAATAAACAGGTCCAGGCTGTAATGGATTCTTTAGTATGTAGCCTGCCTTTCCTAGACAGCAGGAGATGTGTTAAGAGTTCATGGAGGTGAGGTAAATTTGCCTTGTATTCTGAGCTGCATTTAATACCTTGTGTAGCTTCAGATTTTGAGCAGAACAGCTCCCATAGCTATAATATAACCAACAAGCATTCTTTTGATGATACACCTACAGTAGTTATTGAGAGACAAGAGAAACATTCTTCTAAGAAAGTAGAGGCCATGGTGTTTTCTTGACTGCTGCATCAACTTGCTTGTCCCAGGTCAAGTATTGGAGATATTTATTTGTAAGAATTTGAAAGCATCTAATCTTTTAATTTCAGCACCATTGATGATGCCTGGGATGCAATATTTCCACCCTCTCTTGAAGTCAATATCATCTTTATCCTATTGATGTGTTTTCTTGGCACCATGCCATTGGACTTTCAACCTCTTTCCTGTGCTCTGTCCTTTTGACACCTGGTCCATTACTTTTGTCAGTGAATTTGAACATGGAGACAGAATGATATTTTGCTGCACTAGTGTGGGTGTAGAGAAAGTGTAATATTGGAGCTAATACACATCCTTGAGAAGCTCCAGTGTTGAGTGTGATCATGGAGGAGATGTTATTGCCCCTCCCCCCCCCCACCTTCATTGATTGTGGCCTGTTTGACAGGAAGTCAATGATATAATTACAGAGGGAGGCACTGAGGCCAAGATCCTGAAATTTGGAAATGAATTTATTGGGGACAATGGCACTGGAGGCAGAGGTGTAGAATAGGAACATTAGCCTAATGTGCATGCCTGGTGTCCAGGTGTTCCAGGGTTGAGTGGAGAGCCATCTGTCATGGTTCTGTGTGCATGGTAGGCAAACTGAAGTCAGTCATGCCTGTCTGGGAGGTAACAGTTGAAATGAGTCATGAGCAGGCTCTCAAAGCCCTTCACGATGGTAGATGTCAAAGCTACTGGTTGGTTGGCATTAAGGCCAGTTATTGTGTTTTTCTTAGGTACTGGTGTGATGGTGACTGCCTTAAAGCAAATAGGAACTGCAATTAGTTGCAGGGAAAATTAAAGATGTCTGGAAATATATCTGCCAGCTGATATACACAGGTTTCAGGACACTTCCCAGGACTCCAATGTGGGCCCATCACTTTTCCTGGGTTCACCCGCTGTAAGGACATCCTGATTTCAGCTCTAGTGACCTGGGGTATGACATCACTTTAGTGATTGATGTGGAAGTCACCCCTCTGCTGGATTGCTGCTTGAAGCGAGCATAGAACATGTTTAATTTGTACCCTGCCATAGTCGCTGTCTGTCTGTGATGTTTTCTTGGGACTCCAGCTTGTGTGGTACCCTCTCTTGGCTTCTTGCAGGGATTGTATTTGGATTTCTTATAGAGGGTCGGAACTCCTGTCATCTTACCTTCAACAATGGGCTCATTCCCACTTATCCTTTGGGGAAAACATTTATCCCAGGAAATGTAAAATAAGGAGGTATGAAATCCGCCATAACACTGAGGGCCAAATTAATCCAATGCATTGTGTCCATTGAAATACTAAACAAGAAAGTTAATTATTAAGTATTTATAGTCTTTCACAATGTCCTTTCCTGCTCCTTCTCTTTTAATTTCCTTTCGATGATTTCAACTCTTACGAGCCAATGAACAGAGGAACGCTTGGCAGGAATCAGAAAATAGCATTGAACTAGATAGATCTGGATTTAGAACTCAATTCTAATTAGCCTTGACAGAATCATAAACCTACTGGTGGCAGGAAGATGATGAAAGTCAGATGCAAGCTTTCATATCTCACATGCAGTTTCGGAGAAAATACGCTACATTTGAAAACATTGCTTTGGACACAAGAATTTGGCCCCCAAGAGCAATGATAAGTAGTACATTAATGAAAGACAGCATATATTCTCAGGGATATAGGCAGAGATTTTTTTTTGGTGGCTGGATGGGGGTACTTTTAAGAAAGGGAAGGGGATGTGTTTAGTTTTCATACCATCATCTGAAACAGTAGTGGAAGATCAGCTGACACCCTATCCACACATCAAAGGATATCCTGCAAAAATATTTGGTTTATGTTTTCAAAAACCATTGTAACTGAGGTCATTGGTTTTCCTTTAAATTAAATTGTTAAAAAAATGCCGATTCAACTTAATCAAATGCTTTTTCATGACCTTCTATGTTACCTAATTTGCACCATTTGACTCAGAAATACTTGCACAAAAATGCACAAGGAATTATTATGGAGACATCATGACAAATCTGAGCAAACAATCTTGTCAAAGTACACTGATGTTTTAAAGTACTTTAAAGAAAATGATGAAATACCTGTTCTCATTATAAATTGTTCTGTTATTTGTTCAAACATTGAACTTAGTGCTTTTGAACAGAAACATGTTGCAAGATAGTTCCTAGATGAGAATAGATTCTGAGTTTATTAATAGAGGGCAAGTGACCAAAAGTTACTTAAAAGTAGAGAAACACAAGAAACTGCCGATGCTAAAATCTTCAAATGGAGAAGAGGGACACATCAAGTCAGACAGCATCTGTGGAGAGAAATGGTCAGCCAATATTTTGACCCTCAGGTGGGAAGGAGAGATAACAAGTTTAAAAATAAGAGGGGGAGGGTGGAAAGAAGCCAAGATAATAGAATGCTGTGTAAATGAAAGTGGAAAAGGAAGGGGGTAGAGAGATAGGTAGGGGGAAGAGATCACAAAGGAGGGGGAAAGGGTTAAGTTGGAAAACGTGTTTCCACCAGTCCTGAATCTGATTGAAACTGTGGAACTGGATTGAGGTGGAGATCATCTAAAATTAGAAAACTTAATGTCCATGTTGTTCAGTTTAGGCTGCCCAGACAGAATTTCTGCAGTCCTGGGAGTTTAAGACTGGCCTTATCCTGGCAAGACAAATCTGTGCACGAATGATAAGAAGATTTAAAACCATTCCAAACCAGGAGCATCTGCCCAATCTATGTTTGGTCTTGTCATGGCAGAGGAGATCAAAATGAGACTATCAAATGCAGTCAATTAGGATGGAGAAGATACATTGGTTCTGCAAAGTGATGCTAAAAGGAAGCTCCCAAGGGCAGAAGAAGCTGGAAATATGTACCCCACAGGCTCTAAATGGTAGGATAAAAATAGTTGAAACATTTCCCTTCAAATCCAAGGTCAGACATCCAAAAGACACAAGAGGACATATGAGAATGGAGAATGTTCAGTTTTTGCATGGGGATTAGACCTCACAATATTTTGTGGGCAAAGATATCTATTCTGACTTCATGTCAATGTACTGAAAGATGTGGAAACAGTGTAAGTCAGATGAAGTTGGATGGGATGAATGACTGGAAATAGGTCAATTTATGAAGATTGAGGAATATTAAGTAAGTTATTGGGAAATGAATTTTAATGCTCATGATATGGCAAAAAGTTAATGTTGAGTAACTTTGTTTTTATATTTATAAATAAATACATTTTGGAGGTCAAGGATGGATTGTGAGTTTTACACCTTTCTGATGTTCCCAGTGTGACAGAGTATTCAGAGGTGGTTTGGGAGGAATTGTTAGAGCAGCTTACACACACACATTTTAAAATACAGAATATTTGCAGGACTTTTGCAGAGTGATTTTTGCAAGAGGGAAGAAAGTATCGACAGCAGCTTACCTGGGAGAGCATGTGATATTTGCAGGCAGAGGAGAAGAGTTTTGCTCTCAGAGAGGGAGGGTGTGAAACAGAGAGGAGAGAGACAGAAATCTGTTCTAGAGGGACAAGCTGGCAAACTTTGGAAGGCTGCCTGGTCAAAGGAGAAAATTGGCAGTGTGAAAGGTGACCTGAAAGAAAGAGGATCATCTGGAGAACACTGAAGGGGGCAAGTTTTATCAGCAAGACTGATTGAGAAGGAATCAGTTGCGGATGTCCTGGAAAAGGAATCTCTCTCTGGAAACCAGCAAGAACCCTCCTGAGTGGTAACCATTTGACTGTTAAGCACCAAAGACTGGTGAACTTTGTTAATGCTAACTTCTGTGCACAGTACAAGAATTGCCTGTAACCAGTGAAATTGGACTGTGATGCAAAGAACTTTTCTAATCTTAAATATACTTTACACACACCTGCACTTAGAAATAAAAGGGGGGATTAAGTAGTTAGGTAGGTTAAGTAATAAGTTAAAGTTTAATTCTGTTTTCTTGTTCAAATATAATTAAAAACAACTTTTGTTTAAGTAACCCTGTGTTGTGGTGCATATCTATTGCTGCTGGTTTTGGGGATCCTCTGGACTCCGTAACATTTGAATCAGACAGAACTTTACCATAGTGTTTATTTCTCTGCTATGGTGAAATCTATTTTAATTGTTCTCAGAAGTCAATGTCTACAACAGTGGTTTTCAAACTGCCTCCCTAAACTTACATTTCACCTTAAGCAATCCCTATGCCATTGGTGCTCTGTGATTAGTAAAGGATTGCTTAAGGTGGTATGTGGGCGGAAAGAAAAAGTACCTCATTGACTCGCGATGATGCGCGCGGTTTCATAACCCCAAAGGAAATGGGCCAATGACAATTTTTCTCAAGCAAAATATTTCAGTAACAATTGGGTCTAGAGCAGTGGTTCTCAACTTTCCCTTCCCCCTCACATACCACCTTAAGCAATCCCTTACTAATGCCAGAGCACTGATGGCATAGGGATTGCTTAAGGTGGAATGTGAGTTTAGGGGGGCAGTTTAAAAACCACTGGTCTACATTACATTGCAAAAGCAATTGAGCAATGAAAAAACCTCACAGTCCAATTTTTAAAAACGTATCCCACAATTTGTCTGTCCAGGTACTTGGAAACAGCAATGATCATAGTCATCAAATAGAAAGATGTTTGAGTCAGGGTGACCTGACCTGGATCAGATTATCCCCTTGCTGATATGTAGCATATTAGTTCCCCACAGCAAAACAACCAACAATCCTACCAAGCCAAGGTGAGCAAATTGAGGATTCATGTGGTCTGAGGAACTGGATTCCAAAATGCTATTAATTAAGAACACTGATGGGGATGGCCCTAATTGCTATTCTGTTAGCTGTGGATGAACAGTAAACCGTCAGAACAATATTTTCCGTGCAGGCATTCTGCTGATATTTTGTTGAAATTATAACAAAAATTGAATGATTTCCATGAATCCACAAAGATTTTCCTTGTACAAATTGGAAAATTAGTTTTGTTACAATCTCCAAACCTGCAGAAATGGCCAATACTAAGTATTAACTAATTGGCCGCAGTTCATGGCACAAATCATGAAATTATTTTATTTTTAACACACAAATTTCTTGTCAGTCATTCAGGTTCAATTGATATTGTTGTTTCAGATAATCTTAACAGACTAGCATTGGATGGTTAATTTGTAAGGGGCAGGTAGCGAAGAATCCTGCTCCATTTATATCTGTCATAGAAGAATGAGTAGGGATTTTACCATGAATGAAACTCATTCATATCCAATAATGTCTGGCCTCACTCCAAACTCTAATGAGGCATAGCCAGCTGTGCAATAAAACATAAAACTCTGCAGACACTGTGGTTGAAGTAAAAACACTATGCTGGAGAAACTCCGCTGGTCAAACAGTGTCTTTTATAGAGCAAAGATAAAAACACATAACCAACATTTTGGGCATGAATCCTTCATCAAAGTATGGAAAAAGGTTGGCAGGCATTCAAATGGGCACTCTCCAGCCAGATCACATACATCAACTAACATCTGATTTTCCATCTGAGCACTCTCCAGCTGAATGGCATTTACATCAACTTTTCCACTTTCTCCTAACCTGGTCTCCCTTCTTTGCTTTCTTTCTCCAAGTTCTCCACCCACTCCCGCTCTATTCACCTAGACATCCCTCCTCTCATTGCTTACTGCTGTGCCCTCCATCCCTTCTCCACCTATTATCTCCTGCCTTTGCTACCATGCTTCTCCCCCCTTACCTTCTTATTCAGATGAAGGGCTCAAGCCCACAACATCGGTTGTGTATTTTTATCTTTGCTATAGAAAGGACACTGTTTGACCTGCTGAGTTGTTGCTGCATTGCCGTTAGCAAATCTGTCTGCCTTGCAGCAGGCAAAAAGAAATTTCATGTAATATGACACTGTTTTATTATTATGAATCTCGAATCTTGTGTTTTAACTCCTGCCGGATGTGCTTGAATCATGTGTCTTCCTCATCAGAACTGATGAAATCAGGTCTGTTATTTACTCTAAGAAAAATCATGATTTTATCAGACTGTTTTGGATTGGATTTACTGACACAGGTTTTGTTACATACCTTTTATCCTTTGGAGTTACCAACAACTTTTCTCTCCCCCCACCTATTCTCTCATCTTATCCCTCAGTTACCCTATGAACTGACCTTTCCAAGCACCTGAGTTCCCAAACTCCCTAACTTCAGAAGTCTTGGATAAAGACATGTATGGAAGATACACAAGCCCATCATTTTCAAGAAGCCTCTGACTTCTAATCAGCCAGAACAGTTATGGCCCATGTCTTCAACCCAGGTTCTTTCTCATCCACATTCCAATTCCACCCCATCTCCCAGCCATCTTTCTCTTCACCCAGCCTGGATCTTGGGCACATAATACCAATTCAATATTTCCTGAGAATGTGGGTGATGAGTTCATCCCTGAACCAATCTCTACAGCCACCATACAGTACATGTTTTACAGTTTTTAAGCCATTGCATGAAACCTGGTCTGTCTTTTCCCACTGAAAATAACAAATAACCCCTGTCTCCCAAACGTACAGCAGAAAGTTTTTATGATGATACCACCACTATTTTTTTTCAAAAATTTAATCTAGATTGCAATTAGTATTGAGACCATTAAACAGAAAACCAAAACAGATCAGTGAGTGGAAATACATTGTGATCCCGCAAAATTATTTTTTCCTAATGAGCTCGCATGTTAACCAACTCATCTGATTACATGAAACCAGTTGATCAAGTACAGTTTCTAGTCAATATCCAAGCACTTTTTATTTTATTGATGTTTTTACTGTGTTACCACATCATTTGAAGTAGTCAATTTGCACGAAATTGACATCTGATCTAACAATCAAAAAGAAACCATCTCAGCTGAAGCCAAGCATATCCTGTTAAGAACAAACAGAAGGCCATGTCCTAACTCTGCTACAAACCACTTGCCATTTGCAACCCAGATCCAAATTCTTTTACAGAGATGAAGCCAGTGTGTGAGCCTGGAGTCAAGTTTTTGCACCCACTATAAAACTGGCCCTTTCAAGCTTTGTGTTATCGTACTCCATACCACATGTGACTCTTTACATATTTCACACCAAATTTAATCTGAACTGTGCCCATCTATGTCATCCATTCTTTGTTAATTATACTTCCATATTTCAATCCGTAAATTTGGAAATGGTCACTTTAGGTTCCAGGACTAAATCTTAAATGCATGCCAGAAATCATACTGGTCAATGAAATGAACCAATCCCACTGGAGAAACATCCATTCAGCTTTTTAATTCCTCATCCAATTTTCCCTATTTCTTGACTTCCCTGATATTCCATTTTACACTGATGACTTTCTACAAGATTCATTAATATTAGAAATAGGTCTATAAATTCATCAACAACTAAGATATGTAAATTGTCAAAGTGCAAACAAGAACAGATAAATCCAGACAGGTAGGGGCCAGGTCTGGGTGGATTGTCAAGGAAGGAAGTTGATGGGCTAACTAGGAAAGGGAATGGCTTGTGAATTTCAATGAGATGTTGGACTAAGGGTCTGGCACTGGCCAATGAATTTACTCAAGAAGAAGGACCTTGCAGGTCAAGAGAGAAACAGATCAACATTTCTGGTCAATAAACCTTTATCAGAACTGAGATTGATGCTTGGCTGAGCATTGGTAAATCAGTGGAGCATGTTTGGACATTTCAGTGGAGAGGGTCAGAAGGTAAATGCCTTGCTATCAGGCACTGGATGTCCGATACCTTGGGGTCAGTCCATTGTGTGGGTATGAGTCTTTGTTTCCAGTAAATGGAGTAGGACATGCTCTTGCAAGCCCTTACATTATGCTGATGCAAGGCAACAGCTCTGATAAATCTGATTGGCCAGAACATTTTGGTAATAGGTATGCTTTAGAACTTTAACCAATCTTTCCTGACAGCATACCACAGGAAATTACATGATTACACACTTCTCTATTGTAGAAAATGGCAGAATCACACAGCTGTTATTTGCAACAGGAAGTACACAGTCAAATTTCCAGATTGACTTAATGACCCATTTCTTTCTGGAATTTTTGTCCAATCACCAACAGAAACCAAATGTGCAAGTCCATGCATGTGCAGAAGTTCACATGTATGTTTATTTTTTAAATTTCTTCATGAAATGGAAGGTTGCTGCTGAGGTTGCTATTTATTGTTCACCTCTAACAATTCAAAATTTGACCATTTTACAAAACAGTTACCCCTTTGGTCTCCGTATACCTGGTTGCTGTGTATACTCCATGTCCCAGTTTTCAGGGACCACCAAAAAGCCCATATAATCCATGTCCTAGTTTTCAGGGACCACCAAAAAGCCCATATAATCCATGTCCTGGTTTTCAGGGACCACCAAAAAGCCCATATAATCCATGTCCTAGTTTTCAGGGACCACCAACAAGTGCATATACTCCATGTCCTAGTTTTCAGGGACCACCAAAAAGCCCATATACTCCATGTCCCAGTTTTCAGGGACCACCAAAAAGCCCATATAATCCATGTCCTGGTTTTCAGGGACCACCAAAAAGCCCATATAATCCATGTCCTAGTTTTCAGGGACCACCAACAAGTGCATATACTCCATGTCCTAGTTTTCAGGGACCACCAAAAAGCCCATATACTCCATGTCCCAGTTTTCAGGGACCACCAAAAAGCCCATATAATCCATGTCCTAGTTTTCAGGGACCACCAACAAGTGCATATACTCCATGTCCTAGTTTTCAGGAACCAGAAACAAGCGCATATACTCCATGTCTTAGTTTTCAAGGACCAGAAACAAGTGCATATACTCCATGTCCTAGTTTTCAGGAACCAGAAACAAGCGCATATACTCCATGTCTTAGTTTTCAAGGACCAGAAACAAGTGCATATACTCCATGTCCTAGTTTTCAGGGACCACCAACAAGTGCATATACTCCGTGTCCTGGTTTTTTCAGTGACCACCAACAAGCGCATATACTCTGTGTCTCAGTTTTTAGGGACCATCAAGGACATATACTCCATGTCCTGCTGTTTAGAGACTGCTAACAAGCACATATACTCCATGTATCCATTTTCTGGTACTGGTTTTATACTCAAACAGCAGCAGGTTCATACTGGTGTTGTACTGTAGTTTACCGATTGGCCCATTCTGGAGTATATATTATGAAAGGTTAAAAATGGCCAGAGTCAAAATGGTTAAGAGTCAACTACAGATATGTGCCGTTTAACATCCTGATAAGTTCCATGAAACTGGGCGTTATGCGATGTGGACATTATGTGAACACCATATTACTATACATGGAGGTACTTAACAAAACTATATGGCATACTGAACTGACGCTAAATTAAACTATTTTTTTCACTTTTTAAACTTTTATATCCTATATTGTGCACAATTTAACAAAGAGGGTCAGGATCATCCACATCACTGTTCTCTCATAGTGTTCCACTGGAACACTGAGTTTCAGGTGGACTAACCGCCATTGATTAACTGTCACTCTGTAATGTCTGAAGGACATGGCTGAAGGTCTACTTGGGGAGATGTCGGCTTCTTCAGGAATATGAATATGTTTGTCTAGTTTGCTTTTTCTTTTCTTCATAAATTTCTTTATATGAAGAAAACACTGCATGAGTATTCATCTCTATCAGTGAGAAGCATTCAGTCTTTGGGTCCATCTCTTCAGCAAGCTATTATGGTCTGCAAATAATTTGGCTCACCCCTTAACAGTGAACTTCTTCTGCACCTGTTCTTCTCCTTCTACATTTTCCTTTTCCCTTGCCTTATCTTCAGTATATTCACTCTTGCTCTAACTCCAGCAACTCTTCCTTTGTTAGTTCCTCAGAAACCACCTCTAGGAATTTTCTTTTTTTTTCTCGAAATTTATTTATAGTATCTCCATACATTCATTTCAAATTGACTTAGTATAATATTACATAATAGATCCTAAATAATTTTCAAATTTTCACCCCCACCCACCTCCCCTAACCCCTTAGGAAACCACCTTGTGGTGGTTAATTCCCAAAAACCCAAATGGGTGTGGTATAAACCACAAGTGGTATATGATTTTCGCGAGCAGAAGTACCACCCCCTCCCCCCCTCCCCCCCCAGGCAGACAAAATACACGTATAAACCGAAAAATCATCATTTCTTATATCCATAAAACCCCGGTCTATCAATTTAACCAATCTTATTCATAAACTCTTTTCTTTGAAAATCCAAACTTGATATTAAATTTTGCACCCTTTCCACCCTCCCAACACTGAGTTAAACATTGTTTACAATCAATAAAAGTTTTTTTTTTAAATTTTTTTTTTCAAGTCTTCCTGAATTTCATCCACTGAATTAAAACACCTCTGAACATCCCAGTTCAACACCGAATCTTCCATTCTTCTCAATCTCAAGTTGAATTTGTAGCTTACTTTCAAAAAAAGTTTTTTTCAAATCTTTTAAAATTTTCTTGAACATAATTCCTTCGGTCTTGATCTTCTAAAGCATCAATGTTATTCATAAGTTCTTTCTTCTGTGTTTCCCAATTTAATACCAAATTTTCCACTTTGTCAATCTTCTCAATGTTAAGTTGAAATTATTGTTTATTTTCAAGAAAAACTTATTCAAAATTTTTAACTCTTCTTGGACATTGCTCCTTCGACTTTAATTTTATAAATCATCAATCTTGTTCATAGTTTCTTTCTACTGAATTTCCAAATTTAATAATAAAGTTTCCGTTTTTTCCAATTTTCTCAATATTAAACTGATCTTGTTGTTTAGTTTAAAAAAAAACCTTTTCAAAACTATTAAAATCTGTTTGCAATGTGTGCACACTCACAGATAATAAATTCACTCTTCCAATATTCCATCCAAAAAAAAATCACTGATAAACCTTATTGCAGGTCAAGGAGTTTATCTTCAGAAAATATTTCAAATATTTCAAATCAACATTCGTCGCCATCTTTCAAAAAGGAGTCCGAAATCAACTTTAATAAGTTCTGTTCTTGAGAAAATTCCAGCACCAACTCCGGCTCTGTCTGGGCAAATAGGTCAAATTTCTTCCAAAGTCAAAGAATGTAATTTTGTTCTGTATTTTGTAAGGTAAAACATCATGAGATGGGAATGTGTAGGGAGTTACCCTGTACAAGGCTGTAACAAGAAGGGGAGGTGTCCTTGTACTCCTGTTAGGTAAAACATCATGAGATGGGAATGTACGGGGCAGTAACAAGATGTGAATGCATCCTTGTACTTACAAGATAAGAGAGACATTGATGGATTGAGAGGCAGGAAGCTAGCAGGGAAAGGATAGCAACAGTTTTAGTCATTGGACAAGTAATGATATGATGATGTTCTAAGCACATATCCAAGGGTATAAAAAATCACCATTTTGCTGATAACGGCAGAATGCATTCTCCGACTAACATGGTTGGTCGCAAGTGTTACAATCCGGTAATAAAGAACAAAGAACCCTGATTTCGACTCAGCCTGGTGTTTGTCTCACTCATTCATGAACAAAGCAGACCTAACAATTTATAGATAATAAATTCATCCTTCCGATATTCCATTCAAAAAAAATCACTAATAAACTTTAATGCTATCTGAATTTTTAAAACTCACGGGCAACCAATGCCAATTACTGCAATTTATCTTCATAAAACATTTCAAATCAATATTCATCACCATCTTTCAGAGGGGTGTCCAAGACCAGCTTATCCGACAGTCCAATTAATGAGCTCCGTTCTTAAGAAAATTCCAGCCTTGACTCCGTGGTTCTGTCTGGGCAAGTAGGCCGAGTTTCTTCCAAAGTCGGAGAGTGTAGTTTTGTTCTGTATTTGAACTCTATTTTCCTTAATCTTTGTTGCCATTTTAAACATCTTTCAAAGGGGTGTCCAAGGCCAGCTTATCCGACAGTCCAATTAATGAGCTCCGTTCTTAAGAAAATTCCAGCCTTGACTCCGTGGTTCTGTCTGGGCAAGTAGGCCGAGTTTCTTCCAAAGTCGGAGAGTGTAGTTTTGTTCTGTATTTGAACTCTATTTTCCTTAATCTAGGAATTTTCAATGTCCTCATCACCTGTGTCAAGGTTCAGGTTGTTGTTTCCCATGTCCACAATAGCTTTATTAATCCTTTCAATCTCATCATCTTTTTCACATCCCTTAAAGTCATGCACATACTGCTTCAGTATTTTTTTTTTCCAATCATGCACTCTTGGGTCACATCATCCCAGGCCCAAGCAAGGTTCCTTATGCAGTGGAAAATATATTCCTTCCAGAACTATATCAGTGTCTTGTCAGTATCATTAGTTGTACCAACAGCCTGAGCAAAAGTCCTGCTCAGGTAATAGGCCTTGAATGCTTCAATAACCTTGGTCCATTGGCTGGATTAAAGAGGTGGTGTTTGATGGGAGGAGCACCACTTTGATGTTGAAAATCTTGAAAGGTATGCCTTCTTCCAAGCAGTACTTCTCCATTTCACTGGAATGGAAATCGAGAAGGGCATCCTGAAACATCTTTTGTGCCATCCAGGACTTTTTATTGCTCCTGTAATAAACTGGGAGGGTGTGTTTGTTAATGTTCTTGAAAGCCCTGGGGTTTTCACTACCTCAAATAGGAAAAGGCTTTAACTTGTAGCCAACAACATTCCCTCCTCACAACTGTCACTCTGTCTTTAAAAGCCTTAAAGCCTGTCATTGATTTGACCTCCTTTTAGATGAAGGTCCTTTCAGCCATTCACTTCCAGAATAAGGAGGTTTTGTCCACATTAAAATTTTGCCGGGGCAAATAACCTCCCTCCACAATCTGTTTATCTGTTCTCAATAAATTCTTCTATTGCCTTTGCATGAACACTTGCAGATTCACTGCTCACGTTCACATTATGCAGCAAGAAATATTGTTTGAAGCTTTTGAACCATCCAGAGCTAGCACTAAAATCGATATTGTAGTCTGGTCTTGCTTTTTCTTTAGGCATCTGGAACAAGCTTCATGCCTTAGCAGTGATTGTTAACATTCCGACAGGGATTGGCTTTTGTGTTTGGTTCTCAATCCACGTCATTAGTAATTTCTCCACATCTGATATAGATCCCTTTCGCATTTTCATTAGCCTTGTAGCTTTCAGTGGAGCCGATCCTTTAACAGCTCGGAGAATTTTTTTCTTTGTTTTTGAGGATCGTCGTGATTGTCAAGTGTGACGTGCCTAAATTGTGAGCAAGGGCATTCACTGTTTTCCCACCTTTGTGTCGTTTAATAACCTTTTATTTCACTTCCAAAGCAATACTTCTCATTTTCCTCTTGCTGCTGCTATCACTAGCACTGGTCTTGCTGTGTAAGGGAGCCATGATAGAGAGAAAGTAGAGTTACCAATACAGTACAGTATACCTACATACATACAGTAGGTGTTTGCTATGTGTTGCATCCGGGAAGTTGCTGCGTACATCTGGTTACATCCACTATGTCCCGTTCTCACGTTCTCCGATTGGGATTTCTGACTAAAATTCAATATATCCCTATCGGACCGTAGATGACGACTGTATATGACATCAGACATTGCCTGAACGGGCATTAAGCGACGCACACCTATACACAGAATGGGCGAATTATATACAGGCTAAACTAGATGTGAATGGAAGATATCCTTCTCTGAAATACTAGCTTTCCACTGTGACTAGTCATTTTTATTCCAGTTTAATTTACTCCTCAGTAGCCAGGCAGGGATTCAAATTTGTGTCTCCAGGTCAGATGAAATAAAGTTCTTGAATTAGAACCTGCCTATCTTATCGGAGCCCAAGGAAACCCAACCAGATGTATGGTGTCAGCATTTTTGTAAGTTAGGTTGGGGTCAGAATTTTGTAAGCAAACTGCCTACTTTGAGTACTCTCCAGAACTAACCAGTGTGCTGCTGTAACCTTATTGTGTGTATATTTACGTAAGTGTACATTTGTATGCATTGCAAGTATACAGTTATTTATGCATGCATGCATGTGTGAAAATCTTTAATGAACAGCCAGA
This sequence comes from Narcine bancroftii, assembly GCF_036971445.1. Taxonomy (NCBI): domain Eukaryota; kingdom Metazoa; phylum Chordata; class Chondrichthyes; order Torpediniformes; family Narcinidae; genus Narcine; species Narcine bancroftii. The sequence goes on from NC_091475.1 coordinate 84,398,210, forward strand.
GGTGCAATATTATGGAAGTTTGTCCAGAAAAGGTAAAACCTTGGGAATTCTTATCCAATTGTATGCAGAATTTTCATTTTTCTAGTTCTTTAACAGAGCTGATCTGTGTAAAGCAGACATTGTGCAAGGTCAAAAATAAAAGTGGATTTATTTCATCACATTTTTTTATTTCACAGCTTGTCCAACCTGGTGAGACTTTCATGGAAATTCCACTTTTCCCTTCCTACCATCTGACTAAGCTCTTAGTAATCTGCTCCAGAAACAGGGGACAATTTTCTAACCTTTGGAGTCCATTTCCAAGCTCACTCTTGGTTCCCTGGACAATAAACAGCAATGAAAAAAAAGTGCTCAGCTGACAGAAAGATTGATCACAGTGATGTTCAGGTCAGAGTGCAATAATCAACACCATTTCCTTTCATGCAGCAACATGGCTAGTTATTGTAAGAATGGTCATACATTAACAGACTCAAAGGTAGTTCTGGTGGTCAGCTTGCCAGAGCGTGGCCCATGGGGTGTACTGTGAACATTTTTTAAAAATACTATACACAGTAAAGAGTCTGCCTTCCATCAGTGACAAAGAATTTGATGTTGCACACACTGTAGGGAGCTCCATTTGTGTTGAACGGAGAAAGGGCTTATTGCAGAGGTAGCAAAGGCTACACAAGTTGGAGACCGACAAGAGGGATTCCTGTGGAAAATGCAAAGTTCGGCTATGGCAGAAGCCCTGACGCCAAATATCTGCTTGATTCAGTATTCCTAATGCAGTTCTATTGCTCAAAGGAGTTTTCTCAACAATGGAATATACGAGAGAATGCATGGTGAAGAACAAAAGTGAACACTGTTCAACTCTCCTTCAGTAGCTTGCTTGCATGTTTCTGTGACAGTCATATTAATGAATCATGGTCAACATCAACAAGTCTTATTAATAACATACCTACTTCCATAAAATGGAATGATTTCACTCATATATTTTCAGACTGGGCAAATGGGTAATTTTTCTACTAGACAGTGATCAGGCAAAATATGTTTGGTTAATCATGTGTTTGGTGCATTCCCTCGCTGCACCTTCAACGCTATCTGAGATTGTTTTTGCACATAGACTTATGGTTACATTTGAGATGAGTTTGGAACAGCTTGTCATGACATCATTTATGCCTCTATTTCCACTTTTACAATGTTACCCAATGGCCTCTGCAAGGCACTTCAGGTGTCAGATGGAATCTGGTCTACGAGCCTAGGTGAGTACATCCCCAATATTCCTTAAGAAGATTTATCATCATCCAGGACAAAGCATGATATTCCATAAACCACGAAAATCATTCAAACCCTCCGCCATCAGTATACTGTGACTACTGGGTATTCCATCTATAAAATGACCAGATCACACTGACAAATCCATTACTCGGCAGCCAAATGACAAGGGTAGCACCTAGCAGGTAAATGAAAAAAAAAACACCTGCAGGTTCCCCTCCAAGTCACTTCCATCTTAACAGTAAATACATCCCCTATCCTTCACAGTTGATGATTGTGAATACATGAACTCCATACTTAACAATGCAGTGAATGAATCTTCACAAGAAAGGTTGAAGCAGTTCAAAATGCAGGGCAACTAGGTTTAGGACATAGAAACATAGAAGATAGGAGCAGGAGTAGGTCATTCGACCCTTCGAGCCTGCTCCGCCATTCAACGAGATCATGGCTGATCTTAAAGTTCAGTACCCCGTCCCCGCCTTCTCTCCGTAACCTTTAATACCCTTATACTGAAGAAATATATCTAATTCCTTCTTAAATAGATTTAATGAACCTGCCTCTACTGCCCTCTGTGGCAATGAATTCAACAGATTCACCACCCTCTGGGTAAAGAAATTCCTCCTCATCTCGGTCCTAAATGGTTTGCCTATTATCCTCAAACCATGGCCCCGGGTTCTGGATTTTCCCATCATTGGAAACATCCCATCTGCATCCATTCTGTCCAGTCCTGCCAGAATCTTATCTGTCTCTATGAGATCCCCTCTCAACCTTCTAAACTCCAGCGAGTACAATCCCAATTTGCGCAATCTTTCCTCATAAGTCATTCCTGCCATTCCAGGTATCAGCCTGGTGTATCGCCTCTGCACTCCCTCCATTGCAAGAACATCCTTCCTTAGATAAGGTGACCAAAACTGCACACAATACTCCAGGTGGGGTCTCACCAAGGCCCTGTACAGCTGCAGTAAGGTATCCTTGTTCCTATACTCAAACCCTCTTGATATGAAGGCCAACATACCATTTGCCTTTTTAACCGCCTGCTGTACCTGCATGCTCGCCTTCAGAGACTGGTGTACAAGTACCCCTAGTTCTCTCTGCACTTCCCCATGCCCAGATCTTGAAAATTACATCAATTAAAAAATAAATTCTGCTGCTAAAAGAGTGCTTTTGCTACCTCTAAATATCTCCCATTCTCCTGACTCTTCTCCCTCAACCTCTCCTCGTATACATGATGATATCTCAGTCTTTGTGTTTCATCATTGATAAGTGTAGGCATGTATTAAGCAGCTTCTAACATTTGAAGTTTATTGCCTTCAAAACCCAATTGTCCTGGAATATTTGTCACATTAAGCATCCACCATTGGCATTTGGATCTTCACTTGAGGAGTGTAATTCCCTCCCCACACATCTCTCTACATTTCCCTCTTCCTCTAAAAGTCTGGTTTGACTGCAGTCTTTCTTATCTGCCTTTTGTGAACCTTAATGGTCTTCTTTAAAGTTGTGAAAAGAGATGCATCCAATGTTGTTCTCCTCATGTCCCGAGTCATGTATTTGCATTGATGGGTACAATAACATCAATGAGAGCTGGGTTGGTGGGCAGCAGATTCCAAAAGGCTGTGCCATCGACAACTTCTATTGTGGAATACTTAAGATGGTCTGTGAGTGAATAAAGGTTGAGAACCACTGTGTTATTTTAGTCCAAGTGAAAGTTGAATTAATGTCAAACTTTTGTAGCTGTCAGCATGGTTAAACCATGGCGGTCAATGAACATACACTATTATAAAATGGACATTTTTAATTGCAGTACCTGGTGGGAATATTTTTCCCTGGCCAGGACTTAGCTTTATGTGCAAATGTATCTTTTTTGAATGGGAAAATGGAAATTCTGACATTTTAATTCATATTTACTAAAAGGAAATAAGGAGTATTTTTTAAGTTTGCAGAGTTAATATGTTTGCTTTCTCAAAATATAATTATGAAGCACATGTTCAAGGTAATTATTGAGTTTGAATTGATATCTGATCAAGGACAAAGTGAACAAAATATCATCTACAATTGTCAAGCTAAATATTGATGAGAGAAATGGAATTCATTATCAATAAGTAAAAGACAGGTGGAATACCTGAAGACTGGAGAGTGGCTAATGCTCTGCATTTATTTTTTTTAAATTGAAAGAGCAAGCAAGGAAATTACAGGCTAGAGAGCTTTACATCAATATAGGTAAGTTAGGGGATGGATTCTGAGAGACAGGATGGACTTGCTTTTGGAAAGACAAAGATTGATTGGGGATTGTCAGCAAGGGATCGTGCCTCACAAACTTGATTGAATCTTTTGAAATGGTGACCAAGAAAATTGATGACAGTTGGGTGATAGACATTATCTACGTAGACTTTAGCTAGGCCTTAGGCAAAATCCTACATGATTGGCTTGCCAAGGAGGTCAGATCACATAGGATCTAGGGTGATCTGGCCAACTAAATACAGAATTGACTTGATGGTGGGAGACTGAGGGAGGAGGTGGACAGTTGTTACTCAGGTTTGTGGTCTGTGACCAGTGTTGTGCTGCAGGGATTGTGCTTGGTCTATTGTTGTTGCCATCTACATCAATGACTTTGTTGACAATGTAGGTAGCATGGTTAATATGTTTTGTGGATTACACCAAAATTGGTAGTATAGTCGACAGTGAAAAACGTTATCTTAAATTACAAGATCTAGACCAGTCATTCCCAAAGTGGGTGGTGCTGTCCCCCTGGAGCTATGGAAATATCCAAGGGGGTGCTGAGGTAAAAGGGGACAGAAAGAGAGTGGTGAGGAAAAAGTGGGGAGGGGGTCCAAATGTTTGTATGTTGATATTGTGGTCTGGTCAGGACATGCGGCCCAACGCAAGACAGATCAGACAGCAGATGCCGTGGGGATTGGGGATCATTTCATTTTCAAGCCAAGGCTCTAGGTTTGTAAGCATTGCAACTGCTCTTCAGCCAGAGATGGTGACTGACTGAGATGGGACCGCTCAAGATGGGACTGCTTGGGACAGTGACTGACCGCCCTGGATGGTAATTGCCCAGGGTGGTGATGGTTGGAGATGGTGACTGGCAGACACAGGGCTGCTCGGGATGGGATCGCTTGGGATTGTGACCATTTGGGATGGCAACCGCTCAGTATGTCAACCGACTGCCCGGGACTGTGACTGTTCAGGATGGTGACTGCTGGGACAGTCACTGTCCACCTGGGATGGTGACTGCCCAGGACTGTAACTGCTCTGGACAGTGACTGACCACATAGGATGGTGATTGACTGCCCAGGATGGTGACTGATCACCCAGGTCGATGACTGACCAGGACAGTGACTGCCCAAGGCTGCAACAACTGACGGAAAGGCAAGTGGACTCCCCTATCGACCTGTACTGTTTCTATAATCAGCGATGGGATACAGAAACCCACTAAATCCGCCCCCCATGCACTTCAAGGAAATGCCATGAACAACGGTCATTAACGGCTATGGCGATTATGCAAGGTGTTGCACGTTGATGGTTAAGCCGGAAAGAACTTACACAGTGAATGATGGGGCCCTGAAAATTGTTGTAGAAAAAACAGGGGTAGAGGTATATAGTTCAATGAAAGTGGAAAAGCAAGTAGACAGGGTAATGAAGAAGGCATTTGTCATCCCCTGCTTTTAACCATCTGGGAACTGAGTACAAGAACAGGTACATCATGTTACAACTATTGCAAGATGCTGGTGAAACCAGACTTGGAGAATTGTGTGAATCTTTGGACACAGTTTGAGGAAAGATTTTTAAAAAGCTGGAAAGAATGCAGAAAAGATTCATGAGAAAATTACCAATATTGCTATGGTTAAATTATAAGAAGAGGCTGGATAGGCTGGGATTTTTCTCAATTAAGTGTCGGAGGCAAAAGGGGGAGGGTGTGGTTGTAGAGTTTTATAAAATCATGAGCGGCATGGATAAGGTAAAAAGTCATATCCATTTCCCAGAAGAGGAGATTCTAAAACTAGAGGGTAATGAGAGGTGAAAGTGGAAACATTAAAAAGGGACCTCAAGGCACCTTCTTCACACAGAGAGGATATGTAGTGGTACTTCCTTGTTCTGGTCATCAAATCAGAAGCAGAAGGCATTGAGTTCATATGGGAACGAAGCTTGGCTGTCTTCTACAGGATTTGGTTTTGTAGCAGGTTATGTCATCTAGGCCCTGCTAGAGCTGTCAGGTATTCTTCGTTGTTTCCATTTTAGTTCGGAGTTTCCACTTCGCCCCGGAGATGGCTTTTTTATAAGTCGTACCTGCTCCTTGTGCAGTGATCTGGATCTCGGACTTAAATATTTGTGATTTGGCTTGGGTAGGTAGTGTTTTGGGTCCAAGCATGAACTCAGACAGTTTGCTTACTGACAGTAATGGTCAGAAACTGCAAGAACTATTTTATAATAATATTTTTAAACATTATTATAGAGATTTAAAGTTTTAAAAATTGAATTTAGTCCTGAACCAGTTTAAAACATGAACAGAGACATTTAGATTTTTAGATATTAAGCAAATCAAGGCATTAGTGCAAGGAAGTTGAACTGACGTAAAACAATTAACAAAGACCTTATTGAATGGCAGCACAGAAATGAGTGGTCTGCTTCTGCCTCTATTTCTTGAATTCTTATGCAATTAAAAACATTAGCACAGAGTCAGGTGGAACAGTTAGCGTAGTTGCTACAGCGCCGGCTGTCACGACAGGTTTCAAATCCTGTGCTGTCTGCAAGGAGTTTGTACGTTCTTCCCATGTCTGTGTGGGTTTCCTCCAGGTGCTCTTGCTTCCTCCCACCCTTCAAAACATACCTGGAGTGTAGGTCAATCAGGTGTAATTGGGTGGCACGGGCTCATGGGCCGAAAGGGCCTGTTAATGTGCTGCACATCTACATTTTAAACACCTTCACTACACTTATCCATTTCCCATTTAAATCAATGGGTTGTAGCTCTTATCCCAATCTTTCTCAATGTAAAGCTCAAAAGTGAGTGTCAAAGTACATCTGTTCCTTCTCTCTGACGTTCTCCCCGTGTCTATGTGGGTTTCCTCCATGTGGTCCGTTTTCCTTCCACCCTTCAAAACATACCGGGAGTGTAGATAAATAGGGTGTAAATTGGGCGGCACGGACTTGAGGGCCAAAATGGCCTGTTACTGTGCTGTATGTCTAAATTTTAATTTAAAAATAAGAAAATAGTTGCAGGCGTAGGACACTCGGCCCTTCAAACCTGCTGTTCAATATGATCATGGCTGCTCTGCCCCAAGTCTCACTTACCTTTCTGCCTCATTTCCCCTCAATTTCCTGATTTTATCCATCTCCACTTATCCATCTCCATTGTAAATACCCCCACTGATCTAGCTTCTGCACTCATCCAAAGCAGAGAATCCAAAAATTCACCACCCTCTTCGAGAACATTTTCCTATGCATCTCAGCTTTAAAAAAGAATCTCAGGGTTGCATGTGATGTTATGTTTGCTTCATTGACCATTGCTGCTCTCTCCACTACAATAGTAAGGATCTTCCAGTTGTCAGCTACTTCACTTCCACTTCCCATCTGCCATGGCCTAATGTACTGCCAGGTTGAGGGCATGTGTAAGTTGATGAACTAACATGTTGTACTCTATCTCGGTAGTCTTCCACCAGATTGCATTAATATCAATTTCTCCCATTTCTGGTGGCCCCCTCCTGTTCCCAACCTGCTTTCCCTTACCTTTCAGGTCCCATTTCTCCTTCTCTTACCCTTCCTACCTACTTGTCACTTAGACCTACTTTTGGTGATGGTCCCTGAGGACTTTTCTCACAGTTTATGTGCCCACTTCCTTATGAGGCAGTCAAGTTTAGTTGGCTTCTTCCATACTTATTTCCTACCAACTACAACTATTTTATGATATCAGTCTGTGACCTCCCTTAAATGTGCTGTGGCTCCCAGGTGGCCCATTTGGCCCCCATTGAGAATGGAGGATTTACACCTTATCAGAGTGCATCTTTCTCAGCCCTCTGTCCCTTCCCCCATCATCTCTTAGGTTCTTCCCACCTGTATTCACCTATCACCTGCAAGTCTGTCCTCCTCCAGCACATTACCATCACCACCCCCCACCCCCAGCCTATGTTTACTTGGCCATCTGCCTGCTTCTTGCTATTTCTGGTGGATGTTTTTGGCCTAAAACATTCACTGTCTATTGCTGGACTTGCTGAGCTCCTACAGCACTTTGTGTGTTGGTCTAATGCTACTACAGTAAAATCCCTGGTATCTGGCACCTAGAGGGATTGTTATATGCCGAATAAGTGAGTTTTCTGCTTGCTTGAGACTTACTCTTTTAATACCTAACTAATACACCTGCATTAAGAATAAGCACTTTAAAAGACAAAATTCTATACTGTACTTATACTGAATAAACTTTGCAATAACACATAAATCTTAAAGCATTTTACTTTATTTTCGGCCACATTCTTTGAAAACGTTTAACCATCGCTGCGTCTGCAGGTTCCTCCCCATCCAGGAAGCCACACAAAAAATGAACAATAACATTATAGATAATTAGCCCCCCTTCCCCAAGTTTACACTTAAAGCCTTAATAATATACTAATGAAAATAAAGACTCTTTTTAAGCAGGGATAAGGAGACACTTTAAGCGTGTCACCCAGATAGTGAGTGTCATCAACCAGCTCTTCAGGCTGGACAACACTATTTTATTCAAAAACAATTTTATTCATACTTTATTCAAACAGCTGCTATGAGCAAAGCACGACCAGAACACTCTACTGGCTGAAAAATTGCTCCTATCTTCACCGAAGGTTTATGTGTTACTTCAGAGAACATTTACTGTTACAATTTTAAATTTTTAATCTACATTTTTATTTATTCTTTATTTCAATTTATTTATGTATTTGTTTGTTTTCCATTAATATTTTTTGGCTGGTTGCTTGAAGTTTCCGGTTGTTTGAATTCTAGATAACAGGGGTTTCTAAATAAGGGAGCCTAAATTGTGCATCACAGAGAACCATCGCATTGATGTTCTGTTACAGCTGGAGAAGGAACTCAGGTGTCTTGAAATCTCTCCTTTGGCTTGTGTTGGACCTATGTTTGGCTAAAGGAACCACCAGCAATCGGTCAATGCCATTTATCCTAAACCTATGAAATATACAAGAGTAGGAGCATGTCTAAAGAAAATATGAAAACTTGAGAGTTGTCAGTTTCAAACAAATCCATCACTCTCCATTTGTCTGGAGTGACCTTCTATCAGACAGGGACCAAATACTCTTAATAACTATGTGAAATGTTTCAATGTCTTGGTTGAATACTTGTGTAAAAAGCATATGACTTTTGCAGTGAGTAAAATAGCTTTTCTTGATCAACTTGATCATGAGTTTATTGTCATATACATGTGCACCAAAATTCTTACTTGTTACCATTGAACAGATACAGATACAGGTGAAAAACTATGAGTAGCAAATTATTGAATTAAAAGTGACAATAAATACATAAGTGACAATGCAGTCCATAAATAGTGTAACAAGAAGAGGTTCAAGAGTCTGAAAACTTTTGGAGAAAACTGTTCTTGAACTTGAAAGTGTTGGTTTTCAGACTTCTGTACCTTTTGCCTGAAAGTAGCAGTGGGAAGAGGTTGCGAGAAGAGTATTTCCCTCTTGAATATACACAGTGTCATTTTCTCCCCTTTCCCCCCTCCCTTCCCTCACTCCTTCCCACCCCCTCCTTACCCACTAAATGTTCAACATATACAATACAATAAACCAATTAAACAATGTCATCACACAATGAAAATAAACAAGAAAATTGTGTCATCTACTTTTACACACTGGGTCAGTTCATTTCGTCTTCTTCTCCTTCTGTCATTTTAGGGGGTGGAGGTCCGCGGTAGGACTTCTCTGTTGTGTTCCATGTACGGTTCCCAAATATGTTCGAATACTGTGATGTTATTTCTTAAATTTTTTAAGAAAAAAATATTTCTTATTTTTTCCAATGGAATACATTTATTCATTTCTATGTACCATTGCTATCTTCTGATTTCCAGGTTGACATTATACATTTTTTTGCTACAGCTAAGGCTATCATAATAAATCTTTTTTGTACTCCATCCAAATCGAGGCCAAGTTCTTTACTTCTTATATTACTTAGAAGAAAGATCTCTAGATTTTTTGGTATATTGCTTTTTGTGATTTTATTTAATACCTGATTTAGATCTTCCCAAAATATTTCTCACATGCCTAAATTGCATGTACTGCTGCTCCCATTTCCTTCTTACAGCGAAAACATCTGTCTAATACTGTTGGGTCCCATTTATTTAACTTTTGGGGTGTGATGTATAGCCTGTGTAACCAAATATATTGTATCACGCGTAACCTCATGTTTATTGTATTTCTCATAGTTCCGGAGCATAGCTTTTCCCATTTTCCATTTTTTATCTTTATGTTTAGATCTTGTTCCCACTTTTGTTTGGGTTTACAGGTTATTTCATCATTCTCTTTCTCTTGCAGTTTGATGTACATGTTTGTTATAAATCTTTTAATTATCATTGTGTCTGTAATCACATATTCAAAGCTGCTTCTTTCTGGTAACCTCAGCCTACTTCCCAATTTGTCCTTCAAGTAGGTTTTCAGTTGGTAGTATGCAAACATTGTACCATGAGTTATATCATATTTGTACTTCATTTGTTCAAAAGATAATAAATTATTTCCCAAAAAACAATTTTCTATTCTTTTGATCCCTTTTCTCTCCCATTCTCTAAAGGAAAGGTTATCTATTGTGAAAGGGATTGCATCAATAATAATTTTGGTAGTTGGTAATTTGTTTTTTTTCCTTTCTACGTGAATCTTCTTCCAAATGTTGAGCAGATGGTGCAGTACTGGTGAACTTCTATGTTGCACCAGTTTTTCATCCCACTTATAAAGTATATGTTCTGGTACCTTCTCCCCTATTTTATCTAGTTTTAATCTGGTCCAATCTGGTTTTTCCCTTGTTTGATAAAAATCTGATAGATATCTTAATTGTGCTGCTCTATAATAGTTCTTAACGTTTGGTAGTTGTAAGCCCCCTTGTTTGTACCATTCTATTAATTTATCTAGTGCTATTCTCAGTTTCCCCCCTTTCCATAAGAATTTCCTTATTATTTTCTTTAGCTCATTGAAAAATTTCTCTGTTAAGGAAATTGGTAACGATTGAAATTGGTATTGTATCCTTAGGAAGATATTCATTTTAATGCAATTTACTCTTCTTATCAGTGTTAATGGTAAATCTTTCCAATGTTCTAAGTCATCTTGTAATTTCTTCATGAATGTCTGATAATTTAACTTGTATTATTATCTAGTCTAATACCTAGGTATCAGATTGATTGTGTTTGCCATTTAAATGGTGATTCTTTCTTAAACTTTATGAAATCCGCATTATTCAATGGCATTGCTTCACTTTTATTTGCGTTGATCTTGTACCCTGATATTTCTCCATATTCCTTCAATTTCTTATGTAATTCTTTTATTGATAATTCTGGTTCTGTAAAGTATACTATGATGTCATCAGGAAATAGACTGATTTTATATTCCTTCTCTTTTATTTTTATCCCTTTTATTTTATTTTCTGTTCTTATCAGTTCTGCCAAGGGTTCTATAGCTAAGGCGAACAGTGAGGGAGATAGTGGACATCCCTGCCTAGTTGACCTACTTAATTTAAATTGGTTCGATACATATCCATTTACTGTCACCTTCACCAATGGTCTCTTATATAATGCTTTAATCCAATTAATATATTTCTCTGGTAGGTTGAACCTCTGTAGTACTTTGAATAAATAATTCCATTCTACCCTGTCAAAGGCTTTCTCTGCGTCTAAAGCAACCGCCACTGTTGGTGTCTTATTTCCTTGTACTGCATGGATTAAGTTAATGAACTTACAGATATTGTCCATTGTTCGTCTTTTCTTAATAATTCCAGTTTGATCTAGTTTTACTATTTTTGGTACACAGTCGGCCAGTCTGTTTGCTAATAGTTTTGTGTAGAGCTCGTCGAAAGAATCAAAGACTTGTTGATCCAAACCAAGGCTTTTATTAGCAAAAGACAGGAGCTCTTCACAGGTGGCCGACCAGTCCAGAATGATCCGACCTGGCTAGGGACACAACCCTTTAAATAGCTCTCAGCCAATCGCTGTAAGCACAGTCTAGATACTGTAACTATATACACTATATACATTGGTGATAGATCTGTACTATCACATTTTGCTATTATCTTATAATCTGAGTTAAGTAGAGTTATTGGTCTATACGATGCTGGTGTTTGTGGATCTTTCCCCGTTTTTGGTATTACTGTAATTATAGCTGTTTTTCATGAATCTGGTATGTTTTGTGTTTCTTCAATCTGGTTCATTACTTCCAGCAGAGGAGGAATTAATAAGTCTTTAAATGTTTTATAGAATTCTATTGGGAGTCCGTCTTCTCCAGGCGTTTTATTGTTCGGTAGCTTTTTTAATATATCCTGTACTTCCTCCATTTCAAATGGTTTTATCAATTTGTTTTGCTCCTCTTGTTGCAATTTTGGTAGTTCAATTTTGGCTAGAAACTCATCTATTTTGTCTTCTTTCCCTTCATTCTCAGTTCGATATAATTGCTCGTAGAATTCCTTGAAGTTTTCATTGATCTCTGTTGGGTTATATGTAATTTGTTTGTCCTTTTTCCTTGATGCCAAAACCATTCTTTTAGCTTGTTCTGTTTTAAGCTGCCAAGCTAGTATTTTGTGCAGTTTTTTTTCTCCTAGCTCATAATACTTCTGCTTTATCTTCATTATGTTCTTCTCCACCTTATACGTTTGTAGTGTTCCGTATTTTATTTTTTTGTCCGCCAATTCTCTTCCTTTTGTTTTATCTTCCCTTGTTGCTAGTTCTTTTTCTGTACTTACTATTTCCCTTTCCAGCTGTTCTATTTCCCAATTGCAGTCCTTCTTCATCTTAGTTACATAACTTATTATCTGCCCTCTGATGAAGGCTTTCATTGCATCCCATAATATAAATATATCTTTCACTGATTCCATATTTATTTCAAAGTACATTTTAATTTGGTGCTCAATAAATTCTCTAAAATCCTGTCTTTTAAGTCGCATGGAGTTTAATCTCCATCTATACGTTCTTGGTGGGATGTCCTCCAGCTCTATTGCTAATAACAGTGATCTGATAACAATCTAGCTTCATATTCCGTTTTCCTAACTCTCCCTTGGATATGGGCTGACAACTGGAAGAGGTCAATCCTTGAGCATGTTTTATGTCTATTCAAATAATATGAGTATTCCTTCTCCTTTGGGTGTTGTCTCCTCCATATATCCAAAAGTTGCATTTCCTGCATTGATTTAACCATAAATTTGGCTACTTTGTTCTTTCTGCTAGTCTTTTGTCCAGTTTTATCCATCTTTGAATCCAAATTAAGGTTAAAGTCCCCTCCTATCAATATATTTCCCTGCGTATCTACAATCTTCAAAACAATATCTTGCATAAACTTTTGATTCTCTTCATTAGGTGCATATATATTGAGCAAATTCCAAAATTCTGAATATATTTGACACTTTATCATTACGTACCTCCCTGCTGGATCTATTATTTCCTTCTCTATTTTGATTGGTACATTTTTATTGATTAATATAGCTACACCTCTGGCTTTTGAATTATATGATGCTGCCGTTACGTGCCCTACCCAGTCTCTCTTTAATTTGTTATGTTCCACTTCAGTTAGATGCGTTTCCTGCATGAATGTTATATCAATTTTTACTTTTTTCTGTGAATTTAATAGCCTCTTCCTTTTGATTTGGTTATGTATTCCATTAATATTTTTAGTCACATATTCAACATGGCCATTTCATACTTTGTTTACATCTCATTTCTGCTTCCTCACCACCACCTTTCCCCTTTTCCCCATTTCCATTTCTCAGTTTTCTTTTTTTGAATGCAGTGTATGACAAAACTTCTAAGACATAAAATATTTCAACCATTCCCACATCTAAAATTCCCTTAACCCCAAGTGCCCCCCCCCTTCTCTGGGTCGCCCTTTGTTCCTTGCCAGGCAACCTCAACTCCCCTCTCCATTCGGACTGCGAACCCATTCACAAGTGTCAACTGATTTTGCAGTGACTGTTATTCTCTCCCACCCAACCCACTCCAGAAAAGACTTTTATCTTCACATTACAACAAAGCTCCCCCTCATTTCTTCTCTTTTTCTTTTTATGTTTTATTTATTTATTTATTTATGTTTAAACCCCCCCCCCCCCTCCTCTTTCCCCCCCCCCCTTCTCCCTTTCTTCCCTCCTTTAGTTCTTACTTGTACATTGTCTGCTGTGGTTTAAGCAGATAACTCACTACCACTTTCTCAAGGTCAATTCGGGAAATTAGGGTGGGTAATAAATGTTCATCTTGTCAGTAATTCCCTCATCCTAAAGTATAAAAAATGAGAAGTATCTAATTCTGTTGTAGATAAACAATTCAAGATTCAATCGGTTATCATGTGTTCAAAATCGATAAATTTTCTTTCCTTTCCTCTACAAAGCCCATATTTAGCTTTATCTGTGGCAAATCCCAAAATGTCATTCTGGATTGGGGTAAAAAACAAACAAGACCTCATGTAATAGCCAAATATTTCATGAATTATTACTTAGAGTTCAAAGGAATGTGAATTGGGGTAAAACTATAGTAATTTTCAACATTCCACAGTGGAATTAAGGGTTTGAAATGCTTTAAATATGCACAAAAAGACTGGAAGCACAGCAAGTCAGATGGCAGCTTGGGAAAGAGAAACAGAGTCAATATTTCAGGTTGAAAACACTTTGTCACAAGCGGGAGGCAGAGATAAATGTGATTTAAAGCTGCAGTAATTGATGGTGGTGGAAGAGATGGTTAGAATAAAAAATATCTTTTGTAGGACCAGTTCAAAAGGAGTAACAGGGAAGCGAGAAGGTGATATCTTGTGTTATGAGTCTTGTGTGTTCCAATTCCATGCCTTTAGGATGAGCCAGAGGGATGGCTGCACTAACCAAAAGAGATATTTGAACAAGACGATAGATGAATGTATGGCTTGTTCTGCAGACAGAACAAAGATGTGTTGGAGAATTTAACAATGAGCACGGAAGACTTCTTCTCATTGGTTGCCACTCAACTGAAGGGATGTAATTGCACTGGAAAGTGTGCAAAGGGCTTTCAGCAGGATGTTGCTTAGATGGAAGGACTTTAGATATCAGGAGAAATTGGATTGGTTGGCTTGTTTTCCCTGGTGCCATGGAAGCAGATGGGTAATCTGATACAAAAAGTAAGCCATAGGTCGAGTACGTGGAGAAACTCTTTTTCTCATGGTTGAGGCATCAAGAAAGCTTGGGATTAAGCTGAAGAAAAGAATCTTACCTGGTATATATTTCCACATAGTCGATATCTGGATGGGTCTGCCTGAGGTGATGAATAAGACACAATTGATATATTTAAGAAGCATTTAGACAGTTAATTAAATAGGCAAGGCATAGAAGGATAGGGTCCTAATGCAGGAAAATGAGATTAATTTACATTAGTAAAAAGGTCAGTGTGGATGTGGTTAGTGAAACAGCCTGTTTCTGTGTGATATGATTCTATGGCTCATTGGGATCAAAGAGGAAAGAATCCGCTGGGGAAGAGTGCATTTAACATGATAGAATTTTACAGGGCATTTGAAAGTGAGAAACACAAAAACATAAAGGCAAATTACAAATATTCAAAGATAAAGATGGTAAAAGTTAACTTGGCAAGTAGATTAAAAATAAGATAGCAGCTAAATTGTGGCAGACATCTCGATGAGTATTTCATAATTCTCAGCAATGATGAGGGTTATTAAGATGCAAATATTTAATGGAAGGATAATTCATCCATAGCTAACTGATCAGAGAGAAGTTGTAGTACCTGTATTAAATAGATATGTGAGCCAGAAGTTTCGGAAAGCATTAGAAATCAGCAAAAGATGATGTAACAGCTAACAAAATAGGAATAGATGGAGCATTAGAGTAAACTAGCAAGAAATAAAATGAAAATAGTAATAGTATCTTCACCTACATTGAATGAAAGAGAGCAACTATTGTAAATAACTCAGATCCATGTCGGAGTCTTATTGTTATCGAGTACCTTAGATCCAATTTCTGAATGACTCATTATCTTTGCCAAATCTTCTTCAGCATTTGCTTAACCAGTCATCCCTCATGCCTGTCTGTGAGATTACCAATTCACTTTTGAAGTGTGCTTCTTGTTGTCGCATCATTAGAAACTGAACTGAGCTATTGCTGGCATGTGGAAATCAGCCTTATTCAAATCAATATTTCCACAGTGAAATGATCATTGCAAAATCATCGTGGTCAAAACATAAAATGCTGGAGGAACTCACCCAGTCTGGCTCTGTCGATCATAGCACCTGCAGACTTATATGCTTAAAAGAATCGTACTGTCTACTCCCCCCTAATTCATTGCATTGGATACAAAATACTTACCAGCACTGGCGAACAATCATATCAAACCATCGTGAAAAGTAGAACAATTCCTTGTTGACTGTTCTTTTTCTCCCTCCTGATGAGTTCCTCCAGCAGATTGTGTTTTTGCTCCTCTTTTTCCTTTTTGACCTTTGAGGCTTGGTGAAATTTTGAAAGTTAGGAAAGAGTTAGAAATCCTTTTTAAAAGGTATTAGCTTTCAGTTCCTTCCCATGTTTCAAAGATTAAAAGATTGGATGCATAAAGATTCACTTATTTTGAAACCAATGCGTAATCAGAACTGCAAGAGATGTTCCCCAATGGAAGACGGGCGATGCCACTGCCACCATTGACGATCCAATGATCCACAAAATCAAAATTAATACATTACCTTTGTGCTGTAATATAAAATGGATCACACAAAATCCACTGTGGATTCTGTTGATAAGATATGACAAAGATAAGCTGTTGATTTTGTGCTGCTATTTTGCAGTGCTACTCTTTGAAAATATCCTCACTTTTTGCTGTATCAATTGATCTGCATGAAGTTGCCAGAATTCAGATATCATTATTAATTCAGGTTTCATCTGAGGAATTCTCTTGGATGTAATGTTGGCGTCACTGCTATACACTGAACAGTGAAAAGACTGAACTTCACCTCCAGGATGTAATGGTCAGTCTTTGCTCTTGTGATCCACACCAAATAATATGATGAAATAAACATTTTTCATGTAATAGGGTCATAATAAATCACCAGCCCATTTTGCATCTTAGCATTGCCCAAGGAAGGGAAGACCAAGCACAATGTAAACAGATTCTAATAGGACAGATGAAGGAAGAGAGGATTATATGGAAAACAGAATCAATTCTGCTCAGTAAGGGTTCAACCTTCACTCGCCAACTGATTAGGAATGTCAGCCAGGCTTTGTGTGTGAGAAATTGTCCCACAAATTGAATTTAGATTTTTGAAGAGATGCCAAAAAATACTGACATAGTCTGTAAGCATTGCCTACATGGAATTTAGCAAGGCCTTGACAAGGTGTAACATCATAGACTAGTCCAGAAGGTCAGATCGCTCGTGATCCAGTGTGTGATGGACAATTGGATACAACATTGGCTTCATGGTGGGAGTCAGAGGGTGGTACCATACCAGAGAGTTGTTACTTAGATTGAAGACCTGTGATCAATGGTTTGCTTCAGGAATCAGTCCTGGGTCATCTAGAGTACATTAATAACCTGGATGACAACATAGCTAGTATGGTTAGTAAATTTACAGATGGTGACAAATGTTGAATGAGATTAGGTGAACTGGGAAAGTGAACCAGGGAATGGGAGATGAAATTTAACATGGACCAACACGATATGTTGCATATTTGAAGGTTCAATCAGGGCACGACTTACATGATAAAAAGTAATTCCCTTGGAGAGTGCTGTAGAATAGGGAGAATTGGGGTAACATGAGTAGAAAGGGTTGTGAAGAAAGTACTTAGCACATGAGTGCAGGAGCAGGGGCATCTTGTTACAACTGTTCAAGATGATGGTGTGACCACTCTTGGAGTATTGTATGCAATTTGGGTCACTCAGCCATGGCAAAAACATCATTAAACTTGAAAGGATGCAGAAAAGATTTATGACAATGTAACCAGGACTGGAAGGCTTGAATTATAAGGACACGCTAGAACTTTTCTCTGAAACATTGTAGGTTAAGGGTGGGGGTGCAACCTTATAGAGGTTTGTAAAGTCATGAGGAGCATTGATAAGGTAAATAGTTATAGCCCTTTTCCTAGAGTTGGAGAATCTAAAGTGGAGGCCATAGACTTTAGGAGGGATATTAAAGATTTAAAAAGAAGCTGAGGGGCACCTTCTTCATATAGACTGTGGTGGGTATATAGAAAAAGGTACCAAAGGAAGTAGGCTGGACCATTGTAATGTTTAAACGACACTTAGACAGGGTCATAGATAGGAAAGGTTTAGAGGAATATGGGCTGAATGAAAGGATATGGGACTAGCTTCAACAGACAGCTTGGTTGGGCTGAAGTGTCATCCAATGAAACTCTGACCCCAAAGTCCCAAATGTTAGTTATGTAAAGTACATTGTTTGACCTGCTGAGTTTCCCCAGCTTTATGTTTTTAATTCAATCATGGTCTCTGCAGAGATTCGTGTTTTACTCTCTTGTGGGTTGGCATAGACATGGCAGGCTGAAGAGCCTGTTTCTGTGATTAAAGTCTCTAGAATGGTAAATCCTGTAAATTCTTTAAAGACACAATGGGTCTTGAGAAGGCAGTGAGAATTGTTTGTGTTCTTAGTGAAAAAAAATAATAAAGATACTATGTTCTTACTCAGAGGGGAATAAAAGCTATGTCTATTTTTAATCCAAAGAGGGATCCTCTCTAAAAATTACTTGCAAAATTTAAGTTCCAAAAAAATGGGAGTGACTTGTACATTAGATGTTATTGTCTGGTATACATTGGAGTTTGCTAATGAACTTAAACTTAATTAAAAAAAAATTAGGCATACAGCACAGTAATAGGGCCCTTTCAGCTCATGAGCCAGTGCTGCCTAATACATCCAATTAACCTACACCCCCAGTACGTTTTGAATAGTGGGAGGAAACCGGAGCCCCCAGGGAAAAGCCACGCAGACACAGGGAGAACATACAAACTCCTTACAGACAGTGCGGGATTCGAACCCCAGTCCCAATCGCTGGAACAATGTTGTGCTAACTGCTAGGCTAACCATGCTGCCCTTAATTGTTAACTTAATTGTTGTTATCATTGGAGTAATAGCTTTCCAGCACTTTTCATCTTTGTTTATTTTAGATCTTCCACTGAAATATATGTAAATATTTGTGATGTAACTTAAGGTGCATTTGATTACTTCTGTGTAATTGCTAGTATGAGCCTGGAGTAAGCCCTCACAATTTTTAGACTTCTTTATGGTCCCAGAAAGCAATCTGCATACTTTTCAAATTGATACTCAAAGATCACACAAAATATGCATCTTAAAAATGTACTTCTGGGGAGAAAAACATTTAAATATAACTTTTTAATAAAACCCATCCAATGGAATAATAGCTAAAACATCTCTATAAATGCAACAGAGGCATATATATATATATATGGAACAACATAAACTATGCTGGCTATTAAAATACCATTCATCTTAGTGAGGAGTAAAACATGAAAGTCTGCAGATACTGTGATTGAAGTAAAGCACCATGCAGGAGAAACTCAGCAGGTCAAATGGTGTCCTTTATATAGCAAAGATAAAGATACATGGTCAATATTTTGGGTTTGAGCCCTTCATCAAGGTATGAACAAAATAAAGGCAGTTGCCCAGGCAAAATGGTGGAGGGGACAGGGGGAGGAGCACAGTCCCACAGACAGGAGGTAATAGGAGGAAAGGGAAGGAGGGCACACTGGCAAACAAGGAGAGAGGGGGATGTCTCTGTGAATGGAGAGGGAAGGAGGTGGGAACCTGGAGGAAAGAAGACAGAGAGAGGAGAATGGGGAATAGCTAGCAGAAACCGGAGAAGGCATTGTTCATGCCATCCTGCTGGAAAACAAGGTGTTTCTCCTCCAGTTTATGAGTGAGCTTGGTTTGACAGTGGTTGAAGCCATGGGCAGACATATCAGGGTGGGAGTAGGGTGCAACATTGAAATGATTGCCCACTTTGAACAGAGCAAAAGTGCTCAGCGAAGCAAACTCCCAGTCTGCATCCAGCCTCTTCGACGTAGAGCAGGCCACAACAGGAACCCTGGACGCAGTAAATGACTCCTGCAGATACACAAGTGAAGTGTACTCCAAATGTCTATGGCCTCATGAACTGTCAAACCAATGCCACCCGTAAGTTGGAGGAGTAGCTTATTTTCTGTCCGGGTGCTCTCAAGCCAGATGGCATTAACATCGACTTCTCTGGTTTCTGCTAGTCTACTCCCCATTCTCCCTCTCTTCCTCATCCCTCTCTACCTCCACCAGTTCCCTCCATTCACAGAGTTTTCCTCCCTCCCTCCCCTGGTTTGCAGATTGTAATATGATCGATAGATAGTACTCGGACACTTGCGTGGAGCACAAACACGGTTTTATTAGGTTACAGTTAACAACCAGTATCTACAAAGGTCTTCAAGCAAATTGGAGGTAAGGCGGGAAAAACAGGGTTTATATCAGGACCGACGGGGGTGGGGCCAGTAGTCTCATCTACCCTGAGGCAGTGAATTCCAGTTCACTGCACAGATGCGCCCTCCCTCTCTTATTCTCCTATTGCCTCCTCTCTTTGCTCTTAACCCCCCCCTCCTATATTGTTCAGCGAATGCCTAGATTTTGCTCCTACCTCGATGAAGGGCTCAAGTCTGAAACGTTGGCTATCTTTTCTTTATAAAGCACACTGTTTAATCTGCTCAGTTTTCCAGCAGTTTTGAGCTGTGTTGTAAAGGAATTTCAATTATTAATACTGCCCCCCCCTCCTCCCCACTCTATCAAGACCCACCGCCCCAACCCACTAACTGGATCGGTGCGCACTGCTGGACTACAAAGGAGGCAAAATGTATGATTACCTTTCAACATCTGTGAACCTTGACGGGTCCAAAGTCCACTGCCCATTGTGTCAAAGTACATTACCTTTCGTCAGTCTGTGACACAACTTGTTTCAGCTAAATGCCTGGAAACATCGAAGCACATTTATAATTCTAATCCTAGTTACAAATTGATTTCTCAGATTAATCTGTGTTCACAAATATCCTTATCTGAACACGTATATAAATATAGAGCAAACTAATAGACCAATGTGGTGAGTTTACTGCTTGGCACCGCTTAAGCAGATTAAAATACCAGTCGTGCTCAATACATGGGAATAGTGACATTTCTGCAGCGACCGAACAAGTGGACGTCCCGGGAAAACCTGTCTCGGTTTGAATCCACTCTCGCTGCCTTTGATCAAACGCACTGCCAGTTTTTGAATGTTAAAAATAAGGCTTTTGCAGTTCATTAAGGGCTGCAACATTGTGTCTTGGCATTGCAACTGGCATTGCTTGGACTGGCGTGAAGGTGAAGAGCTGCAACCCCCCCCCCCCCCCCAGGTTTCTGATGCGCAACCTCACTGCCACCATCGCCAGTCTGAGACCCAGTGCCGTTTGTCTGTTTGAATGAGTTGGTCGCTTCTCAGCGCAGAGGAGGAGGATTTCTGTCACTTTATCTGCCCTAGCCCTTCCCCAAGTCAGGAAATCACAAATCCCTGGCAACACCCCATTGCCCCAGCCAGCTTCTAGGTTTTCCCCACCCCACCTGTTTTCTCAAATCTAGCCATGAGTTCATATTTTCCCATCAGAGCATTTTTTTTACAAAAAGGACTCTCTGAAGCAGTCTTTGCAATGATCTTGCCGCCCGTTTTCAAGCGACCCTTCCAAGTGCGCCCCGTTGAGTTCCAATTTAATTGCAAACCATAATCACGTAATGCAACTAGGGGAAAGTAAGTCTCTAAGCAGACACGTTTTAAACACAGGCAGGATGCTGAGAAACTGAGCAGGTCTTTTTCGACCTCAGCCACCTATTTAAACCTCATTCTAAATACTTACACATGGCACTGCTGAACGGAATTCAGATTGTGGAGGGTATTTTTGACTTTGAGCTCTTTGCAAAAGGCGAGGTCACACTGTATCACGAAAAAGCAGCGATCCCCCCCCCCCCCAAAAAAAAAGCACTAAGATTTAAACGTGTCCCATAAACAAAATCACTCTGATTCTAAAAGAGGTGGATTGTCAGCAGTTTGGGGTGAAACCTGCTGATTTTTTCCCCCCCTAATAAGGACACGCATCCCTTTGTGCGTGTACATCTGTAACACAGACAAACTTGAGTCCCTGTTCATTTTTCCCGTACGTGTTTTATTGCGTATGTGTGCGGAGATAGAAATAAAAATACCAGGGAGCTCCTTCTGGAAGTCCATCGTCCCTTAATGTGCTACACTGATTGGGTTGCTCGGAAACCTCCTGCAAAGGGGCCCCTGTGTAATTCGATGCATGCTGGTTAGGCTTAGGGGATATTGTCCTCTGTTGTTTATGAAGCCTCCACCCACTGGCCCACCCTACTTTCCCCGGATCATGTGACTCCGGTAAGTCATTTGCAAGTCCAACAGTCTTCTGTGCGCCCCCATTCATTTCCTGCAGGCAGCAGCTGAGAGAAGAGACTGTATAAGGGAAGGAAATATTTCTCCTTCTGCAGCCTTTCACCAGGTCAGCGCTTTCTCATTATTTTGTTCTTCCCATTCATTCTTTGTGTTGGATTGATTCACAGTGGCATGGAAAAGCCCGCTGGGTAGAATTGGACTTGTGTCTGGCTTGTTTTCCTAACAATTCTTGGAGTAGGCGAGCAGTAATCTCAGTGGCTTGAATACGATCTGTTCTTTTATTGAAAGCATGAATTAGGAGGGCTCCAGATGTGGGGAGGCTCAGTAAAGTGACAGGCAAGCCGACCTGTAATGCAGAGTCAATGATGTTGCGGCTGTCAAGAAGTAGCGGTGTGAGGTCGAAAGCGGAGCTGGAGCGGTTGTTGTCATGGATTTCGAGGGACTCGCCTGGAGTTGACAGTCGACTTCTCAGTGACTGACGGAGAAAGGGTCGTTTGTTAGGAAGCAGCCGAGTAATGCTGAAACCAACATAGGAGATGGTGCACCCCGGTGCGGTGCCTTCAAACTGTCTCAAATCTATATTGTCATGTGAGAACGGTCGGAAACTCTAGCTTTTCTATCCACAGTTGTAACCTTGCCCTACCTCTGACTCTGGGGCTGGACTTTTAAAGCAGCACTCCGTACAAACCTTGACCTTCTCACCTGCTGACCATTGCCCTTGTTAATGCCGAGTGAGCTGCAGGGAGACGATACATCAGGGGGAGTGACGATCATCCCACACTCTTCTAACGCCTTAAAAGCAGAAGACACAGTTGAAAGAGCATAGAATGAATTTAAAACACCCACTTCTGCTCTCGATCATCAATATTTCATGTTGCTATTGGTATTTTTCTCAATAAAAGAAGGTAAAAACATCCTGGC
Source organism: Narcine bancroftii (assembly GCF_036971445.1). Classification (NCBI taxonomy): domain Eukaryota; kingdom Metazoa; phylum Chordata; class Chondrichthyes; order Torpediniformes; family Narcinidae; genus Narcine; species Narcine bancroftii. The sequence goes on from NC_091475.1 coordinate 84,420,977, forward strand.
GTGGCAGCTGTTGTCCACAATGACAGCATGAATTTTCTGTGAGGATAAGGTGCTGTAGATTGGTTGTTTTGCTTGGAGAAGGCAGTGCCCAATGTATCAGGAGGTGTGTGTTTACTTGATTATAAAAATTCACTGTTTGTAGAATACAATTTGCTCTCATGGTCTGGAAACTTGCATTTTTATCAGGTCTCCAAACTTTGATATGCTAACTGAGGTTGAGTGATTAAGATAAGATTTAAAAATGTATTGTGAGGCAGCAGGTTTGTCCCTATCTATCATTATTGACCAAAATAACTTTTTGGCTCATCTAAAATTTTAGAAAATTGAAATCATGCAAGATCTTTGGGCTGACCCACTGGAATGAAAATAACGTCCAAATTAAAATCTACTGTATGCAACTGTTTGTTTTTGCTCTTCTCATCTTTCTTTGTTTGAGGATTTTGAAATGTGCCTTGGTTAGAAAACTTAAACAGTTCCTTGACATAAATTGTGATCTTGGGGGAGGGGATGGGAAATGTCAGGCCAAATGTCAAACACACCCAGAGTTGACTGGTTTAGTTGAACTGGGGTTGGGTTTGGAACCCATGTGAAATAACAGACTTCTTTGTTCCACGGAGGAATCCTGAGCAAAGCCAGGAAGCTGTAATGCTGGAATGTTAGATTTCGTGATAACAGTTACAAATTTGACTTGAAATCTTGAATGATTTTTCTGCAATTAATAATTACCTTGGTACATTTTCTTTCTTTGACTGACCTTTCTGCAAATTGAGGGTGAACCAGAAAAGGGGGAAAAAAATTATATTTCAAAATAACATTCACACAATTTTACATTTATTTTGGTAGGAAGGCTCAAGTTGTTCAGGAAAGGAGAGAATATCACAAGCCCCTTGCCAGTGATCCCAGGAATCGAACACCAATTGGCCTTTAAAGTGTCTAGTGTGAAAACAAAATCTGCTCAACACTGGCATCAGATGATGTCATCTCACGCTGGGGATTGCCGGCCTCGACCCCCAGTACAATCCCTGGTGTCCGCAGACGCCGGCGTTGAGATCAGGCAAGTGTGAAACTGGCAATTGCATTGCAGGCACTTCCTATGAAAGGTAGAACAGGCCAAAAGCCGGGGATAAACGCCTGCAAGTGTGAAAGCGTTCAGTGTCCCAGTTAGGAGTGGTTTAGTGTAAAAAGCCAAACCCCCATTCCTATCCAAGGACACTGAATGGCCGATTTACTGGGATGCAAGTGTGAAACGGGCTACAGATTCTTTATTTGCTTGCAAATGTCACCATGACTCTGAGTGGATGAATTCGCTCCTCAGGTCATGCTAAAGAGAGGCCATTGCTTAATGATTGGAGCGCCTCCAATTAGCGTCAATTTGGGGGAGTCGAGCTTAAAAATCCAAACTCATTCCTACCATTAAAGTTCTTTTTCTGCTATTGATATTTGTACGACCTTCTATAAAACCCAGTTTTTTATAATGACTGCCATGCCAAGTCAATTCCCTAAGCATACCATATTCCACACAGGAGTCTTATTGTGGTGAGATGATGTGCTTTCTTAATGGAAGTCACATCTTTTACCAGGTGAATGAGCTGCTTTATTTTCCACATCCTTCTTAAGGTAAGCCATTTTACCTTGTGCTGCCTTGGATATAGGCCAGGCATATAATTCATCTGCACTTTTACTCAAGTGATGTTTTCAGTCACTGTACTTTTTTCTGGTAATTATTATGTTAATCTTTGGCTTTTTTGTAGTTCTATTATTAGACACTATACAGTCCAACAATTCAATTGGATTGAGTTGGCATCTTTAATACCAGCACTCGCACCCCATCTTGGTGGGCCAAGGGAGGAAATTTTATCTGCCCTTCCTATTCCATCCAGCAACTCTGGCATATAATTGGCATAATTAAGAGAACCAGGTGCTATGCTTTAAGAGAAGTTGTCCTTGAAATGTAAGCTTTTAACTAAAATTGTAACCTTTACCTCATCGCTGTAACAAAATTCTCCAGTGTCCAAAAATAATATACAATTAGAAATGTTCTCCTAGCAATTGGACTGTGCAGTGCTTCCTTTTTTTTTAGTGCTTTGTGTTGTATGCTTTGTGTTGTTTGTCCTTTTTCAAAGGTGTGTGAATGAAAATTATTATTTTATTACAGAGAAAGATATGTTTACAATGGTTTCCCTGGCAATCCTGTCATTGGAAATTGAGCCAGATTCTTCAGGTTGGACGCTGATCACGCTGTTGTGATTATTTTTCTTCTTGTTCAGCTAATTTCACTAATGCTTTAACATTAGAGGATGTTACTAGTGTTACTTAAAGGAGAATAAAAACATTATAGTTACAAGTGGTTGAGGCTCAAATGGGCTTCATGTAAGGACTCGGAGATGAAATGCCTGACTGTTTCAATTGATGGATGCTGCCTGAACTGATAATCTACTCTTTGTTCCCTCAAGATTCCAGTGTTTGGAGTTCTTGTGTTTCAGGAGTGGTGAATTTTTTTTTCATACTGGTTAGATGTATAGAATGGCCTTCCCCAGGGATCAGCGTTAGAACCACTGATCATCCTTTTGATATGTATTAAAGGGCTGGTGTTGAGTAGAGGGAGTACAGTTTCAAACTTTGCAGCTCGCACGGAATTGTAGCTGCTTCGTTCATGGCCGCACTCCACAGTAGAATAGAAGAATTCCTGATGTATTGAGACCAGGAATGCCCAGAGGCAGTCCCAGAACAAAGCAGAGGTGCCAAGAATTATTTGCAGCCAATACTGGCTGGAAGAAGAACATCAATGAACTCCACAGTGGTTATCTCCCAGTGAGATCTCTTGGGGCTGCTTTTACAATGCAAAGTATGCTTCAACCACTCTGTTAGATGTGTATTTGTGTACTCTGTTGACTGCCCTGAGGAATTTCCTTTTAATGTCTAGTTTTCTTTCTTCCTTCCTTTCTTACAGAAGTCATCCTATTGTGGAAGTTGACATAGAATTTAGAGAAGCATGGTCTTCTCAGGTATAGTCAGCATGGCTTGCAAGGGGCAGGGCATACCTAATGAGCCGAATTGAATATTTTGAGGAAGTAGCAAAAGAAATTGCTGAAGGTAGGGCAGTAGATGTGATATATATGAATTTTACTAAAGCATTTGACAAGGGCCCCCATAGTAGACTTATTCAGAAAGTCATGAGGCATGGGATCCATGGAGCTTTGGCCATGTGGATTCAGAATTGACTTGCATTCAGGAAAACAAGAAGGTTGGTTGTAGTAGATGGAACGTTTTGCCTGGATGTCACTGACTAGTAGAGTTCCGCAGTGATCTGTTCTGAAACTCCTGCTCTTTGTGATTTATATTTTTTTGAAAATGACCTGGACAAAAAAAAGAAGAGGGATGGGTCAGTACGTTTGCAGATGACATGAAAGTTATAGATGTTGTGAATGGTGTAGAAGGTTATCATAGGTTACAATAAGATATTGACAGGATGTACAGATGGGTGGAAAAATGGCAGATGAAGTTTACTCAGGGTGTGTGTGTGAAGTAATGCCTTTTGGAAGCTTAAAGGTGGATTAAATGGTGAATGGCAGGGTTCTTAACAATGTGGAAGAAGAGAGACACCTTCGGGGCAAATCCATAGATTTCTCAAGGTGCCATGCAAGTTCAGATTTATTTTCCGAGTACATACATGGCATCACTTACAACTCTAAAATTCTTTTTCCAGTGAGTGAGGCAGAATGTCCACTTATTGGTAGTACAAAAAAAAATTGACTAACTGTACACACGTAACCAGAAAAAGAAATGTAAACAATGCAGAGAGGAAAAAATCAATAAAGTCCACAAGTAAGAGTCCTTAAATGAGTCCTTGATTGAGGAGTCTAATGGTGGAGGGGGAGCAGCTGGTTCTGAACCGGGCAGTGTAAGTCTTGTGGCACCTATACCTCTTTCTTGATGGCAGCTATGAGAACAGAGCATGTGCTGGGTGATGTGGATCCTTGATGAATGTTGCTGCTCTCTGATGGCAGCATTCCCTGTAGATGTTTTCAATGCTGGGGAGGGTTTTGCCTGTGATGTCCTGGTTGTGTTCACTACCTTTTGCAGGGCTGTCCATTCAGAGGAATCTCCATACCAGACCAGGATGCAGCCGGTAAGCACATTTTCCACCACATATCTGTCAAAATTTGCCAGGGTTTCCAATGTCATACCAAACCTCTGGAAACTCCTGAGAAGTGAAGGCTCTGACGTGCTTTCTTCATGAGGCCATTTGTATGTTGGGTGCAGGAAAAATCGTCTGAGATAGTGACTCTAAAGAACTTAAAATTTGCTTACCCTCTCCATCTTTGATTTCCCCCAATGATCACTGGATCGAGCACTTCTTGATTTCACTTCCTGAAGTCCATCAATCAGCTCCTTGGTTTTGGTGACATTGAGTGCAAGGTTGTTGTTGGTGCACCATTCAGCCAAGTTTTCAATCTCCCTCCTATGTGCTGACTCATAGATCCTTTTCTACAATCCACTCCATGGTATTGTCAGCAAATTTGTAGATGGTGTATTTGTAGTACCGAGCCACACAGTTGTGGATGTAAAGTGAGTAGAGCAGGGGGCTAAGGATGCAGCCCTGTTGTGGTCTGATAATGATGGAGTTTGTGGATGAGATGTTCTTACCAATCCTTACTGACTGTGGTCTAGAGGTGAGGAAATCCAGGATTCAATTACACAGAGGGGCATTGAGTCTCTGGTCTTGGAGTTTGCTGATCAGTTTTGAGGGGATGATGGTGTTAAATGGTGAACTGTAGTCGGTAAAGAGCATTCTGATGTATGCATCTTTGCATCCGCTGTAGACCTGTTGCTACGATAGGTGAATTAGAACGGATTCATGTTGGCACTCAGAGAGGAGTTGATTTGCTTCAATACCAGCCTTTCAAAACACTTAATCACTATTGATGTAATTGCCATTGTTCGATCATCATTTAGGCAAGTTACCAGACTCTTCTTGGGCACCGATGATTGATGCCTATTTGAAAGTTGATAGGATAGTTAGAAAGGCTTATGATTGCTGACCTTCGTTAGTCAGGGGATTGAGTTCAAAACCAGTGAGTTAATGTTGTACGACTATGAATCTCTGGTTAGCCCACAATTGGAATATTGTATTCAGTTCTGGTCATTTAATTACAGGAAGGATGTGGAAGCTTTGGAGATGGTGCAGAGGAGATTTACCAGGATCTTGCGTGGAATGGAGAAAGCATCTTATGAAGCAAGGTTAACAAAGCTTGGGCTTTTTCTTCTTGGAGCAAAGAAGGATGAGTAGTGATTTAATAGAGGTCTGCATAATTATGAGAGGCATAACTAGGGTGGACAGCCAGCACCTTTTACCCAAGGTGTCAATACCAGAGGACATCTGTTTAAGGTGAGGGGGGGGGGGGAAAGATGAGGGGTGAAGTCACATCTACATTTATTACATAGAGTAGTGAGTGACTGGAATGAATTTGCCAGGGATGGTGGTAGAGGCTGGTGCAACAGGGACATTTAAATGTTTCCGAGACAGGCAAATGGATGCAAAAGATTTAGAGGGTTATGGCTGTGATGCCAGGAAGCTTCAGATCTGCTATTCTGAATGGGGGCCCTGGAGGCCACAGCACATTTAAGAGGGACCATGGACTGAAACTGTAAAATATTTATGTTGTTGGGCCTTAGAACTTGGATTGATGAATCAGTCTATAAATAATGGTTATGTAAGGTGAAAAACCTATGCAGCCTGACTACCAGGTGGGGGAGGATTAGCTATTTGTGTGACAAAGGTTTTGGAGGTGAGTAAAAACTGATCTGACGACATTTAGACTGAGTGCACGTTTCTTGCCATAGGCAGTTTGTTAGGATTAAGAATGATTTTCTCTTTCTGAGAGATCCAAAGGGACTAATTTGTTGTCCAGTGAATATAGAATGGGTTGTGAATCACTGAGTAGGTACAGTAAAACCCTTGTTATCCGCAATTTCAGCAGCTTTGAGCAACCAAGCAAACAAATTACAAAAAATAAATAGATAAAAAATTCAGGTTTAAAATTGGCGCACCTCACTGTTAGTTTGCCAGTCACACAACATGCAGTCTCAAGTAACCATCAAATTCCCTTATCTGGCACCTAACAATCCCCCAGAGGTGCTGGATACCAAGTGTTTTACTGTATTTAGAAAAGAAACATAATTGAAACATAGGGCATTCACAGCGCAGACTCTGTGCCAAAGTATTACTTGTTTAATGAGTGCCTGTCATTGAAGCTCTCTCATTTACTGTGTCAGTGTTGTTAAGTCATCCCAAACTTGGGTCAGGGACAGTCCTCAGCAGTTGTAAGCTGGCCCCAACTTTTAAAAAAACTGTAAACATGAAGATTCTAGCTCCATATTGTGGAAGATCCATTCCAAATCTGAATTTGAATCCATTGTAACCATTACAATCAAGTTCTTCATTTTCAGTGATTCGCATTCCTTGATTCAATGGATGCAGGAGGCATCCTTGTCAGACGGACTGTCTGACAGAGGGTGCTGCATTGGGAGGAAGCGACGGGTAAATTGGACAGGCCTGTTTATTGGTAGACTAAGTGTATGTGTGGATGATCTCGGCTGGTTTGCAGGTCACTCATGGCTAACATGTTGAAATGAGCTGAAGATACTGTTGCTTTTAAATGTTCAACCTTAATATGAATGTGTTAAACTCATTGGCAAGAGGAGGAAAGGTGCTTTATGTAGAAAAAAAACCTCTAATACTGAACTGAATTTTTCATCCTAAGGGAAACATTTGTTTCTCTAAAATTCTTGTAGGAAGTGGTGGCAAGTTATCTAGTTTCAAGCAGCACACGGCGTCCCATTTAGTAATTGAGTGCAGGCTTATGTTGTCCTTGAATGTGGAACACCGGGAATATGGTGAATTTCTGTTCTTTCCATTCTTGAGTTTAAAAAAAGCTGGTTTTGGAAAAGCATGGGTGATGGCTTGTTTCTATGCTGGATTATTATTTAAGAATGTGGCATTAGAATGCTGTGTGTGAAAAGAGAAGGGAGTCGAGAAAACTTCCAGAACTGCAAATACGTAAAATCCCTTTTATTGAATGTGAATTTTCCATTTGACTGAGGCGTAAGCTCAAAATGCCTAACTAATACACCTGCATTAAGAATATACCATTTAAATGACAAAAGACAGTGCAGAATGTAAAGTAATTTGGGGGGAAAAAAAATCAGTATTATAGTCTTTCATGATGTAAAGTTCACTTTAGCAAAGTCATTCCTGTAACTTACAAAATTTGATTTTAAATTCGAACCTCGGTCGCTGGCGCTGTAACGTTGTTACGCTAGCCACTGCCGCTGTACTAACTGTGTCACTGTCATAATTAGCACCCCCCCCCCCCCTAAGTTTATAGATAAAGCCCTAATGTTAATAAAGATATCGGAAGTAAAAGGCAGAAGACATTTCGGGCCTGAGCCCTACTTCAGGAGTGCCATTGATCAGACATAATAAATCATTGGGCTGGGGGAGGGGAAAGACAGAGGAGGAGCACAGGCCAGCAAGAGATAATGGGAAATACAGGTGAGAGGGTCCAAGAGAAAGGAAATTAGAAGTGATAAGGGGCAGTTCGGCGGGCAGCAACCTCCTTTGAAGAAGACTGCAGAGCCCACCTCACTGACAAAAGACAAAGGAAACCCCAACCCACCAATTTTCCCCTGCAACCGCTGCAACCGTGTCTGCCTGTCCCGCATCGGACTTGTCAGCCACAAACGAGCCTGCAGCTGACGTGGACATTTACCCCTCCATAAATCTTCGTCCGCGAAGCCAAGCCAAAGAACTACTCCCAATACCTGTGAGCTGGTAAATGCAATATAGGATATACTTCTTACTGTTCTGGTGGTTGTACGGTATTCGATTGATGGATTTTTCTGGAGAGCATCTGAAAGCTAACACGATGGAGTGTGTGGGGAGGCAACTAAATTCTTTGAGGCTGTTTGCTTCAGTTGCCAACATCTTGTGTGTGTTTTGCTGACCATTGTGAAGCTATTTGCCTTGTGCTCAACAAACAATTTGACCTGTCACTGAAGATTCTGCCTTGTGACTACAACATGGAGTGAAATAATAAACATTTAATTCTTACCATACTGAATTCCGTTTACTAATGACCTGGTTATTAATCCCAGAATGAGGGAAAGTTAAGAATAGGAAACATACTTCATGGAAAATGCAAAGTTCAATGATGTCAATAATTTAACATAATACTTGGTGTGAGCAAGATGTTCTGCATTTTAGTTGTTTTGAATTCCACAGGTGATAAAATGCGAATGCTACATAATATGTGCTCGTTGCTGCAAAGCCCCTATTTCAGAATTGATATTGATAATTAATACTGCTCTTATTTTTAGCAAGAAAGCAACATTAGATGTATTTCCTTTTAAAGTAGTGCCTGGCAAGGTTTAATATCCACGCTGCAGCTTTTCCTTCAGTCAATATATATACAACCCCCCACCCTGCCCCCCTAGCATTGACAGAGCCCAATGCATTTTGAATTTCCTCCATCTGTCTCCAGCCCAGATTGGGACATGTGCTGCAGAATCCTCACAGCAACCGTTGCTGTCACCTTACTGCTTGCCTCTCCCAATTAGTGCCAATTGATGCAGTATTATATGGGTAGCTTTACTCTCTAAAGTCAGAGTTGCTGGAGTCCTGTTGAAATGGTCAAATCTGGATTACTTTGCAATATTAACAGCTGTCAGAACTATTCGCCCCCATCTGTCTGATTTTTGAGTTGAGAAGTGTAAGACAATTGATCTAACCTGCTCTGCCAAAACTTATTATTGTGGCTTTAATTCTTGTGTCTCTGTAACTAAGAGGCGCCATAGCATTCGCAGAATACCTATATTAGCGGTTAAACAGCAACAATAAACAGTGGGCTTTTTGAGCTCTGACATGACAGCACAACTGGAAAATTCACATGAAATAATGTTTAGCGCTGACCAAAAAAAAACTTGATCTCTGCTTACAAAAGAAGACCACCTCCCCACCACCACTGCCGGTCCCCGACATCTCCCCACCACTACCGTTCGACCCTGACACCTCACCGCCACCAGTCAGTCCCTGACACCTCCCCACCACCGCTGCCAATCGGTCCCCAACACGTCCTCGCCATAACAAGTGATCCCTGACTAAGGTCTCCACTCCCGCCCAGGAGCACGAGGCCATTTTTTCACACCGCATCCGATGTTGAGAATGGAGTCGCCGACTCCGGTTGCAGCCAATGTTGAAGACTTGGACCCAGCTCTGCTTGGCATCTTTCCGGCCAGAAGCAAAGATTTAATATTTTTTTACTGTTATTGTAATCAAACTGGTGCCAACAGAGCATCAGACCACCCCCCCCCCCCCCCCACTCTTGTAATGTCATGTTGGCACTAAAAAAAAATGATTTTTGGATCTTTTCTATTTTTGGATTTTCAGATCAGGGGTTCTCATGAAAAAGTATGCCTTCAGTGTGAATTTCAAGAATTCCTATTGTGCAATGTATGGCATTTCATCTTTGTTACACCACTGTGTTCAATTAAAATTTCTATGTAGCAAAGCTAGATCATGCATATTACTTGTTTAGAAGGTGGGTAAAAGTGGATTACATTGGCAACAGTGTGGTCAAAAGCATGAAGAGGTTATTGTCCTATATTATACACAAGTGCAATGTACAGATGTAATGAAAGTTTTTATTATGACAGCTTTCAAGGTATATAATGTATAATTAATGCAAAGTGGGGGGGGGGGGGGAAAGAATAACCGATATAAATGGAAGCTAAAAATCAATAGATATTCTGGCCAGTACTAGTGCAAAGAATGTGCAGAATCAGTGGTGCAGGCAGATGATAACACTGGTTTTGGAGTAGTGTTACAGTGAGGGTAATGCAGCGACATTCAAGAGACTGATGGTTGTTGAAATAAAATTTTTCTTGAACTTCATGGTACTAGACTTCATGCTTCTGTACCTTCTGCCTGAAAGTAACAGTGAGAAGAGTTGTGAGAAGCAGCAAGAACATCAACGATCCACTAAATCTGTTAATAGGCAATAAATTTAAGAACATAAAGAAATAGGAACAAGAGTTGGTCAGCTGTCCTGTTGAGCCTGCTCTGCCATTTGATAAGATCATGGCTCATCTGGCAGTTCCACCTCCTCTCTATTCAAAATGTACTCCCCACCCCGCCCCCCCCAATCATGAAGTTATTCCCCCTTGTTTTAATCTCATCTACCAGTGGAAAAAAACCTCCCTGCTCTGTCTTATCTATTCCTTTCACAATGTCATATGTTTCAGCAAGATCCCAACTTCATCCTTACAATGAATATAGTTCCAGGTTACTCAATCTCTCTTCATAAGATAATGCCTCCTTTTCTGGAATCAACTTGTTGAAGCTTGTCTCTATCACTCCCAAACCCACTGTAGTATACATTTCTCAAGTGAGGAGACCAGAATAGGACACAGTACTGCAAGCGCAGCCTTGACACTACAGTGTACAGTTGCAGAGCAGAACCTTCTGCTCTTAAATTCAATCCCTCTGGCAATGAAGTCCAACATCTTGTGTGCCTTCTCAATAACCTGCATCACTTGCAAACTAACTTTTTGCAATTCGTGCACAAGTATTCCTAGGTTTCTTTGCACAACAGAATGCTGCATTTTTTTTAACTAGGTGAATAATAATCCTATCTACTATTTTTCTTTCCAAAATGGATAACTTCACATTTAGTGATGTTGTACTCCATCTGGAAGGCCTTTGCCCATTCAATGAACCTGTCTTTATCTCTTGCAGATTCTCTGTGTTCTTGACCCAATTTCCTTTTCTACTTCGATATATTAAGAGGTTGTCCTAAACCAGGGGTGGGAAAACTGACAAAAAAAAAGTTGTCAAAAGTAAACTCTTGACATGTTGGCTTCAGTCTGTACCAATTACATTCCAACTATCATAGCAAACCAAGGTGTGGATGGTGAGTAACCAGGGATGGAGGATCTGTTGTCATTGACACTTGGAGATTCACAATGCGGGTAACAGTGATGTCAAAATGAATGCGCCTTCAAATGCGCCTTCAAATGCGCCTTCAAATGCGCCTTCAAATGCGCCTTCAAATGCGCCTTCAAATGCGCCTTCAAATGCGCCTCCAAATGCGCCTCCAAATGCGCCTCCAAATGCGCCTCCAAATGCGCCTCCAAATGCGCCTCCAAATGCGCCTCCAAATGCGCCTCCAAATGCGCCTCCAAATGCGCCTCCAAATGCGCCTCCAAATGCGCCTCCAAATGCGCCTCCAAATGCGCCTCCAAATGCGCCTCCAAATGCGCCTCCAAATGCGCCTCCAAATGCGCCTCCAAATGCGCCTCCAAATGCGCCTCCAAATGCGCCTCCAAATGCGCCTCCAAATGCGCCTCCAAATGCGCCTCCAAATGCCTGTGTAATTTTTCATCAAGTTTCTGGATGTACTGTTACTAGAGAACCTCTTGTCCCCTCCATCTGTTCTACTTAGACTCTAGTGCCAACTCTCCTGAATCCAGGGCAGCAGGATGAGAATGCCCCCTCCAGCCTCAGAAAACCTCCGCTTCAATGATGAGCAATGCCACTGAGCTTTGGTCGAAGCTAGTCCAAACTGATCCAAAATTGGATGACTGTAGACCGATTAACGAGTGGGAACTGCAACCACGAACATGTGCAATCAGAACATTGGGTAGATTCCCTAAATGAATGGGCACTGATACCTCTCACATCAGGATATTTGCAAATTTGAAAGGAGGGAGACTATAACATTTTCCTGCCATTTTTTTTTTTGTCCAGACTTTTATAGGTACACAGGATAATGTAAACTATTTTGTAACCGTGCAAGAATACACCCTTCTACTATATTAACTGTAGTGCACCTCTGTGGAGCGTATGTAGATGTGAGAGTGTGAACGGTTTCTTGAGATGGTGGAAAACATCAGTAAGTAAAGTCTCTTCTGTTATTTGGATTTGTATCTCTTTAAGAAGCCTTCCAAATAACACAGAGACATAACAGGGTGGCAACGGTATAAGAAAACAAAAATAAAGCCATACAATTAACTGTAAGTCACTGAAATACAAAGGGGAAGAAGAGAAAAAACATTAATGGAAAAAATGGCTGGAGCAACAGCAGTTCACCCAGTGATGGACGGGGAGGCTCAATATATTGTTGAATTGTTTAAAAGGTTTCAGCAGGAGTGCAATTTAGCATTGAAAAGCTATTTTAAAAATGCAACAGCAGAGAAGGTCAATTATATACTTCTCTGGACAGGGAGCGAGGCCTTTGACTTATTTAATAGCTGGGAGCTTACAGAGGTGGAGAAAAATGATCCAGAGCAGATATTTGAAAAGTTTGCTTCTCACCTTGAACCCAGGTCTAATCACAGAATTAAACGCTACAAATTTCAAGGTTTAATGCAAGAGACTGATGAAACTGTCGATCACTTCCTCACTAGACTAAAAATTGTTGCTGCAAATGCAGATTTAAAGATATAGAGGAAAGATTAGTTGATCAACTAATATAGGGGAGTGCCCATCCTGAATTGCAGAAGTCTTTCATAGGGAAGGATAGCTTGAAGCTGGCTGGAGGTATAGACACAGCCAGAGCCTTCGAAGCCACGAGGATAGAAATGAAATCCCTATCTATGCAAACCTACTCACAGCAAAGAGAAGGAAAGGTTGATGCTATAAAGAATACAATCAGAAAAGTGCAAACCACCAGGTCCTGCAGGAAGTGCGGCAGACAACACCCCTTTGATGACTGAAAAAAATGCCCCCCAAACAATTCTGAATGTAGAGCCTGTGGTAAAGCAAATCACTAGGTGAAAATGTGCAAGTCTGGTATGAAGAAAACAGTAATACCAGTGAAGAAAAAAATTCAAGAAGAAGATGCACCACATTAAAGGAAACCAAATGGGGTCTCCGACACCCGGACACTGGACATAGAATCCATACGCCTTCACGAGATGTCGAGTGAGATGAAAGAAGGAAGCGAGTTGTACACAAGGATCCAAATACAGAGGACAATCCAGGACAAGCCTACGATATTTACCTAAAGATGAAGCTGGATACTGGATCACAAAGCAACATCCTTCCACTCAGACTCTACTGCCAGATGTTCCCAGAGAACATAATAAAAGGGGATCCAAAAGATGGTGCATTGGAAAGAACAAATGTTACATTAATGGCCTATGGTGGATCCATGATCAAGCAAATAGGGAGAGCTAAGATTAATGGCTGCCATAAAGGAAAGAACATCCTCTGTACATTCTACATGGTAGATGCAGACAGACCAGCAATTCTAGGCCTGGATAGCTGCCAGAAGTTGCAATTGATCTTCGTCTGGATCTCATAATTGACAGAGAAGTTATCCATAAGGATCAACAGAAACACACAACAAAGAGAAAATGATTTCCAGGTGGCGGCCCGCAATTGCGGAGATTAGGCCACCATATTGCGCGGCAGTAGACGCGGACAGAGATCGCTAAAGCGACTCCCAGGACTACGAACTGGCGGGGGTAGAAGCTGGGTCAGCTTCAGACCAACGACCCTAAAATGGCATTGGTCAAGCTGCCCAGTTAACTCAGCAGAAACAGGGCCTTCATATGCATGGATGTTCCTGCCCACTATTGTTATTCATTAGATGACTCAGTCAATCAGCAAAAACTTGAACAATATAAAAGCAGCCTTTCCAGCCCTAATAAAGGAGTGAGTTAACCTCCCACAAGTGCGCGAGCGTGTGCGCGCGTGCGCTTCTTTGTAGCGGTTGGCTACATCCACGTAAGTACCTGTCAGGCAATGACACAGACTTGGAGCAGACCTGTTCACTAAGAATCAAGAGTGGTATTTAATAGTAGCCTGTTACTACTCTGTTTCCATTCATCAAAAGGGTAAAAGACCGGAAAGCATCAACTATCACCTCAGAAATGAGAGCGCTCCTTGCTGAACAAGGAATACCCGAGCAAGTAAAAGGTGACAATGGAACACAGTTCACGTCACAAGAATCCAGAAAGCTGGCTGCAGATTATGGGTTTGTTATCACTCCATCATCCCCATACTACCCCAAAGGTCATGGGTTCATTGCAAGACAAGTTCTAACTATGAAACACACACTAGTTAAGTGTCGCGAAACAAAAGACCCAGACCTAGCTCCTTCTATCATTACGAGCAACACCTTTAAGGGCAGCCTTGAAGTCCCCGGCAGAACTTCTAAATGGCAGGAGATATAAAACAACTCTGCCAAACAAAATACACCCTCCAGAAGACCAAGAGAAGACTGGCTGACATGCAAGAAGAAAGACGCCAGGATTCTAACAAACATGCCCAAACATTGCCAGAACTCTTCAGAGGGCAGCATGTGCATATTCAAGAGCCGATGTTGAAAACATGGACCCCGGCAAAGGTAATCAGAGAAGCTGAGACACCAAGACCATACATTATGGAGACAGACTCTGGCAATCAGCTGAGGAGGAACAGAATTCACATCCGGCAGACACAAGATGTGATGAAGCAGATTGCTTTAATACCAGCAAAGCCTGCAACACCAATATTCAGTAAGGTATCAGGTGAAGAGACCACAACCACTAATACCAAAACATCAACACAGCAGTTTTCAGGTGAAGCACAACAAGCTCCATCACCTACACGTGTACCAGCAACACAGAGCCCAATGGTCGCAGCCAAATCCACAAGATGGTGAAGCAACATACCAGTGCGATATTGATAAGAACTATTTATAAAAAAAAGTTATGTAAATAAACTAGTGTACAAGTTCAGTTACACTGGGAAGAAAGTGATAACGTTAAATTTTTATTTATCTTGAGGAGGAGGGATGTTATATAGTTGGATAATGTGAACTATTTTGTAACCGCGTAAGAATACATCCGTCTGATTGTAGTAACTGTAGTGCACCACTGTGGGGTGTATGTATATATGTGAGTGTGAACAGTTTTTTGAGATAGTGGAAGTAAGTAAAGTCTCTATTGTTATTTGAATCTTGCACTCTAAGTTATTTAAGAAGCCTCCCAAATAACAGAGACATAACAAGCCCTACATTTGCATTGCAGGATTTTGAAACTTTTGTCCAGCTTCCTGCTGCAGCCTTGAAAACTTCCCATTGATAAATTTATTTTTCTTCTGGATTGGTTAATTTTTAATTTTCAGTAGTTATTTATTTTTCTAGCAGAATCATATGCATCTTTATGACAGCTGTTGTTGGTGTTAGATATGTCTAATTGTGGAAACTTGATTTAAGCAGAATTAACCAACACACAACTGTATGGGATCGGTACAGTGTAGATGCAAGTGTGTGCAGGCACACACAAAATTATCATCAATGTTGAAAAATGACACACCAAAACACATTCCAGGCATGCAGGCAGGAACACCAGGCAGTTCATACACTTGTGAGGGATACAAGGCAGATCACATGCATGCACAATCTCACAAAATAGTATGCAGAAAAAAAGATTGGGGATACATAAAACTGCACATGCACACAAAGCATAACGTGTGCACACCATTACGGCACACAAAGGAGTACGTGGACATTCTTGCAAGCACAAAACATTACGAGCAAACGTGCCTAAAATTTCACGAACACACATACGCAGCAGCTAACACACATTTTCTCTCTTTCACCCTTAGCATTGCACACAGATGCAGGCACACTCCCACTCTCTCTACCCCCTCATCCCTCTTTGACAGACAAATGAAGGTCTTGACTCGCAGCCAGCATCTTTCCCAGCCTATTTTTTGTAAATCTTCCTCCATATCCATTTCCTCTGAACATTGCCTTCTCTGCTGCGCTGCAGTCTGACACACTGCACTCCTGCTCTGCCTCTGTTTTACAGCCTGTGTTTCAGTGCAGTGCCTGAGGTCATGTTGCCAGCTGTTTCAGGAACTGAGTAGGTGTGATTGGCTCAAAAAGCTGCAAAGGTCATTGCACCATCTATGTGCAAGATGAGATCAGAATGCACCAGTAATGTGCGCAAACTCCAACTGCTTTCTGCCATTTAATGTATGGTGTTGCTCACAAGATGTATAGTCATTTTTTTCTCTTCACTAAAATGATGTATGCTGCTGGTGTCCCAAGCCAGTACATGAAAAGAATGTTTTGAAACTTGCGACAGTACATCTAGCACTGTTTCTGCTGCTACAGTTTTCTGTTCTTAATCTCCATTTCAGTGCCATATATTCCCTGCCATTGTGAATCACACTGAAGATACCCATCAAAATACCGTTTGATTTCATACCCAGTTAGGATGCCCTCCTTTCCTGCTTGACATTCACATTCCCACTGAATGTTGTGCACTTTAATCTCACGTGATTACATTTTATCATCACTCTGTGGTTTGCCAAAATTATTCCAGAGATACAGCTGTAAATCGGTCCATCGGCGCATAAAGTCTGCACTGCTGATCAACCAGCCATTTACTCTAATTGTACATTATTCCCAAGATCGTATTATATGGCGAGCTCTCCACTGGCCACCGTGACAGAGGTGCACCAAAGAAAAGGTACAAGGACTGCCTAAAGAAATCTCTTGGTGCCTGCCACATTGACCACCGCCAGTGGGCTGATAACGCCTCAAACCGTGCATCTTGGCGCCTCACAGTTTGGCGGGCAGCAGCCTCCTTTGAAGAAGACCGCAGAGCCCACCTCACTGACAAAAGGCAAAGGAGGAAAAACCCAACACCCAACCCCAACCAACCAATTTTCCCTTGCAACCGCTGCAATCGTGTCTGCCTGTCCCGCATCGGACTGGTCAGCCACAAACGAGCCTGCAGCTGACGTGGACTTTTTACCCCCTCCATAAATCTTCGTCCGCGAAGCCAAGCCAAAGAAAGACATTATTCTCTTCCCATCCTTCAAATCCCCACTAAGGATTCTTATCCCCATCCACCAATATCTTCTGACCTATGTTGCAAGAGAAGCAAGTCCCAAACAAGTGTTGAATAGCTGTTTCTGTTGAGGACGTAGGCTCAAGATTTGGGGTGTAGATTTATATCAGAAATGAAGAGAAACTGTTTCTCACAGAGAATGTGGAATATCTGCTTCAGGAAGCAGTCCTTTATTAAATGTATTTAATCATTAAATATATTTAAAATGTAGATTTTTTTTGTATAGTCAGTGAATTGTGGTTTCTTGGCAGAAAAAAGTGAGTAAATGGAGCTGAATCCACAGCCAAATCAGCCAGGATCTTATTGAATGGTAGAGCAGGCTTGATGGGTCAGATGCTCTACTCCTGATCCTATTTCTTATGTAATGTTGGCTATCCCAAACCTGCAGCTTCCAAGGAAGGTAAAAATAAGCACATCACTTATAGAGCAAAATGGATCTGGACTCCGAAAGCAAATTCCTGTTTTCTGATTTCTACTCTTGCAACTCCTGAACTTGTCCAATGTATTTGACCATAGTTTTATGTGTGAAGGAGCAACCCTTTAAGGAATGGACATATGGCAGACTGTCCATATTGGGTGATATCTTCAGACTGTTGTACTGGATCCATCAAAAATTAATTTTGTCATAAATGTGTGTTTCAACGTAGAAAAACAAGATGTGTCAGTCCAGAATTATGCTTTTCAGGGTAGATTGTTGCTGAATAGTCTGCCTGAGGTGCTACCAAAAAAGGCTAGTGGTAAACTAACTTCGATTAGAACTGTTACCTTTCCCGAATTGACAAGGGCAGATCAAGGATAGTCATTGTGGTTTTGTGTTTAATGAATCTTATATAGAGTTTTTCAAGGAGGTTACCAAGAAAGTAGATGAAGGAAAGGCTATGGATATTGTCTATGTGGACTTTAATAAGGCTCAGACACTAGGTATCCATAGAGAGGTTGTAAATTGGATTCGAAATTGAAGTTGGGATAAGTCAGAGAGTGGTAGTGGATAAATGCTTCTCAGACTGGTGGTGAAGGACTATTGGTGTGTCGAAGGGATCTGTGCTGGGACCATTATTGTTTGTTGTCTATAATCAATGATATGGATGATAATGTGATAAATTGGATCAGCAAGTTTGCTGATGACATTTAAGATTGGAGGTATTTTGGACAGCAAGGAAGACTTTCAAAGCTTACAGAGGGATCTGGACCAAATGGAAAAATTGGCCAGAAAATGGCAGATAGAATTTAATGTAGACAAGTGTGAGATGTTGCATTTTGGAAGGACAAACCAAGTTAGGACATACACAGTAAATGGTAGGGTACTGAGGAGTGTAGAGGAACAAAGAGATCTGGGAATACAGATGCATAATTCCCTGAAAGTGGTGTCACAGGTAAACAAGGTTGGAAAAAAAAGCTTATGCCATCTTGGCCTTAATAAATCAAAGTACTGAGTACAGGAGTTGAGATGTTATAGTGAGGTTGTGTAAGTCATCGATGAGGCCACATTTGGAGTATTGTGTGCAGTTCTAGTTGACAAACTACAGGAAGGATATTAGTAAGATTGAAAGAGTGCAGAGAAGATTTACAAGGATGTTGCCAGATCTTCAGGAGTTGAGATACAGGGCAAGATTAAACAGGTCAGGGCTTTATTCCTTGGAGTGTAGAAAAATGGGGAGGGATTTGATAAAGATTTACAAAATTGAGGGGTATAGACATAATAAATGTGAGTGGGTGCTTTCCACTTAGATTAGGAGAGATAAATATGAGAAGACATGGCTTTAGGGTGAAAGGGGAAAGATTTGGGGGAACATCAGGGGGAACTTCTTCACTCAGAATGGTGGACGTGTGGAACGAACTGCCATCTGACATGGTAAATATGGGTTCACTCTTAAGTTTTAAGAACCAACAAATTGGATAGATACATGGATGGAAGAGGTCTAGAGGGTAAAAGACTGGGTGCCAGTCAGTGTGACTAGTGGAATAATGTTTTGGCACAGACTAGAAGGGCTGAATGTCCTTTTTTATGTGCTGTAGTGTCCTATGCTTGTATTGCTTTTTGCAATAAAACATGCTCTTGACATCAAACCTTTTCAATGAGGCTGCAGGGTAGCAGATAACATATTGATGCTGCAGCATAAATCATCCAGGATTTCTGTAGCTTTTGATTAGAATGCACATAATTGCAACGTGTGCAGAAGGATACAAATGTGTGGCTGACTGTCATTATATCACCTGGAAGAAGACAGGATAAAGACATTTTAGAGATAGTAAAATGGATCTCTTTGTTCATCTTCTTTTGAAGAGTTGGTATAAAGATATGCATTTCGATGGAAGTTTTAATGCCCTCTGCATGGCACACAAGGGCAGATAAGTGAAGATTGGACACAATGGTCCGGGCTTCCTTCTGAATCAGCGATTCAGAACCAGAGGTCGAGGTGGTGTTTTCTAGATACAAGGTCTTGACTCTGGTTCACTGCTACGTTGGAGGAGATGGCAAAATCCAAAGCCACTCAATGTATTTAAAGGGAATCTCTTTTGGTTCATTGATTTCCTTTTGCATGGCAAGCTGAGGAAAGACGTGCATCTTGTGCACATGATAAGAGAATCTTGGCAAAGGGAGCATGGAAAGGTGCCAAGTCGTGGAGCAGGAAGAAGTCACCTTGTACTTGTTTGGAGTTCCGCATCCCTGGCTGAAGGTGAATTGAGGCATGGGCTGCATAGTGAATCAGTCGTCACGAGTATCTCCTGCCTCAGAATCCTGACTCCCAGGACTTGAGTATGTAAGATCTACATTGATACTCCTATTTATTTCTGAGTGGATGCTGCAGTGTCAAAGGTACTTTCTTCTAGCTGATAAACTGAGATCTTATCTGGTCTCTCAGATGTAAAAACAAAACCATGGTAATGTTTCACAAAGGAGCTGTGGAGCTAAGCTCGCCCAATATTTGGGGTAATATTAATCCTTTAACCAGTAATGGTAAAAGAAATGCAATATCTGATTATTATTACAGTAAATCTGTGGGCGCATGCTGTGCACACATTGACTCTTGCCTAACACAGCAGTAACGACAGAAAAAAGTCTCCTGACCTTTATCATCTTTTGGGTTGATTTATTCAGACCATTTATAAATCTATGCTGCATGTTTAAAACTCCAACAATCATTTTGATCTCTCTGTTTGGTACACCTTTGTTTGAATGGATTCTTGGTGTAATCTCCTAGGCTTGATCTTCTGATCAAGGCAGTCCTGCACTTTGCAGTCTGACCTTTTTGTTCTCTCAGAGCATCTGGGTGGAGTTAACTTTAATAAGCTTGGTGACGTGTGTAATACTCTGTGTGACCCCCCCCCCCCTCCCGACCATGGTTAACTGCAAATGAGACGCAAACCATAGCTCTCGAGTGCAATGACAGGAAGTGAAGAAAATTAACACTTTTAATAGCACTTCCCTTTAACTTAAACTTGCATCATTTGTTGCCCAATCTCAAAAGGCAGGAACAACATCAAAGAAGCTTTCAATGTATTTGTTGTGTTATCCTTGTAGGATTTGGGTGTTGCTGGTCAGATCAGCAATTGCCCTCGGAAAGGCTAATTGCCCTCGGAAAGGCTAGAATCTGCCCTTCTGAATCTCAGCAGTCCTTGCACATACCACTGACTGCAGCTTTGTCTATGATATTTAAAACCATTATTAAGGCATCTTTGACAACATTAAAAAATCACAAAAAACCAAGCAAACTCAAATAAGTAAAAAATATACAGATGTTGAACACCATTCTTTTTGTTTTAATGGATGAAGCCTGCAAGCATTGCACTGGGGTCAATCGGTTGAGGGAAAAAAAACAGCTTCTTAGTAAACCACATCACAACGTATCAACTGAATACTTGCTTGGATGCAAAAGGAGCCCTTTTGGCCCATCTGGTCAATGACTGTTCCCAACAGAGCAATCTCATCAGTCCATTCCCCTACAGCCTCAAAATTTATTCTTTCTCATGTGCCCACCAACTCCTCTTTGGGTCTTTTGAATCATATAGCACAGAACAGGCCTTCAGTCCAATTCGTCCGTGCTGACCAAATTGAGATTCTGAGCTTGTTCCATTTGCTTGCATTTCATCCATATCCTTCCAAGTCCTTCCCAATGATTTTGTAAATGTAATTGTACTTGCTTCCATAGCTCATTCCAGATATAGGCTACCTTCTGAGTGAAGAAAGCAGCCCCTCAGGTTTTTTTAAATTTCTCCCCTTTCTCCTGAAACCTATGCCCTCCAGTTGCCTATCACCTCCAGTGGGGGAAAGATTGAACAATCACTTAATCCATGCCTTATTTTATAAACCTCCATAACCTCACCCCTCAGCCTCCTATGCTCTCGGGAATACAGATCAACTCTGTTCAGCCTCTCGCTATAACTCAAGCTCTTGTTAAGTGATAATTCATAGTAGATAATTAAGCAAATCATACAGAACAGAGATGAAGCATTTAGTATGCACTATCAATCACACATTTAAATTAACCCAACACTGCTCCCGACTAGTTATTTTCCCACCCCTTCCAGATTCTACTCAGCCACATACACTGGACAATTTAAAATGGCCATTAAACCTACTAACTTGCCATAGAGAAACCAGAGCAGCTAGAGGAAATCCATGCGAGCTTCACACAGACAGTACCAGAGATCATAATTGATCCTAGGTCCATGAAGATATGAGGATTTAAATTCAGTTCATTAAATCATTTGGAATGAAATTTAGTGTTTGCCATCATGATCAAACAAACAATCTTGTTCTGTAATGTTTTTTTAGGGGTGGAAATCTGCTCTCCTTGCCTATTTAGCCTCTTGGACCTACAAGATCTGCTTCATTGCTGTTGTTTATTGAATGCTGTCTGAGATGGCGCAGTTCAATGAAAGTTAAGGACCAATGATAAAGTGCTGACATTACCAATATTCTGTGAAGGAACATGCTGTTGCCAGCAGGCATTCCAGGTTTTCAGTGGAAGGGGGTTATCTGGTTCATCCAGGATTGGGATGTACCAATAAAGATACCTGGTGGAATGAGGCAACCCTTGGGTCCACTTGCAGTTAACTATTTTGTACATCATTCATCAGACCAGATTTAAACTAATTCAGGAACAGATTTCTGGTTGGGCTGTGATGTATAATGGATATCCTTATAGCTCCACACCCTCAGTATATTTGTTGCCCTGTTTATTTTTCTTGAAACTTTTGAATTAGTGTCAAATTGCATATTCTATATTTGAAATGGATACAAGAGCTGGAAAGATCATGAAAAGTTGAAAAAAAAAACAAAAAGAAAGAAGAAACTCCACCTATTCAGAACATTTAATCTACACTGCCAGATAGTGGGTTCTTAGAATTAATTAGTGCGTTGTTGGTCTTGGGGGGTGGGTCTGGAGAAGAACTAGGATTGGATCATGGGTGTTTTGCATTGCCGTGGTGCTTAATTGTTTAGATCTTTCTGGTTTTAGCTTATGGAGTTCTACTCTATGGTTTAATAAAGCCATCTGCAGGCCAGAGGTCTATATTCATGCTGCACAAACTCAGCTTTGCACACGTTCATTGGGATTTCTGTTAGTGTATATTTTCTATAATTGAGTGATCATGGTTAATCCTACCAAGTTCCTGAGTTGGAATGTGAGAGACTTAAATCATCCAGTGAAACAAAGGAGAATGGCTTCACATTTAAAACAACTTAAAGCTGCAATTATATTTTTACAGGCGACACATATACATGGCAGTGATGTTTTGCTGTTGATGTCATGGTGGAAAGGGCAGCAATATCATTCTTGCTTTCAGGCTAAATCTAGAGTGGTAGCGATTCTGATTAATCAGAAGATTCCTTTTCGTATACATAATGGTCATTTTGTTATGATTTCAGGGAAATCACATAATAAAATAATGGTTTTCTCAAATGTTTATGCTCCCAATGTTGATGATTTGGGGTTTTTTGAAAACTTTTTTTTGGCCTCCTTGTCAGATTTAAGTTTATACTCATTTATTCTTGGCGGGGATTTCAACTGTTGGTTGAACCCTTTCATGGAATGTTCATTTTCTAACCTGGCTACATTAAACAAGTTTGCTCTATTAATACATACTTAAAAAAAAAATCCAATCGTATCATTTCAGTTGTCTTTTATCCTTCCAGTAGAGAGTATTCTTTTCCCCCTGTTCATCACTTCATCACACTTATTCATGTATTGATTATTAATTTTTATTGATAATCACCAAATTTCATTAGTTCATTCTTGTGAATTCATTCTTGATATCTGACCACACCCCCTTCATAATGTCACTGAATCTTCCTAGTTTTACTCGAGATAAAAGACACTGGCGCTTTAATTCAGTTATCGGATAAGGACTTTGTTCAATTTATGGAAGAACAAATAGTTTTCTTTTTTGGTACTAATCTCTCTTCAGAGACCTAGTTTAGTTATATGGGATACCTTGAAGGTTTTTCTAAGTGGGCAAATTATTTCATATATTGTTAATAAGAAAAGGAAGACTAATAAAAAAAGATCTGAGTCAATTGAGCAGTTAGATCAACAAGAGGCTCAAAATAAAAATTATATATTAAAAAATGGATTGAACTTATAACTAAATTTGATCATATCTCATCATACCTGGCCGAATGCCAACTTTTGAAATTTAAAATTCAGTTTTGCATTCATGGTGATAAATCAGGAAAGTTTTTGGCCAACCAATTGAGTGGATTTGGTACTAAAAGTCACATCATAAAAGTTCATAAAGATAATGACACTAAAATGTCAGAGCA
Source organism: Narcine bancroftii (assembly GCF_036971445.1). Lineage (NCBI taxonomy): Eukaryota > Metazoa > Chordata > Chondrichthyes > Torpediniformes > Narcinidae > Narcine > Narcine bancroftii. Next base: position 84,444,654 of record NC_091475.1, read on the forward strand.
TTTGGAGATGAACTATATATTTAAAAGATTCTACTCCAAACTATATTCTTCCGAATGTACGAGTGATGGCAATTTGATGAAAAATTTCTTAGATCGATTGAATATCCTCAAGATTTATTCAGAGAATTGAATCAGACTGGATTAATCTATCTTCCAAGAGGAAATAGTGATGGTTATTTCCTCATTATAGTCTGGAAAGGTCATTGGACCCGATGGGTTCCCTGTGGAATTTTTCAAATTATTTTCTCAACTGCCTACACTTTACCTAAAGGTGGTATTTGCTGATTTGTTTGAACAGGGTAAACTTCCAGACTCGTTTAATAAGGCTTGCATATTTTTCATTGCAAAAAAAGGTAAAGAAGCAGCTGAATGTTCCTCCTATAGACCAATCTCCCTATGGAATGTCGATGCTAAAATTTTAGCCAATAGGGTGGAAAACATTTTTCCATCAGTTATTTCTGAAGATCAAATAGGGTTTATTAAAAACAGATATTCCTTTTGTAATGTACATAATGAATATTATATTTACCTTCTGGGAAAATTCCTTTCTTTTTCAATATTTTTATTGTGTTTTATAAATAAATCATACATGGGTAAGAATAAGTATCCGATGAAGTAGACATGCTATTACATATGGCTACAAATAACCTATGATACATTGAAAAAGACAAATAAAACATGTAAAAATAATGCTAATAATCTAAGCCCCTCCTGAAGTTATTGGTTGAACATTTATGCAATATTGTAAGAGGGGGAAGAAAAACAAACCACAAAACTGTATCTAAATAATATAAATAATTAAGAAAAGGGCCCCATAAACTTACAAAGATGAAATTCATTTCAGGAATAGATCATCTAATTTTTTCCAAAGTCAGGCATGTCATCACATCTGATAGCCATTGAATATGAGTAGGAGGGACAGCAATACTAATTTATCTCTTCTAGTGATAAGGAGAGGAAAGGCAACTGCATGGGATTGTAGCCCAAACAAATTTGTTCCAAATAGGGCAAGAAAAGGATTAGGAATCAATTTGATATGAAGAACTAAAGATAAGGAACATGGAAAGAAGAGGACATGACCAAAACATATGAAACAATGTACCTTCTTCAGTCTTACATCTGTCACCAGCGCCAGATTAAAATATTGTGGGGCCTGTAGTATATATTTTAATAGGGCACTAAATAGTGCCAGCTGGCGCATGCACGGTGAGGGGGAAATGTGATGGCAGTGCAAAGACAAGGTTGGAGGAACTGATTTTGGGCAATTACTACTATTTCTTACTTTAAAACAAACTTGGATGTTGGAATCCTTTAAAACAACACATTTTTGGCCTACAACATGTTTAGATATTCATTTATTGACAATGGCAGGTTGATTATCCATGCATGGAATATTTTTATTTTATTGTCATTACTTGTGGCAACTCTCTCTCTCTTTCGATGTTACGCTTCAACTGTGCAAATAAAGAGCAAATGCAAGAGATTAATAAATAATTAGTTATCTACGTGCTTCTGTGGACACGCCACTAAAAGATTTGTGAGATTAAATAAGGATTGCTTCACATTTTCTAACTGGCTAACTTGCTGCCTGGCTTGCAGCACCATTACGATGTTGCTCTATTTTAGCTCCCTGGTTACAGTGGCAATGGACTCCACGTTTGACCAATCTGATCTTATTGACTCCAGTAGGTAAAAATGAAGGCTGCTCACATTTCCAAGCAGATTATTACAGCTAATAATTAGGTAATCATAACACACCTCCTGGAATAACCAGTATGCAAACTTGCCTCTGACTGCAATAAGCCTACGTTTCTTTTTGCTAAGTGTTGGGAGGTGTCATGTTATTGGTTTTCTGTCTCGTTATGGTCCACGTTATCCAAACAACTTTTCACCATTTAGTGTTCCAGATAACCAGAAATCAGTGAGATAGTATGGCAATGAAACAAAACTTGAACATCCATTCCTGTAAAGTCTCCCAAATTAAAACAAAATTTGCTATGGCAGCTGGCTCAATGCAGGATCAATGGCTGTCTTTGTTACCCATAATCCCCCATGCAGCTGGAACCACTCTGCATTTCCCAGGTGCTGACACTTGTAGAGCGGTTCCAACTGCATGGAGATTATGGGTAATAAAGACTGCCATTCCTCCCACATTGAGATGTCTCCTCGAGCTACCGGCATGGCCCCAAAATGGCCCTATCAGTGGTCTGGTGAACTTCTTCAGCACTGGACCCTTGCCGCAACATTCAGAGTTGGATGGGGGTGGGGAGCCCCATAGATGGCTATGAGATACAACACACCCAAAGTCTTGACCTTAAGGTTAGCAATTTTAGCCAATTATCACCTTTAATCGGGGTTTCTCATACCTGCTGCACAAAAAATAAAATGTTTGTTCATTATTTATAGAAATGTCATAAATGACGGGGACACTTTAAAATGCGGGACCGATAGCTACTTTTGCTACTAGATTAATCCAGCCCTGTCTATCACATTTTGAAGAAATGTCACATTTTGAAGAAGTATTAGAATAAAATTTCGCCAATTGAACTTTGGAGAAGGAAGCTCGATGTACTATTTCAAGTTGTAATAATGAGTGTCGGGCTCATAGAGAAGATGAATTTACCGATTTCAAAATAGAATCCCATGTAGCATCAGAAAATTATTCTTGAAAATCTTACACTTGTAATTTCTTAGTCTTGTCCAGAAAATTACCACTAGACAACAATAATGACTCATAAAGTACTGGTATAATTTTTTAATGATTCAGTTTAAAATTATAAATCTTCTCTATCATATTTAGTTCCAGATCTTGAGGGAGTCTCAATACCAAGAAATTGAAAAAGATCCTAATTTCTAAACATCTAAAAAAAAAGATGTTTAGGTAGTTTAAACTTAGATAATTGTTCAAAAGAAGCCAAATCTTCATCAATAAAAAAGATCTTGAGAAGATTGGAATTGGATTTCTAACTCAGACCATTCAAGAAAACCAAATTCTTGTACCGAAGGTTTAAAAGAAAAAGTATTAGCTAGAAGAGGACTGACTAGCAGAAATATATGGTATCCAATATGTTTTCTGAATTGAAACCAAACCAAATTCTCAGCATATGTTTAACAACAAAATTATCAGTTAATTTTGATGCAGGGAAAGGTAATGGTTCTCCTACTAAGATACTTCTCAGTAGATTCAATTCCAAGATTAATCCAACTTGCAGCATCTTGTCTATCCTTATGATGAATCCAAAAAGTAATATATCTAAAATTAGCTGCTCAATAATAAAAACTAAATTTAGGCAATGCCAAGCCCCCTTTCTTTTTAGGGTTTTGAAGCAAAGTTTTAAGATGGGGCCATTTATTTTTCCAAACAGAAGAGATGATTGAATCAAGCGAATCAAAAAAAGTTTTGGGAACAAAAACCAGGTGCAGCTTTAAAAATATATCGAAACTTGGGTAGGATATTCATCTTAATGTTATTAACGTGTCTAATTAAAGTAAGTGATAGAGGAGACCATTGAGCTAAGGACTTCTGGACATGGTTCATTAAGGTTAGAAAGTTCTCCTTAAACGAATTATTGAAATTCTTAGTAACAGTAACACCTAAATAATTAAACTGATTTTTAGCAATATTAAAAGGAACAAACAGTAAGGTATAGAGAGCTGGAAGAGTCACTTTTCTTGAGATTTAATTTATATCCTGAGAATTGATCAAATAGCTGGAATTGAACGATGAACATCAGATATGTACAATAAAAGGTCATCCACACAAATTGAGACCTTATGAGCATTTCCGCCTCTTATAATTCCAGAAATATAATTTGATTGCCGAAAGGCCACTGCTAACGTTTCTATTGCGAGATTAAATAATAATGGGCTTAAAGGGCAACATTGTCTAGTTCCACGATGAATATTAAATAGTTTGGATTTTACTGAATTGGTAAAAATGGAAGCAATAGGAGAGAAATATATTCATTTAATCCATTTAATAAATTTATGACAAAAGTTAAATTTCTCTAATGTATTAAATAAATAACCCCATTCTACTCTATCAACGGCTTTCTCAGCATCCAATGAGATGATACATTCAGAAGGTGAAACAATGGGAGAATAAACAATGTTTAATAGATGACAGATATTAAAATGTGAATAACAAACTATAATAAAGCTGGTTTGATCTTCAGAGATAATAAGGGGCATAATATTTTCAAATATACAAGCCAAAATCTTAGACAGTATCTTAGCATTGGCATTCAGAAGTGAAATTGGCCTGTAGGAAGAACAGGCAGAAGGATCTTTATTCTTTTTAGGAATAAGAGAGATTGAGGCTTCAGAAAATGTGTCTAGTAGTTTCCCAGCAGCCAAGGATTCAGAAATAACCTAATCCAAATGAGGAATCGATAAATAGTGTTACAAAGTTCTGTGTTGTGCATTGGCCTATGTGTTGTGTGGTTTTATGTTAAAAAGTGACAGTTTGCCTTAGAGAGCTAAGGTGAAGGTGGACTACTGGGAGAGTGGGAGATGGACTGAGCATATATAGAAAATGAAAAAAAAATTCTGGACTTGGATGATAAACTACCACTGGGGGTACTGTGGAGTGGAAGAAGGTCCAGAGCAGGAGTCATGGTCTGGAGGACAGTTTAGAATGTTGGGATTTCAAAAAGGATGAATATTCTGAAGGCTCTGGACCAAGTCAGTTGTTCCTCTCTCTGCAAGCAACACAAGACAACTTTGAATTTTGTGTTCTCTCTCTCTCTCTCAAAGATCTACTGGCTTCAGTTTACCAAACAAACTGAATTTTGTTTATGATCTTTGCTTTGGTTGAGATCCAAGTTTTGTGAGTCTTGTGTGTTTTGTGTCTAATTTTTTCTGTGGGCTGGTTGGAAATATAACTTACACTTTAATTACATATGTTATATTTAGGCTGGGGAATTTATTAGTTTTACACTGTTATAGAAATTTGCATAATAACCAGTGGGCATTGTTATAAAATGGGGGGATTTTGAATTGAAGTTTGAAGGTGGATTTTCATTAATAAAGTAATTGTTCATCTTTACCCCTGTGTGATATGCCGTCAAGTTGCTGGTTTGATCTTGTAACATAATTTGGGGGAATTGTCCGGGATCAAACCAATTTGGAAGCTTTAGGGGCGATTGACTTGTCCTTAGTTATCAGTCGTCTGAGTTTGACTCAACCTCCAGCCTGAAATTAAAAATAAACGGTGAGTGTATAAATCACCAGCAGAAAAACCAGCAACTATGAATATGGACCAGTTCATAGCGAACCCTTCAGTGGTTAATTTAAAAATGGCTAAAAAGTCAGATCCGATGGTTATAGTTGGCAAGTTTAAACTTCTTACAGTAAGAACTGGGATTAAAAAAAAAGGAAATTGCCTGGAAGATTTTTAAGCACTCCGTAGGAAAGGGGATATTTGAAGAAGCTGTATTAGAACAGTCTCCAAAGGAGAAAACTTCAAAGGAAGTAAAGTTGGCTTTGAGAAAACTAGAGTAAAAGGAAAAAAAGAGAGGTAGAAAGGAAAGCCGAATGGGAAGCAGTAAGGCAGGCAGAAATGGAGGAGAGAGAGAAAGAACAGAAGCATGAGCTAGAACTAGCTAAATTAAAGCTGACCCTAACACAAGGAGAGGGAGAAGCCCAAAACCCATGTACTGGCCAGGAGGAGCGGTTTCTTGTCAGTAGAGAAGTGAGGTTAGTTCCTCCATTTGATGAAGCTGAAAGACCAGTATTTTCAACATTTTGAGAAAGTAGCTGTAAATTTAAAATGGCCCCCAGACCAGTGGTCACTCCTGCTACAAAGTGTTCTTAAAGGGAAAGCCCAACAGGTGTACTCATGTCTCACTCTACAACAAGCAGCTGATTACGAATTTGTAAAGCAGGCTATACTCCAATGTTATGAACTAGTTCCAGAGGCTTATAGACAAAAGTTCAGGAGTTTAAAAAAGCAGCAACCCAATCTTACCTGGATTTTGCCTAAAGGAAGGTTGTGTGTTTTGATCGGTGGTGTGCCGCAATGTAAGTAGAAAATAACTTTGATTTAATGATGGCACTCATTGTGATTGAGGAGATTAAAAATTGTGTTCCTGATGATATTCAAGTGTATTTGGCAGAGAAAAATATAAAAACTTGGCAAGAATTGGCTAAATTCGCAGAGGTATATGCTTTAACCCACAAGTCTAAGTGGACACCAGGGAAAACCTTTCAAAGGAATACTACTGATAATCCAAGTAGAGTAGAAAGAAAATCTAGAAGTGAGGCTAAAGGAAGAGAGGAAGAGAAATGGGTGAAGGAAAAAATTTCAAGTGTTATTTGCCATTATTGTAAGAAGCCAGGCCACATAATAGCAAATTGTCCTGTACTGAAAAGGAAGAAAGAGAAAGGGGTGGTATCAACTGCCTGTGTTCAGAGTGAGAAAGTTAGGGATATTTTTGAATCATTCATGACTGAAGGTTTCATTTCGGTTAAAGAAGGATCCAATTAAGTGCCAGTTAAAATCCTGTGGGATACTGGAGCAGTCCAATCGCTTGTATTAAGCAACGTTTTGAATTTTGGTGAGGAGACCAATTTTGGAGATGTGAATTTAATAAAAGGGATTGATGGTGAAGCAGAGCCTATACCTTTGCATAGAATAATGATGAAATCAGACTTAGTTAATGGCCCAGTTATGATAGGGATAAGATCAAGTCCGCCGGTGGATGGGGTTTCTCTTTTGTTAGGGAATGATTTAGCAGAGGGTAAAGTCATACCTGCAGTGAAACTCATAAGTAAGCCATTAGTTTATGAGTCTGAAAAGGATTTGAAAATCTACCCTGTGTGTGCCATTACCAGAGCCAAGCCTAGAAAAAAGGTAGAGGTAGAGGAAGTCTGTGATGATCCTGTAGTGGAGGCAAGCATTGAGGACAAACCTAAGGATCCAGCTTTGCTGTTGTCAAGAGAAGAATTAATAGCCAGACCAAAGCATGATCCTGATCTTGCTGGGATAAGAGATAAGATTCTGTCTAACCAGGAAATTGAAACTGTGCCAGTAGGTTACTTTGTTCAAGATGGAATATTGATGAGAAAGTGGAGACCACAAGTGATACCTGCCAGTGAAAACTGGGTGGTAATAAGGCAAGTTGTAATTCCCAAAACTTACAGGAATTAAATATTAAAGTTGGCCTCATAGTACACCTTTAGGAGGTCATCTTGGAGTGAAGAAGATGGTAGAAAAGATAAGGAAACAGTTTTATTGGCTGAAATTAAGAAAGGATGTGGTGAACTTTTGTAAAACCTGTCACATTTGTCAACTGGTGGGCAAGCCTAATCAAGGACCACCAGTGGCACCTTTACAACCCATCCCTGCTTTCGGGGAGCCCTTCTCAAAAGTGATAGTGGATTGTGTTAGCCCATTGCCAAAAACCAAAGCGGAAAATGAATATTTGTTAACACTCATATGCACAGCTTCAAGGTTTCTAGAAGCAATTCCCCTGAGAAACATTAAAGCAAAGATGATTGTGAAGGCTATGCTAACATTTTTCACACTGTTTGGTCTACCAAGGGAAATTCATTCGGACCAAGGGAGTAATTTTATGTCTGGAATATTTCAACAGGTGGTGTATGAATTGGGAGCCCATCAAATTGTGTCGTCTGCCTATCATCCTGAAAGTCAAGGGGCCTTGGAAAGGTTCCATTTAACTGTGAAAAATATGACGAGGGCTTATTGCATGGAAAATAATAAAGATTGGGATGAAGGAATCAATTTGTTATTGTTTGCTGTTAGAGAGGAAACTCAGGAGTCTCTTGGCTTTTAGTCCATTTGAGTTGGTGTTTGGTCATGAAGTCAGGGGTCCATTACTATTGTTGAAGGAACAGTGGATACTTAATGATGTACAATCAAATCTGTTGAATTATGTTTTCAAATTTAAAAACAGATTACATCGGGGTTGCAAGATGGCAAGGAAAAATTTAAAAACTGCTCAGGGAAAAATGAAAATTTGGTATGATCAAAAAGCAAAAATTAGGGACATTAAACCTGGTGACAAAGTATTGGTTTTGTTTCTAATGCAGTCACACCCTTTGAGAGCTCAGTTTTCAGGACCATAAAAGGTGAAATCAAAAATTAACCAGGTCACCTATGTCATTGAGATGCCTGATCATCGAAGAGAGAGACTGGGGAATTTATTCGTTTTATACAGTTATAGAAATTTGCATAATGACCAGTGGGCATTGTTATAAAAGGGGGGATTTTGAATTAAAGTTTGAAGGTGAATTTTTTGTTAATAAAGTAATTGTTCATCTTTACCCCTGCATGATATACCTTCTTTGTGGTTGCTGGTTTGATCTTGTAACAATAGAAAAAGTCTTATAAAACTCATCTGGGAAACCATTGGGACTGAGAAATTTGCCAGACTGCAGAGTGAATTGTTAGAGCAATCTCTTCAACAGAAATAAGTTCCTCCAGTGGTAATTGCTTCTCTGAAAATAATGAAGGGAGATTTAAATATTCCAAAAATTTCACTGTAAAAGCTGAATCTTTAATCAATTCAATACTATAGATCTTAGAATAATATTGACAAAATGCTTTGTTTATCTCAATATGATCAGTAGTAATCACTCCATCATCTTTAAGATCTCTGTGAAAGGCCATTTAGCTGTATAGTTTTTCATTTGACTGGCTAAAAGCGACCCAGCCTTGTAGCCATGTATGTAGAATTTAGATTTACTTTTTAAAAGTTGAGTTTGTATAGGGTAAGTGTGGTGGCCCGTAATTGGGGAGATCGGGCTGGCACATCACGCAGCAGCAGACACAGACAGAGATCGCTAAAAGGACTCCTTGGACAACGAACCAGTGGGGGTAGAAGCTGGGTCAGCATCAGATAAACAGCCCAGCTAACTCAGCAGAAACAGGCTGGGGAAGAAGGGCATTTATATGCATGAATGTTCCCGCCCACTGTTGTTATTCATATGGATGACTCTGTCAATCAACAAAATCGGGGCGGGAAATTGAACAGTATAAAAGCAGCCTTTGGAGCCCTAGTGTGTGTGTGTGTGTGTGTCTTTGTAGCGGTTGGCAACATAAGCAAGAAGCAAATCGTGTCTGGTTCTGAGTTTGACCTTTTTTTTTAAAAAAGCTCAGCTTTTGGAGTTGAGGCATATTATTGATCAATACATTTCAATTGGTTGGCTAGATCATCTCTCTCTGAATTGGCACTCTTTTCTTATTTGGGCATAAAGAGATTATTTGACCTCTAATGTATGCTTTAAAGGAATCCCAGATTATGACATCCGAGACCCCCAGGAGGAATTTTTATTTAAAAAAAAAAGACAATTTGATATTTCATACATTTCAAAATATAAGGGTGAGGCAATAAAATGGGATTCAAGCAACATTGCTTTGTGATTCTAGGTAATGCTGGGATATTAATAGATAAAACCACCAAAGAGTGATCTGAAATTATTATATCTCCTATTTACAAGAGCCATCAAGTGGAATTAATTGTTGGTCTGTGAGAAAATAATTCGTGAGTAAGTATGATGTACATTAGAGAAAAAAGAGAATATCTTATCACTAAGATGGAGAATCTATAACATCAGACTGCAGCTTAAGTATAGCGAACTTGTTTATAGTAACAATTTTGGGAGATGAATGGTCAAGCACAGGGTCTAGCCAACAGTTTAAATCACCTATATTGCAATCAAAGAATATAAATTTAAATCCAGTAAAAGAAAGAAGAGACTTTCGGAAAAAAATTTGGATCTTCAATTTGGGGCCATAAATATTAACAATAACAAACAGTTTTATTATAAACAGACAGAATCAAAAAGCACCCATTAGTGTCAGTGATAACATTATGTTTAATAAATGGAACAGATTGGTCAATCAAAATTGAAACACGTCTAGACTTGACTATAAATGATGAGTGGAAGTGCTGCCCCTTTCAAAAGTTTAAGAAACGAGAAGTATCAGATAAATGCAGATGAGTTTCTTGTAAAAAGGTTATCCCAGGTTGAAACATCTTAATATGCGAAAAGACTTTGCAATGTTTAATCGGGTGGTTCAAACCTGAGGTATTCCAATAAATTGTCTTAATACCTTTAGCCATTTGAAAAATTAAAAATCAATAATCTAATGACAAAAGGTAAATGAAGTATTAATTAATAAACTAATAAATATTCTCAGATTATCATGGCATTCCCAGTCATAAATAGCCAGCATAACTTTACAAACAAATCCCAGACTAACGTTGATATTCCCTCCCGCCTCTCGATTAACCCAAACTGGCTTTGACAGTATGCTTATAAACAAAATAACTACCCCCCCAAACTCATTGTTGGCAGCACACCCAGAAAAAAAAAGTTAAGAAAAAAGCCAAGATCCCGAGCTGTTAGACATATAACTATATAACAATTTACAGTATGGAAACAGGCCATATTGGCCCTTCTAGACCGCACTGATTTACGTGAAACTCCACTAGTTCCACTTATCCACTCCCTGTCCATAACCCTCCAACCCCCTCACATCCATGTACTTATCCAACTTTTTCTTAAATGACAGAATTGACCCTGCTGCAACTACCTAATCCGGTAGATCATTCCATTCTGCCACCGCTCTCTGAGTGAAGAAGCATCCTCTTAAACAGGTACACTATCCTTCATCCAGTCATCTAAAATCCAGAAAGCTCCAAAAACCGGCATTTTTTTCCCTGGTGCTGTTATAGTGGAGGGAGAGAGACAGCAGCGCAACTTGGGCAGGCGGAGGAGAGAGATACGGCAGTGTGACTCGGGCAGGCGGAGGGAGAGCGACAGCAACGCGACTTGGGTGGGCAGGGTGGAGAGAGATGCCCACGCGACTGGAAGGGGGTGGATATGGTAGCACAATTCGGGTGGGCTTAAATCTGGGGCAGCTGGCTTTTGTTCTGAAATCCGGAAAAATCAGAAATTCAGAACACACTGTCCCCCAAGGGTGCTGGATAAAGGATTGTGTACTTGTATTACTCCTAAAGTTTTGTCCCCTAACCTTTAACTTATGACCCCTTGTTTCAATCTCCCTTACCCTCAGGGGAAAGAGCCTATTGACATCTAATCTATCTATTCCCTTCATAATTTTAAATACCTCTATCAAATCCCCTCTCAACCTTCTACGCTCCAATGAATAAAGTCCAAGTCTTCTCTATCTTTCTCTGATTCAAGGAACTGCCATCCAGGCAACATTTTTGTAAATCTTCTCTGCACCCTCTCTACATTATTTATATCAATCCTATATTTGGAAACCAGAACTGATGGGATTTTTCCCAGGACCTTAAGGAAGGTCAGGGAGGAAATAGCGATGGCTCTGACAGTGATTTTGCAAGGGTCACTGGAGGAGGGTGTGGTGCTGTGGGTTGCAAATGTGGTTCCACTGTTTAAAAAGGGCACAACATATAGGCTAAGTAATTATCGGCCAGTAAGTTTGACATTGGTGGTGGGGAAACTAATGGAAGGTATTCTTGGGGATAATACACAATACTCCAAACTTGGCATCACCAATGCCTTAAACAGTCTCAACATCACCTCCCAGCTCCTATATTCTATGCTATGATTTACAAAGGCCAGCATACCAAAAATCACCTTATTGACATGGGAATCCACCTTCAAGGAATGCTGAACCATTATTCCAAGATCCCTCTGTTCCTCTTCATTCCTCAATGCCCTCCCCTTCACTGCACAAGTCCTATTTTGGTTATTTTTCACAAAATGAAGCACCTCACACTTATCAACCTTAAACTCCATCTGCCACCTTTCAGCCCACTTTTCCAAACTGTCCAAATCCTTCTGCAGTCCATGAAAACCCTTCTTACTCTCCAGAACTCCCCCTATTTTTGTATCGTCCACATATTTACTCACCCAATTTACCACACCGTCATCCAAATCATTAATATAAATGATGAACAACAAAGGACCCAACACTGATCCCTGAGGTACACCACTAGTCACCGGCCTACATCCTGACAGACAATAGTCCACCATGAATCTCTTGTGCCTATCTTCCAGCCACCGTTGATCACATCTGACTATCTCTATATTAATCCCTAGAGACTGAACCTTCCTTACTAACCTTTCATGCAGAACCTTATCGAAAGCCTGACTAAAATCCAAATAGACCACATCAACTGCTTGACCTTCAACAACCTTTCTAGTCACCTCTTCAAAAAATTCAACAAGATTTGTCAAACACGACTTTCCCCTCACAAACACATGTTGGATTCCCTGATCAATCCCTGCCTTCCCAGATATTTATACATATTATCCCTAAGAATACCTTCCATTAGTTTCCCCACCACCGATGTCAAACTTACTGGCCGATAATTACTTGGCCTATACGTTGTGCCCTTTTTAAACAGTGGAACCACATTTGCAACCCATGGCACCACACCCTCCTCCAGTGACCCTTGCAAAATCACTGTCAGAGCCATCGTTATTTCCTCCCTGACCCCTCTTAAAGTCCTGGGAAAAATCCCATCAGAACCAGAAGACTTATCTAACTTTATTTACCCCAGAAGTTTTAAAAACCCCTCTTTACTAATCCTTTACTATCTTTTCCTCACTTATCCTACATAATTCAATTTATCTTTCCCTCGTGAATACTGACGAGAAGAATTTATTCAATGTCTCAGCATCTCATATGGTTCCTCACACATTCCTCCGCTTTTATTTTCAATTGAACCTATTCTATACTTTCCTTTTGCTATTCACATGTTTGTAAAAACCCTTCGGATTTGCTTTCACTCTATTTGCCATAGCCCTCTCGTACCTTCTTTTTGCCTTTCTGATTTCCCTCTTAAGGTTCTTTCTACAATCTATGTATCATTCAAGCATCTCATTGATCGTTTGCTTCTTATATTTAACATAGGCCTCCCTCTTATCCTGAACCAACTTTCCTAATCTCTCTAGAAAACCATGGCTTGCTTAAATATTCTGCACTCTCAAAATCTCACCTTTAAATGCTCTCCGATTCTCTTCTACATCCTTTTAAGAAAAAAAGATCAGCCCAAATTACTCCCTGCAAATCCCTTCTCATTTCTTCAAATCTGGCTTTCCTCCACTCAGACCTTCATCTTTGGGCCAGACCTTTCCATAATTAAGCTGAAACTAATAGTACCATGGCTAGAAATAAAAAAAACAAGCAGAACAAAGTGAAATCCATTAATAGATTAAAAGTTATATTGCAAAAGAAAAGCAGTGTGTGGCGATTCTCCTTTTAAGGTTTTTTAAAAATTTTAAAAATTTTTTTATTTCTTGCATGATGAATCATATCAATAACATTCACAAATGATCATCACTAATATATACATAGTTACATCCCCTCTCCCTCTCCCTACCCCCTTCAAAAACCAATAAATAATACAACACATAAAACAAAGAAATAACAAAAAGCTAAGAAGTCACATCATCCCCTTACACATATTTAAATCTTATTCTGCTCATAATCATGTCATTTTAAGAGTTGGAGGTTTACGGTCAGCATTCTCTAACATTTTATGTACGTTCCCAAATTTGTTCGAATAATCTATATTTGTCTTTCAGATTGTATGTAATTTTTTCTAATGGAATACACTTGTTTATTTCTATTTACCACTGTTGTATTTTAAGGCTTGTTTCCATTTTCTACATTGTCATAATACATTTTTTTGCTACTGCTAGTTCTATCGTAATAAATCTTATTTGGGCTCTGTCTAATTTCAGTCCTAATCTTTTGTCTCTTATATTATTTAACAGAATTTTTTTTGGATCTTTTGGTAAATTATTTTTGTGATTTTGTTTAATATTAGGTGTAGATCTTCCCAGAAAGTTTTCACTTTTGAACATGTCCAAATTGCAAGTAATGTTCTTCCAGTCTTTTGTTTACAGTGAAAGCATCTATTCGATGCTGTTGGGTCCCACTCTTTTAATTTCTGAGTAGTATATAATCTATATATTAATTATGATTGTCCAACATCATAACAATTACTTAGATATTATGCCAAGGTATGACGAGTGTTGGTATGATGTAGCTCAAGTGGTTTATATTCATATATTTTTTAGCAAATAATGTTAAATTAACAATTATGGATGAAATTTGTAGTAAAGTACATTTATGATATAAATATTCTATGATATTCCTTTATTATATTAGTGCAACATGTATAAAAGGATAAATCTTTTTAAGGTTGTTAAAATCAGTTTACTTACCTTGGTATTTAAGGATCGGGTTTATTGATTGAAATTTTGGTTCATTTGAACAGTTGACTGTTAACTTTAACTTGCCAAAATCTCAATTCTTTAGATATTTGTAAGTTCGGCATTTTTTGTAATTACAGGTTTCTAATTTCCCAAGGAACTCCGAATCAAATTTTGTAGATGAATTTTTTAGCTTAATGCCTTCTAATAAAGGTCTATTATTTATGAGAAATTGTTAAGTTTAAATCAGACTTAGTTAAAATCTAAAATGCTTGGGAACGGTATTTAAATTTGACTATATTGTATGTGAATTGGGACACAAATTTTTTGCTTCCTTTTTGAAAATATTTTTATTGAGTTGAACATAATAATCCTATATACATGTTGCACTAATATAATAAAGGAATATCATATAATATTTATATCATAAATGTACTTTACAAATTTCATCCATAATTGTTAATTTAACATTATTTGCTAAAATATATATGAATATAAACCACTTGAGTTACATTATACCAACACTCGTCTTACCTTGGCATAATATCTAAGTAATTGTTATGATGTAGGACAATCAAAATGAAACCATATATGCACAGTTCTTAAGTTGGTTAATAGCTCTTCGTTATGTGTTTGACATCATCTATTACAATTCAAAGTTAGTGCGTATTTGTCAAAGGCTAAATTGTCTCTTTTATTCCAATATGACTCCCTGGTGTGACAGGTGTAAAAGCTGAGAAGCATCATTAAATCATATGCTCTGGACTTGTCCTGGTCTAGAAAAATACTAGAGAGAGGTTTTCCAAACTTTATCAAGAATTTTCAATATAGATTTAACACCAGATCCTTTGATGGCCCTCTTCAGTACAACAGGAGGGAATGATTCTTTTACCTCTGGATCAGAGTCCGGCTTTTTCTTTTGGCGAGGCGTGCGATTTTACTTGAATGGAAGGATGCTGTCCCACCTACTTATGATCTGTGGTTGTGTGACATGGAACATAGAAAAGATTTGTTATTCAATTAATAATTCAGATACAAACTTCCAGAAGTTATGACACAATATCTTACTTTATAATTTTACTCCAATGTAATTAAATTGTTTGACGTGTGTGTTCACTCTCTCTCTCTCTCACACACACACACACACACACACACACACACACACACACACACACACACACACACACACACACACACACACACACACACACACACACACACACGTACGTGGGGAAGAGGGCCTTTTTATGCAGGGAAGTACCCACGCATGGGAAACCTTCTTTTGTTATGAAGTCAGCCAAGGGGTAGGCCACGGCAGGAAGAGTCCAAGTATAAAGTTGGGCCTGAGCCCTAATAAAACTGAGCTTATCCTGGCTACACTATGTGTGTGTGTGTGTGTGTGTGTGTGTGTCTTCTTTCAAGTAGAGAGTGGCTACTATATATATATATATATATATATATATATATATATCTTTGGTTTTCTTTTAATACTAGTAATATATAGCATCTGGCAATGTAGTTAAGTAAGGGGTTTTCTCCTCTACTATTTTCTTTCCTTTTAATAACATTATTAGTTTTTTTCCAAGAAAAGTTAATACTCTTCAGAATATGAATTATGGAAATATTATTTACAATATATGTATGTTAGTGGTATACAGAATGTCTTATTTAGTTTATGTAACTGTCCATATTATCTTATTGAATTGTGCCATTTTTGTTTGTACAAGTTCTTCATTAAAATCAATAAAAATATTTTAAAAAGAAAATGAAAATATTCCGCAGTCTTGTATGCGAAGTTGAAATTAGGGTGATAATGGTGAGTAACGCCAACAGTAGCGCTGTCTGTCCCCGCACTAGTCATTGTAATGTTGAGAAAGTATCATGTTCATGAAAGATGAGACTGGACACAAGGGTCTTGAATCAAACATTATTTTTATTAACACACAATAATTAATACAATAGCATGGGAAAATCATAGTGGGAACAAAATACATGTGCAGAATTTATAAAAGAGGGAAGGGAAAACACGTGTGCAATTTAATAAAACATGCGTGCTCAATTTATAAAAGAGCGTGGGAAAATACTTGCACAATTTGATAAAATATGCAGACACAATTTCTAAAAGAATGTGGGGAAACCTACCACATGTATTGATCTATAGCTGTGTATTTCAACTTTTTCTTTCCATTCATATACTACCTTGTAATCTATAACATGGGTGCTCTGTGATTAGTATAGGATTACTTAAATTTGTATGTAAGTGGGGGGAAAAAGGTTGAGAACCACTGTGCTAGACCCAATTTTTACTGAAATATTTTGCTTGAGGCTGCACCATTTCATCAGATGCAAGGATCGACAACGAGATAGACAACAGACTCACCAAGGCAAATAGCGCCTTTGGAAGACTACACAAAAGAGTCTGGAAAAACAACCAACTGAAAATCCTATACAGCGTATACAGAGCCGTTGTCATACCCACACTCCTGTTTGGCTCCGAATCATGGGTCCTCTACCGGCATCACCTACGGCTCCTAGAACGCTTCCACCAGCGTTGTCTCCGCTCCATCCTCAACATTCATTGGAGCACCTTCATCCCTAACATCGAAGTACTCGAGATGGCAGAGGCCGACAGCATCGAGTCCACACTGCTGAAGATCCAGCTGCGTTGCGTGGGTCACGTCTCCAGAATGGAGGACCATCGCCTTCCCAAGATCGTGTTATATGGCGAGCTCTCCACTGGCCACCGTGACAGAGGTGCACCAAAGAAGAGGTACAAGGACTGCCTAAAGAAATCTCTTGGTGCCTGCCACATTGACCACCACCAGTGGGCTGATATCGCCTCAAACCGTGCATCTTGGCACCTCACAGTTCGGCGGGCAGCAATCTCCTTTGAAGAAGACCGCAGAGCCCACCTCACTGACTAAAGACAAAGGAGGAAAAACCCAACATCCAACCCCAACCAACCAATTTTCCCCTGCAACCGCTGCAACCGTGTCTGCCTGTCCCGCATCGGACTTGTCAGCCACAAACGAGCCTGCAGCTGACGTGGACATTTACCCCCTCTATAAATCTTCGTCCGCGAAGCCAAGCCAAAGATTTTGCTTGAGGCAATAGGTTTCAGGCTATTCAAATTGATAACAAACTCACAGACCAGCTTGCTCACAGCACAATGTGACTAGAGGCACCTAGGGACATCTGAGAGCAGGGCAGTGGGATCAATATGGGGCCTGGTCTTTTATCACAATGCCACTCCCTAACACTAATCTCCTCTCCCTTAATATCTGTCAGTAGGCCTTTCATACATTCAAAAAGCCAGAATGTAAAGGCAGAGATTCTCCACCCTTGCATTGGAAGACTTGCTCCCATGAATGCACCCTGACCAGCTCCAAGGCGCCGAATACAATCCCTCAGCATGAATGTACTGTCATTGCAAGCGGCTGGCGAGGAGTAAACTGATGATGTCATGATGACTCCATCAGCTGGCAACCCATCTCACTCACCCCGCTCCCTACATGACCCCGTCAGGGCGGGGGTGGCCGGTGGGGGCTGTCAAGGGGAGGCTCGTGCAGGTTGTGACAGCCTCACTGGGCAGCTTTGGCCTTCAGGGCCGCTCGTCAGCGGCTCAATACATGGCAGAGCAATGGCTGTCTTCCCTACCCATAATCTCCCTCGCAGCTGGGACCATTCTGGGAAGCACAGAGCGGTTCCAGCTGCGTGGAGGATTATGGGTAGGGAAGACGGCCATTGCTCTGCTGCATGTTTATGATGGGCAGCGCCATGGCAACAGTTGCCCTGCCTACAGCAGCTCCGGATGATGCACTGAGGTGCCTCTCTGCATGCTGCTCCATGCAGGAGCAGTAAACAGGTAAGTTTAATATTTTTATTTGCCTCTGCAGCTGGCCTCAAAGAGAGGCCCAGCATGAAAATACCCAGTGACCGTCTTGAGTATGTTCGGTAACTGAGCATTCACATGTCCTTCTGCAGAGTTCCAGATTCAATACCCTTTGATAAATACTTTTTATCTCATTCATGAATGATCAAGCCCTATTTTGAAAGACCACCATGAATGATGTACTTGTGAATTAAATCCTCTCTCATTCTCCTCCCAGCAATGAAATGGTGAGTCTAGGGGAAGATGCATCACAATTTCACCACCAGCTCATTTCATCTCATTTCATCTCCAGCTCCAGACATTTCATCTATAGCTCATGTCAGACTTTGTGCATTTATGGGAGAATGCATGGCATCCAAGCTGGGCCGGAGGGGCCAATGGGGCAGTCACTGACTGCACCAGCCGGCCGCTGACCTGACGGCCCCCGCTGGCTGCCTCTGCCCTGGGGTAGTTATGGAGGGAGAAGGGTGAGTGGGTGGAAGAGAGAGGAGAGATGGGTCGCTGGCTGAAGGCGTCATCATGACATTATCAGCCCGCCCCTTGCCAGCCACTTGCAGCAATGGGACATTGCCACATTCACATGGGGTGGCGGAGCACAGCGCTTTCCCAATGATCCTTCCCTGAGAGGGATTGCATTCGGCGCCTTGGAGCTGGCCACAGCGCGTTCATGGAGGGTAAGTCTCCCAATGTAAGGACAGAGTATCTCCACCTTGGGCTTTTTCACTGTATGGAAGGGCCGTCTGCTTGATTAGGTCTTGATACAACTTTTTTTTGTAAGGAAATGTGAAATTTGTCATTTTGGAAAGAAGAAAAGCTCTTATTTAAATGGAGAGAGTTGCAGAAAAATGCTGCACCAAATTGATTTAGAAATCCTTGTGCAGAAAACTCAGAAATAGAGCACAGTGGCAGCATGCAATGTGAAGGCTAATTGAGTGTTGATCCTTGTTTCAATGGGGTTTGAGTAAAAAGGAGAGAAGTCTTACTAACTGTGCATGGTATTCATGAGAGCACGTCTAGAGTCCTGCGAACATTTTTGGAATCTTGAGAATGGAGGGATTGTCTGACAAGGAAAGGTTGATCAAGTTGTGACTTAACACATGGAAGCTTAGAAAAGAAAAGAGGTGATGTCAGTTTCTATCTAGAGAGTAGGCCAGCATAAATGCTGAGAGGTTGTTTCCTCTCCTGGGAGAGAGCAGGATGTGGGCATCAACTCCTAAGATATTCAGCATCTGAGAAATGGAAATATTTTGTCTCTTGGGGGTTGAGAGTCTTTACATCTCCTTTCCACAGGGAGCAGTGGAGGCAGTATCTTTGGGTATCTTTAAGCAATGATGGAGGGAATCAAGAGTAACAAAGAAAGACCAAGAGAGTGGACTTCAGGAGGGTTGCATCAGCTGTCATCCTATTGAATGGCAGAGCAGGTTTGAGCAGTTGAATATCCTACTGATGTGTTTACTTCTCATGGTTTAAATGAGCTTTTCTCATCGGGGACCCACTCCACATTTAAGTAAAAGCCCAGCTTTCTTTTCACCTCTTGTAATAAATTTATTTATTTTTTTTAATGCAGTCAGTTGGAGAGAAGTACAGAAGAAACCACAACTTGACAGGGAAGGGGGCCCATAAACTGAACCAAGTCATAGTTCAGAATCAGAACTTAATGTCATGAACAAGTCATGAAATTCGGTGATTTGCAGTAGCAAGCATTCATATTATAAACCATCTTACAACATAAATATATAAAAATAGTAGTGCAGTGTCTTTGGTTCATTGATTATTCTGGAATCTGATGGCAGCGGGGAAGAAGCTGTCCTTGTGCTGCTGAGGGCTCATCTTTAGGCTCGCACCTCCTTCCTGATGGTAGCAGAGTGAAGAGGGTGTGGCCTGGGTGGTGGGGGCCTTTGAGGAAAGAGGCTGCTTTTTTAAGACATCAACATGTGTAGATGTTCTCAATGGAGTGATGTCTGGTGCTTATGGTGTCTCAGGCCGAGTTAACAACCCTCTGGAGTTAAATTCTTGTCCTCAGATTTGACACCCCTGTACCAGACAGTGATGCAACCAGCCAGAATACTCTACACGGTACACCTGTAGAAGTTTTTGAGAGTGTTCAGTGACATACGAATCTCCTCAATCACCTCACAGAGTATAGCTGCTGGCGAGCCGCCTTCAAGATTGCATCAACATGGAGGCTCCAGGACAGGCCCTAGGAGATATTGACTCCCAAGAATTTGAAGTTCTTGACCCTCTCCACTACTGAGACCTGGATGAAGACTGGGCCTGTTCCCTTGACTCCCTCCTGAAGTCCACAATCATCTCCTCAGTTCTGCTAGTGTTGAGTGCAAGATTGTTGATGTGACGCCAAAGAGCTGATCTCTCTCCCTTCTGTACGCTTCCTCATTGCTGCTTTTGTGATTCTGCCGACAAGGTTGAGAATGGCTTGTTTAAATCTATTGTTTCAACTCTATTAGAAGGGAATGCAGGATAAAATCATGTGCACTGGCTGTGTTACACTGAATGTTGACTGACAGCATCCAACAAAATATTATTTGCTCACGAAACCCAGAGTTGGAGACATAAATATATCCGGGATTGTTCCTTTGCCTTGGGAGTAATGTGGAAAGGTCATCAGTCCTTGCCTTTTTATAGTTATCATAATTATTTACATAAATTGACCTCCTGGGCTAACCTGTTGTTGCCAGTGGATTAGTCGTGATGAGCTGAATGGTCCTTTCAGCGTAACACCATTCCATACAATAACGCGTAATATTGCTTATTCTCTGCCTTTCCTATCAAGTTTAAATTCCAATGAGTTACACTGCATTTGACCATACAAAATAATTATTATGATGGTGGATGCATTATTTTGAAGATAATCACAGAATTCTATTCACATTTAAAAGAATTTGAAGATCTCTGCTTTAATCTAAGCTTTATGTATAATCCACATATAACAGTTGAATTGTACACAGATGCCATTTGGTCTGCATTTGTCTTTCACCTAATCTAAGCCGACTGCCCTGCTCTCCGAGTTGTCATCTGCTTCAGACGGTTTATATACTTTGAATGAAGTGTGTGTTTTCGGGAGTGGATTGATTTCCTAATCCATCTGGCATCATCGCTCCCCACCCAATGATTTGTATGCCTGGGTAAGCAGCAGTGACAGATGGGGCAGTCTGTCAATATGCGAGCACACTTGGGCAAAGGTGGACTCCACAGCTGTTGCCTGCAAGTTATTCACTTCCAACACTGTTTAAAATCTTATTTTTCTTAAAGAAAGAAATCTGTTTGGCACTTTGTAATATAGTGTTATGAAATTAGCGTTAGTAGTTGTGTTTAGCTAAATAAAATTGAGGATGGTAACAGTGACCTCGCCAATAGAGCTACTGCCTCACAGTGCCAAACCTAGTTCAATACTCCCCTACAATACTGACTGTGTGGAGTTTCCATGTTCTCCCTGTGGCAGCATAAGCTTCTTCTAGGTGCTCTGATGTTCCCCCCTCCTATGTCAAGGATGTGTGGGTTAATGTTAATTGCACCCCCCCCCCCCCCCACCATGTGTTGGTGAGTAGCATCAACAGGGCAGAGTTTATGGGAATGGGAGGAAAGTAATTATGAGACTGGTGTAAACCAGTGGTTGGTGAACAGCTTGTACTTGAAGGGGTTTTTAGCGACTGGTTTCATGCTGGATGCTATGACCAACACCCCCACCCCCCAAAAAAAACACTAATTTACATTAATGTACGGACAGTATCAAGAATAACCTGGTTTGAACCTGGTTTGAATGATTCTATGGTCTTGATCATCTAACATATAAAAGTACGGAATATTCCTTCATACATTAATAAGGGAAGGGAGGAAGAGATGTACTAGCAGATTAATTTTGACAGGAAATTCCATATTTTGAGAGAGCAAGATTCCATTGCTCTCATTTAAAAGGTTTAGATGTTTAGCATTTAATCTTTCTCAGTTTTAAATCTTAAAATAAAGTGACATTCAGATTATTAATTAACTGGAATGTCAGATCTTCAGAAGTGCCTGCTCCACAACAGGGTTGTCTCCTGCATCCTTTACCCTTGTTTACAGTTTGCTTCACCAACCCATTAATAGAAATACCACTCTCAACCTTTCTATGTAGTCTCATGTGTCCCACCAACTCTCTCGGTTCCCACATTGCAACAATTACCAATGCTACAAAGGAACTGTAAAGTGCTTGGACATTTACCGAGGTTGCAAAAAGCATGGCATAAATGTAACACAATTAGAAAATGCTGGGAACTGATCAGATAGTACATGTGGAAAGAGGAACAGAGTGAATGTCTTTTATTTGAAACAGTGCTCCTTTGGAAAGGAAACAGAGTTAATATTTGAAGCTCTTTTTTTTTGACCTTTCAATAAAAGCTGCCTGACCTGAGTGTTTACAGCATGCCATTTTTGTTAGGGCTTTAGGTTTTGATTTTCATATTTAAAATAAAAAAACATGGTATTGTATCTTTACTTCCCATTTATTACCAAAACAAATCTATGGTGCAGGATAGATTTGATTCTATTAACAGTCGTGAGGATCATGGAAGTATTTAATTTCTGAGATGGATGCAGATGATGCTGTATTACCCAAAGGCGTTGGGGAACTCAGCAGGTCGCACGGTGTCTGCAGGAAGGAAGGGATATCACCAGCGTTTCAGATCTGGGTTTTTATTTGACTATGTTGAGCAACCATGCTACAAACTTGCACAGCAAAGCTCCTCAACTCTTCCACTGTTACATTATTGACTACATTTCTGCTGCCTCCTGCACTCACCTTTACTGCCAACTTCCACCCTAACCTCAACTTTACTTGGCCCATCTTTATCAACTCTTATCTTTCTTGATCTCACTGTTTCCATCTTGGATGACAAGCTGTCGACAGACATTTTCTAAAAGGAATGCCAACTGTCACTATCTCAATGACACCTCCTCACACCCTGTCCCCTGTATCGATTCCATTCCTTTCTTGCAATTTCTCTCTCCCCATACCTCTGCTTCCAGGATGAGGTCTTCCACGCAAGATCATCCGTGATGTCCTCCTTAAAAAAAAAATGTCTTCCCCTCTACCACAGTCAACTCTGCCCTCAAATGTATATCCTCCATTACCTGCACATCTGTCCTAACCCCCTCCACCCCCACATGCAACATGAAGATTTCCCTTGTTTTCATCTTCCACCCCACAGTATCCACATCCAACATATCCTTCTCTGCCATTCTTTCCACCTACCATGTGATCCCACCACCAGATACATATTCCACACTTTCTTCTGCAAGGACTGCTCCCTCCTTTACTCCCTCATCCACTCACCCCTTCCCACCAACCACCCCCTTGGCACCTACCCCTGTGACTGCAAGAAATGCTACACTTGTACCCTCACCTCCTTCTTCACCACCACCATTGGGGCCCTAAAAAACCCTTTCAAGGGAAGTAACATTTCATTGTGGATTTGCAAGGGGTCATCAACTGTATCCCATGTTCCCCTTGTGGTTTCCTCTACATCAGAGAGACTGGCTGCAGATTGGAAGATTGCCTCTTTGAGCACCATTACTATGTTCCGCTGCAATAGCAAAGATCTCCCAGTGACGATCTATTTCAATTCCCTGCCCCCTTCCCATGCTGACATTCTACCATGATCTTTTGCACTGACAGACTAAGATCACCTGGAAATTGGAGAAAAAGCACCTCCTATTTCCTCTGGACACCCTCCCTTCGGATGGATTTAACATCAGTTTTCATTAGACTCTTCCCCTTCCACTATCCCTATGTCACTTTTTCTGTTCTCTCTCTCTCTCTCTCTCTCTCTCTCTCTCTCTCTCTCTCTCTCTCTCTCTCTCTCACTCCTTTTATCCAGTTTATTCACAGAGCCACCCCCCTCCCCTGAACAATTCTCACCTTTTCTCTCCTGTCCTAATTATGTAAAATATATCCCCTTTTGTCTCTTGGCCAGTGTTGACTCCCCTGCCCTTTCATCCTTCCTCCCCCCAGCCTTTTTATTCAATTGCCTGCCTGCTTTTTGCTCATACCTTGAAGAGGTATTCAAGAGAGAAAAATTGGTTTTGTATCTTTGCCTCCCATGGATGCAGCTTGACCTGTACAATCACACCATTTCAGACTTTAGTGCTTCAGGTCGTCGATGGATATCCATCCCTTTGTTTTATTCAGGCATATACTTGCTTTTTGCTCATAATTTAAAGAAGCACTTGGGTCTGGAATGTTAGTTGTATCCATTGTAGATTTGCATGACCTGCTAAGTTTGTGCAGCACTTTGTAGCACACTACAATCACAGTGCCTGCAGACTTTCCTGTTTAACTGCTAATCGTACATGAGAGATGATCCAAGCAAAGGAATCCCAAAGAGTGGAATCCATTGAAAATCAACACGGAGTCTGCATTTATCAAGAAAATAGTGTTTTGGGAGCTATTTTCCCAGTGAACCCTGAACGTAGAGCCTCATCCAACTGGAAAAGACACTGGGAAGTAATAGTTACACCCATGCCACCTTGGCTTTGTTCTGATTTTTGTCAAGAGTACATGTATTGTCAGTTTGGTTGCTGCGATATCTTCATTTATTGAACTCCTTTCATAGCTTTGTGATGCCCTAAAATGTACTACAGCCGTTCAAGTGGAATTGCTGTGTCAAATTGTTTTTTCTTTAGTATTCAAGATATGTACGGTGTACAATCTCCTTTAACTCTGACTGTATTGGGTGAAGGTAGCTGCTGAGATGGGCATTACAAGAGACAGTTGATGGAGATGGGAAATCCAGAACAACGTAGAGCAGTCAGGTTCTCTGGTCCATGGCGATGGTGCAAATTTAAACTAATTGTATCTGCTCACACCGAGTCAGAATCAGAATTTATTGTCATGAACGTGTCACGAAATTTGTTATTTTTGCAGCAGTAATACAGTGAAAACATTTATATGAACCATCTTACAAAATAAATAAAAATAGTGCAAAAAAAAATGTCAAAGCAAGGCAGTGTCAATGGATCTTCGTTCATTCTGGAATTTGAAGGCCGAGGGAAAGAAGCTGTCTGTGTATCGCAGAGTGCTCCTCTTCAGGCTCCTGTACCTATTTCCCGATGGTAGCAGAGTTAAGAGGGGTGGGGATCCTTGAGGATAGAGGCTGCTTTTTTTTTTTAAGACACCTTCTCTTGTAGATATCCTTGATGGAGTGAAGACTGGTGCCTGTGATGTCTCAGGCCGAGTTAACAAACCTTTTTTTCTTGTTCTGAGTGTTGGATCATCTGTATTAGACAGTGATGCAACCAGCCAAAATGCTCTCCAGGAAGACCTGTTGAAGTTTTCAAGAGTCTTTGGTGATGCATACTGAATCTCCTCAAACTCCTCACAAGGTGGAGCTACTGATGAGCCTTCTTCGTGATTGTATCAACAGGGAGGCTCCAATACACATCCTTGGAGTTGTTGACACCCAGGAATTTTAAGATCTTGGAATCTATATTCTTCAAGAGGTCTGCTCATGTATCTGTCGGAATACTTCTCGAACGTTGCTCTCATATCTGATTTGACCACTTCCTAGGATGTACATCAGTGTGATCACTCTCTGTATGCGAAACAAAAGTTTGCCCATAAATCTCTCTTAAGCTTTTCCACTCTCACCTTAAACCTATGACCTTCCATTTTTGGCAGTTCCATTCAGGGAAAAATACTATCTTGTAATTTTATATACTTCTATCAGGAATTTCTCTTAATTCATCCCAGCTGCATTTGATTGCTGCACTTTACATGAGAGAGCAGAGAAAACTTTGCATTAAGACTTTCTCAGAGACCCTAAGATTCAGTGGACGATTAGTTTTCACAGTTATTTGTGTGACAGGTTCAGTTGAGCTTCTAGTCTGTTTGGTAGTCTCCAGAATGTTGGTAGTGGTGGTGATGTTGCATTGAATGTCAAAGGTCAGAATTTCTCTTGTTGGAGATGGTTATGTAGCACCTTGATTCATCAAGTCATGTAGCATGGAAACAGTCCTTTTGGTCCACTGGATCAAACCTGACTATCAGGAACCACCAGGAAGCTAATTACACCAGCTAATAAATTCAGCAGGTCGAGCAACATTGATGGGAGGAAATAAATGGTCCACATTTTGAGCTGAAGTTCTTTATTGAGACTGGGGAAATGCAGGAGAAGTTAGTGTAAAGAGAACAGAATGGGACAGGATGGGATTGGTAAATCAGAGGGAGATGAAATGTGATGGACAGAGGCAGTACATTGCCAAAGGAAACCCATGTGTTCATGGAGAATGTGCAAACTTCACACAGATAGGGCGCGAGGTCAGGATTGAACTAAGATCACTGGTGTAATGAGGCCACAGCTCTACGAGCGGTGTCACTTCACCACCTATGTGGTGGTGCAATTATTACCTGCAACTTTTTCGACTGTCTCAATAAACCGCTTCAACCTCACTTTCCTGCAGTGAATTAGAATAATTTTCCAACAGGTTTTGCTTCACTCGCCTGTAGTTTTCAATAGGTTCTACTGCAGTTTTTTTTAAACTCCATATAGAGCACCCACAATTGGTTATGTCAGGATTGCAGCATTTCAGGCATAGATGCCCAATTCTATCAGATTTCAAAGTTCTCCTGCCAGAGCTCTGGTTGAAATTCTTTGGGATGAAGTACTATTTGAAGAGCTGATTATTGATGTTATGAGGTAATGATCTATATCAACATTTATGATGATAGTTTTAAGTACCTATTGCAATGACACAGTGTTGGTTTCTATGTAATGCTGTGCTTTGTATTTAAATATGCGCAACAATTCTTTTATTTATCAATTTTGAATTTTATGAATTAAACATTCATTTTTTTTTGTAAAAACATTATTGGCTCTTTGAGAAGCATGACTTTGATTTAATGTAAGCCAAGCCAAAGAAAGAATTTATAATAACAGGACATCACAGACTGCAATGTACCAAAATACCCAAAATGCATTTTGTCTGGGGAATGGCTTTACCATTTCACACATATAACAGATTTATTTCTTGTCTGTACCCAAACACAACAGATGTTCATGGTCAGGAAATTCATGAAACATTTCGATAGGAATCCTGATATAGAGCATACCGTATTTGGATGCTTGGACGAAAGATCTTCATTTGTGATTGAAAATTGTTGAATGTAGGCCTGAAAGCTGCGCACTTAAGTCATTCAGATTGATCACTGTGGTAATGTTTTGTTAATTGCATTTTTTTCCATGGCTTTAAAATTAAAATTAATTAAAAAATTGAATCTCATTAGACACAAACATACAAATAAAGATGTTTCAAAAAGGTGGCGTATATAGTTTTGTAATGTAGTAGAAATCGAATGAAAGTCACAAATTTAATAAGCAAATGGTTTTATAAATTCAAATTTGGAAACAAAACATTTGGTTCCTCACATATTAAGTTAAATAAATGCATGCAGACCTAAGACAAGTTATTTTCTTTAATAAACCTAAACCAACGATGCTCAAGTGGTTTTGAACATTAATGTGAGCAGAGAAGCAAGTTTCATAAAACTAATGCAATTTTGGATTCAACTTGTGTGAGAATTTCCAATTGCATACAAAATTGTAGAAACTGCTGCATGTTTGGACCTTCTGGTATTGGCTTGAGGCAGTTCCATTTTAAATATTTTTTTTGTGGGGGAAAAATGAATATTAAGAGAAATCTTGGGACAAATAAAAGATATCAAGATAGAGGCGGGAATTGTCATGGTAGCTGATGCCTTTCAAGTAGTTCAGAATGTAATGTTGGAAGGATTTAAGAATCTATGTGTAGTGTGTTCCAAATTTGAAAGTGTCTACAGTAAATCAGTTAATCACGAATAGAGGGCTAAATCATGAATTATTACTCTTTATGGAGGCCTTTCTGTATGTGAGCGCACATTGGGGACATCCTAAACACCAGCAATTTTTCCTGAAGCTGATAGATTTCAACAATCACCCTCATTGGTGAATCTTTAAGACTCATTGATAACAATGTGACTGTTCTTTCCAAACACTGATGTTTTTCATGTATTTTTAAGCTCCTGTCATTACATAATTGCAGTCCTCTCATATCTGAGACAGGGAACCATTTTATATAAGACAAAAAGTGAAGCAGAAAAACTCAAAATTGACTGGGTGTTTTTCCAGTTGCTAAAGATGTACGGAAAAGTCACTACAGGAAAACAAGATACATTCCAATCAATCAAGCAAAACCGAGCAAATACATTTAATTTTAGTTTTTGTAGTGGAATGAAAATAGATCTTTCAGGTAAATATTTCTGTTCCCAGATAATTATCCATAGGATGTGTGCTCACATTTGTTCCAGTTATTTTTGTTGTTCCAGCTTCAGTGTCATCATTTTCAAACTGAGTAATGAACTATAAAGTGCTTCAGGATGCTGTGGTGTTGTGAAAGGCACTATGTTAGTTCTCTGTAGATTTAAGTGGTCATGGACTTGGAGGTCATTTATTTAATTTCATTGGAATGAAATCTTCTTAAGATAACCACCTTTCAGTTCTTATGAAGTAGAATACTAGCAAATTTATTTTGCACACCTTTCCCTAGAAATGCAAAATAAACATTCAACTGGCTTATCATCCAACTGGCTTATCTGAATACAATTCCTGTTATTGATCTCTGCATATGAGAGATGACATCTTGCTCTTTATCAATTTGACCCTCTAGTTTTCAGCTTGTCTGAAATTGTACTTTGCAATCATTTTCATCTTCTACCTCTCAACATCCCTTTCCTTTATCTCTTTTGAAGGTGGAAAAGGGAAATCTTTCATGATTAACTTAGGGCCCTGCCTCATCACCTTCCTCTACACTGGTATAAAAACCACATAGACTCAAAGGAAACCAGCATTTTGGGTACATCCCCAGCTGTAGATGCAGCATTCGTAGGAAGTAAAGGGTAGCCAATATTTCGGGCCTGGGCCCAGATCTGATACATTGGTTACCCTTTACCTTCTATGCTTTCCTAAGTTTCTTCAGCATGTTTGTGTTCAACAATCTAGTGCACTCAGTGTTGAATGAATAATAATTTGAATCCCTCCCTGATCTCCCTTTTCCATAGTGGGATAAACTAAATCCATTATGCACTCTTCTTTCTGTCATCCATTATGCCTGATCTTACTCTAAGCTCGAGCTATGTGAATAGAGATAGGAGATCTCTTAAAGTGAATGGTCTGTTAAAATGGTCAAAGGATTTGCTGAATCTGATATTATTGCAGAGAGGAAAATTATTTATAATTTAAACCAAGGCGGATCTGTTTTCATTAAATATTCAAAGTAATTAATTAAATTCAAAGGAAATGTCATATGATGTGAGAATTAAGAACTAGATTAGCAATGACATTTATCCCTTCCTGGGGTCTCACTGAGACAGAGGCCTTCCACGTATCAGTGGTCATCTGTCTACCTGGTGTGGTACCAATAATTGTCCACCAACACAACTTCTAGACCAGGGGTGTCAAACTCAAATTCACGGAGGGCCAAAATTAAAAACTTGGACTAAGTCGAGGGCCGAACTAAATATTTATTGAAAATTTTCAACAACATCTGCATGTTTTCTCTTCTTTCAACATATGTAATGTTAAACTTTAGGATATAACTTTAGGAGGATAATGTTACAGGTCAGGAGTAGGTAGCTCAAGTTCACCCTTTGCTTGACCTGAGGGAAACCTATTTGGTCCCTGTGGAGATGTAGTCAGCATTCACAGGCTGTGTCCATTTTGGCCTGCATCAGGACTCAGCATTTCCTGCTCACTCCTCAGGCTCTAGGCCTCTATTCACCCTCGACCCACCATCCCTCTACCTGACCAGTCCTTTACCCAACCTCTACTCACCCCTCACTCCACTCGCTCTGCCTCTACCCACCCCATCCTATACACGCCCCTCTACTGCCTCTCCCCTCAACCTGTTCCTCCCTCTACCCATCTCTCACCCTCTAATCACCCCTCCCCTACTCGCCCTGCCCCTCCCCTTTTACCTCTTCCCTATCCACCCCTCCTTCTACTCATCCCTCCCTCTAACTGCCCCTCGCACCACTATAACTTCCCCTGCCCATTACTCCTCACCTACATCCTCTGCCCACCCCTGCTTACCCACCCACTCAGGCCCAGCGCGCTGCCGATCAGCCTTTGCGGACAGCCACCATCTCTCTTCACGTGCAGGGCCGAACCAGCCGTCCCTGGGGTCCGCGCGGGTGCAAGCGCTGAAGGCCGTGGCGACCGGGAGAAGTGCGCTCGCGCTGTGGAAGGGCCGTCCGGTGCCAGTCGCGCGGGGCTCGCGCTGCCTGGGGGCCGTGCGCAGCCTGCCATGCCCATCGCGCCGACAGGAAATCACAGGCGCTCGCCCATCCGCCGCACCGCTCGACAGGTGGGAGAAATGACTGGTTGTGCGGGGAGCCTTCCAACCGGCTTGCCAGCTGATGACATTGACAGACTTGTGTTACAATTTCTCGTGTTACAATGGGGAAGGATGTGCAATGAAGGGGGAGGATGGTGGGGGTGACATGACCAAAAAACAGCATCGGCTCTCGCTGCAGGGCGGGCCACCTCTAATACATTTTTGAAATGATCTTGCGGGCCAAATATATTTATATCGCGGGCCAGAGTTTGACATGTGTGTTCTAGAAGATTCTGGTCAGGCTCTAAGCTTCTGCACTTCCTGACATGTATTAGGTGATCCAGCCCATCCATCTCTGCCAAAACTGGTCTCATCAGCTTTGTTGGTTGCAACAGCCTTTGCAATTGAGGCTGCCTATCAGGGGAGACACTAAGGAAAGAAAAATGATTGCTAAAATTAGCAACCAACCAATACTTTTTCATAGAACCCAGTGGTTTTGGTTCAAACCACTTTGTTATCAGTGGGCCTTTGATCTTTTAAAAAAAACCTTGGGCAATATTTTTACAATAAACCATCCCATTGGAGTATCTTGGACAATACCACCTACAGTAACACTGTAGACCACCATAGCATGCACACAGTGGTTAAACCTGGTCATCAAGAAAACAATTTATTGGCCTGGAATGCATATCTACAATTGCAGAATTGCCCAGCCCTCCAGTAACGCTCTTTTAAGTAACAATGCACCTTGGGAGGGAAAGCGTAACAAGTTAACATTTTAGATTGATGACTTGTCATCTAAGTTCTTCAACCTAAAACATGAACTCAGATTCTCTTTCTACAAATACTGGCTGCTATGTTGAGTGTTTCTGACATTTTCTGGTTTTATTTCAAATTTTCAGCCTCTTTGTTTTTGATTTTCCTAACATTGCACTGGTGGATGCACAATCCAGCAATTGAATCTTCTCAGAGATGAATGGACCAAATCACCAGGAGTTCTTTGAAGCTAGATTAATTCCACACAACTGTGTGCAAACTCTCTTAATCTTTTGTTAATTGCAGAGAAATTTAAGTTGAGGGATATTCTGCAAACCCTTGCAAATGTATCCACAAATATTAAAGAATTTTCAGCGCATCTCAATGGCTTTTTTAGTGGTTTAAATATTTATATATCACTCTGCCAGTCTTAGAATAGGATTCAACTGTTGCAAGCTCTATAAAATAGCATTGTGCAATTTATGCTTCATACACATAGATCAGTTATCACAGGA
The DNA here is from genome assembly GCF_036971445.1 of Narcine bancroftii. Lineage (NCBI taxonomy): Eukaryota > Metazoa > Chordata > Chondrichthyes > Torpediniformes > Narcinidae > Narcine > Narcine bancroftii. The sequence goes on from NC_091475.1 coordinate 84,476,358, forward strand.
GTCAACTACGCTAGTGTCAATAATTTACCTTTTAAACAAAAGAATAAGGCATGTAGCAAAAAAACATGCTGCCATTGACCAGCATTCAGTTGCAAAATATAAGGTGAAATCCACCAAAATAAATAAGTTGGAAAGTGTATGAAGTCTAGGAGTCAGCCTTCTGTAAACTTTGTTAGAAAGGAGGTCTGTGTCATTGCACAGCACATTTTGAACCCGTGCCCAGTTTTTAAAAAATTCTAATTATGCTCAGAAGTCATAATCAAACTCCTTTGAAAATCTACCTGCTATCTTTGACTCCAGTTGATAATTTTTCTTTCTCCCCACCTCCTAGATCCAAGTTATATGGAAACGGTCATCTTCCCAATTCATTGCACAAAAAGAAGTAAACCTGCTGCCTTTGTTCCAATGACCTGAGTTCAGCCCTGACCTTTGGAGCTGTGTGCATGCGTGGTGCGTGTGTGGAGTTTGCATGCTCTCTCTCTGACCATGTAGGTTCTTCCAGGTGCTCTGGTTTCCTTCCACATCCAAAAGTTGGTCATTTAATTGCCTCTCTAAATTGCACAGACTGGGGGTGAGTTGTCAAATCTGATGGGAATCGATGGGAATGTCGGGAGAATAAAATGGGATTAGTGTAGGATTGAAACAAACGTGTGTATGTTGGTTATTGTGAATATAGGGTCTCTGTGACCGTCTCTAAGATGAACTTGCATTACATTTTTAACCCTGTGCCTAAGACTCAATATTATTTTAAATATTCCAGCTATTGGAAGCCCAATGGAATCAGAGGTACAATTTTATCCATTATAAAACTATCAGTCTTATTTCACGTTCAAATTTATTATCATCTAACTGTAATGTACATTAGATGAAACCGTGCTTCTCCAGACCACAGTGAACATACATAAACACATAATGCACAGCACACAATAATATATACTGTATGCATGAAGATATCACTTTCAATAAATATATAGATAAATAATTTGGTATAATTTACTCCATTACAGCATTGTATTCATCAATCTCACAGCCTGCTGGAAGAAGGTATTTCCCAGCCTGGCAGTCATGGGTCAAAGATACTGTGTGGTGGATAGAAAGGGTCCTCAGTGATTCTTTGAGCCCTATTTAGGCAATGCTCCCTCTAATACTATAAATCGAGGAAAGGGAGACCCCATTGATATTTTTGATGGTCCTCTTGACTTTCCAATGCTTTGCAGTTACCGTCCTACACAGTGATGCAGCCAGGCAAGGCACTCTCAGTGGTGCACCTGTAAAATATTGCCAAGATAGGGGCTGGTAGCCTTGCACCCCCCCCCCCACCCAACCTCCTCAGGAAATGCCTTCCTGACTAATGGGGAGGTGTTGTGGCTCCAGGATAGGTTGTTTTTTATATGCAACCTTCGTCCACCTGAAGTCCACAATTAACCATGACCCAGTAGGCCCTCTGTCTTTGATCCCCAGAAATATCTGTACAGTATTCCAATTCTCACCCTTGCTCATATCTATGTTTGGCCACTCTACCTTTGGCAGCTGTGATGAGACCATTATGTAGTCAAATGCTGTTATTGCACATCTTTGACCAAAACATTATTTCCATTGTTTAGAATCTCCTTAAAATCTAACTGTTTCATCAGATCTCTGGTCACCTGTTCTAACATGGTTCTTCACAAATTTTTTTCCGAAGGGGCAGCATGGGTAGCCTAGTGGTTAGTGCGATGCGGTTACAGTGACAACCAGGCAGGTTTGAATCCAGCGCTGTCTGCGAGGGGTTTGTCCATTCTCCGCATGTCTGTGTGGGTTTCCTCAAGATGCTCTGGTTTCCTCCCACCCTCCTAAACGTATGGGAGTTGTACGGTATTTGGGTGGCATGATCTCTTGTGCCAGAAAGGCCTGTTACTGCTGTAAATAAGGTACATAGAAATTTCTCACAGTGGTGGATCTTTGAAAGTCTCCACTCCAGAAAGCAGGATCATTAGAAATACTAGATTTGAAGTGGGTGGCTAAATATTTGATACATCAAGAAATGGAGGGGTATGAAGAATTGGCAAAGAATTATTGAGGCCAGCATGGTTCAAGTTTCATGAATAACAGATGTCCAGACTGTTGGATGTTACTTGTATCATCCCCTATCCATCCACTTCACTTCTATTCAAATTTTACAGAATGCTATGATACATTTTCAGTGAATTCAGCAGGTTTAATGGGGGTGGGAAAGTTTGAATTTCAGCTTGAATATTGCAGCTTGCCAACCAGGTAGCACTCCAGCCCATGTTCTGAGTCTCCCACTATTCCTAAATCTACCTCCGGACACACATATACTCCCAGTAATACCTGGCTGACCTTTGGAGCACACATATCCTCAGATAGTAGATGCACAGATATTAAAGGAAACGTGGGAACCACTGGCTGAACCTTAGCAATATCTGTGCAATGGGATACCACGTGATCAGAAATTTATTGACTATAGTTTAAATAGTGAAAAATTGCCACATGCTGTTGTTCAACGAGTCCTAGAATTAAAGAAAAAAGTAACCCACTCCCTCCAAATCGGCAAATGAGATTTAATCAAAAAGATAAATGAGATGTTGACATTCATTGCTGGAGGGATTGAATTTAAGAGAAGGAAAATTTTGCTACAGCTAAACACAGTACTCTGTGTAGTCTGGTCTCTTTACTCAAGAAAAGAGATGCTGACTTTTTGAGGCAGTGCAGTGCAGAGAAATCGTGAAAGGGCTCAGAAAATGGAGGGTTTTCCTACTGTCAGATGAAACTAGAATGAGTGAACATAGCAACAAGTTTCAGATTTGAGACAGGTGACGAGGAATTGCTTCTCTCTGAAAGTAGTGAGTCTGCGGAATGAAGTAGCAGAGGCTGCCTCATTAAATATAAACAGATAGATTTTTGAACAATAGGGGAAATAAAGGGTTATGGGAAACAGGCAGGTAAATGGAGCTGAATCCATCGCTAGATCAGCCATGATCTTATTGAATGGTGGAGCAGGTATGATGGGCCAGATTCTCCTGCTCCAATTTCTTATGTTCTTGTGTTTCACTGTCAATGACATCCGCAGTTTTCAAAGCCCTGTGAGAGACAGGTCTTTCATTTGTGGTTTTGAGAAATTCATATATTGATATATACATATAAAATACATATGACTATGCGACCAAATAACCTGTTTAGAAGTAACTTTGCTGTCATCACTGCCTATTGTCGTGCAGGGTTTGGTGGCGTGGGAGTTTAGATTTTAAAAATGCATGAGAATAGTAACTTTTGGCATGCAAATGGACTAAAATATAGGGTATAAGATGTGCTGCCAACCCATGTCTAAACCTCAAGAAGGCGCTCCACAGTGTCTGACACAATTTTCTCGGGTTATTTGGTGTTCATCTTCATATCATCAAAAATAAAGTCGTTCAGTGTCAGGGTGCAGGAGGGAAACTGAGGCAAAGACCATTGCTGTTAAAGTATATTGTTTTACCAGTCATTGCAGTTAGAACCCCTGAATACCAGATGTTTATAACTTACTCCCTCCCTTCCAAGTGGAATCTAAACTACTTAAGTAAATCACAAAATTATGTGGACACCATGGTTGGAGTAAAAACGCAAAATGCTGGAGAAGCTCAACAGGTCAAACAGTGTCCTTTATGTAGCAAAAGTAAAGATACTTAAGTATGAGAAAATGCCGGCAGGTACCTGAACAAAAGATATGTGGGGGGGGGGGGGGTGGGGGTGGGGGAGAAGTGGCAAAGGCAGGAGATGATAGGTGGAGAAAGGAGGGAGGAGACAGCAGTAATGAGGGGCAGGGGGATGGCAGGGCTGGGCTGGCTGAAAGAACTGGAAAGAAAGGAAGAGGGGGGAGGGGTGGAGGGGTGGAGGGAAAGGCAAGCAGTAAAGTCAATGTTCATGCCATGTGGCTGGAGAATGCTCAGATGGAAAATAAGGTGTTGTTCCTCCAATATGAACGTGGTCAGGGTGGGACAGTTCAGAAGGCCATGGACAGACATGTGAGTGTGGGAGTGTGACCAGAATTGAAATGATTGGCAACAGGGAGGTTGCTGTGTTTGTAAATGGAGAGGTGATGCTGAATGAAGCAACATCCCAATATACAACCGGTCTATTCGATGTAGAGAATGCCACAAAGGGTGAACCGGATGCAGTAAATGTCCTCTGAATGTACAAGTAAAGTGTTGCTTCATGTGAAAGGCTTGTTTTGGGCCCTGGACTGCGGTAAGGGAGGAGGTGTTGGTGCAAGTGTGGCACCACCTATGGCACAGGGGTGCGATGGGTAGGGAGGGATGAGTGCTTGAGGGAATCATGGAGGGAGCGGTCCCTGAGGAAGGCCGAGCGGGAAAAAATGTGTCTGGTGGTGGGATCCTGAAGTAAATGCTGGAAATTCTGGCAGATGATGGGATGGTAGGTGAGGATAATGGGGTGCAGTGAACTGGGATTCACTCTTAGTGTGTGGTGCTGATGGCTGGCTCTGCCTCCCAGCTCGACCCCCATCTGCTCAAACCCTGAAGACTACTGTGAGACCCTACCATGTTATAAGCTCATAAAAGCACTTGTTCTCCCTCCAGTTGTGAGAGCTTTTATTCACTTTACAATTTTATTAGGTTATTCCCTAAACGATGGAAGCGCTACTCAAGCCAGAAATGCTGCTCTGTCCCCTAACGCAGCTGAGGAGTTCACGTACTGGCTAGACTGCTTCCAGGCCTTCCTGAACGTGACTGGAGATGTCTTCTACACCGATTAACTCAGGAGGTCCGCATTCGTTTCAAGGGTAGGAACGAAAGGGTATGCAGTCATCAGGGACTGCACTATGTATGGCACTGCCATCGATGCGTTGAAGGCTCGGTACTTGAAGTTGTAGAATGTGGTCCTAGAAAGGCTCCAACTCACTCTACGTCACCAATGGCTAGGAGAGACTGTTGATGACTACCTGCTGGATCTGTGGACGCTTGCCAAGAAATGCAGGTACGAAGCAGTTACAGGCTGTGTTCGGCAGGAAGAACTGGAAAGACAGGAAAAGGTGGGGGAGGTCCATAATCGCAGAGGTCTGCTTGAGGTACATGAGGCAGGGACTGCTCGAGTTGGGTAAGAAGAGCCTGGCTAGCCATGTTGAACTAGCGAAATCACTGGAACAGGCCAAGCTTGAGAATGATGACCTCGAAGCTAGTGAGCTCGCTTACCCAGGAGACTCCAATGTCTGGATGCTCCCCCTACCCCAGCCCTAACGGCTGTCATTTCCTATGCTAGGGAGCGCTCCTGTTCTTGGGAGGGCTTTTTTTTTTGTTGCAGCAAGAGCCAGCATCCCTGATCTCATTGCCCAGCTGAAGACTTGGTGTGTTCCAGCTATGGTGAGAAAGGGCATTGGGCAAGGATTTACCGTGCAAGGGAAAGCCTGGGGAAGTCTGCAGCCTGCACCGCTCCCGGATCCGATTCCAACCTCAGGATGCCTGCCCCAAATTCACCTGAACCTATTTGCTGCGCTACGTGCTGACTAAGGATAGCAGCGAATAAATGGCGTGAAAAGGCTCAGTGGTCATCTTGCCGTGAATCAAATTAAAAATCTGCTCCATCATCGTCGGTGGAGGAAGGAGGGTGGCCATCTTGTCGCATCACGAGATGGACGCCATCTTACCCACAGGCAATCCAGGATGGTGGGGGCCACTTGAGTGAGGAGTATGGAATCTCCGGGGTCCTAGCCTCGATGGTTCTGGACCAGAACAGACTTCACCGGCTTAGCAACTCCATAGTGACTGAGAAGGTAAACGGTCATTCCACTAAATGCCTAATCAACACTGGCTCTACTGAAAGCTTCATAGACTCACGGGCTGTGCAAGAATACAACTTAAAGACGTATCATGTATCCTTCCAATTATCACACTTTCCTTGCGTCTCATTCGCACTCTATAGCACATTTGTCGTTTGTGGGGTGGGGGGGGGGAGGAAATTCTGTAAGATTCGCCTGTAAGTACTTGATGAATTATGTGCTTTAGTGTTGATGCATCTGGACTTCCTGTGTCACTTTAAAAGCGTAACCTTGGAGTATTCTGTTCCTCTCCCCCTTGTAAAGGTTCAGAACAGAGGGCCCCTAAAATCAGAACCCAAATGCAGCCTCTCCACACTAAATATCGACCCCCCCCCCCCCACCCCACCTCTCTTACCGAATCTGTCCTTGGACTGCAAGCCTATTGCTACCAAGAGCAGGAGGTACAGTGCAGCAGACCGAGATTTCATAAAGTCTGAGATACAATGTCTATTCAATGACGGTTTCATTGAACCAAGCACCAGCCCATGGAGAGCACAAGTCGTAGTGGTAAAAGGGGCAAATAAGTCCAGACTAGTAATTGACTATAGCCAAACAATTAATCACTTCACACTACTGGTCGCATACCCTCTCCCTCAAATTTCGGACATGGTGAATGATATTGCACAATATTGGGTCTATTCGACCATTGACCTGAAAGCTGCTTATCACCAGCTGCCAATCCATTCTGAAAACTCTCCATATACGGCATTTGAGGCTAACAGTCACCTCAATCAATCCTGGAGGGTCCCTTTCGGTATCACTAATGGGGTTTGTATCTTCCAAAGGCAGATGGACAGAATGATGGACAAGTATGGGTTGAAGGCTACCTTCCCTTTCCTCAATAATGTCACCATCTGTGGCCATAACTTGGAAGATCATGAACCCTGAACCTCTAACAAGTGCATATTGAAAACTAAATGTCTGGCTCTCCTTGGCTACATGGTGGAAAATGACATCATTGGCCCCGATCCCAATAGGATGCACCCCCTGTTAGAACTCCCCATTCCCAGGACCACAAAGGCTTTGAGGAGATGCCTGTGGTTTTTATCATATTATGCCCAGTGGATCCCTCAATACGCTGATAAGGTTCACCCTCTCGGATTAAGCCCAAACGGCTTTTAACTATCTCTGGAATCACATTGCAAAAGCCGCCATGCACCCGGTGGACAAGAATGCACCTTTCCAAGTGGAAAGTGATGCTGATGCTTTGGATGTAGCCCTGCATGCTACCCTCAACCAGGCGGGCAGACAGGTTGCATTTTTATTTCAGGCAAGGCCACGAGCTCCGGAACCCATCTGTGGAAAATGAGCCTCAAGCCATTGTAGAAGCCATAAGGCACTGGAGACACTACCTGGCTGGTAGAAGATTTACACTTCTCATTTACCAGTGCTCGTTCCCATTCATGTTTAATAATATCAAGAGGGGGAAAATCAAGAATGACAAAATTACTCGATGGAGGATCGAGCTCTCCACATACAATTATGACACTGCCTATTGGCCAGGAGCCCTTAATGACCCTCCAGATGCCTTGTATAGAGGAAGTTGGGCCTCTGCACACACTGGCCAACTGCAGTCTCTGCATAATGAGCTCTGCCATCCTGAGGTTACCCACATTGCTCATTTTGTCAAGGCACGCAATCTTCCCTACTGCATGGAATACATCAGGAAAATGATCAGGTCTTTCCAGGTCTGCGCAGAGTGCAAGCCGCACTTCTACCATCCTGCAAAGGTGCACCTGATCAAGTCATTCAGGCCCTTCAAACGGCTCAGTGTCGATTTTAAGGAACCTCTCCCCTCCACAAATGGGAACACTTCCTTCCGCTCTCTTTCCGTTCGCCATTCCATATCCAGACACGTCCACTTCATCAGTCATAAAGGCCCTAGATTCCATTTTCACCCTTTTTGTGTATGTCAGCTATATTCATTGCAACCGTGGCTCATCCTTTAAGAGTGATGAGCAAGGGGCATCGCATCCAGCAGGACTACTAGCTACAATTCCTGGGGGAATGGCCAGGTTAAAAAGGAAAACGCCACGGTCTGGAAGGCTGTCAAACTGGCCCTGAAGTCAAAAGACCTTCCAGACTCACGATGGCAGGAAGTCCTTCCTATAGCATTCCAATCCATCCGATCACTACTATGTATCGCAACCAACGCTACTCCTCACGAGCTCCTATTCAATTTTGAAATAAGGTCGGCATCTGGAACTACACTCCCAACCTTGCCCACCACTCCTGGTCCAGTCCTTCTCTGGAAGCACGTGAGGAGAACCAAGACCTGGTGGAAAGGGTGAAACTGTTCCATGCCAATCCCAAGTATGCCTATGTGGAGTACCTGGATGGCAGGGAGGATACCATCTTTATCAGGGATCTGGCACCTGGTAGAACAGAGCGTCCGGTCCGTTGCCTGAAGTGCCCTGTGAACCACTCCCAGGAGACCCAAGGAGTCTAAGGCCCCCTGCTGCTAAGGTGTTCCACTATGATCTTTAGAGACTTGGACCACTTAAATCTGTAAATTTGTAAATAACTGTATATTTTTTTGACTTTTTCCTTTCTGAATCCACATTCTCTATCTTCAGTCACAGACTCTAAATTCTGCAGGAAGGGGTGAATACAGTGAACTGGGATTCACTGGTATGGTGTTGTGCTGGTGACTGGCCCCACCTCCCAGCTCTTCCCCCATCTGCTTACTTATAACCCTGGTATCCCGCCTAAACCCAGAACCCTTCTGAAGACTACTGTGCAACCTTATCCATAGTTATAAGCTAATAAAAGCATTTGTTCTCCCTCCAGTCGTGAAAACTTTTATTTGTGCTACAGGGAGATTCTGTGTTTGTTGTATCTAGGAGCAGAGTGGCCAGGGCAGATGAGCAGGAAATGGAGGAGTTGTGGGTGAGGGCTGAGGCAGAGAGGGAAAATGTGTCTCACAGTGTCATCAGAGGGAGAAATGTGTCTGGTGGTGGTGTACATTAGAGGACTTGTTTACTGAATCCAGTGCACCACCCTTTGTGGCATTCTCTACATCATCGCAGACTGGGAGATCGCTTCGCTCAACACATCCACTTCGTTCGCAACCACAGCGACCTCCCAGTGGCCAACCATTTCAATTCCGGTCACACTCCCGAGCTAACATGTCTGTCCATGGCCTTATGTACTGTCCCACCACCTGCAGAATGGAGGAACAACCCCTGATTTTCCATTTGGGCACTCTCCAGCCAGATGGCACAAACATTGACTTTACTGCTTTCGACTAAACCTGCTTGCCTTCACTTTCCCCTCCCCCTTTTCCTATCTTTCTAGATCTTTCACCCAGCCCAGCCATACCCCTCCCTCCTTTCTTCATCTATTATCTTCTAATTTCCCCCATCCCCCCCCTCCCAACACTTGTTTGGAGGCTTTCTGGCATTTTATCATACTTCGATGAAGGCCTCAAGCCTGAAATGTCAGTTATGTGTCTGCCACATAAAGGACCCTGTTTGATCTGCTGACTTCTCCAGCATTTTGTTTTATCTAAGCTATTTAAGATTTACATTATTCCATAAGCTAGCTTGTTGAAATTCAAACAAAACCAAAAATCAGAAACTGGAAATCTGAGATGAAAACACACGGTAGGTCAGGCAATGTCCACGGAGAGAGAAACATGAAGTTTTTCATCCTGAAACATTAACTCTGTTCATCTTTCCACAATGCCACCTGAATGCAGAGTTTTTCCAGCATTCGCTGATGTGTTGAGTTGGTTCAAAGTTCCTATCTGTAAGCTTACAGGGTCCGCTGAATATTTTTCAAAATATGAGAAATCAGATAAAGCAATGAAGCCAAAACATCAACAGCCTGGTAGCTTCCCCTCTGGTACTCTTAAGTATAGTGGTGTTGGTTTTGGAGAGTTGTACTGCATGATTTATACACTCCTAGGAATAGTTAATAAGCCCTTTGTGTTTGGAAAGGATGTAAACATAATGGGTGAGGTCAGTATCAGATGAATATGTATATTTAACTGGTTTCCACATTCAGTAACAGTTTGTTTCACGTTTCTCTGAGCAACACCTTTATCACTGAAAATGTTCATACTTCTGAAGTTTGTTAATAAGATTCTGGTCGCTGTGGTTTTCAGCATTGCCATGCTCCAGTGAAAGATACTGCATAATTAATTCTTGTTTTTTAATTTGAAGCCAACGAGCAACATTATCTTGCTGAAGGGCTACAAATTTCTGCTGTGATGTCATGTTCAACTCTACTCTTTCACTCCCCAATCTGACCTCAGGTTTTTTTAATTTCAAGATTGCTGATTAACATGTTATAAACTTCCTTTAGCTGGGTGTTGCCATGACCAAAATTTTGGTTGATTTCAAGCACTTTCTTTACTCCATTTTGGCAGTGTAGTCCATCCAGAAGTAGCAGACCAACAGTAGGGTGGCGCTAAATACTCAAAGGCATTCATCACCAAGACTGTTTATTTCTATCCCCACCCTTCTCTTGAGGACAGAACTGTGGAAAACCTCTGCATTGTTCATTTTATTTTAACCGTACTATCAGCAGATCTCTAAACTGCATTGGACACTTGACACTGCTGTCCAATCCCAGCCAGGTGTAAATCATGTCACCCACTCTCATTATTTTCATTGACTTGCACTGAATCTCCATTCAGCAAAATATTAAAATACTTTCTGGATGCTCATTTCAATATTTACTTTGCCTATGTTTAAAATCCTTTCTGTAATCTTTTGATGCTTACATATTCGGTTATTTTCCAGCTACGAGCAGAATTTTGAAAGACACCTTTTCATGGAGGTTATGAGAACATCTCTTAATTATTTTTACATTATCTGTCCCTTACTTGACATTCACATTTGTTTTCTGTGCCTACTAAGTATAACAAATGCATTGTCTGAAAATTAAACGATTCTATTCTGTTAATTCTCTCTTTCCAATAACTTTCTCTCTTTTTCCACTTCTGATTGATAAATGTATTCTCTCAGAGATTCTTTCGACGTAAATGTGGATTCTGTGTAAATTTGTCTTAAATTTGCTAAAATTTCAAAAGCCTGGAATAATAATCCAAAGATACCTATCCAGATCCTGTCTCAGGAACTTAAATTCATGAAATGAAATGCTTTTGGAATCTAATATCGGTTGTGGTGTCCTTAAAATTTCAAGAAAATTACATATTATTGGGTTTGTTCGTAAAGACCATTTTGGCAAATGATATAATGATAATCAGTTTATTGTCATATTTACTGTTCAATGTACATATGCACCTAAATTCTTTCTTGTCTGCAGATACAGTTCTACGTCTTGCTGATTTGAATGTTTACCGTGAGCGCAATCTATTTATTTATTTATTTTCTCTTTTATGTTTCCGTTTTATGTTTCTTTGTGTGGTGTGTGCCTTGTGAACCTGGGAAGCTGCCACAAATAAGACTTCCATTACATCTGCACATGGAACTTGGATAGAAGACCATTAATTCATTAGTTCGGATGTGGCTTCAGACCCAGAGCGATGTAGTTGAAAATTGACCACTACATGCAAGATACTCAGTACAAGGTCATTTTTAGATGGACAGTAATGCTGCCCTTGCTCTCAACATCTGCACTCAAAAAATATAATAAAAATAAATTGCATTTGAGCAGTGCACTGCTCTATGGGTTGCAGTAGGTCAAGGAATGTTTATTGCACATGAAGGGTTGATTAATAGATGTGCTTGAGTTTGATAAATATTTCTCCAGGTCCATTAAGTAACAGATCACAATAATGTTTTTAAGTATCTGCAGAAGGATGAAGGATCCTGCAGGATTGATGCATTAAGTTTAGAATTTTATTGGCATTGCACTGGAGGAATAAATAAAAAGTCTGCAAAATTATATTTGCCATGCAGCAACTGATGGCAAACCATCGATGAATAAATTGTCTAGTGGTGTCTGAAATACTCATTAGCAGATGTCTTCTATTCTCTGAAGAACCCACTGGTGCTCTGCACACTACAAACAATTTACTGTTGGACTTGAGCACTTGTCCATGTGGAGTGCAATTGATGTGGACATGGATGGCTGAGGCGAAACCCAAGCATCATTTTCTAGATTGCGCAATATGGTTTAGCTCTGATTGCAGTTGTATATTGTAGTTACTCAAGGGATGAACTCTCCTAGTCAATCAGGAAGACAAATCGGCAGCATGCACAGAACATAACAGACAACTATGGGACATTGACAACATTAGGCACATGTGGCAAGGTATTAAAACCATAAAAGACTGCAAGTCAGCCTGAGGGAGAGCGATAATAACACCTCCCTTCCTGACAGGCTGAACACTTTTTGTGCACAGTTCAATGTGGCAAAACAACACAACACCAAAGAAAGCCCATCCACCCCAGAGCTGAAGCTGAAGTGAGGAAGATCCTATTCAGGGTGAATCCACAAAATGCAGCGGGGCCAGATGACATATCTGGATGGGTGCGATGGGACTGTGTGGTGCAGATAACTGAGGTCCTAAAAGGCATCTTCACTATCTCACTCCAGTAGTCCATTCTCCCCAGAGGATTTAAGGCAGTCACCATCAAGAGAATGACAGTAGCTGGACGAAATGACTATCACCCAGTGGTACTGGCCTTCACAATCATGAAGTGGTTTAAGCGATTCTTAATGGAGCATACCTATCAGCCACAGTCCCGTTTGCATATTGGCCAAACTAATCTACAGACAATGCAATAGCCCTAACCCTGCACTCCCTCCTGACTCATCTAGAGAGTGATGCCTCATACGCCAACCTGTTGTTTATCGACTTCAGCTTGGTGCTCATACCTCAGAGGTTGATAGATAAACTGTTCTCGCTGGGACTCAACATTCCACTCTGCAATTGGATCCTGGGTTTTTTGATTGAAAGATCATTGTCTGTCAAGTCTGGCAGCAAAACCTTAGGCCCCATTACACTGACCACTGGCGCACCTCAGGGTAACATGCTCAGTCTGCTAAAATTCACACAGCGAACTCACGACTGTACTGCCATGTTCAGCTCCCACAGAATCATCAAGTTGACAGATGACAGAATAGCAGTTGGGCCTCATCGCCAACAATGATGAATCTGCTTACAGAGAGGTGGTTGAAAGGCTTGTACAGTGGTTCAGGAACAACAGAGTCTCATCGTGGACAGACAAAGGAGATGATTATGGATTTCAGGAGGACAAAGGACCACTCTCCATTACGTATCAATGGCTCCGTTATAGAAAGTGGGGAGCACAAAGTTCCTTGGCATCCATTCAAAAGACAACCTATCCTGAACAAACAACACCTCATTAGTCAGGAATACACAGCAGCACCTAAATTTCCTAAGGAGGTTGAAGAGGGTAAGGCTACTATCCCCCATCTAGACAACATTCTATAGGAGCAGAATGGTGAGTATCCTGGCTTGTTCCATCTACGGGCGCTTTCAGGTGGCCAGAATACCCGATTTGTAAAGCCGCCTATTCTACCCCAATGTGGCTGTTGGGTGGCCGCTTGAAAGTGGTGAACCTGGCCCCAAGGAGCACTTACCTAACCCTCTTATGGTAGGTGTATTCTCCGGCTTGGAGCAACCCCTGTTGCACCTGAACACGAACGCAGCAGTGACTAGAGAAACCCGGGGTCTACAAATGGTGCACGTACGTACAAGACATTTCAACGCAATTAGGAAAACGGTCAAGAAATTATTAACTCTCTACAATGTAATTTGATTTACCTATGTTAGTGATGGCCATTCGTCCATTACCATACTAACAGAAGTGCTCTGATATACGCAATACAGATGCTTGCAATTCATTAGTAGTTGCCACAATTTTCCCATCTGTGGCACCAGCCAGCACTTCAAAGTTTGTATCTTCTTTTGAAAAAAGTCTCTTTCGCCATCCTTTGCTTTCTACAAATGTATTCATGTATGCTTTCTTAAAGCGGTCTCCCTGTTTGGTGCGTGTCAAGGGTTGAGATCGGTGAAGTGTTTTTCTCTACTTACGAAAGTGAGTTTCCTAAATCTGCTCACAGGACACAGACAGTCCACAGGAGCTGCGTTCGCTTGGATGCAACTCTCCTTCAGCCGGCACGTTCAGGTGACAGAAAGGCGTCTTCTCCGTGGCCACCTGAACGTCCCAGCTGCACTCTCCCAGCCGCGTCGCGTCTACTGGCGCATTATCTGCGTCCGAGCACCTGAAAGTGGCTATAGTGTGGTATGGTATCTGCAAAGCATCAGATCAGAGTGATTAAAACTGCTGAGGAGATCACTGGGATCTCCCTTCCTTTTATCAATGGTATCTACAGGGAGCAGGGCTCAGTGAATCATTGAGGACAGTTACCATCCAGCCCGGAGAATCTTTGAGCCACTACTTTCAAAGAACAGGTATAGGAACTTAAAAACCAGGATTGCAAGGCTGGGAAATAGCTTCTTATCTATTACAGGTGTTGGGACTGTTAAACATTCCTAGAAAATGGCAAATGTTTATATTCTTGTCTGGGTGTGTGTGTGGTGTATTGTGTTACTGTTTGTGTGCACCATGGTCTGGAGATTGGGTGTGTGTATGGTGTATTATGTTACTGTTTGTCTGCACCATGGTCTGGAGATGTGCTATTTCATCGGATGGTGTATGTATAATCAGATGGTAATAAACTTGAACATGCACGGTGAGTATTCAAATGTCTAGACTTCTGATCCTTAGATATAATTTTAATCCTACCACAGTTATTTAAAATCAAAGAAATAAAAATGAAAATCAATAAGATTTAATGAGAGCAGTGAAAATTTTACAAAGATGTTGCTGGACTTGAGGAGCTGAGTTTTAGGGAAAGGTTGAATCAGAGAGTGCTTCCGAGAGCACAGAAGAACGAGGGGAGATTTGATGTATTTAAAACTGAGGGGATATATATGGGGTAAATGCAAGATGGCTTTTGCCACTGAGGTTAGGTAAAATGAGAACTGGATGATATGGTTTAAGGGTGAAATGTTTAAAGGAAACAATAGTTAAAAAAAAACCTTACATTTATATTTGGATATGCAGCACCGTAAAACAGGCCCTTCTAGTCCATGAGTTTATGCTGCCCCAAATACTCCAATAAACCTACAACCTCCATAGATTTTGAAAGGTGGTAGGAAACTGGAGCACCCTGGGAGAAAATACAAACTCCTTACTGACAACGCAGGATTTGACATGGGTCACTGCCGCTGTTGTAGCATGGTGTTAACCATGCCGCCCTAACATTGGGGGAACTACTTCATTCAGAAGGTGATGAGAGGGTGGAACGAGCTGCCAGCTCGTTGAAGAGAAGATTGCATGGGTATCTGAATGCGAATGGTATGGAGGGCTATAGTCTTGGTGCAGGTCAATGGGACTGGGCAGGATAATAGTTTGGCATGGACTAGATGGGTCAATGGGCTTGTTTCTGTGCTGTAGTGTTCTATGTTTTCTATTGAAAACGAGTAACTGGTGGCCATGAAAGGGCTACCCACAACAGTGAGTGGATTGTTCTGAAAATCCATGTGGTTCATGTCCTTTTGAAAGGAAACTGGTTATCATTTCTTTCTCTGTACTGAATAATGTTGTTGACACTGAAATGGTTGGGGAGCAGCAGAGGATGAACAATAAATGCAGCCATGCCAGTAACATTGATGTCCTATGAATAAATAAATAAATAGTATCATTTGGCGAACATAGAAACTAATTGGTAGATGATTTGATTAATCTGCTATGTGAGACATTGCACTTCCAGTGATCTCTAATGCAAGAGGAAAGTATACAGTAAATGTCAGGAATATTGATGATAGCAGAGATCTTGGGGTGAATGTCCATAGCTCCTTGAAAGGGTAAGTCAAGTAGATTGGATGATGAATGAAATATACTGCGTACTTTATTGGTGAAAACTTTGAGTATAAAAAAAAATGGGAAATTGTGGTGTAGCTGTATATTAAAAAAAAATTTGGTTAGGCAAATTACAGGAAGAATATGGAGGCTTTGTCGAGGGTGTAAAATAGGCTCACCAGGACGTTTCCTGGATTAGAGGATAAGAGCCACAAGGAGAAGGTGGAAAAACCTGGATTATTCTTTTCTGGAGTGTTTTAGGCTGAGAGGAGACCTGCTAGAAGTTTAAAGAATGATGAGAGGCAGAGATGGAGGAGATGTCTTTTTCTCAGGGCAGAACTATTTGATACTAGAGGGCATAGATTTGTGATGAGTGTATAAATTTAAAGGAGATGTAGTAGGCCAGTTCGCTTCAGAGAGTGGAAGGTGCCGGGGAGGTGGTGGGAGTGAACAGTAACATTTTGGGAACATTTAGACAGGAACATGAACTGGTAGGGGAAAGAGACCACGTGCAGCTTACTGGAATTGGTTTAAATTGGCTTCATGGTCAGAACAGACCACAGAAGCCGAAGAGCCTATTCCTGTGCTGTACTGTGGTATGTTCTACTTGTAATATAACCAAATGCTTTAATTCTGGTGATTCACACACACGGAATATTTTGCATCAAATCTGAGTGAGTGTAAGTGGCTGTAACTTGACACTTTTCCTGACCCTCAGGGCCCTGGGTCTGTGCTGCGAGACCTGAAGGCACAAACGACTGACTTAGGTGGAACACTGTCAAGTCATTGGCTGCCAGATTTCCTACTGAGAAAATAGAATCATTCTTGGCACTTCACAAGATATAAGAGCAGAAGTGGGCCTATTGACCCATCAAGTCTGCTCCGCCATTCTAATCATGAGCTGATCCATCTACACAGTCAGCCACACTCCCCGGCCTCCTCATAACCATTGATGCCCTGGCTAATCAAATACCTGTCAATCTCTGCCTTAAATACATCCAACAACCTCACTTCTACAGCCACCTGTGGCAATAAGTGGCACAGACTCAAGACCCTCTAACTGAAGAAATTTTTCTGCATCTCTGTTTTAAATTTACACTCTTTTATCGTGAAATTATGCCGTCTTGTTCTGGAATCCCCTACCATGGGAAACATCCTTGCCACATCTACTCTGTCCAGGCCTTTCAGCATTTAAAATGCCTCCATGAGGTCTCCTCCTCATTCTTCTGTACACCAATGAGTACAGTCCAAGAGCTGACAGTCATTCCTCGTATACTAATCCTTTCATTCCAGGTATCATTCAAGTAAATTTCTCTGAACTCTCCCAACTCCAGTACATTTTTTCTCAAATATGGCACCCAAAATGTACGAGGTCTTATCAATGCTTTAAAGAGTCTCAACATTATATCCCTGCTCTTGTATGCTATCTCTCTATAAATGAATGCCAGCATTCCATTTGCCTTCTTTACCACTGGCTCAACCCAGAGGTCAACCTTTAGGATATCCTCCCAAGCCCCTTTTTCACCTTGGAATTTTGACACTGGAAAGGGAAAAAATGAGAGAAATGTTGGGAGTGATCTTCAAGTTCCATGTTGGAATTGGAGCAAGGAGAGGAATATTCCGTGAATCTCCTCTTGTGTGCAAGAGATTTTGTCCCGTCTGGCTGTATCCCTTGAGACTTGTATCTCTGTTGTTTAGGAACTTGGGGTTTAATATCCTTCATACTTCATATTTACTTCTGACTTAGAAGAAGGCTGTTCAGTTCATGCTATCTCTCAGAGCAGACTCAACAATTTTGTTTCCAATTACCCATTCTCACAGTCATGGATATCAAGACCACTCTGGTTTCCTATGGCCACAAAAACTAGCTAACATTAACTTGCCACTCAACATAACTGGGATGTTAAGCAAATCTGAGCAGTCAATAGAAACCCATACAATTACAGGGAGAACGTGCAAACTCCACACATTCCACCCTGGAGGAAAGTGTTGAATCCAGGTCATTGGTGCTGCTGTATCTGATAATAACAGTTCACTTAACTGTTATAATTTGGTACAAGATCTAGTATAATATCATCTCAGTCCACTGTTGATTGCAACTTTTCATTGCTCTGTTGTTTAATATAACTTTATTTTGCATTTTATTTTTTATTTCAAGCACATAAGAGCAAAAAGCAATAGAAAATTAGCAACTGAGCATGTAACATGATTTTCCACTGGGTTAGTTTCAAACATCATCCTCTAGAGTCCATTCTCTAGTAATGGATCCAACTAGCATTGTGTATGAGAGATCCTATAATTTCATCTTGGTCTGTCTTAACAATACTGACACAAGTGCAATATTTCACTTTTTTTCTGCCAAATCTTAGGCCAGAAAAAAAATCCACTAATGTATTGATTCTTCAGATGCTGTTTGAATTTCTTTTTCTAAATATTGCATTAAGCAGTGGTTCACCAAAATTTAAAAGTGGGGATAAATGGATGTAAAGTGTGTTGTGGATTTCAAAGTTAACCCAAGTACTTGAGAATCTTCCAGCAGAGGTCTGGTTTTCTTGATTTTAGAGCCAACTGGAAAAAAAAACCTTAATGTTAAAATTTTACCTTAACTACATAGAATCACATTAACACTTGATCAAGCAAACCATTAGAAACCACGCAGATGGAGTGGCAGATATGATGCAAGATTGTAGTTGTCTGCAGTAACGCTATTATAGGGTAGACTGGGAAATAACTGGGTAGTTTCCCCCTTCAAACAATCCTGGTAGGTGCATTACTGTATGACTAAAATTAATTTTGTACGGTTTTATGCAACCTTCTCGAACTTGCATCAGTTTTTTTTTTGGAAGGGGTATTGTTCCGCAGTTATTTTGAGAAGGAGCTCTGTCTGATTCCTTTGTTCTTTAAGTTGTTTCTAAGTAATATGAGCTTGGTGTACATTTTTACCGGTTTCGCTGTGCACCCATAGAAATGTGATCACTAACTTAGTGAAGCATTTTCATACAGCACAGATTCTATAAGTTACTGAGGGAGAGTGAAAAAAGATTTTGACCAGTTAGAATGGTTGAAGAAAACCTGGATAGAAAATCTTCCACCAGATCTGACAACATGAATTTATACCTTTTCGTGACATTTGGTCCATATTACTTGAACCAGCCACCTGCCTCAAACTGTTTATACTGGTCATCCTCATTCCATTTAATTATGATTACTTTTTAAATGGATGAGATCTTTCCACAATAGATCCCTTTCTGTTCTCCTTGATTCTTCTACATTAATATACAAGTTCCAGCAGATATTATCTGAATCTGTCAATGAACAGATTCTAATAAAAATGTAGCCACAATTATATGCATTGATTAATATCTTCCACCTGTTCTATTTTGTTTATTTAAACAAATAGCAGGAGAGCAAGGAAAGAGAAATTTAACCCACTGTTAGGATTTTCTTTTCCAAGCGCCCTAGAAAATCTGAATCAGGTGACAGAAGAGTTCATTTTTTAATATACTGGAAGCCAAAATTCCTCAATCTTGGTTCTTTGGAGACAGTTAAAACATTCAAATCATAAAACCATAGAATGCTACAGCATAGAAAACAGGCTATTTGGCCCTTCTAGTCTGCTGACCAGTATTTCGCTAGTCCCACTGACCTGCTCCCACTCCATAACCCTCCAGAACTCTCCCATCTATCCAATCTATTCTTAAAACTCAAGATCGAGGCCGCATTCACCAAATCGGATGGCAGCCCATACCACACTCCCACCACTCTCTGAAGAACTTTTCCCTAATGTTCCCCTAAACCTTTCCCCTTTCAGCTTGAGCTCTTGTATTTGTCTCCCCCAATCTAATTGGAAAAAGCCTACTTGCAACCAATCTGTCTATACCTGTCATAAACTTGTAAACCTCTATCAAATCTCCCCTCATTCTTCTTCACTCCAAGGAGTAAAGTCCTAACCTGTTTCATCTGTCCCTGTAACTCAACTCCTGAAGACCTGGCAACATCCTAGTAAATCTTCTCTGCACTCTTTCAATCTTATTGATATCCTTCCTTTAGTTAGCTGACCAGAACTACACAAAATATTCCAAATTTGACCTCACCAAACAACTTCAACATAACATCCTAACTCCTATACTCAATACTTTGATTTATAAGGCCAAGATGCCAAAAGCTTTTTCAAACTTGTCCACCTGTGGCATCACCTTCAGAGAACCATGTATCTGTATTCCCAGATCTCTCTTCTCTTCCACACTCCTCAGTGCCCTACCATTTACTGTATATGTCCCATCTTGGTTTTCCCTTCCAAAATCCAACCTCACACTTGTCTGCATTAAACTCCATTTGTCATTTTTCAGCCCATTCTCCCAGTTTGTCCAGATCCCTCTGCAAACTTTGAAAATCATTCTCTCAGTCTACACAATATCTTTGTGTTATCAGAAAACTTGCTGATCCACTTTACCACATTATCATTCCGATCATTGATTATAGACAACAAACATCAATGGTGCAAACACATATCTCTGAGGCACAGGCCTTCAGTCTGAGAAGCAACCATTCACTACCACTGACTGTTTCTTCGCACGCAGCCAATTTCAAATCTAGTTTACAACCTCTCCATGGATACCTAGTGTCAAAACCTTCTGAACTAACTTCCCATGTGGGACAGTGTCAAAGGGTTTACTAAAGTCCATGTAGACAATATCCACAACCTTTCCTTCATCTACCTTCTTGGTAACCCCCTCGAAAAACTCTCCAAGATTCGTTAAACCACTCACAAGGCCATGCTAACTGTCCTTAATCAACCCATTGCTGTCCAAATAACAATATATCTTATCTCTCAGAATTTTTTCCAATAATTTACCTACTACTATTTTTGGAGCCTTTTCTTAAACAATGGGACAACATGAGCTACACTCCAATGCACTTGTCTCCCTCAAGGTCTGAGGGAATATCATTATCTGGCCTGGGGATTTATCTACCTTTATTCACTGAAAAGAAGCAAGCTCCTCCTCCTCCTCCTCCTTAATCTCCTTCTGTTTGTGGTTTCCTGAGTAAATACTGATGCAAACAAAATATATATTTAAGATCTTCCCCCATTATGTGAGGCTCCACACATACTTGACCACTTTGATCCTACAGGGACCAATTTTGTTCCTTACTATCCTTTTACTCTCCAAGTATATTTGGAGAAACCCTTCAGGTTTATGTTCACATTATCTGCCAAAGCAGTGTCTTTTGCCTTCCTGATTTCCTTAAAGTATTTTCTTGCATTTTCTGTACTCTTCAAGTACCTTGTTACCTATACCTGCTTATATACCTCCCACTTCTTCTTAATCAGATCACCAATATCCCCTGAAAATCAAGGGTCCCTAAGCCTGTTAACTTTGCCTTTCATCCTAACAGGAACATGCAAACTCTGCACTCTCAAAATTTTGCTTTTGAAGGCAACACCCTTACCAGAAAACAACATATCCCAATCTACTCTTCCTAGATCTTTTCTCATTTCCACAAAATTTGCCTACTTATCTTTTTCCATAATTAACTTGGCAGTAATTTAATTCATTCTGTACATTTATTGAATTAATTTTATTTCATGAAGGAATCAAGTTCACAAAAATGCCTGGAACCTCAAAGGAAGGGGATTTAACTTTTGGTTAAAATGGTGCAATCATCAATGCATTTTGGATTAGAGATGGAACTTTTGCTGATACAAATCTTACACCCCCACATTGTTGTGCTTAAAAGTCATTTCTGGTTACTCTCCACTTACCCAGTCTCTTTCCTCCCCCATTTGAAAATTTTTGACACGAAAATTTCAGTAAATATTGCTGTCTGATGACAAATGACGAAACTTGTTTGATTCATTATATTTGGCTTATAAACTCCAGCCATAGCCTCTCTTATCTGTCGAACATTGCTTGGTAAAATACAATTCTTTCAGCAATGAAACATGATGCTTTGATCAAAATGCACTAAAGGCTGCAATGCTATAATCTAGTTTATCTGCAAAATCTGTGGATTTTAGCATTGGCACATTGTAAGATTTCAGCATTGTTTGTAGTCCAGCATTGTCTTTTAAAAAATTGGTTGTACTGCATTTCCAAAATTAACAAATGATTTTTAAGGCAGCTCCTATCTGACATGGAATAGGAAAGTAGGCCATTCAACCCAAGAATCCACATTCATGTTCAATTTATCATGTGCCATTGGTGCCTTGAGTTTGTCGGTCATTTCAGAGAAATTATGATTATAAGATAGAATAAAGCTGATCTTAATTTATTCTTATAAAAAGTTGAATATTGCTGCCATCATATTAGATTTGCATCTTCCCACAGCTAGAAGAGCATTGGCCTTGCAGGGCCAGAGAACTATTTCAGACCTGACTCTGCGGGCTGTCTCTGTGGAGGTTGTATGCTTTTCAAGGGACTGCATGGATCTTCTCCAGCTATTTTGTTTCCTCCTGTGATGTTTCTTTTATTGTAATAAAAAAAAACTCTTTCTTTTGAAACATCTATAGTTTACTAGCTATAGAACTCATTCATGACTGTGTCGAGGCATCCATCTTGAATCCAACTAAGCTGCCACAAACTAGTCTCCAACACCCTCTAGTGGTCAGGAGGATCATTAGCACTCTATCACTATATCCCCCTTTTTTTTGAGATATTTAAACTAAAATGACACACCAATACAGTATTCATTTCAATTTAAAGTTCACACAACTGTAAACACAAACATCAGCAGCACAAACTTTTTAAGTGTGCAGTTCTTTTTCTTTTAGAGATTCATTATGCCAGATGCTTTGATAACACATGGATTTTCTTAACACAGGTGCTTGTGCCAGCTCTGCTGGTCCACAACTGTCTAGCACTGGTGCTGTTTCCTCTGTTGCTATACAGGCTGCATATTCTGCATTTATCTGTACCTGCGGAGTCTCTTCAATTTTCAGCAGGCTCTTTCAATTCCTCCTCAGTATTTGACCACCCTCTGTTCTGACAGTGTAGGATCTTGGATTTACTTCCTCCAGAACTGTACCTTTTTGTCCCAGATGTTGGAATCTCTGAGTCTCACTGTGTCATGTGGTGCCAGTGGCCCTAAGCTTCTTGCTGACTTGACATAGTTTTTTTTGTTTCCATTGCAGGTGCTTTTGTTTCCTTTTGACACCTTCAACAAAACTTTTCTTGTTTAGGTCTGCAGAGTAGGGAAGTATGATACATAGTCTACGTCCCATCAGAAGCTCAGCGGGTGACATGCCTTGTTCATGTGGCAAAGCTATATAACTCAATGGAGCTATACTGTCTACTGCTTTCTTGAGCCGCTGTTAAACTCTTGTCTCTGCTTTACCTTTTGACTGTGGAGTTACATGTTGAAAATCATGCTCTTTGGCAAAGTTCTGGAATTCTCTACATCAGTAGCATGGTCCATTGTCACTGTAGACAATTTTAGGAATTTCGTGTCTTGCAAAGATCTATTTCGTATATTTGATCACACAAGCAGCAGACATATTAGGAAGCAGTGCAATCTTCAGATAGTTCGATAGATAGTCAATAACCAGCAAATAATTCTTTCCATCCATGTGCAACTGATCAGTTCCAACTTTCTGCCATTGCTATGTCAGTTGTGGTTATGGGTTCCTTTGTCTGTTTTGAGTGATTTTTCAAACAGGTCTCACAGCTTGAAACCATCTGTCAATGTCAGTGTTGATGCCTGGCCAATAACCAACATTTCTGACCCTTTTCTTTCATTTTTCCATTCCAAGGTGCTTCTCGTGCACCCTTTTCAGCATCTCTTGTCTCAGTGATTGAGGAATGACAGATGTGCTCTGTCTGAGTAGAAGCCCATTGGCATCACTCAGCTCATTTCTGATGTTATACTATTGCTGACATTTACCTCTAGGCCATCTTTCATTCAGAGTCTTGATAACTTTCAGTAGAACTGTGTCCTTTTCTGTTTCAGCTGTGATCTGCTTGGATTTCATGTCAGGTACAGGAACAGATTCAGTGATCAGATTAATGTGGAGATACACATCTGTCCCATGTTACTCTCATTGTGTGCTTCATTCAGCATCGTTGCCCTGGATAATGCATTAGCTAACACAAGAAGTTTCTCTGGTGTGTACACCCTCTTGACTAGGTTTTCACATGCTTTGGCACCCACCAGTGATTCATGTCCATCTGGGACTACTGTGAACCTGAGGTGGTGCTCTTTATTTTTTATCTTGAGTTTATATGTACCTTTCGTGCCGACATTCTGTCCATTGTAGGTTTTGAGTTGTACAGGATTTTCATGGATGTTTGGCTTTATCTTCATTGCTCTGATGTTGTACTCAGCTAAAATTGTCCTTTGTCCCTGTGTCCAGCTTGAAAGGAATATTTTTTCCTTTTGTATGCAATAACACAATCCGCTTATCCTGCTCAACTCTGTTGATGCTTGGCTGTTCAGTGTCTGTTGGTTTGGAATCTTTATGCACTACCATGTCCATGAAGAGTGCATCACTGAGAGCATTTTCTTCTATAGTGTGTACAGTTTCACTTCATTTTTTTTTCAAATGGAAAAATATTGATTTGCATAATGTTTCTGCCCTTTGCACTGTATTAGAGACTTTTCCAATAGCCTGGGCATCATTTTGGTGCCTGTTGATTATTAATTACATTTTTTGCAATTGAATGTCTCTCCATCTCTTTGTTGTTTCGTACACCTAATTTTTTTTTTGTCTGTGTGTATGGACATGCGCTGTGGCCACAGCTATGCTTTCATTGTCTCTTGCTTTTGCACTGTCACTGAAATTTTTCGTGTGCTGAAGAGCTAATTCACTGACATGTCATCTCTTCACAGCAGCAACCTCTTTCACTTTTTTATCAATTATCCTGAACACAATTTGATCACGGATCATTTTGAGTCTTGCAGCAATCTAAAATTGTACATTCTTGCTTTTAATTTCAAGTCCATTAAAAAAGTATCAAAGCTCTCTCCCTGCAGCTGTGTGCATGAACAAAACACATACCTCTCAATGTTTCATTTTCCTTTGGTGAACAGTGTTCATCAAACATCTCGATAACTCTGTCAAACTTGCCCTGGTCTTTTGCCTTGGGAAAAAAACAAATGTTTTGAAAACATCTAGTGCTTGAGGTCCCGCCATGGTAAGTAGCAGTCAAATCTTCTGTTTAACCGGTTTGCTATAGAGTCCAATGGCTTGCAGATACAGCATGAATCTGTGATTGTACAACTTCTACTCGTGGTCAACATTTCAAGTCCAATTCATAGCATCAGGAGTCTTCAAACTTTCTATATCTCTGCTGATAACAACTGATACACCCTCTGCACAAGCCTTGTGTTTCTTCCACTCGTTGTGCACACTGGGCACTCCTGGTACATGTGATGTTTCTTTTATTGTAATAAAGAAACTTGGGTGGTTTTAAGACAACTATACTTTATTAGCTATAGAATGCATTCATGACCGTGTGGAGGCATGCATTTTGAATCTAACTGAGCTGTCACAAATTAGTTTCTGACTCCCATTAGTGGTCAGGATGATCACTAGCACTCTATCACTACAACTCCGACGTACAAAAGTTTTCCAGGTTAGCTGGTTAATTGGCAATTGTAAGTTGCTCCTAGTGTGTCAACAAATGATAGGATCTTGGGGCGATGAGAATTAGACAAGAATGTTTTTTTTTAAAAAAGGGATTAATGTAGGATTAGCATAATTATTTTGGACAGCACAAAACTGGTGGGCCAAAGATCCTGATTCTGCTCTATATCTGTAACTCTGATTTTTATATATATATATACTGGGAAATTCAACAAGGGTGCCTTCTGAATTGGTTTAGGATTTATTTTAAATGTTAGAAATAATATCAGACACTAATCCCACAGTCATTCAACAGGATCAGGACCAGATATTTTGTAAATCCTGTTTGTAATTAAATAAGGATGGGCGTGTTCCCTACTAACCCTTTTTATAAAAAAAAAACCCTTACTAAAGCAGCCTTCTGGATAACTACAGCTGATGTATGATCATTGCTTGACCAATAACAACAAATTATTGTCCAGCCAAGTACCCATGTCATGAGCAATGATCCAAGTCATTACTTAATACTGAATCCATAAGAGTGACAAGAATGATGTGGGGAGTTCCAGTTATCCGGATATTGAATGCTGTTCAACCTCAAATATAGAATAGAAACTTCATGAGGATGGAATAGTGACAGAATATATCTTCCTTTTGGATTAACTGAATTGCTGTTGTGATATTTATATAAGTGGCTTTCCTTTTGATGCACTTTTAGAAGTGTTGCAATGGGAATAATGAATTTGTAGAAAGGTTGTGTGTTTCAGTTTGGGAATCATGTGGAGAAATGTCTCTTTACACTTTCCTTGCAGGCAAATTTGACTTAATCCACTGGATAAACATAAAGCAGAAAATATTCCCCATTCTCTATGATTATTTGGTTCTCTTTTCAGAAGGCACGCTTTGTTATTCCAAGTATATTGACGGTCCACTGTTACTATCTCCAAGCAGCTGTTCCTCGCATTAGTCAGATACACTGGGTTATTTTGCAGGGAGATAGCACCCCAATAGTAGAGGCCACTAGATAACAGACTGCAGGTCCACTTATAATGCAAGCCAATCTGCCTTGATCCTCTGCCATTGCTCAAAAGTTAGGCTTCAGGGTTTCTTTGAGGAAGATTGACTGGGAATACTTGAGAACTGAGTTAATCAACGTCACAGTGCTTCATTAACATTAGTAATATCACACACACACACACACACACACTTGCAAGAGTGTCATTGAACACACATTGGTGCCAAAGCCCTTCAAGAGGTATTAGTGATGATAACCGAATGTTTCGTCAAGGGTGGAGGGTCTGATGACTGACAGAAAGGAAGACAGATAGCTTTAAAGAGGAAATTCCAGAGTTTAGGGCCTTGAAAGATGAAAGACACAGAGAAATTGAATTTGGGACCAAAAAGAATGTCAGAATTAGGAGAACACAATTTCTCATAATGTCATTGGGCTGAAGGAGATTCCAGAGTTTGGGAGGGATGTACAGGTCTACAGTTGCACTTGAAAAATGAGTAAGAGAAAATTGATACTATCTATCTGGGAGCCATTGTTTTTTTAGTAAAGGGTAAAGTGGTCATGGGCATCACGGCACTGAGTGATGATATTGCTCCAGGAAGTTGGGAAGCTTCTTTGGTGTTGATTCTATGCATACAAAAATCTCTGAAAACAGTGTCACACAAAGAAAACTCAAGGAAGCACACCCTTTAGCAAAAGCTGTGCTGAAAAGCCTGGTGTATGTCATTAGCCACCACAGCATCAATTCTACTTAAAGCATACCTGGCACTAGATAACAGTTCAAAGCCATTGGAAATCAGTTTGAAAGAAATTATGTAAATTTTCTTGATGAGTAAGTAAGAATTAAATTCACCATCCAATCTCATCTATTTAAATTTAGAATAATCTGGATCACCACAAAACTTTTTGTGAATGGGCTTTTCTTAAAACAAAATTGTTATTCTGTACTCTTATTTAAAATATGCTTTTGTGTCAGGTGAAGTGAGGAACATTAATGCTTGGAAATGGCTCTCTAACATATGGACCCAGTGTGTGGATTAAGCAGGTTGGGTATTGCAGAGGGAAAGCTAGATAAAACTCTCTCTCTCCTTGGTTAACAGAGATGAACAACCACTTCAGCCTTATGGGAAACACCTATTCTGTCAGCTACTCAGTCTCCGCTCTCACTGAGATTGACAACAAAGACTGCCGAAACTGCAATCACTATGGAGATATAGCTCCTGACCCTCTGCGTGGAATGGTCAATGTGCCACTTATTACTTAGGTCCTTGAAGCATGGCATCAGAGAGCAGCTAGGATCTAGTCTTGTGAGAAGTGTCCTTCTAAAAGTCAGTAAGTAGAGATTTTTTTAAGGTAGTGACCGAGTCGCAGGAGCTTTGTGGTTATGTGTCTGGAGTAATGATCTAGAGGCCTGGACTGAGGGATCAGAAACCAAAGTTTGAATCAGATTCCTTGGTTTCGTCAGTCCGGGAATTGAGTACATGAGTTGGAATGTTATATTAGCACTATACATGATGCCTGTGACATCACATTTGAAGTATTGTTTACATTTTTGGTCACTACGCCATGTCATTGACCTTGAAAGGGAACAATAAATATTTGCAAGGATGTTGCTGGGACTGGAGGGCTGCTTGAATGACAAAGAGCAACTAGATGAGCTGGGATTTTCCTCCTGAGAACGTAGATAGCTGAGGGATGACCTAATGGAGATGCACAATGTTTGGAGAGATGTAGGGATGACAGTCCCGGGATCGGGTTACAGCAAAGGGAAAGATTTAAAAGACGCATGAGGGACAATTTTTTCAATGCAGAGGATGGTTGATTATTGACTGGACTTCGAGGAAAAAGCAACAGAGGCACAGTTACAAAGTTCAAAAGACATTATGACCAGTAAATGGGCAGGAAAGGTTTGGAGGGATTATGGGCTAAATGCAGGCAAATGGAACGAGTTCTGCTCGACAACTTGGTCAGCAAGGGCCTGTTTCATGGCTCTATGACACAGCAACAAAGGAGTTAAATATGAATTAAAAAACGTAATGCTGACCCCAAAGCCTCTGACTTGTCTGGTTAACGTATTCACTCTACTTTTGGGGGAAAATAAATGACTGAACTGAATAAAAGAAATGACTAACTAAAATGAAGAAAATGGACTGTGCTGGCAATTTAATGTAACCCCACAGAAAGAACATTGATTATCGGTAGTTAAAGTCCTCTTGTGTGAACACTTGGGTGTTCGTGGCTCACTATAAGTTAGAGATCTGCATGGATTTCCCCATGGCTAGTCGTGGTGGGAACTCATGTGAGGGCTGGAGTTTGGTAGGCCAGGCCACTCAGCACTGAGTATGGGCCTCTGCTGGGGATCGTGCATTGGGAGATGCCCGAATCCTGTGCATTCTCATCATCTCCCCATGTCTCCTTGCTTGGAAAAGGTGAGAATTTCAAAGGCCAGACATAAAGGGCAGCGTGGTGAGTGTAGCGGGCACAGTTACAGTGACACGATCTCGAATCCCATGGTGTCTTTGAGGAGTTTGTACATTCTCCCCGTGTCTGAGTGGGTTTCCTCCGGATGCTCCAGTTTCTTCCCACCCTTCAAAGAGGTTTGGGGGTTGTGGTGTAATTGGGAGGCATGGGCTCATGGGCCAGAAGGGCCTGTTTCTCTGCTGTATGTCTAAATTTTGAGTTCAAACATTGATGCTCTAATGCCCAGACTGGGGGAGAGCTGTTCAGCGGAAGAAAAAGGTGACCGCTTCCATCACGTCCAATAGGAGATGGAGAACAGAGGATGTGGGTAGTCTATTGATACACGGAGGACATATTGGCGGTATTCGACAATAGCCCAACTCTCAGAACTGAGTGAGGAACTGCTCTGCTGACCCTAGCTCATCCACCTCCAGGCAGCTGCCCCACACCAAGCCATGGGCATTTCATTGCATGATTGGAACACAGGAGAGCAAGGTTCCTCACAGTGTATGATCACCTTTAGCCCAGATTCCATTCATGCTTTCAATCCTGGAAATGGTTGATGAGTGCTAAGCAAGATGCCAGTAAACTCAGCAGGTAATCGGGGTCTATTTGTGGGAAAAGAAACTAAGTTTGTGGCTCAGACCATTGGTGAAGATGCCTGACAATGGGGCTTCGAGTCAGGGGTCAAATGTACTGGGGAAGGTGATGTTTGTCTCTGCATTGAAGTTCAGGTTGGTCACAAATTAGAAATGCAATATTATTGGATGAATATGGAATAGTGTGTTCACTTGTGTGTCTGGAGCTAGTCTTGCTTCGGGCTGTCATATGTTCATTTCCAAAAATACGATGCCATCCATTTATGCCAGAGGCTCTTGAGCCCTGTGTGCCGCTGAAATTTAACAATTGCATGGCTGATGAGGCTTAAAATCTGCAGTGATTTCACCTTACATATCATTGGGTGCCCTGGACCTTCTGGTGGAATATACTGAAGACATTCTAGTTGGCATATTAATTGATTTCTGTGACTTTCCTCCAGATGGGAAAGAGGAGGAGAAATGTGTTAGAGTTGGTGAGCTTGTGTGCAAATGGATGGGAGATGGGATTGATGGGATGACTGTGATTACCCATAGGGTCAAATAGTTTTCTTCTGTGTTATGTGCACTGGGAGATGCAAAGGTAGTTTTTATTGTAAAATTGGGAGTTTAGAAACAAAAAAGATTTCTAATAAATGCGACGCATTTGGGGTGGCTACTGTTCCCTTCTGCCTCTCCCCCCACCCTCTTATCAATGGGTGTGTCAATCTGCTCTTGAGGCTAGGAAATTCCCTTGTGATTTCCAATCAAGATTGTTTAAATAAGGGGAACAAATTTCATTTATCTACTCGAAGTGAGAAAGCAAAATAATTTATTTAGTTGCGAGTTAAAAAAAAATCTTCAAGTATCTTCATGCACGTCAATCGCAAATTCTTCTCAAAGCATTTCAGTCACCATCCGTTTGGTTTTGTGCACAGGATAATTTTGTGATCTGGGCAGGCATAGATTTGATGGTAGAAAAGAGTGCTTTGAAAATGTCTGTGATACAAGAATAGATTTTGTTTTGCTTCAGCTACCTGTGGATTTGAGTTGAAGAACAATGAGTTAATCAGGTCACTGAGTTGCTATGAAAAGGCACGTTGGCTTTGAAGGACAATTCTACCCTTCTAACTGTTGATAGAAGGACCCAAGGCTTACTGAGAGGTTAGGGAGGGTGTGGGAGGGGTGCAGGGTAGTTGGAAGAAGATTAATGCTCTTTTTAAAATAATTAACTTCATTTAATTTAGAATTAAATGCAGTTTATTATTATCTTGTCACAAGTGCTGTTGCAATTGAGTAAAGGTCAAAAAGAGTGCCTGAAGCTTATCTTGCCAGGGAGCCAATAATACCATCATATTCATGAGCTGGAGTCATTGAAGGGACAGCCAGCTTTAATCTTAGTTGTTCTAATAATTGTTGCCAAGGATTCTGGGATTAACGTATGTTAGATGTCACATCCTGAAAGCATTTATAGACTCTAGTTTAAAATAGGCAAATTTGGCTCCCAGACATCAGCAGCAAGATGATCTCCCACATGATATTTTGTGTTCAGTTTGAGTTGATCACACGACCAGCAGTAGAAAAATTCCAATATTTGGTGATTTTAATGCATTTCCATTGTGAAGGTTTTTTGCAGTTTGTTGGCTATTGTTTCACAAACCTCTTCTGTAAATGGAAAATAAATGTTTCTTTGGAAATGAGAAGTGGAAAAAAAAATGAAATTAAAGAAGCATCTTCGGACTCTCCAGATCTCACATCTGAATTGCACCATTGAAAGTGGAGACCTCGATAGGTTTAAACTGCTTCCTTCAATATGCTTGGTTTCTGAATCATTTCTGTTCCACGATTACACTGGATCATGAGATTAACTGGTACAAATCCCAGCAGCGTGGGGGTGAATAAATTTGAGTCTTCAGACTCTTTAAGGAAGGAATCTGTAATAACAACCCAATGACAACAATAAGCTTTTTGCCAGATTTGATTAAAGGACACAATGTTACTGATGGCCATAGCAAATGTGGAAATATTAAAAGAAATTGACCAAGATGCCAGTTGGAGTCTGTGAAGAGAAAAACAGAGTTGGTGGTTTGTCTTAGTCACTGTATCAGAACTGGGAAAAGAAAAACAAATATGAGGGTGCAAAGAAAGGCAAGAGAAAACAAAAAAGGAAAGGCCTGTGCCAGGGGGAGAGGTTAATTGGTGAAAAGTGATGATCTATGACCAAACTCCTTCACTTTGCATGATCATTCCCTTTCCTGCACTCTGCCCTGTCGCAAAATCCTTTTTTATTATCTCCTCCTCTTCCTCTCCATCACAGAATATGCTTCCCTATCTTTTTCCTGTTTTGACTTGCAATGTTAACTTGCTTTCTTTTTCCACAGATGCTACCTATTCTGCCGTGCATTTCACAGTGAGAAAGAACGATTACAGATTCAGTCAGATTCTGAGTAAGTTCCTTTAAATCTTGCTTTCTGTATTTTTATTCGAAGCTAATTTGATGTAGGTTACAGAGCCAGGACTGTGTGACTGAAAGAAAACCTGTTCAAACGTGCTCTTGATAATACTTTTGAGACTGTAGTGCATTTGAGGCAGGTTGATGGTAGATGGTATTTTGAATTTGATGTGCCGCTTCCTCAAGGTAGAGAATCTGAACTCTGAGCAGGTTGGGAAAAGAACGGAATCATTTTCTCCCAACTGTCAACTCTTTGTAATGGGAGCTCTGGGTGTGAAACCTTTTAAAGGGCATATACCAAACATGTTGATAGATATGTGATCTTCAACCTATAAATCTCCTACATCCTGATGGAGACTACTGTTCCATTCAATATTGTGCTCTGGTGTGATCTGAAAAATCTTGAAAAGGGAAGCAGAAATTCATGCAACCATGTTGTGAGTCGATGAATGTCATGAAACTGCTTAAATAGCAGTTTCTTTTATTGTTGCCAGTGTCTTTCAGTCAGCTGCGATGCTGTTGGTTACTGTGTCTGATACAGATCTTGAGAGGTCTTGACTTGATGGATCCAGAGAGGACATTCCCCTTTGTGGAATAACCTAGAATTAGGAATCACTTCAGAAAAGAGAGGTTCTTTTCTCTCACTTTGTGCAACACAGGTTTTTGAAACACTTTCTCAGTTGCTTCCAGTAGAGTTTATATAAATGTTTTAATGCAGGAGGCAAATGGCTGCCTGATGAGCAAGGGGGTAACAGATCCCCAGCGATAGTTGGGATGCTGAGATTAAAAGGAGATCTCAACCCTTCCTTATTGAAAGGCAGAACAAGCTGAAACAACACAATAAGTGCCCAGTTCCACTCCTAACTCATGTTTGTACACTCTTTTAACAAAATCCCATATCAGAAGCTTGAGTTCAGAAACCAGTGTGGTCCTGATCCTGTGTTCTGAATGAAAAGATGATCTGCTCTTTCCATCAGAAGTAAAAGATCTCATGGCAATATTCCAAAGCAGAGCAGGGTACCCTGGCTAGGATTTGTCCCTTGCTCAATATTTCAGTAAGAAAAACAAATCATTTGATCTTTGTCATGTTGTGGGAACTTGCTTCTTTTCTCTCATTATGGCAATTAATACACTTCAGAATTACTTCCTTGAGTATGAAGTACTTCAGTGCATGTACTTTACAAATGCAAATCTGTCTTCCTTTTGTATCGCGACATCCCGAAGAGATCACTTCACTGAACGTGGATATTCCAGTCGAATGGTGATCTGTGATTCAAAAGTGTGCAAGAGATGAAAACTTTCACTGCATTTTAAAAAGTGTCCAGAAGAACACTTGGGAGAATCATGGCCTGCAAGAGCTAAGGAATGGGACGACCTAACCTCCATTTTTGTCTAGCCAAATGGATGCTTCCTGTGCTGTCAATAAATACAATTCTATGATTTCAAAATTCAGAATATTGATCAATGGATTTCTCCCCAGAGAAGAACCAGGGCTGGTGACTGTACAAAGGATGAGAAGGGGCACAGTCCACTTTAAGTACAACAGCATTACGTTAAAGACTGCATGACCTGATAGATCCAACAATAAAGCAAATTAAGAGTCCCACTGTAATGTTTCAGTCAAACCCAGTTAATATCAATGAGCGATAAATCTCTTGATTTAGTTCATGTTTAAGTCTATTTCCTGTCCCTTAAGTGAACCTTTTACTGGTTTGAATTGCAGACAGTGGCTCCTGCTAATACTCTGACTGGTTTCAGGAGTACAGGAAGGTATCAGATTGAGGAAGTCATTCAACGTAGTATGCTGCAGATTCTCTGCCCCCTCACACTTGGGTTATTAGTCAGAGTTGTTTAGAAAAGATCTCAACCACCACTGCAGGCTTTCAAAAATAAAGTGATCTGCAAATATAGGGCATCACTCTTCACAGTACATAGTGGATCACGTGAAAACAGGAACAAGAGTTTGGCAAAGCAGAGATGATGATTGGAATCATTTCTTCATAATAAAGCAAATAGAAATTTTTACCAGTCCTCAGCAAAAACCTTGAGGTGTTCGACAATTTTAGACATGAAACTCAAATACTGTAATATTTTTGTATTTAAAATCCAGTGGAGAAAGTTGCAGTGAAGAACTGCCAATAGATAATTAAGTGACAAACTGGACTGGGGGGCGGGTGGAGGGTCTCAAATGGCATATTTCTCCTTTGAAATGTAAATGCTTGTGTTTCTTTACTCTTTCAATGAAGTTACTTTTTAAACCCTGCAATGTACCCACGGCATGTCACCAGCAAAGAACAGTGAATGCTGGAAACTCACAGCAAATCAGGGGAAAGCAGCAGAGTTCATATCTCAGGTGGAAGACTCTTTGACTAAAATGTTCACTCTGATCTTTCTTTCACAGCCGTTCTTTGTCCTGACGAGTTTTCCCAGTATTTACTTCAAATTTTCAGCACCTGCAGTTTTGTTTTGGATTTTCATAACCAATGAAGTGCAATTGAAGTGTAAAGTGGGAAACAGACCCATTTCTTACAAACTCATGCCACAATATGCAGACTGTTTCTGTGTTGTTAATTGAAAGATAGCGTTTAGCATAGCTACCACGGTTAACTTCATGGGATATCTTGCATCTGTTTGGAAACAGATGGGACCATCGTTTAAAGTTTCAGTTGAAAGATGAATCACAGCATCACAGCTCTCCCATCGTACTGGAGTGTCAGCTCTGAATTTGATGTTTGGGTCTCTCAAGAAGCTTGTGACCTTTGCTCCGAGGCAAGCATGCTGCCCACTGAACCACAGCTGACACTTGTGGTTAAAGGAGGGTTTTCACTTGCCCTGATATCTAGGTCAATACACAGCTTTCCCACTGAATGAACAAAGACCCATCTCCAGTTTATTCCCTGAGGAGACATCAGAAGAAAAAAATATTACACGAGACATCAAGTCAGGCTTCAATCAGCAAACACGTCATAAAATTGTAACCGAAAAAGTTACAGATGTAACGTACTATCCAAATCTGCAAAGGTTCAGCCAGCTTATTTTGTGACAGCGAGCAATAAATAGAACTTAGGAAGTGAATCACAATTGTGTGTTAAGTTGCAAAGAAAATTAGCTCCTTTTCTTGTCTTTTAAATTTTGGAAGATCAGTGTTTCCAAACTAGAAACCATAGCATTGAATTACCAGCATGTGTTCTTATTACCAAGTCTCCTGTTTTGGGTTAGAATGTCCGTTTGTGGGCAGTAAGGCAATTATTCCTCTCTTGTTTTTTGTCTTATCACTTGAGATTGTAACAGGGCAAGGATCTTGGGATACTTCAGAGAAATTCTCTGGGCTTCTTTTATTGCAGAACTTGATGTCATGCTTTAAATTTTTATTTTAACAAAACCTATTCAACAATTTGCTGCACGGGGTGGTTAAGAAGGTGTGTGGTGTACTGGGCTTCATTTATCAGGAGAATTGAATTCAAGAGTCGCGAGGTAACATTGCTGCTCAATAAAACTTTGTTGAGACCACACTTGTCATTTTGCATTCAGGTCTGGTTGCCACATTGCAAGTTGGATGTGGAAGCTTAAGAGAGGGTGCGGGATAAATTTACTGGGATGTTGTCTCGATTGGAGAATGTGCCTTATGAAGAAAGGTTTTTAAAAAAAAATATTTTGAATTTTTCAAATTATACATGCATTCACATTCAAAATTCATATACAGCATATTAATATATACCCATTTGACATGATGGCTATTAAAACCCAATTCTAATCTACCTCCCCACCTCTCTCCACCGAAATAAAAAAAGTCCCCAAAAAGAAATTGAAAAAGAGCTCAGATAGAAAAATAGAAAGATACGTCTTAGAACTATCATCTAAACTGGAAGAATTTATTTTTCTTGACTTTCCTGTCAGTATGAATGTTATAAATACAAAAAAAAGCAAGTTAAAATTACAACATTATGTTGTCAGATTACATTATTACTTCTTATCGTCAATGGGCTTGATCTTACAATATTGTATCTCATATTAATCATTATATCTCTTATCATTATATTAAACATTCAAAAACATCATTTCACAAATATAGGTTCCATATTTTCAAAAATATAATGTAAGGTATCTATTTATTACCTCAAATAATGTACAACTTCATCTTCTTCCATTTCAGAACCTATATAATCATTTATTTTTGGAAGATTTTGCTAAAATAACTTATAAATTCTTTTTAAAATGTATTAATCTTAACCATTTCATCAAAAGCCATTTATTCAAAATCTTATTTCTCTTCTCCCCAACTTCTTTAATCCAGTAAAGTTAACTCTTCTTAAGCATCTGTAACCAAAAAGAAAGTAAAAAGAAAAATGTAATATTTTTGTAATAAATATGTTATAAAATTATAGGCTGGATAGCAAGTACCTTTTTCCGAGGGTGACAATGGCCAATACCAGGGGACATCAGTTTAAGGTGAGTGGAAGAAAGTTGTGGGGAGAGATCAGAGCTAAGCTTTAATACAGAGACTGGAAGGTGCATGGAATGCATTGCCAGGGGTGGTAGAGGTTGTTACAATAGGGAATTTTAAAAGACAGATCAGGGGCGGGCAACCTTCTACCGTCCGTGGGCTGGATAGTGTATCAGTAGTTGAATGGTGGGCTGCACTGATCCTGCCAGTAATTTTTAAAAAAAGTAATTTCAACCATTTCTTGCTTGGGGTCTCTTGGCTAATGATATAATTAGGGGACGCCGTCTTAAAATTCAAGATGGTGGCACAACAATAGAAGATTAAAAAAAAATACTGCTGCATTTATTCTGCTAAAAATATATTTTTAAACTTGCTTTACCTCAGCAATTGATCCCCTGTGAGGTAAGAATTAAGTCAGGGTGTACCAGGGCAGTTTCTTTTCAATGTTCCTCTCCCCCTCCCTCCACTTATTTGCAGCTCGGCCTTTTCTGCTTCTCATCACGCTTTCTCCATCTTGAAATACACCCACTCATGCTGAATGAAGTGCAAAATCCCTGGCACGGGGTATGCATCAGGCTTGCCATGGTTTTCCGTGGTGACTTTCACCAGCGCTGCCGGAAATGAGCTTGGACAGCTCACATTGCTGGCCACCAAAGCGATGGTAGCTGCCTGCCTGTCTATTTTATTGGTCGTCCCCCTGCCAAATAGTAGGAGCCCTGTTGCTTGGCTATGGCGCGCATGAGCCCTGACGGGCTGCAGTGCAGGGAAAGATTTTTGCATTCAGTTGCCGGCCGGACAAATGTGGATCACTGGCTGGATCTGGCCTGCGTTGCCCATCCCTGACTTAGATAGTCACATGGATGCAAAAAATATAGAGGGAAGGATTAGATTGATGGTGGAAATGGTTTATATATGTTGGCACAATATTGTGGTTTAAAGGGCCTGTATTGTGCTGTACTGTTCTATGTTCTATTAATTATAATTGCCCTGGCCCAGCATATTATATAAGTAACTTGGCTCTTAGAATCTTTTTATTTTAGGTGACAGTAAGTTTAGCTTTACTCGGGGGGAGGGGGGAGGCAAGCACTAATGCCAGGATTCAACAGGAAAATTACTTTGGTCTGTGAATTCATTTTTGAAGATACCCCAAGTAAAAAGGAAATCGTCTTCACAGTGGAGAGTTTGGGGTAGCACAAACCTTGGATGCTAAATGTGGAGAGTTGGCACCTTCTCCCTGTGACCGCATGGGTTTCTCCAGGTTCTCCAGTCTTTACTCACCTCCCAGAGACGTGCTGGGAGATTAATTGTCCGGTAGGCTAATAACAAAAAGGAATCCAAGAAAATTGCTGGGCAAGTATGAAAGTAAATTGTGAGAAATCAGTTGAGGAAAAATGGGATTAATGTCATTGCTTCCCTCAAGAACAAACATGAACCAAAGGGGCAAAAGTTCCCGTTGTAGCCGAGGTTAAGCTCTGAGATTTATTGAGGCTGGAAAGGCTCCTTTTATACAGTTGGAGTTCCCGCCGTTTTTTTGATTGGTTGACATATCAGCTGCATGAATAACAATAGTGGGTGGGGACATTCTTGCATGGGAAAACCCTTCTTCCCCAGCCTGTTATTGATCGGTTAGCTGGGTAGCTTGGCCAGTGCCATTTTAGGGCTGCTGGTCTCGTACTGCTCCAGCTTCCAACCGCGCTGGTTTGCTGCATTAAGGGACACGCTACTGTTTACCTCCGCACAATGTGCCGGCTCGATCTCCATGGTGGCGGGCCACACATGACCGCCCCCTCCCCCTGCAGAACTGGCGCTACAGTTCATAGTGTCCTTGGATGCAGTCCCCAATGTCTGCGGTGAAAACCTCTGGTTTGCCACCGATGTCAAGTTCGAAGGTGGCAAGGGGACCATGAGTGGAGTTCTGTAGATGAGCTCGGTGAAGGATGTGAGGAGGTCTTCCTTTGGGGCTGTATGAATACCCAGCAGTGACTGTGGCAGTTCGTCCACCCAGTTGGGGCCCTTGAGACTGGTCATAAGGTCAGCCTTGAGGTGCCTGTGGAAGCGCTCCACCAACCCGTTGGACTGCGGGTGGTATGCTGTTGTGTGGTATAGCTGAGTGCCCCACAGGGTGGCCATGTCGGTCCACAGGCTGGGGGTGAATTGTGCACCTCTGTTGGAGGTTTTGTGGCGTGGTAGTCTGAACCTTGCTACCCAGGACGAGACGAGTGCCTTGGTGCAGGTTCTGGTGGATGTGTCAGCCAGGGGGATTGTTTCTGGCCCACTGGGTGAAATAGTCAACCACTGTGAACATGTAGCAGAAACCCTGTGAGACTGGTAAGGGTCCCACTATGTCCATGTGATATGGTCAAACCTTCTTTCCATTGACTTGGAAGGGTGCGGGGGGGGGGGGTTCCTTGGTGTGCCGCTGTACCTTGGCTGTTTGGCACAGCGTGCACGTCTTGGCCCACCCACTGACTTGTTTCCGCAGTTCTTGCTGGCCACCAACCAGACTGTGGTCCTGATTGATGGATGTGCTACCATGTGGATGGAGTGAAAAACTCGTCGCCTCCATACCATTGGGACGATAGGTCAAACCTGCCCAGTGGTCACGTCACACAGGAGGGTAGTGTTACCTGTGCCGACTGGGATGTCCTGAAGCTGCAGCACTGTGACGGCGGTCCTGTACTGAGATATCTCGTCGTCCTGCTTGTGTGCCTCTACCAGTGCCACGAAATCCAGTCCATTAGCCAGAGAGTGGATGCTCTGTCACGACAAGGCGTCCGCGACCACATTGTCTTTCTCAAAATGTGCCTTACCTTGGTGAAATCTCTGCTGGCGGGCTGACCAGGGGTCGAAGATCTTGGCCAGGGCGAGTGTCAGTGGCTTGTGGTCCATGAAAACCTTTCCCTCTAGGAAGTACCGGAAGTGGCAGATGGCTAAGTACAGCACCAGTAGCTCTCTGTCGAAAGCACTGTCGTTTAGCTCAGGGGCCCGCAGATGTTTGCTAAAGAAAACTAGCAAACGCTAACTTCCTTTTATCTGTTACCCCAGAACTCCACCAATCGCAGTTCCCGAGACATCGACCGTGAAGGCTGTGGGTGTGTCTGATGTGTGGTGGGCCAGGAGTGCAGCATTAGCCAGAGCTTCCTTCACTTCCATGATCGCTTGTCAGGAATTGTCATCCCAGGTTAAGTCCTTCACCTTGCCAGTCATCAGGGTGAAGAGTGGATGCATAGTTCGAGCTGTTGCGGGGATGAATCTGCAATAAAGGTTGACCATCCCCACAAACTCCTGCAGTCCTTTTGACGTACTGGGCCTCGCAAAGTGGCGGATAGCCTTCACCTTGCTGGATAGTGGTGTGGCCCCAGATTTGGTAATCCTGTGGCCCAGGAAGTCAATCGTGCTCAGCCTGAACTGGTATTTAGCCAGGTTGATAGTAAGGCCAAACTCACATAGGTGACTGCAGAGGGTTCGGAGGTGTTGTAGATGTTCCTGCCGGTTTCTGCTCGCCACCAGGATATCATCTAAGTAGACGAAGGTGCCACCCAGGTCTCAACCCACCATGTCCATCAGTCGCTGGAAGGTCTGTGCCGCGTTCTTGAGCCCAAATGGCATCCTCAGGAATTCAAACAGCCCAAATGGCATGATGATGACCATCTTGGGGATGTCGTCAGGGTGCACCACGATTTGGTGGTACCATCGCACTAAGTCCACTTTGGAGAAGATCGTCACTCCATGCAGGTTTGCCGCAAAGTCCTGGATATGCAGCATGAGGTAACAATCTGGAGTGGTGGCCTCGATAAGCCGACGGTAGTCGCTGCATGGTCTCCATGCCCCAGATGCTTTTGGCACCATGTGCCGGGTAGAAGCCCATGGACTGTCCAACTGTCGATTGATGCCTAACTCCTCGAGCTTGTGGAACTCTTCCTTGGCCAGTTGGAGCTTCTCTGGGGGAAGTCATCTCACCCTTGCATGGTGAGGTGGAACCTTGCTAAGGATGTGATGTCTGATGCCATTTCGAGGCACCTCCATGAACTGAGAGGAAAGGATTGCCGGGAGCTCGACCAGCACCTTGGAGAACTCATCGTCGAAGCTGTGGATGGAGTCCAGGTGCAGTGCCAGGAGCCCAGCGCCCTTCAGCGTGAAGGTTTGGAATGTCTTCGCGTGCACAAGTCTCTTGTCCTTAAGGTCAACTAGGAGGCTGTGGGCCCGCAGGCCGAGGAGTGGCTGTTCCTCTGTGGCCAGCATGAACACACATGAGAAGTGACTGCCTCTGAACTGCAGTTCGGCCCTATGCGTGCCTTAGGTCCATATGCTGTTGTTGTTGGCAGCCCTCAACACGGGGTCCGCTTGCCTGCATCTAGTGTCCAAGCCTGTCGGGGGAATCATGCTGACCTTCTCTTCTCTATCCACTAAATAAAGTCTACTGAAAAGGCGATCCCATATGTACAGGAGGCTCTCTCGATGGCTAGCCACTGAGACCATCAGCAACAGCTGACCTTATTGTTTCCCTGGACTCGCAGGGCGAACAGCATCAGCGGGCCTCTGAGCCCCATCTTTGGTGGTAGAAGCACCATCTCCCCTTGGACTCGTTCCTGCCACTCCTTTTCAGGACCTGCCTTGGACTGGTTGCGAGACTTTGTGACAAGTCCTACGGTAGCTGAGCACTTCTGTTTCTGCTTCCACAGAATTTTTACCCATGCTGCAACTTTCTGGGGGTCACTGAAATCCACATCAGCCAGGAGCAGTTGGATGTCCTCAGTCAATTGCTCCAACATGATGCAGGGCTTATGGTCTCCCAGGAGGGACAGTATCTCGTTCATTAGTGCTGACGGGGATCTGTCCCCTAGCCCATCTGGGTAGAGTAGCCAATCCCCCCTCTCTCTCTCGCCGCGAGAGCCTGAAGGTCTTGGTTAATAGCTCTTTGAAGGTAGTGTAAGTACCTTCTGATGGTGGACTATGGATGAAGTTAGCCACTCTGTCTGCAGTCTCTGGATCCAGGGCGCTGACCATGTGGTAATACCATGTGGTCTCAGACGTGATGCCCCAAATCTGGAACTGAGCCTCAGCCTGATCGAACCATGTGCTGGGTCGAACTGTCCACAAGGTCGGGAGCTTGAGGCTGGCTGCACTGATCGCTGCTTTGCTATCCATCGCTGGGTTTAGATTCGATCTAAACCATCGAGGTCACCAATTGTAGCCGACTGCGATGAAGAAACACGCACACTCAGAGTTTTTTTGAGGAACAAACATGAACCAAAGGGGCAAAAGTTCCCATTGTAGCCGAGGTTAAGCTATGAGATTTATAAAGGATCCTTTTATACAGTTGGAGTTCCCACCATCAGTTTGATTGGCTGACACACGTGCTGCATGAGTAACAACAGTGGGCGGGAACATTCTTGATATGAATACTCTTCTTCCCCAGCCTGTTATTGATCTGTTAGTTGGGCAGCTTGGTCAACGCCATTTTAAGGCTGTACTGCTCCAGCTTTCAACCGCGCTGGTTCACTGTGCTAAGGGACGTCTCACAGTGTGTTATGTTGCTGTTTATAACCGCACGACGTGCCGGGTCGATCTCCGCGGTGGTGGGCCGCCACACTGTGATATTTTATGTGGTAAATTATGAAAATCTCCAAACTTCTGACTAGTGAAAACAGAAATGCTGGAGGAACTCGGCAGGTCTTCAACGTCCATGGGAGGTAACGATCTCTAACCAACATTTCTGATCTGAACCCTTCTTCAAGGTATGAGTAGAAAACAGGCAGACAGCTGAATAAAGAGACAGGAGGAGAAGGGAAGAAAGGGCTGGGGGTGAGGGCGAAGCACAGGCCAGCGGACAAAAGGTAATAATTGGGTTTGGATAAAGACAGGAGAGGAAAGGTGAGTATTGATTGCCGGTGGGATGGGAGGGGGGCTAATGGAAACCAGAGAAGCCAATGCTAATGCCATCTGGTTGGACAGGGCATCCTCCAACAAGATGCCATTAACATTGACCTCACCTTCCCTTACCCTTTCCTTTCCTCCAGCCCTGTATTCACAGAACCCCCCCACTTCCCAGCAATCAATTCTCACCTTTCCTCTCCCGTCCGTCCTCCTATCCAAACCCAATTATCGCCTTTTTTCTGTTGCCCTGTGCTTCTCACCCGCCCTTTCCTCTCTTCTCCCCAAGCCTTTTTCTTCAGATGCCTGCCTGCTTTCAGGGCTCATGCCTGAAACATCAGTTATATGCCTTTACCTCCTGTGGATGGTGCAAAACCTGCTGAGTTCCTCCTGTTTTTATTTGTGATGTTTTATGGTGTTTGAATGAAATATCAATGGTTTGATATTTTATCAGTTTTTATGTAATTAATTAAAATCCTCTTTAAAATATGCCTTTTATGAACAAAGACAATGGCAAATATCTACATTGTTATATTTAAGCTTCTTCACTGCTGCAAAGTCTCAAATGTGTTGGCATGGGAAGGAGGGATCTGATTATATAACAAAGATAACTGAAATATTTAAAAAATCCAGCTGCTGTTATTATCTAAATGCTGTTGATGAAATTCCATGCAGGCTCAGGTTTGCAGGCATAGTGTTATTTTTATTTAGACTGTAACTTCTTCCTCTCTACTCTCTAAATTGTGGTCCCAGCTGTTCTGTGATTCAACGCGTACATGGGCATTTTGGAAGCTGAGGTAATCCTAAACTCACCTTTCTCTTCCATCCTTGCAGGTCATTTACCCCTGTGTAGTATTGAAAGAACGTTGCTCCACTGCAAAACCTCTTTGAGGGATGCGTGCCCTGAAGAGGTTCTCCTCTTTTTGAAGGGTGTTCTTTGAGAGCCGCTTTCACAGGTCCTCTCTGCACTCCCTGCTGCTCTCAAGCTCTAGGTGCTCATAACATCTTTAGATTCTGTTCGCCACCCCCATCTCTCCCCTTCCCCTATCTCTATGTCTCCTTTCTTTTAGGCCTGTCTCTAGCCGCTTCCAGGTGTTCGGACACAGATAACGCGCCGGCAGACACAGCTGGGGATGTGCAGCTGGGACATTTAGGTGGCTACGGAGAAGACACCTATCTGTCACCTGAACGAGCCGGCTGAAGGAGAGTCACGTCCAAGCGAATGCAGCTCTATGGACTGTCTGTGTCCTGTGAGCAGATTTAGGAAACTCACTTCTGTACCTATAGAGAAACTCTTCACTGATTTCAACCCTTGACATGCACCCAACAGGGAAATCACTTTAAGAAAGCATACATTCGGGGCATCACATTTGCAGAAAGCAAAGGATGGCAAAAGACATTTAAAAAAAAAATACAAACTTTGTTTGAAGTGCTGGCTGGCACCGCGGATGGGAAAATGGTGACCGTTGCTAATGAACTGCAAGCCTCTGTATTACGTATATCAGAGTACATCTGTTAGTATGGTAATGAACGAATGGCCATCACTAACGTAGGTAAATCAAATTATATTGAGGAGTGTTAATAATTTCTTGACTGTTTTCCTCATTGCGTTGAAATGTCTTGTATGTACGTGCACCATTTGTAGACCCCGGGTTTCTCTAGTCATTGCTGCGTTCGTGTTCAGGTGCAAGAGAGGATGCTCCTTGATCAATCCTCATCTTTTCTCTCCTGTATTACAACTCCTGTCCAATTATGGTATTTTGCTTATTGGCTTGTGTTTTTCCCCTGCCCTCCTCCCCCAGCCTTTTTGTTCAGGTGCCCGACTACTTTTTGCTCACATCTTGAAGAGGGGCTTAGGCCCGAAACATTGGTTATTCATCTTCCCCTCCCAAGGACATTGCATGACCCAATGAGTTGCTCCAGCATTGTTGTATTTGTTATGAAAGAATGTGCTCAGTTCAGCAGTATAAGGAAGGAAAGATATTTCATCGAGGGGAAATGGAACAGCTAATCTTCTATAACTAGAACATTGGAGCCTCCACAAATCTGCTACGGATGGGTGTTGACATTTAGAGAAATCGGAGTTATAGAATCATTCAGCAGAGAACCAGTCCTTTAGCC
The DNA here is from genome assembly GCF_036971445.1 of Narcine bancroftii. Lineage (NCBI taxonomy): Eukaryota > Metazoa > Chordata > Chondrichthyes > Torpediniformes > Narcinidae > Narcine > Narcine bancroftii. The sequence continues at coordinate 84,520,479 of NC_091475.1, forward strand.
TCAATGAGTGCACACTGACCATCAGGTGCCATTTGCATGAATCCTACTTCAATCCCATTTTCTTCTCTCCACATGCCCATCAACCGTATTAGTCTTCTGCACACTAGGAACGATTTAGAGTGGGCAATTAACCAGCCAACATGCACAGATTTGGGACGTGCGAGGAAACCTAAGCACCCGGGGTAACCCATGTGTGCAAATTGCAACCAGGCTGGGTTTAGACCTGCGATGTTGCTGCGGAGAGGTAGTGGCTCAACTAGGGCACCACTGTACCATCCCTTTTTCATGGAGACAGATAATTTACTGAGTCTCACTGTATCTGATGACTTCTCCTTGACTGAACAAATTTAACATTGTGCAAAAGAATCTTTACCCTTGCTCAATCTCCAGCCTGAAAGAGAATAGGGATATGAGTGCTCAATTCTTGCATCTCACATTCCAATAATGGCACTGGTGCAGGTGATGCTCAGTGTTTCTGAGACACTTGCCGGGATGTGTTGCTTACTGCGCCAAGCTGATCCACAGACAATGCAATAGCTCTAACTCTCCACTCCGCCCTAACCCCCCAAGAGAACAATACCTCACACACCAGGCTGTTGTTCATTGACTTCATGCCAGCATTCAACATAATTTTACCTCAGGGGAAGGTGGATGAACTGCCTTCGCTGGGACTCATTAGCCCTCTGTGCGACCGGATCCTGGAATTTTTGACTTTAAAAACCAGTCTGTTGGAGTTGGCAGCAAAACCTCAAGTCCCATCACGCTCAGAATTGGCACACTTCAGGGCTGTGTGCTCAGCCTGCTAGTGTTCACGACGCTAACTCATGACTGTACCACCAGGTTCAGCTCCAACAGCATCATCAAGTTTGTGGATGACACATCAGTGGTTGGCCTCAAGTCAGCTAACAGAGAGGAGGATAAAAGATTTATACAGTGGTACAAGGCTTGTACAACCTGAGTATCAATGAGACAAGACAGAGGAGATGATTGTGGACTTCAAGAGGCCAATGGACCACTCCCCATCACATATCAATGGTTCCACGATATAAAGATTGGGGAACATAAAGTTCTTTGGCATCTATTTAAAGAATGACCTATCCTGGACCTACAACACCTCCTCATTAGTCAGGAAGGAAAGGAGATTGAGGAGGCCAGGGCTACTGGCCACCATCCTAATAATGTTCTGGAGGAGAACAAGAGTGAGGGCTCCAGCTGGGTGCATCACAATGTGGTATGGTGGCTGCAAAGCATCAGATCAGACATCAGTATGGAGGGGGATGAAAACTGCTGAGAAAATCACTAGATGAATCAGAGAGCGGTGCTTAATGAGGGCTTGGAGAATCATTGAGAACTCTTAGGATCCAGCCTGCAGTATCTTGGAGAAACTTCCTTCAGGTACAAGAGCATAAAAAAAACCACGACTGCCAGGCTGGGAAATAACTTCTTTCCACAGGTGGTGAGATTGTTGAACATCCCTTAAAATCCATAAATTATTTTTATAAATATTTATTTTCAATCACTATGTATTTTTGTCATTTGTGTGGAGGGTGCACTGTGTGCTTGTACTTTGGGCTGGAGATGTGCTGTTTCATTGGATTGTATAGGTACTAGCAGATGAACTTAAAATTTTATATGAGATATCTGAGGCATGTTGTAAAATAGTTCAATTCAAATATTGATGAAGCTGATCTGGTGTCCAGTCCATATTGGTATCTTGTGAGGGGGAAATGGCAACTACTTCAAGCAGGCTGCTAACTGCTAGAGTCTTCATAACAAGGAACATTTAAGAGTTAGGACCTTGCAGATGCTGTGTGTTTCACACATTTGGTGTTGCACTGAAATGAGTGAATCATGAAAGTCTACAAATGATTGAAGTAAAAATGCTGGAGGAACTCACCTGGTCTCGCAGCGTCTATAGGAGGTAAAGATATATTACCGATGTTTCAGTCCTGACCCCTTCGTCAATGAATAAGTGAAAAGCAGGAAGGCATCTGAAGATTGGCAGGAGGAGTCATCCAAACCAATAGTCAAAAGATATTAATTGGATTATGATAGGAGGAAAGGTGAGAATTGATTTTGGCTCTCTGAGTGCCATGCTCTGTGTGCCATGATTGTTGGACTTAAAGCAGAATATGTTGCAAATGCTCAGCAAATTAGGCAGCAGATTGAACATTAAATGGGAGGCTATTGAGATGTGCAGAGCAACAAAGGGATTTAGGAGTGATGGTAAATAGAACCCTCAAGGCTGATACTCAGGTAGATGGTGTGGTGAAGAAGGCATTTGGAATGTTGGCCTTCATAAATCGGAGTATTGAATTCAAGAGTAGGGAGGTTATGATGAAATTGTACAAGGCATTGGTGAGGCCAAATTTGGAGTACTGTGTACAGTTTTGGTCACCAAATTATAGGAAAGATATAAATAAAATAGAGAGAGTGCAGAGAAGGTTCACGAGAATGTTGACAGGATTTCAAGGTTTGAGTTACAGGGAAAGGTTGTGCAGACTGGGGCTTTTTTCTCTGGAGCGTAGAAGATTGAGAGGGGACTTGATAGAGGTGTTTAAGATTTTAAAAGGGACAGACAGAATAAACGTGGATAGGCTTTTTCAATTAAGAGTGGGGGAGATTCAAACTAGAGGGCATGGTTTAAGATTGAAGGGGGAAAATGATAAGGGGAACATGAGGGGAAATTTCTTTACGCAAAGGGTGGTAGGTATGTGGAATGAGCTTCCGGCAGACGTGGTTGAGGCGGGATCATTGGTTACATTTAAGGGTAGACTGGATAGTTACAAGGAGAGGAGAGGACTGGAGGGGTATGGACCAGGTGCTGGTCAGTGGGACTAGGAGGGTGGGAATTTGTTACGGCATGGACTAGTAGGGCCGAACTGGCCTGTTCTGTGCTTATGGTTATAAGGTTATATCTGTGGAAATCAAAAAAGTTGACATTTCAAGTGAAAGACAAGTTTTGGTGTTTTTGTGGCAGATGCCTTTCCAGTTGCTGATATTTCCTTTCAATTTTATGAATTTCAGAGGTTTTCTCAGTGGAAAAAAAAAGTCCCTTCAGATAATAAACACTCATTTTTTGAATGGCAACCCTGAGTCATTGAATTTTGCTCTTAAAATGAGCAGGCATGGTATACAGAATTGTCCAGTGCACATGTGGTGGGGAAGGTGGGAGTGGGGTGTGGTTGATCAGTAGGTTTAGAAAATGGTATTTTTTTTAAAGTGATCAAAGAAAATGGGTAAAGAGACAAAAGTGAAGGCTCTTTGTTGTAATGCAATTCTACATTCACTGCAAATTGATAAATGAACAGCAGAAATAGAATTATGTAGGGAAGGACCAATGGCTACTACAAATGGTTATAAAATGATCTGTATTGGATAATGAAGATGAAGAATGATAAAGAAGCAGCTTAGCTTTGGTATTAAAGGAGATTTAAAAAAGGCAGAGGGCAGGATCAGAATATCACAGAGTGTAATTATTTTGGATAAAGCTACAAGAGAGTATGGGACAGATTCTATTGCTGTGTAATGTATAGGGGCCCAAAAGCAAGGTAGGGCATAGAGGGCATGTAATAATAGAGCTTAATAATGATGGGGAGACTTTAATCTTCATGTGGACTGAACAAACTACATCAGCAGAAACTGAGTATAAGAGATGGATTTCCAGGTTAATATCAATAAATCAGGGAAGTGTGATAGGTATAGTGGTTAAGCACAATGAGATTGCAGTGTCAGAGACCTGGGTTAGAATCTGGCACTATATGTAAGGAGTTTGTACCTTCTCCCCATGTCTGCATGGGTTTGCTCCGGGCATTCCTGTTTCCTCCCATATTCCAAGGATATATAGGGTTAGTAGGTTCATTGGTCACATGGTGTATTTGGGCAGTGCAGGACTGTGGACTAGAAGGCCACAGTCCTGTATTTCGTGGGAGCGGAGGTGGCCATGGCAGATGTGTGGGTAAAGGAGGATATGTGGAGGAGGGAAGAGTTCTTAGAAGAAAGAGAACATCTCAGATGGTCTTTCATAGAAGTCCTTGACCTGGGGCAGTTGCAATGGAGATGGAGAAATTGCAAGAAAGAAATGGAATCCTTACAGGGGAAATACAGTGCTGTATTTCTAAGTTTGATATGTATATAGATGTCGTTTTGTAGTCTTGTGAGGGGAAATAACGACTACATCAAGCAGGCTTGTATGAGAAAGGGTTAATTGATGATCTTTTGTGGAGACATTTGGAATACAGTGGCCAGAATATGTTTGAATCTTTCTAAAATAGAAAGTGATTTAGTTCAATCTGAAACCAGGGGCTTAAATGAAAATAAAGGAAATTACAAAGACGTGAGTTGACTTCAGTAGGTTAGATTGCATTTACAAAATATGACCAAAAATCTACAATGTTTTTAAGATTTTAATAGAGGGTTTACGAATAATATATTTCCCTTTAAGACTAAAAATAACCCAAGAGGTCAAGTGGTCCAGCTGCATGTAATCAGGGGAATAGTGTTAGATCAAAGGAAAGGGATTTTGTGTTGCCAAAATGAATAGCAGTAGGACAGAAGATTGAGAATATTTCAAATTTTGCATTGGAAAATGTAGTGGTTGATAAGGAAAAAGGAAGTAGAATATAAAGTAGGCGATCGAGTAACAATAAAAAAAACAGATGTGAAAAGAAAAGACTAATGTGTCCTTACATTAGGAGAAATTATTTTGTTTAAAGTAAGTGAAAGACAAAAGTCTGCAGATTCAGTGATTGCAGTAAAAGCCCAGAACTGCTGGAGGAACTCGATAGGTCTCACATCGTTCATAGGAGGTGTTTCTGCCCTGCTTCTTCTTTCTAGGTATGAGATGCAAGTAGGCAGGCACCTGGATAAAAAAGGTTGGGTAAGAGAGGAAAAGACATGATTGGGGGGAGGGGGGGGGAGGAGGACCACAGGACAACAGACAAAATATGGATAGGAGGACAGGAGAAGAAAGGTGAAAACTGTTTGTGGAAATGGTTATGGCTCTGTAAATGCAGAGCTGTAGGAAATGAGATGGAAGGTGAAAGACAGCCAGAGGAAAGGAGAAATTAGGATGTGGGAAGTGAGGGGAGAGGGCTAACAGAAACCAGAGAAGTTGATGTTCATGCCATCAGCTGGAGGCTGCCCAGTCGGAATATGATGTGTAGTTCTCCAATCTGCAGGTAGTTTCATTCTTGCACTGCATGAGACCATGGACAGACATATCAGCAAGGGAATGGGATGCCACCAGGAGATCCCTGCTATTGCAGTGGACAGAGTGAAAATGTAAAAGGAAGCACTGCTCCCAGTATCTCTCTTGTGGTTGAAACCACAACGGGAGCACTGGATGCAGTCAATAACCCCTGCAGATTAACAAGTGAAGTGTTGCTTCAAAGGAATACATGGAAGGAGGGGGTGGGGTCGCAAGTGTAACATTTCTTGTGATTTCTTGTGGTCTTGTGGGTAGGTGCCAAGGGGGAGATTGATGGGAAAGGAGGAGTCATGGAGGGAGCAGACTCAGCAGAAGGCAGAGAGGGGAGGAGAGCTGAAGATGTGTCTGATGGTGACATGATGTAGTAGATGGTGCATATGTTGGATGTGGAGGCTAGTGAAGACCAGAGGAATCCTGTCCTTGTTGCACGTGGGAGCGGAGGTGGCCATGGCAGATGTCTGGGTAAAGGAGGATATGTGGGGGAGGGAAGAGTTCTTAGAAGAAAGAGAACATCTCAGATGGTCTTTCATAGAAGTCCTTGACCTGGGGCAGTTGCAATGGAGATGGAGAAATTGCAAGAAAGAAATGGAATCCTTACAGGGGACAGGGTGTGAAGATATGTGGTCTAAGTAGCTGTGGGAGTTGGTGTTGTAGAAAATGTCTGTTGAGAGTTTATGTCCCAAGATGGAGACAGAGAGATTGAGAAAGGGAGAATGTTGCTAGAGATAGACCAAGTGAATTTGAAGTCTGGTGGAAGTTGGCACCAAAGTGGATAAAGTTGATGACATATCATGGGTGCATGCGGCAGCAACAAAATAGTCCTCAATGCAGTGGAGGAAGAGTTGAGGATCCCTGTTTGAGCAGGGTTGTAGATTATTCCATGTAGCCAACAAAAAGGCAGGCATAGCTAAGGCCCATGCTGGTACCCACAGCTACTCCTTTGACTTGGAGAAAATGGGATGAGTCAAAGGTGAAGTTATTGAGGATGAGGACAATTTCTGTCAGGTGGAGAAGGGTGGTGGTGGTGGAGGGGGACTAGTTGGGTCTGTTGTTGAGGAAGAATCTAAGAGTTTGATGCCTTCAATAGTAGAGGAAGAAATGAAAGGCTTTGAGGCCTTTTGGTTGAAGAAGTATTTTGTATCTGACATCGCAGAGGACACAGAATATATTAGAGAACAATGAACTAAAAAGATTAGCATTTGTAAGGAAAATGTACTGAAGAAATTAATAGGATAGGGAGGCAATTAATCCTCAGGATCTCATGATCTTCAGCCTGGGGTTTTGAAGAAGGTGGGTATGGAGCTACTCCTGTTGATAGATGGATCAAGGACAAGGAGTGGTGGAAATGTTTAAAGGGAGGAATGCATGAAGAAATTTTTTCACTCAAAGGGTGATGTGGATTTGTAATTCATACTCTGCAAAAGTAATGGATTAAAATCAGTCGGTGCCTTCCAAAGGCAATCGGTTACTCACAAGATGGAATGATTTGCTAGGAGCAGTGGACTCAGCTCCATTTACTGGCCTGTTCGCTATCACCCTTAATTCCCCCATTATTCAACAAAATGATCTATCTGCGGCTGAAATATGTTTACTGGGGCAATCTCTTTTGCTTCTCTGAACAGAGAATTCTATGGATTCACAATTACCTCCCTGATCTTTAATTCCATCCCTCCAGGAATGAAGGCCAACTTCTCACTTAGTTCTTGATTTTCTGCTGCACCTGAGAACTGCAACCTTTTTTCTGATTCATATACAATCACTCCCCGATCCTCCTTCACAACAGGATGCTACAATTTTACACCATTTAAAATGAAAATAAAACTAATGGGATTACTTTACAGATTCAATTGGCCCAGTTAAGTGACTTCAGAGAACATTTTGTCAGATATTGCAAGTAATAAATATAGATTGCTCTCCTTGAGAGTAATTGGTGAACTTGTTGAATAGTTAAGACAGTCTTTCAGGTTTTGGGCCAAGGAGAATGCATTTTTAAAAAACTTTTCAACACAGTAGAATCTGATTCGGCCATAGAAACCTGTGCCACACAATTTCACCCAATTAACCTACGACCCCTTACATTTTGGAGGGTGGGAAGAAACAGGAGCAGCTGGGGAAAGCGTGGACAGGTTATAAGGAGAAAGTACATACTCTTTACAGACAGCATCAGATTCAAACCCAGTTGCTGGTACAGTACAGGTACACAATCCTTTATCCAGGCATCTAAAATCCAGAAAGCTCCAAAAACCGGCATTTTTTTCCCTGGTGCTGGTATAATGGAGGGAGAGAGGCTGCAGTGTAACTCGGGCGGGCGGAGGAGAGAGAGAGATGGCAGCGTGACTCGGGCAACTCTGAGTTGGCAGTACAAATTCAAGAATTGCTCTCTTTAATGCTGATCAAAGTGTAACAACCTCATGAAACATTCAGCCATCAACTTGCAATGCCAATTGAGATGTTGAAAGAAGGGTGAGTGCAAAAATATATTGTTGGTACCCAGGGTACGGATGCAGTTCTGTAGAGAGCAAAAATCAAAAGAAGACATAGAAACATAGAAAATAAGTGCAGGAGTAGGCCATTTGGCCCATCAAGCCTACACCACCATTCATTATGATCATGGCTGATCAGTACCCGGTTCCTGCCTTCTCCCCATACTCCATAATCCCCTTGGTCACAAGGGCCAAATCTAACCTACACTTAAATATTGACAGGGAACCGGCCTCAACTACTTCCTGTGGCAAAGAGTTCCATGCATTTACCACTCTCTGAGAGAAGACATTTTTCCTCATCTCAATCCTAAAAAACTTCCCCCTTATCCTTAAACTATGGCCCCTGGTTCTGGTTTTTCCCAACATTGGAAACAACTTTCCTGCGTCTATTCTATCTAAACCCCTTCCTGCGTCTAGTCTGTCTAAACCAAGTGGTAATGGTCAAATGAAAGAGACTGTTCGCTTTGGCACTCTTCAAGTGAGAGTATATGCAGGATAGGGAAGCTTGACATTCACATAACTGTCAGCCTTTAAGGTCAGGTTCCAATTAAATTTTTATACTGATGCACTCATGCAGCCCCAAGATCAAATGTGCTCATGCAGCTCTTGTGCTTTTGCCCACCTCCTTGTCATGAGAAGGTTCTCAGTCAGATCACCAGAATCCTAGCCATCTTCATAAATCCCCAGAGACTGCAGAAGGTGTAGAGAGTCTTGAGTGATGCAAGAAGGGGAAAATTCAAAAGTGGAGGTGAAGAACAGTGATGGAATTAGTGAAAATTATTCTTCAGTCCGTAACCTTGTAAACAGACAAAATGCTGGTGGGGTGGGGGGCAAGAATATGCAGTAAAGACAGGTAGGAGCCATTCCACAAATACGTATCACATCAAATATCCATTGCTCTATTTTCATTGCAAGGTTCATGTGGGTAGAAAAAGGAACTAGCTCAGATAAGCAACTTAGTTGGCGTGGGCAAGTTGGCCTTAAGGGTCTGTATCTATGCTGTTCAACTGTCAATAATCTCTCTCCGTTCATCAGAAAGTAAAACCTCCAGTAACGTTGTCTTTTTAAAAAAAAAACCTTACAGCCATTTATTTGATAGAAAGGGAATTTTTTAATGAGGGGAGAAAGAGTGCAAGTTCATTAAATTATCTGTAGTTTTGAGGTCAGCTGTGGATTGTTGAAGGGCAGGTCTTTGTACGCTGGCCTGTCGCCTCATATTGATCGGCCAGCCAATCATTTCAGCTTGACTTGTCGTTTTCCCGCAGCAGTTATGATTGCAATAGTCAGTTCTGATTGCCATCTGGGGCTTGCCAATTTTAGTTGGCAGTGAGCACAGCCTGTTCACACAAAGGACAAGAAAGCAACACATTCTTGCGTGCAGCTAGAAAGCTTTTAATTGGGTAGGGGTGGAGGGAGGGGCTGGGACGGAGTGGGGGTGGGGACAGATGTATCTGGCATTGCAAAGGGAATGTATTTTTGTTTTGTGTACCACAGATCAGAAGTGATGGGAGGGTGCAGTGCAGCATGGCATTATAATTCCCAGGACCGAAAGCTCTGTCCTTGACTGACAGGTGCAACCATTAGTGGGTTGCATGCAAATATGTCGAGAAGAGGAATGAACTTAAATTAACAGAGCAGAAATTCTACTGTCATTTGTCCATCAGTGATACCTGCATTTTTAAATGTAATTACAATAATACATAGCATTCCAACATTTCCTTCTTTTGGAAGCAACCTTTATTTCAACATTTTAAAACCTATTTTGTTCCCGATTTCAGCATCTGCAATCTCTTGCATCTCCTTCTCCTCTTTATTTAAACATTATCACATTGAGCATCTGGAAGTATTGATTGACCACCACCATTGTAGTGACGGTTAGACTGCTAACTGAAGGATCGCACAACTAGATGGGTTGATTTATTGCAGGCTGCCTGGCTGGTCTCGTACTCCCAGCCCAGACCTGGCTGAGAACTGCACTAGTGGGTCGTCAAGCGTGGGCTTGTGAGCCCGGTGCCGAGGACGGGAGGAAACCCCGACGGTGCCATTTTGACTGGCTGTCCCGCTGCGTGTCTGACAAGCGGGCCGGTTTGCCTGCCTAATGGTGTACCGCCACACAGCCCCCCCAGAACCGACGCCAATGTCCTTTTTTGCTGAGTGGCCTCGCTTCTTGGGTTGGGCCACAACTACTGGCTTGGTGGGGTCGAGGTGGGCTGGCTTTAACATGTCTACCGTAAACAGTTCCCTCTTACTACCGATGTCCAGTGTGAAAGTGGATCTTGAACGCTGGATGACTTTGTACGGCCCTTCGTATGGTCTTTGTAGAGGTGCTGTGGACGGGCCCCTTCTGATAAAAATGAACTCTGCAGAGTACAGCTCGCTGGGGGCGTAAGATGCCTGTGTGGCATGTCTGGGCGGTGGTGGGGGTATGAAGGAGTACAACTGGGCCCGGAGGCAGGGAAGTACACCATGTGGTGACTGCTGGGGGTTGTGAAGTGTGATAACGAACTCGGGCTAGCGGTGCACCATAGACCAGTTCGGCATATGACGCCTGTAGGTCTTCTTTGGGTGTCGAGCGGATGCTCAGGAGCACCTTAGGCAGCTTGTCCACCCAGTGGGGGCCGGTGAGGCGGGCCATAAGTGCCGACTTAAGGTGGCGGTGCTATCGCTCATCTAGCCCATTAGTCTGTGGGTGATAGGCCGTGGTGTGATGTAGCTAGATCCCAAGCCTGTTGGCGAGCTGTGCCCAGAGCGCAGAGGTGAACTTGGCACCCCGATCACTGGTGAGGTGGTTCAGGATGCCGAACTGGGCATCCCAACCATTTAAAAGCGCTTGGAGTCCATGGAGGCATATGGCATCAGGATCACCTCAGGCCAATAAGTGGTGCAGTCTACCACTGTGAAAAGGTACTGGTTACCTCAGGAAACAGGTAAGGGTCCGACGATGTCCAGATGTATGTGGCTGAACCGTTCCCAGACGTGTTCGAAATCTTGTATGGGCACTCTGGTGTGCCTGTGTACCTTGGAAAACTGGCAATAGGTGCAGGTTCTGGCCCAGTCTGCAATCTGCTTCCAAAGCCCGTGCCAGATGAAATGTTCTGCCACCATATGGACCATGGACCTGATGGGAGGATGGGAAAGGCCATGGATATGGTGAAAGTCTTACCTGCACCACTGCTGGAGAACCACTGGTCATGGGGTCCCCATGGAGAAGTCGCACAGGACGGTGCCCTCACCGTGAGGAGTTGGGAGGTCCTGAAACTGCAGACCCTTGATGGGAGTCCTGAAGGCCCATGTCTCCTCACCGGACTTCTGGTCCCGGGCAAGCTGGTCGAAGTCGAGGCCAGGTGTCACCGCACAAATGGCCGGTCGTGAGAGTGCGTCGGCGACCACATTGTCTTTCTCCGCCTTGTGCCGAATGTCGGTGGTGAATCTGACACGAAGGAGAGGTGATGCTGTTGGCGGGCTGACCAGGGATCTCTTGCCATAGCAAGAGTGAGGGGTTTGTGGTCGATAAAAATGGTGAAAGGCCTCCCCTCCAAAAAAATAGTGGAAATGACACACCGCCAGGTATATGCCCAGCAACTCATGATCGAAAGAGCTATACTTGCGCTCTGGCGGACGAAGAAGTCAACTAAAGAGTGTCAGTGGGTTCCACTGTCCATTCACCTGCTGCTCCAGGATGACTCCGACGGCTGTGGCAGAGACATCGACGGAGAGCAGGTCAGTGCATGGGTGGACGAGCAGGGTAGCCTTTGCGAGGGCATCTTTCATGGCTTCGAATGCCCTGCTGGCCTCTGGAGTCCAGGCGAGTGTCTTGTCTTTGGCCAAAATGAGTGCGAAGAGTGGCTGCATGATGTGCGCAGTGTCTGGAATGAAGCAGCTATAGAAATTGACCATACCTGCGAACTCCTGTAGCCCCTTGAGGTAGTCCGGACGTGGGAATTCCCTGACTACAGCGACCTTCATAATGGCAGGTGTAGCTCCTTCGGCCATAATGATGTGGCCCGGGAACTGCATGGACTCTTTCCCGAACTGGCATTTGTCCGGATTGACCTTAAGGCCGAAGTCGATCAGTCAGGAGAAGCGGGTGCGCAGATGACACTTGTGTTCTGCCTGGTCTCTGCTGGCAACAAGGATGTCGTCCAGGTAAATGAATACGAAATTCAAATCCCTGCCCACCGTGTCCATAAGGCGCTGGAAGGTCTGGGCGGCGTTCTTGAGCCCGAACGGCATGCATAGGAGCTCAAAAGAGCCGAAGGGGGTGATGATGGACATTTTGGGTATGTCCTCGGGGTGCACCGGGATTTGATGATGCCCGCGCACCAGGTCGCACCATGCAGGTTGGCTGTAAAGTCCTGGATGTGAGGGATCAGGTAATGGTCAGGTAATGTCGTGTCGTTAAGCCGTCGATAATCTCCACAGGGGCACCAGCTGCCAGGGGCATTCGAGACCAGGTGGAGTGGTGCGTCCCAAGGACTGTCGGAGCGTTGAATGATCCCCAGCTCCTGCAGATGTGAGAACTTTTCCTTCGCTATCTGGAGCTTATCCGGTGGGAGCCAGCATGCCTTGGCAGGCCATGGGTGGGGATGTAATGAAACACACCATGGCGTGGTGAGGCGGCGGAGAACTGCGACTTGAGGAGCGGGAACTTGTCCAGAATATGCTGAAACTCGCCCTTGGGCATGCTGACTGTGGCCATCTGTGGCTGCTCTGTGCAGGAGGCATTGAGGCAAACAGATTGGAAGGTACGGGCATCTATCAATCACATACCTCAAACATCGACCAGGAGTCCGTGGGTAAGGAGAAAGTCGACACCTAGGATGGCAGTTTGAGGGAAGAAACGGTGAACTTCCGCTGGCCCATCTGGAAGTGGATGGACTTGTCTTCATATGTTTGGATCTCTGTCTTATTGGCTGCACGGAGGGGAGGTCCTTGAGGCCGGTTCTGGGACTCAATGGCTGTGGCCGGCATGACACTGATCTGGGCCCCGGTGTCAACAAGGAAGCGTCGGCCATTGACTGAATCCTGCAGGTAGAGAAAGCTGTGTTCTTGGCCAGCCGCCGCAGCCATTAACAGCTCGTTTCCATGGAATGAGCAGGGCTGATGACACATCCGAGCCTTGGCTCCCCAGCACTGGTGGAAGAAGCAGAGGCCTGAAGTGGATGACTTGCTTCTGGCTATGCTCTTTGAGGCCCCTGCAGGGGTCGGGTGTTCCACTGCAGTGCTAGAGGAAGGCTTGTCGTGATCATGCCCATGACTCGTAACCTGCTGGACTGCTGAACCTTCCGGGAATCGTTAGAGCCATATCTCCTGACCCTTTTAAGCGACCTTCCTAGGGTTGACAAAGCTCTCCTGGGACAGTAATGGCCAGATGTCTTCAGGCAGATGGTCGAGGAAGATGTGCTCGAAGAGTGGGCAGTTGGTGTGATTGCCCGTGAGCGCGAGCATCTCATCCATCAACTCGATTGGAGTTCTGTCCCCAAGGCATCAAAGCGCAGCATCCAAGCGACACGCTGGTGCCTGGAGAGGCCGAGGGAGCTGGTGAGCACCCGTTTGATGGTCCCTTACTTATCTTCCGCGGGTGGGTGCTGAACGAGGTGCAGCACACATTTGGCGGTAGCCTTATCCAGGGCGGCGACCACATGGTAAAACTTGGTCGAATCCGATGAAATCTGGTGGAGGTGAAACTGAGCCTCTGTGTGGCTGAACCAGGACTCCAGCTCCTGAACCCAGAAGTCAGGAAGCTTGATGGCTATAGCATTGATCGAAGGGTCATTCATGCTGGGTTCAAAGACGTTTGAACCTGTCGGGGTCACCAATTGTAGCGGCGGCTAGACTGCCAACTGAAGGATCGCACAACCAGACGGGTTGAATTCAGTGAGCAAAAACTGATTTATTGCAGGCTGCCTGACTGGTCTTCTTATACTCTCAGCCTGGACCTGTCTGGGAACTGCGCTGGGTGGCCACGACATCACCCAAACGTCACGTGGGTCGCCATGCACGGGCTTCTTTGCCCGGTGCTGAGGTCAGGAGGAAACCCCCGACGGTGCCATTTTGGCTGGCTGCTCCTCCGCGTGTGTGACAAATGGGGCCAGTTCACCTGCCTAATAGCGTACTGCCATTCCATGACCAAGCTGCAGCCTGTCTCCACTTTGATTTCGTTTTTCCCTCCCAAGTTGGTCACAATCCAGGAAGGAGTGTCTCACATCATTATTGTAGCTGCATAAATATCCATGCCACAAGAAATCGCGCGTGAGCACACACACACACACACACACACACACACACACACACACACACACACACACACACACACACACACACACACACACACACACACACACACACAAATCAATGATGCAGCCTTCACTGCTTTCTTGGCATAGTATTCTACAGATTCACCATTCTCTGGGGGAAAACCGTTGCTCCATAGTTTCCATCCTAAATCTACTCCCTCGATGCTATGTCCCCGAGTTCTAGTCGCACCAACCAGTGGGAACAGCTTTCCAGCCTTCTCCACCAAATCCGACGCAAAGCCTGGTACTAGACACCAGCTCAGCCACAGCCTCAAGGACTCGCTTGCTCATCAGGATTAGAGACCCTGCTTCCCTTGCTTCATTTCCTGACCCAGAGGCCCACCTCTTCATCACCTCCCCAGGATCATATGAGCCTCAATCCCATTGTTGAGACCCAGCTAACTATCTCTTGGCCATAGATCAGACCTCAATGGCCTCAGTCCCATAGCCAGAGATCCATTTTTGGGTCACCTTCATTTCTTGGGCTGGAAGAGACTAGATGACCAGAATATAAATTTAGTCATGCAGCATGGTAACAGGCCCTTCCAGCCCTTGAACCCATACCACCCAAATGCACCAATTGACATACAAAGCGCTTTTGGAGAGTGGGAGGAAAACGAAGCACTCAGAAGAAACCTACACAGATGCAGGAAGAATGTGCAACCTCCTTACAGATAGCAGCAGTTTGGAATCCAGGTGGCCTGTTCTCCAATAGCTGCTAAGCTAAGTGTGCTGCCCATAAAAGGACCTCCCTATAGAAGACATGAGGGGGACTTTCTTCAGCTTCAAGGTGATGAATTTGTTGCCATAGTTAAATGAGGAGGCTGCCATTGGGTAGACTGTATTTGTTGAGGTTATATCACTAATTGTAGCAAGGTATTTTATATTTCTGCCAAAACTCTGCATAAAAATTAATGTTCAAATATAATTTGGCTCCCTTGCAAAAATGACCAACATACTGTTTGTTTGCCTTCTTAATTGCATATGAAAGGATGCCTCAGTATCTTTGAATATAAACATTTTTAAATTTCTCACTTTTCCTAAATGACTTGTTTTCTCCACCCCTCCCCCCCAGGAAGAAATCTGACAATTTTTCCCACCCATTATTCCTTTTGCCTTGTATTTGCCCTATTAGTTTTTCCAGATGACTTTGAAGATCCTGTGTACCCTCCTGACAATCCACATCGTTGCCTTATTGTGTAGGATCAGCAGCCTTTGATCGGTTACACTTGATCACCTCAACCAAATTGTCGGTATAGTTGTGGAGAGCTGGGGACCCTGATGTTGTGCATAAACAACCACTGGGAGCTGTGGGTGTGATAGATGATTGACAGCCCATCAGATGTGAACTTGACCATTTTCACTGGGGCTAATGGACAGGCTGCTATCTCTTGTAAACAATAATCAGCAATTGAAATGATCAGGACCTGTCTCAGCAAAGACAGCTAAGAATGGCGGCTGTGTGATATTTGCACAGACGTGACATAATTACTAATCATAATTTTTATCCAAAGACCAATTAAAGTTGCAGCAGGAGAATCAAGATCTTATTGGGACAAGGAGAAAATGTTCATGGCTAGGAAGCATTCTTGAATACTAGGCAAAAGGAACGTATAATTAACCCATATGGTCTTATCCTTCCAGCCTGAAATGACCTGTATATTTTCTTCCCTCTGATTTCTGTGCATTAACTAATCCTTGACCAATATGGTAACCACATTTCCCCTCCCCCCCATACCATATGCTTTCATTTCATTTAATAATCTCTTGGTTATCATGTAATTGAAATTGTAGAGAGTTCACAAGATCACAAGAAAAAGGAACGGAAGCAGGCCATTAGGCCCACTGAATCTGCTCTGTGAAACCTCCCTGAGCTAAACTGTTCTCACATCTAATTCCAAGTTCAGGCCTTGTCCCCATATCCCATGATACCCTGACTAATTAGATACTTATCAATTTCCCCTTTAAATTCCCCCAATGGACCTAGCTCCACAGCTGCATGTGGCAACGAATTCCACAAATCCATGACCCTTTGGCTAAAGAAAGTTCTCCTCATCTCTGTTGTAAATTGGTACTTTTTAAATTCTAAGACTGTGCCCTCTTTTCCTGGAATCACCCAACAGGGAAACATCTTATTTACATCCACTCTGTCCAATCCATTCATTATTAGAAATGTTTCTAGGAGATCCTCTCTCATTCTTCTAAATTCTAATTGAATAGAGTCCAAAACCCTCATATGTTTTCATTCTCATTCCTGGAATCATTCTGGACTTCCTCTGTACCCTTTCCAACCTTGCTATATCCTTTCTAAGATATGGGGGCCAAATCTGCACACAGTACTCCAAATGACATCTTGCCAATGCCCCATAAGAGTCTCATCAACACCTCTTTATTATTGTACACAATCCCCTTTGAAACAAATGTCAAAGGCCTTACTAAATTCCACCTAGACAACATCCACAGCCTTTCCTTTGTCATCTTTTCTGGTAACTTCTTGAGAAACTGTATAAGATTGGTGAAACATGACCTACCATGTTGAGACCCATTTGATGCTGGGATTTGGAGGGAAAAAACAAATGACAGGAGGAACTCAGCATGTCGAGCAGCATCTGAGGAGTGAACGGGATGACTAGTGTTTTGGGTCATGACCTTACATCAGGACCAAAGGAGCTGATCCAGGGTCATGACCCAGAACATTGACTATTCCTCTCACCCCATAAAAACTGCTTCACCTGTTGAATTTATCAGCCATTTCTTTCCCTTTTCCCACTAATAAGTACTGCTCTTTCTGATTCTTGGCTTCACCTGAACAAATTCTGCTTGAATTTCTCAGTTCAGGTATATCCCTCCTTACTCCTATTGATTGCAGCAGATGTTGTTCTCTGATTCTGTTTTCATGTCTGCTCTGCAAGTATCAAAGTACTTTATTTATCTTGCAATTTTGGTCATTATGCAGACACATCTCAGTAATGACTATTAGACCATACCCACTTACTTCTTCTTGTGCCAATAATTCACCGATCAATTGTGCATGCTTTCAAACAGAGAACCTTCAGTTGTTACTTTTTATCCCCCTTTTTTAACCTACCGGATGTGTTCACTGCTCATTCCTTACCATTTTCACCACCCACTTTGCTGTCCTTCCTTTTTACCTTTCTAAATTTATCCTCACCAGAGGTCAAGCCCCAACCCTGCCCTGACTATTTTATTTAAAGCATGATTACAGCCTTGTTTATTCAATTTGACAAGTCCCAGACAACTTCAGCTACAGACTCTTCCTACAGAGGTAAATGGATGGGCCAAATGCAGGCAGGTGGGACTAGAGTGGGTTGGACATTTTGATCTGCATTGGTAGGTTGGTCTGAAATGTGTATTTCCATGCTCTATAAACGGATTTCCCCTGTTTTTTCCCCCCCAATACTAGAGTTGGTGACTACAAACTCCCATATCTGCTTTTAAGATATCTATTCAGTTTTGTGTGTCAATATAGGCCCAATGGGCCTAATGGCCCCTATGTAGAAAGATAATTAGAGAATGAGAACTTTGTATCTGTTTGAACAAGTGTAAGGGTGAGGCCCCTGCAAAAATGCCTTATGGATTCTCACACCTGTTTCACCTTTAGACACAGGCTTTTACTTGACTGACCATTTCTACAATGCTTAATTCAAGGGATGTGATAGTCATCTAAAACAAGGAGTCCAAACACCTTCCCATCCCAAATGCCTCTTCCTTGCTCAGCATGTAGTTGCACCACAAGCTCTCAGTGCAACCAACACTCACTGCCAAAATAAAGCTATGTTTGTGTGAACAAATGTTTAGTATTGTGAAATGTTTAACTATGCAATATAAAATAAAATGAACAGTGTATGGTAAACAAGTTTCCATTTGTGGAAAGCTTAGAGGGGGAACTGAATCGTGGCAACTTTTATCAGTTGAACCAAACTTTTGACATTAAACTTTCCAGGCCCCGACATTGACCTCGGATGAGTTTCAGGCATTGAGAGCAGCTTCCTAAAATAGATTTTTGCTAATGGGTCGACTTGGCTTGGTCAGGACTATCAGGGGAAATTGGGCAGCCCTGCTCACTGGGCTTGAATTTTGCCTTTCAAATGACAGCTGTCAGACAGGACAGTATACATTAATTTTAACATGTGAAACAGGCAGTCTCCTAGTTCCACAGCTAAGCTCTCCCACCCAACTTGCCCTTGACCTCTTGTATATCTCGTTCCCAGATTATGATATATAAAATGGGAGCACACCCCCCCCCCCACCCACACATGTCTCCTTCCCCTGTGTACAGAGAGAAACCTTATCGGCACCTCCAAACAATGTGAATCAGTCAGAGTCAAGTTTTACAGTCCAGTGATGCACAGCGTCAGGACAACTTATTGAGTGATTTACTTCATAGTCTTTGTTGCTGAACTTCTCATTCTAGTTGTTTCCTCAATTACTTACACACATGTACTTGTAGCAAAGCTCAGGAGGACACTGATGCACAATTGATTCAGAAATGATGGAGACAAAGATCCCAAATCTGTTGTGTTTAACTTGTGCTGGTTAAGAACGTAGCCTTTATGGCTTCATATTGGTGGGAGTTGGAGAGCTCATGTTCTCTAAAGTGCAGTCCTGATGCTTCTCACTTTAACATCTATCTTCAACCTTGTGTCTAGAGGAGGTAAGAAAATAATAACTTCTCAACATTGGATTGACTTCCCTCGTTTTCTGACCAAAGTCACAAATAAAGGGAAAATCCTCAGAATGTATGCCCAGCTGCCAAACGTCATGCTATTTCCATAATTATTTAATTTACAAAAATTGAATAGTTAATTAATGTCACAGCAAATGTGTCTTAATGCAAGAGGTGCTAAATTAATGTCCTGCTTCTTGAGAGATCTACCGTCATTTAATGAAGATGGAATAAAGGAAAATGCAGCCTTTTGACATAGTCTCTCCTCTCAATTTGAAGACATTTAATTTGAATTACCCATTAATTCAATTCATTACCTCTTCCACTATTGTAGATAGTGCGCTAAATGGTCACAGTGGTGCCTAAGACATCTTGCTTTAAACACAGGATTTCACCTCAGGTCAGAACAACATTACCATTTGATGTGTGATGTGCAATATCTGTCATATGAAATCTTAGTTAAATGTACACTACCATAGCATGTAATATGCTGATTCGCTTATTAGATTTTCCTGATGACTGGCAGGCAAGTTGACTGCCATTCACATCGACGAGAATGATCAATTCATTACCCGAGACTCACATTTCACAATAGTGATCTCGTGTCAAGAAGCACTGAGCAGATTTTCAATTTAACTTCAGAGGATGAATTTTCAAGAGCTGTGAAAAATTTTTTTGGATTTTTAAATTTAAATTTATACATACAGCACGGTAACAGGCCATTTTGGTGGGAGGAAACTCAAGCCCATGGGGAAAACCCATGCAGGAACAGAGAGAATATACAAACTGCTTACAGACAGCGTGGGATTCGAATCCCAATCGCTGACGCTGTAAGGGGGTTGCACTAACCACTACACCAACTGTGTCGCGCAAAAGTGAAGCTGTCAACTCCAGTATAATTGAACGTCACACCTTAACCCCTGGACAGTAGACAAGTAAAATGCATACAATAGGCCTTTTCACACCGTGGGCGAGTGGTGACCCTACTTGGACCGGGATGAAATTCCAAGGAAGGCAGGACCTCCCGGGCCTTTCACACCATGGTCCAAATTCCCTGTAATTTGTCTTTCCCGGCAATTTAGCCTCCAGTGATGATGTAGAGTGTGACGCATTACTCACAGGAAGTCCTTCCAGAAAATGTGTGTGTGTGTGTGTGTGTGTGTGTGTATATGCATACACACAGAGCAATTAACAAAAAGCAGAATGAACAGATTTATTGAAGACAAATTGAGGTTGACAAACTTAAGTGCTGAACTGATGATGCTTCCCCTGCTCGGTGTTTGGGAATTTAGCCCACTGGGAGAGGATAGCCTGGGGAAATTACCCATGGTAATTTTCCCAAGCTGACATTTTCACACTAGCATTTCACAGGAGAGTTCCTGGGAATCCCTACGGGGGTGTGAAAAAGCCGAGTAAAGCAAATAACATTCTCCCTCTGTGGCATTTATGTCTTGTGTTATCACTCCCAACTTTGGTTTGGGCTAGGAAGGATGCAGTCTTTAGGGATATAAGAGATGGTTGCTACACTGGAATGGGGAAGGATGGCTGAGACACGCTTATAGCTGGATCTGAAGCTTGTTCAGAGGTCACCTTGAAATCTTGCTAAAGCTTTTGTCAAAGGCATTGTAAAATCCTGCTTCTGAGTGAGGGGTGCACAGGGAGTGTGGCCAACAGAGGTACATTTGAAAGCCCCAGAAGGAGCCTAAGTTCTGTTGGATGTCACTGGACATTTCCAGCTTCCTCTCCACACTGTACGCACAGAAGATCAGGAATAAAACTTGCAGACTTCCTAAATCTGTGGACCACATTTAATTTTGTAAAGAAATTGAATCATGAAATGTCACAAGTGCCTGAAATTGACCTTTTGGCCTGGCATTCCAATTTTGAGAGCTTTGTCCACAGATTTAGTGTGAATATCTCTTATTTCACTGGAGGATCGTTGTGAATGTTGGTGATTGCAAGACGATATAGAGACTGGAATCCTGAACTGAATCAGTAAACCCAGGAAAGGTATAATTTAGTAACTCGTGCACATTAAACTGCACCTGAAATTTTGTTCAATTGACCTTCTTGGAGATGACGTTTGGAAGCAGAGTGTGACATGCATACTGTGCAGCACACAAAGCTGAGGCCTAATTTCTGCTCCCAGGAAACCAGCTAATGATGGTCAAATAGAATCGATTGGAACCCACAAACAAAGCTGTTCGTAAAACTGCCTGGTTAGGAGTAATTGAGGAGAAACCTTTCCCCTAGAGGTTGATTGTTCCTGATTCAAGCAGAACATAACACCGATCATGCAGTATCATTATGGTTTCTAAGGGATGGATAAGTTGTGCTTGCATCATGGAAAAGATTGTACTTGTGTGTTTTCCTCTTGTGCAACTGGCAGAGTGACGCTGCAGCTAGCTGTTTTGCAACTCCAGCAATCTAAATTTGATTCTGACCTCGGCTGATGTCACTGTGGAGCTTGCGCATTCTCTCTCTCTCTCAGACAGTGTAGATATTCCCCTGTTACCTCCTGAAAAATGCTGTTTTTTTTCCCAATAATTAATCACTGTAAATTACCTGTGTTGAGGGTAGATGGAAAGAGAACCAGGCAGGTATTCATGAGTGTGTGAGATAAAATGGGTTGAATTATCTCTAAACTTGATGGGCTGAATAATTGTCTCCCATGCCATTTAAAAAAAAAGAAAATGAAATGAATCTGGAGCAGGATGAGGGATTTTAATTTATTCACTTCTGGTTTTGGAACTGGAAGATAATGAATGGAAGATTTTGCCATTTGACATCTAATAATTCAGAAGGTAGAATCTAAGATCTAGATACAAAATATCAAAACCATCAGAGAAGAATGAATCCTCCCAATTATTGGGAGTGAGCGCTAATCTCTGGAATGTGAATAAAGCAAATCCACCTGAAAAAAAAATCCTCAGTCCTCCCATAAGGAACACCCACCCACCCAATATTTAAATCAATGCTGGTTACTTCCCAGAATAGTTATACTGTGCTTTTCTTTCACATCACGCTCCCTTCTCACTGTACGAGGTGTGATCTCATTATTAAATTGAATTTCAACCCATTAAATACAAGAGTGAAATTAAAATGGATGCTCTGCTGGTCAAGCAGCATCTGTAGTACTTGGGCAGGGTGAGTGAAAATAAACTGGGTTCAGACTTTTGGTGGAGGGGGATAGTATCAGAGCCCGGCCAAATTAACTCGTTAATCACTCTGTGGCGGTGAAAATGCTCAACTAGCTCTACCAGGTACCATCAGTGCCTGCTTGCATGCATCAATCTGATAGTATTATAAGTAATCTTGAGTTGGCAGCTTCACTGGCTGCCCTGTGAAATATACCTACACAGTAATATTCCACAATGCGGTCAGTGTAACTGTCACAGGACAACCGGTGGGGCTGTCAGCACGTACCTGTGCTTTAAGTCATCTCAAGATTACTTATGATACCTAATACAATGTAATGCTATGTAAACAGTTGTTATACTCTATTGTTTGGGGAATAATGACAAGCTAGTCTGTGGGTTTGTCCTAAGTTTGAACAGTCTGAAGCCCACTGCGATAAATTTTCCCACGCTCTTTTGTACATTGTGTGTGTATGTGCTTTATTCCCATTAGAATTTCACTGCCCCATGAGTGCGTAGTATGTCACTGGAGGTGGGACCCCCTCCCCCCCTTAGATCCAAGAGATCCAGATGAACCAGGTAAATTGTGGTCCAGTGTGAATGGCTTATGGGGTATTGCATGCCCAGTACGTTTGCCCGCTTCCTAGGATGGTTGGCAGTGTGAAAGGGGCTTTGTGACCTTTTTATACCTCCAGATGACCCGCCGTGGACCTACTAAATTGGGCAGTTCCACACACTTTATTTGGCGGTGTGAAATGGGCTAGTGACTGCGCTTATTGTCCCTGACCTGTTGAGTATTTCCAGCATTCTATGTTTTTCCACTCCAATTTACAGAATAGATTTAAAACAGCTTCAGCCCAGAAGGTGGAATGCGTTCCTCGGAACAAGGCCTCAAAATGGGGCCAGTGCTGGAAGGGGTTGATGGAGCCTTCTGTATAGAGAGATATTTTGCTGACATTACCATTAGCTGAGAACTTGGCACAAACCCACCACTCACACCAGCCTGCCCTTGCATTACCTTGGCAGTTGATTGCACATCAAGACATGCTGGGATAAGATCACTTTTCAATTGCTGACGGACTGCAGGTTTTTGGGACCACAATCAGCCAAAAGACGTCAGTTTTAAAGTCCAGAGGGGTACGGACGTGTGAGAGCTCACACTCCAGCAGCAAGAGCTCAAGTACAAAACTAAACATTAAGTATGGTTCAGAGTAAAGAGAAGCAGGTACAGGCCAGGTCCTGTGATAGTACAGATCTATCACCAATGTACATAGTGTATATAGTTACTGTATCTAGACTGTGCTTACAGCGATTGGCTGAGAGCTAAGCCACACCTATTGTTTGGGCCTTAAAGGGTTGTGTCCCTAGCCAGGTCGGATCATTCCGGACTGGTCGGCCACCTGTGAAGAGCTCCGGTCTTTTGCTAATAAAAGCCTTGGTTTGGATCAACAAGTCTTTGGTTCTTTCGACGAGCTCTACAGGTCCCAAAGAAATAGTCTGATTAAAGTTTGTATAATTCAATAATTGGGAGAATTCAATCTTCTCTGGTGGTTTTAATATTTTGTATCTAGATCTTAAATTTTACCTTCTGAATTATTAGATGGTGCATAACCATAATGATATGAGGAAACACCCCACCCCACCCCCACCAATGGAAAAAAAAAATTCAGGAGAGATAGAGAACCCGGTAGAACTGTACTACCTGCTTTCAAGTATCACATAAAGTCAAGAATGGTCCTTGTGTTACTGGATGCAGCACAGTAACACAGGTCTCAGTCAGAATGGTTTCTCACTGATCACCTCAGATGTAGTGAATGACATCATTCCCCTGTGATGAGTGTTGCCGGATATGGTTCTGAGATGCACCTGGTGTCAGACCCAGCAGCTTTTAATAGCAGCAGTGTTATTTTAAAGGAGCTTCCTGAGCTGGCCCTAGCTTGGAAATGGGAACCTGACTTGGCCAGATTCCTTTTGAATTAATTACATTTGCTGGACCCCTGCACCCCACCACTCTCTACCTCCCAGAACAAACTTTCTATCAGTCTACTTCCTCCTCTTCCTCCATCCACCCATCTCATGACTAGTCCCTCCCACACCCTATCTGCAATCTTTTGACACACCCTCTCAACCCACCAAAACCTAGGCTTTTAAAAAAAATACACCTGGGAACTACTCCCTCTCCTGGGTTTATCAGCTTGTTTCCTTTATATAGAGAGGTAATCAGGGCTGCAGTGCTAATTTTTTAGGTGCTGTTACCAAGGACAGTGATAAGTAGATGTCTGGAGCTGTCCCCTGAGGTGCCAGAGTGGTGCTGCACTGCACGCCGGTGGTAATGCACAGTACATGATGGGAAGTATAGGAGGTCTGTTAGTTCAACCCATCACTTAGTCCTTCAGCACTGTAGAACAGGGGTGTCAAACTCAAATTCACGGAGGGCCAAAATTAAAAACTTGGACTAAGTCGAGGGCCGAACTAAATATTTATTGAAAATTTTCAACAACACCTGCATGTTTTCTCTTCTTTCAACATATGTAATGTTAAACTTTTTCTTATTAAAATAAATGTTTAATAATAGTTTTGGATAAACTCTTTCCAGAAGCATTAACAAATGAGAAATAAAATATTCAATAAATAATATTTCTCTATAGAAGATTTGTCAAATGTGGCTAGTGTGCTGTCGAATAGTAAAATCTGAGGGCTATTGGGAATGTGGGAGAATAACATGATTCCTGAAACAATCAAATGGGTGACTGATTGTGGGCATGAACTCTAGCAGGGTTATTTGCCATGCCCTTTATCCATTGGTACAGATATCCTTTGATTTACACACTTTTCAAGTTTTATTCCTAATGAGCTTGTATCCAGGTGCAGGACCATTTTTAACCAGGAATATATTTATCACTGTGACATGAAACTATTGGAAGATCGCTTTATCCTGAGATTAAAGTTCATAATACTTACTCAGGCCTGTGTGCGGGAGGGCGGGGTTTGCGGGCGATCGGGTTGGACAACGACAGTGCGGGGGCATCGGCTCTCGCTGCAGGGCGGCATCTCGGCGGATCAGCGGCCCCGTCACCGTGAGTCGCGGATCGGCCTGCGGCAGGGAGGGGGAGTGGGCAACGGTCCTGGCGAGGTCAGGCCCGAGGCCTCCGGTTCCACGCGCTGGAAAGCGGCCTTGGCTTCCCCTGACACCGGCCAGGCCCCAAAACCAGAGTCCACGGTGAGACCCTGCAACGTAAACAGAGGAGGTGGGGGCGATTAGCAGGCTGACTCCAATGCATTCTGGGATTTGTTGTATTACTGTGCATGCACTATACTGGCGCGGCGGCCAGCGGGCCACCTCTAATACATTTTTGAAATGATCTTGCGAGCCAAATATAATTATATCGCGGGCCAAATTTGGCCCGCGGGCCAGAGTTTGACATGTGTGCTGTAGAGTGTTTAAGCAGGAAGTTGGTGATTGAAGTGGAAGTTAGCACATTGGGTGCAGGTGGATAAATGTGCCCCTCTCCACCAAGACTGCAAGACCACAGGAAGGTAAACTTCTCATGCAATTATTCACCAGGGACTGAAATGTATTGTTTTTGGAACAAAGAAGTAATTAAATCTAGCCAATGGTCTCTCGATTATCTTCACGGATGGAAGAAGCATGTGGCCCCCAGGCCTTTTGTAACACCGAACAGATATTATCTTTTCTTTGGAAGGGTATTCCAAAGAAATAATTACAAGGCTGTCAAAATGGCAGCTCACAAAATGAATTCAGAAACAAAACTGAGAAATGAGGTGCTGCCATAAAGGTTTTGGAAAGTTGTTTAAAATAAAATTGGACAGACTAATGTCCCCAAAGAGAGAATCCTGCTGTTGATTCCTGACCTGTGTATGTCACCATCCCACACCAGGTGTTGACACTTAATCGTCTGCTGAGTGATCTTGCAGTTCATGTTAGGAAATGGACAAGAAAGCAGGACACGGAGACGCACACTTTGTGTGTGGGTCCTCTGTCCAGTGCAGTGCTCTTCTCTGCACGAGACTGATAGCATTGTGCATGAGAGAATTGACCTTGTAGATCTTAATGCGAATTAAGACCTTTCACCTGATCGCTCATGGAAAGCTTTTCCCCAGGAGAGCTGCAGAGGTTTGATGCCATGAATTATGTTTGAGATTGAAATAGATTTTTTGATAATAGGAGAGGGCTATGGGGATCAGGAAGAAATTGTATCTGAGGCACAGAGGAGGTTCACTAGGATGTTTCAGTTCTGAGGAGAAACTAAGTTTGTTCTCCCTCGAGTGGAGAAGGATAAGAGAGGACATTGTGAGGTACATAAATCTATATGGTTTGGGTAGACTGCAGGAAACCTTTCCCCATATCAGAGATGGACAAGACTTAAAAGTAAGGGAAAAGAAATTCCAAGGGAGACATTCTTCACACAGAGTGTTGCGTTTCTGGAATGCACTGCTTGGTTGAATGACAATAGCTGATGATGACTTTTTTTTTTCAATTTTTTATTTTTCACACCATAAATCACATTAACCATGATACACACTTTTTCCTTTTCACACATATACAGTGCCATTTTCTCCCCCCCCCCCCCCTCCTCCCATCCCACCCTCCCTACCTCCCCCCTCCCATCCATTTAAAGTACAAAATCTAGGATACATTAAACCAGTCAAACAATGTTGTCATTCAATAAAAATACACAAGAAATTCCACTGAGTCCATTCTTTTCATTTCCTTTTCCTTCTGTTAACTTAGGTAGTGATTGTCCCCGGTAGGTTTTCGCTATTGTGTTTCATGTAAGGCTCCCATATTTGTTCGAATATTTCAATATTATTTCTTAAACTATATGTTATTTTTTCTAATGGAATACATTTATTCATTTCTATATACCGTTGTTGTATTTTCAAATTATCTTCCACTTTCCAGGTTGACATAATACATTTCTGATGATGACTTTCAAGAATTCTCAACATGGGCATGAATCATGTAGACATAGAAGGTAATGGGCCAAGTACAGAGAGCTGGGATTAAGGTGGACAGGTTCACATGAACATGGTGGACTATACCACATGTGTGTGCAAAATCTACTATTAATTGAAATGTAATTGTGATTTTAAAATTTTAAATAAAATATTCAAACATGGTGGGCTGAAAGGCCTGCTTCCATGCTGGACTTCTCTATGTTCTGTTCAAGTTCATTTATTTATCGTTCGATTGTAACAGTACAGCTTATGTATGTCCATAGTGAGAACACACATGAAGACATAACACACCCACAAACAAACAATGCACATACGCAGAGCCTATATACATGTCTTAGATTAAAAAATAAATATCATTAACAAATGGCAGAGTCGCAGGGAGTTGTTTTAACAGTTCCATTGGTCATTCAGCAGTCTCTCTGCCCGTGGAAAGAATCCGTTCCTCATCCTGGTGGATCTGACTTTAATACTACTGTATCTCTTTCCTGAGAGAAGTAGCTGGAAGATGCTGTGCGCAGGGTGGAAGGGGAGCTTCCACTTCGCGCCCCACTTCGCTTCCCCCTCTCTTCCCCTTCGCTTCCCCCTTCGCTCCCCCCTTCGCTCCCCACTTCGCTCCCCCATCGCTCCCCCCTTCGCTCCCCCCTTCGCTCCCCCCTTCGCTCCCCCCTTCGCTCCCCCCTTCGCTCCCCCTTCGCTCCCCCTTTCGCTCCCCCTTTCGCTCCCCCCTTCGCTCCCCCCTCTGCTCCCCCCTCCGCTTCCCCTCTTCGCTTCCCCTCCTCTGCTTCATCCCCTTACTTCAATCGTCTCCTCCCTTTGCTTCCCCACTCCCTTTGCTTCCCCACTCCCTTTGCTTCCCCACTCCCTTTGCTTCCCCACTCCCTTTGCTTCCCCACTCCCTTTGCTTCCCCACTCCCTTTGCTTCCCCACTCCCTTTGCTTCCCCACTCCCTTTGCTTCCCCACTCCCTTTGCTTCCCCACTCCCTTTGCTTCCCCACTCCCTTTGCTTCCCCACTCCCTTTGCTTCCCCCTTTGCTTCCCCCTTTGCTTCCCCCTTTGCTTCCCCCTTTGCTTCCCCCTTTGCTTCCCCCTTTGCTTCCCCCTTTGCTTCCCCCTTTGCTTCCCCCTTCGCTTCCCCCTTCGCTTCCCCCCTTCGCTTCCCCCCTTCGCTTCCCCCCTTCGCCTCCCCCTTCGCCTCCCCCTTCGCCTCCCCCTTCGCCTCCCCCTTCGCCTCCCCCTTCGCCTCCCCCTTCGCCTCCCCCCTCGCCTCCCCCTCCGCCTCCCCCCTCGCCTCCCCCCTCGCCTCCCCCCCTCGCCTCCCCCTTCGCCTCCCCCTTTGCTCCCTCCTCCGCTCCCCCTTTCCTTCACTGCTCCCCCTCGCATGCCCCCTGCCCCCTCTCCAGTCCCCCTCTTCTTCCCCCCTCCTATGTCCACGTCTGCCTTCTCCTGCTCCCCCCTCCTCCTCTCGCCCCCCCACTCCTCCTCCTCCTCTCACTCCCCACCTCCTCTCTCTCTTCCCCTCCCTCCCTCCCTCCCTGTAGTGTTAATAAAAGCTCTCACACTGCAGGGAGAACAAACAAACATTTTTATTAGCTCATAACTAAGGGTAAGGTTCAACAGTGGTCTTCAGATGGGTTATGGGATTAGGTAGGAAACCAGGGTTATATGTGGGGAGATGGGGGTGGAGCTGGGAGGCGGGGCCAGCCATCAGCACAGCAAAGTACCAGTGAATCCCACTTCACTGCACTTCCCACTCTTCTCTCCCTCTCTTTCCCCTCACCCTTCACTCTCACACCCCCCACCCTTCTCTATGTCAATCTGGGATGCATGATTGAACCTTTTAGGAGGAGTTACTCAGCTCACTTTGTGGAAATCCAAGGAATGGCAAGAAGGGGAGAAAGAGTTAGTTAAGCGCAGAGTCTGCATAAGTCAGGAAACACAAAGGTATTTAAAGCAAGCTCAAAGATCATCAAAAACTCAATTTAGATGAAATAAAAATTGGTGAGATTGGAAAGGTGACAGTCATCAGAAGACCTCAAGTTCACTTATCTCCATCAATAAGAATATACAGGCTCCCAAATCCCTGACTTGACTTTTCCAGGGAAGGTTTTAATGCTAAATTTAGTGAGAATGGTTGGTTGTGAAAATGTTGCGTAATCAACTTGGACAGTGAGAAAAGAATTCACCACAGGGATTTGATTTTTCTCCACTCGCCGATGATTAATCATACATTTCTCAATCCCTTGTTGGCTCTTTACTGTGTTGCAATTCTGTGTGACATGGTCATTTTTATGTGAGGCAGCTGCTTTACCCTGGAGCAGTACTTCCTGAGGGGAATCAGTTCCATCCTTTCATGTCTGTCTGTAATGTAGCTTAAGGCACTTGCAGTTTTGCTGGCTGAATTCCAAAAGGGTGTTTGCTTTCAAACAAAGCAAGCACAGGGCAAATCTTCTCAGGTCTTCAAGCAACGCACGGATGGAGCCATCAACCCAAGTTAGATGACTGAGTACTGGCTAATCAAGGAGGAAAATAACTGCAGATGCTAGATGTCTTAAATAAAAATTGAACATGATGGAAATATTCTGTAGGCCAGGTCACAGCTGCTCTAATGGCTGATGCTGGGAACATTATTTTAGCATGGTGAATTGTTGGAATCCGGAATGCAGGCAGAGCAGCTATTCTGAACATTTTTTTGGGCTAAGGCCTCCTTTGGACTCCTCACAATGTTTATGCGCCCCCTTCCCTATGAAACAGTCAGGTTTAATTGTTTGTACATTGAAAAAATATTTTATTATTTCATTCTGACGCCGCCGACCCCCCAAAATATGCTGAAACCCCCCCCAGAGGGTTGGGCTGTAGGGCCCCCGTTGAGAAGATGTGAGATTGACTTGATCTCTCTTGCTGGCACACATTTAATGAACCAAACAGCCTTTTTCCATGCTTCAGTTATGATGTGATTCAACCCTGGTTTGCCACGCAAGCGTGCGAACGGTTCACCTTGGATGAGTGCAGTGGTGGTTGTTTCTTTTGATTTTTATGTTGGGAGGGTGTTAGGACAGGGGAAAAGCAAGCAGTGGAAAAAAAGTGAAATGGCCCATGGACTCATGACTGCTTCTACTTCCTTTGCAGTGATTGGACGTCTTTGAAAACATAATGTTAATGCTCGATGGGATGCCGGCTGGAAGAGTCAAACCTGAGCTCCTGGACTCTGAGAGGCGGGTAAGCTGAAGCACTCTTTTCTTCCAGCAGTAGCAGTAATTATTTCCAGACCCTCCCAACCAAAACGGCAAAGAGCAGTCATTCATCTCCAGTTCCCTTCCACCTCTGGTGATGTGTTGTCCGACACCCACCAAATCCACTGAGGCTGATATAATATCAATATGCTCAAAAACAGAGATGAATTTTCAGTGACGGGCAGATCACACGATCTTTACAACAGATTGCTATTTTTGTAGGATGCTCATATTCTGTGCACCTCCCATCTATAATTACAAGTTTATTTTACATATATAATAGTCTTCCTTCCAACTCAATGAAAGCATTACTCTTGTACCTAAAGCACCTATGATTGCAAAACAAATAAATAGTAAAAGTTGAAGAAATAGGAACCTAAAGTAACAATTAAATTTAAAAAAAGAGAATGAAAATTAATCATCTAATTTCCTCTAGCACGAGTAAGCAATCTGGAAACTGTTCTGGAATTTCTCTAAAATGGACTCCAAGCCACTGATAAAGGATTGGTGGTGGTGGGGTTTCAAGACCAATTTTCTTTTGTTCAGAAAATAGAGGGCAGTATTGGTGTGATAATCAGGAATACAAATCTTGTAGTGTTGTTTGACTGGAGACCATTGAACAGAGGTGAGTGAAGGAATGGGAAAGACGATGCCATTTTTTTAAAGAAAACAAGCGCTGATATCCCTCAAATCAATGAAACTATCAAGTGTGCCGTTCTTTTTCTTTTAGAGATTCAGCCTGTCAGCATGTGTGGATCTTCTTAACACAGGTGATTTTGTCGGATCTGCTGTCTAGCACTAGTGATGTTACCTTAGTGAGGAGGCTGGATCTTCTGCATTTGTCTGTTCCTGTAGAATCTCTTGCATTTTCAGCAGGCTCTTTTGATTCCTCCTCAGTATTTGACCATCTTCTCTTCCGACAGTGTAGGATCTTGAATTTACTTCCTCCAGAACTGTGGCCTTTTGTCCCAAGTGTTGGAATCTCTGAGTCTCACCGTGTCATGTGTTACCAGTGCCCCTAAACTTCTTGCTGACTTGTCATAGTTTACTTGTTGCCTCTATTGCAGATGCTTTTGTTTCCTTTCATCATCTTCAACATTTCTGTTCTTGTTTGGGTCTGCAGAGCAGGAAAGTGTGGTGCATAGTCTTCGTCCCATCAGAAGCTCAGCGAGCGACGTGCTATGTTCATGTGGAGAAGCTCAATAACTCCACAGAGCTAGGTAAAGATCTGAGCCACTGTCTAGTGCTTTCTTGAGCCACTGTTAAACTATGTAAACTCATTTCTCTGCTTTACTATTTAACTGTGGATGCAGAGGACTTGAAGTCACATGTCGAAAATCATACTCTTCTGCAAAGTTTTGGAATTCTCTACAGCTGTAACATGGTCCATTGACACTATGGACAATTTGAGGAATTCCATGTCTTGCAAAGATTGATTTCATATATTTGATCACACAATCAGCGGACATATTAGGAAGCAGCACAATCTCCATATAATTTGATTGATAATCGATAACCAGCAAGTAATTTTTTTTCCATCCATGTGGAACTGATCATTACTTTGCATTGTGATTTTTCCCTTTGCACTTATTAGAGACTTTTCCATAGGCTGGGCATAGTTTTGGTGCATGTTGAGTGCCACGTCATTTGCACTTGAATGTCTCTCCATCTTTTTGTTGTTTACTATATCTCGTTTCTTTTCTCTGTGTTTGGCTATTGCTATGCTTTCATTTTCACAGGCTTTTGCACTCTCACTGAACTTGTTTGCGTACTGCAGAGCTATGTGGCATATTTTCACAGCTCCAGCTAAGGTGAACTCTGTCTTTCACAGCAATCTCTCTCTCACTTTATGACCCCCAGTGATGCCATTCGGTCGAGTCCCAACAAACTAGTCTCCGACTCCCTCTAAAGGTCAGGAGGATCACTAGTACTCTATCATTTCAGTACTTGTTTTCACTAACCAAAAGAAATCCAAAGAGGATTTCCCCTCTTATGAAGAAAAGCAAAAAGCAGAAATAGCGTTCAGCATTTGTTTTGCAGCAAGCTGTTATAGAGGCAGTGCACTCGCTGAGCAGCAAGAGTGGCATCGCCACTTTCCCTGGCAACTACACTCAGCATCAAGCTGCCATAGCTTTGAATGGTGTCTGTGAGCATCTGTGCTTTATCTCGATTTATTTTTTGTGTATCCGTTAGCAAGGTGAGTCCTAAGGTATCAGAACAGCCGAAGAGAGGTCATAAGGGGGTCATTAGTGTAAAACTGGATGTAATTAAGCGTTTCAAATCGTGGTGAATGTAATAAAGACATTCTGCCTGCGTTGAACTTTGTGTTTGGTAGGTTATTTTTTGGGTCTGGGAATTGTCAAAAAAATTCCCACATAAATTTATGGTAATTGCTTCTTCGCTCTATGCCATTTCATCTCACGAAAGAAATGGATAGCAGAGGAAACCTGTATATTAAAAGGAAATGCCATAGAATATTAGCTACAGGGCATTTGCATTGGCACTGATGTTCTTTTCTCTCAGTTTCTCCCATGTGATGTATGAAATGCAATTTATTTCTTGAACAGAATTTTTTTGTAGGTCTTTATTTTGTAGTACAACATTAATTCGACTTTTTATTTGATTAATTAATAGATTAAAACATCATCTCTCTGCAATCCACATTGTACTGTATTGTACTTCTGATTGGAAGAAGTCTTTTTTACAATCATGAGTCTTATTCAGAATTGTACATGCATTTGTGACTAAAATATCATGAGATTTAACTGTGGAAATACTAATGCTCTGTAGTATACAAGTACTGCACTGATTATTTAATGCATAAATGCTATATTTCAAAAGTCCTATATTTAAAAAGGGCCTTGGAGCAAACGATAACTGTCAAATTTTATATTCATTAAACTGATAATATAACAGCTGACATTAAAAAAAACTGCATAATGTGGAAGCAATTCTAAATTTATTCACTAAATCAATATTGCAAAGTAGGTCCAAGACTCAGGCTCAACAGATCTTTACCAGTAGTTATGTTCCATATAATCTTCCTGTCACATTATTTATTCAAATCAAATCCTCCTATTCCTCCCTCTCTTGTGTACTTCCTGATTTGCTCTTTTACTAAGTATTGCTGTTCACCTTATCCACAAGATGTCTCCTGAATTCCTGATTGGATTTATTAGTGATGATTATTTCCATAGGCTCAACTTTGACTTTTCTAGCCAGGAAAAGCAATAGCAGCAAAATTTGACTCTTTAGCACCCAACATGTTTTACACACGATGTCAGCATTCATTACTCCAAAAATGGAATTCATAGCACATGTGTAATCTTGTGGCGTGAGTCGTGCAAGATGTCCTCTATTTGAGGGCATTAGCACATGCATATAGAATGCTTGCAAAAATTGCAAAATGTGACGTAAATTAGCATGGAATGCAGTTCAGATTTGACATCAATCTTGCCATTTTGGAGCATAACACTAAATAGCTTTGCGTTGCTCATTTAATTTCTTCTGGCTGTTGCTGCCTTTCTAAAACCGATTGCAGAAGCCTGAAGGGATGGTGTGTCTGGATGTTTATATAGAGAAATCATTCTTACTATTAATGAGAGTAGGAATAATGCCAAAAGAAGTTAAATTTTGAACTTTTTGGTATCCTGCTTCTCAGCTAATGCAAAGATTCATATTGTACACCATCTTACAACAATAAATATAAAAAATTAGCTGCACAAAAAATAAGGCAGTGTAGCAGCAGCTACACTGATAACTGAAGGATCGCACAACCAGACGGGTTGAGTTCAGTGAGCAAAAACTGATTTATTGCAGGCTGCTTGGCTGGTCTTATACTCCCAGCCTGGACTTGGCTGAGAACCATGCTGGGGGGCCCCAACGTCACCGGGGCATCACGAGGGTCCCTAAGAATGGGCTTCTGAGCCCAGTGCCGAGGATGGGAGGAAACCACTGACGGCGCCATTTTGGCTGGCTGCCCCACCACGTGCGTGACAAGTGGGGCCGGTTCGCCTGCCTAATGGCGTACCGCCACACAACCCCACCCCAGAAACGGTGCCAATGTCCTTTTTTGCCGGGCGGCCTTGCTTCTTGGGTTGGGCCACAGCTACTGGCTCGGTGGGGTCGAGGAGGGGTGGCTTTAACCCATACACGTTAAACAGTTCCCTCTTACAACTGATGTCCAGTGTGAAAGTGGATACTGAACACTGGACGACTTTATATGGCCCTTCGTATGGTCTTTGTAGAGGTGCTGTGGATAGGGCCCGTCTGATAAAAACGTTCTCTGCGGAGTACAGCTCGCTGGGGATGTAAGAGGTCTGTGTGCCGTGTCTGGGCGGTGGTGGGGGTGTGAAGGAGTACAACTGGGCCCGGATGCGGGGAAGTAGACCATGCAGTGATTGCTGGGGGTTGTGAGGTACGTTGATGAACTCACTGGGTAGGGCTAGCGGTGCACCATAGATCAGCTCAGCTGATGACGCCTGTAGGTCTTATTTGGGTGTCGAGCGGATGCCCAGGAGCACCTAAGGCAGCTCGTCCATCCAGTGGGGGCCAGTGAGGCGGGCCATAAGTGCCGACTTAAAGTGATGGTGCAATCGCTCGACTAGCCCATTGGCCTGTGGTGTGATATAGCTTGATCTCCAGCCTGTTGGCAAACTGTTCCCAGAGCGCAGAGGTGAACTGGGCACCCCGATCACCGGTGAGGTGGTTCGGGGCGCCGAACCGGGCATCCCAACCATTCAAAAGTGCTCAGGAGCAGGAGTCCTTGGAGTCATCTGGCATCAGGATTGCCTCGGGCCAATGAGTGGTGCGGTCTACCACTGTGAAAAGGTAATGGTTACCTCTGGAAACGGGTAAGGGTCCAATGATGTCCATATGTATGTGGCTGAACCGTTCCCGGAAGGGTTCAAAATCTTGTACGGGCACTCTGGTGTGCCTGTGTACCTTGGAAAGCTGCCAATGGGTGTAGGTTTTTGTCCAGTCCGCAATCTGCTTCCGAAGCCAGTGCCAGACGAAACGTTCTGCTACCATACGGACCGTGGACCTGATGGAAGGGTGGGAAAGGTCATGGATATGGTGGAAGACTTGTGTGTGCCACTGCTGGGGAACCACTGGTCACGGGGTGCTCATGGAGACGTCACACAGGACGGTGCCCTCACCGTGAGGAGTCGGGAGGTCCTGAAACCGCAGGCCATTGATGGCCGTCCTGAAGGCCTGTATCTCCTCATCGGACTTCTGGTCCCGGGTGAGCTATTCGAAGTCGAGGCTAGGTGTCAGCGTGCAAATGGCCGATAGTGAGAGTGCGTTGGCGACCATGTTGTCTATCCCCATCTTGTGCCGAATGTCGGTGGTGAACTCCAACACGAAGGAGAGGTGACACTGTTGGCGGGCTGACCAGGGACCTCTTGCCATCGTGAGCACCTGAGTGAGGGGTTTGTGGTAGGTAAAAATGGTGAAAGGCCACCACTCCAAAAAATAGCGGAAATGACGCACCGCCAGATACATGCTCAGCAACTCATGATTGAAAGCGCTATACTTGTGCTCTGGTGGGCGAAGAAGTCGGCTAAAGAATGCAAGTGGTTTCCACTCACCATTCACCTTCTGCTCCAGGACAGCGCCAATGGATGTGGCAGAGGCATTGACGGAGAGCGCCATATGCAGGTCGGTTCATGGGTGGACATGCAGGGTACCCTTCAAGAGGACAGCTTTCGTGGCTTCAAATGCCCTGCTGGCCTCTGAAGTCCAGGCGAGTGTCTTGTCTTTGGCCACAATGAGTGCGAAGAGCAGCTCCATGATGTGCGCAGCACCTGGAATGAAGCGGTTAAAGAAATTGACCATACCCATGAACTCCTGTAGCCCCTTGAGGTTGTCCGGACGTAGGAACTCCCTGATTGCAGTGACCTTCATAGCGGCAGGTGTGGCTCCTTTGGCCGTGATGGTATGGCCCAGGTACTGCATGGACCCTTTCCCGAACTGGCACTTGGCCGGATTGATTGTTAGGTCAAAGTCGTGCAGTCGGGAGAAGAGGGGTCGCAGATGAGACTTGTGATGTGCCCGGTTTCTGCTGGCGACAAGGATGTCGTCCAGGTAAATGAATACGAAATTCAAATCCCTAACCACTGTGGCCATAAGGCGTTGGAAGGTCTGGGCGGCATTCTTGAGCCTGAACGACATGCATAGGAACTCGAAAAAGCCGAAGGGGGTGATGATGGTTGTTTTGGGTATGTCCTCGGGGTGCACTGGGATTTGGTGGTATCCGCACACCAGATCGACCTTGAAGAATACCCTCGCACCATGCAGGTTGGCTGTAATGTCCTGGATGTGAGGGATCGGGTAACAGTCAGGCACTGTCACGTTATTAAGCCATTGATAATCTCCACAGGGGTGCCGGCAGCCGGCTTTCGGGACCAGATAGAGTGGTGAGGCCCAAGGACTGTCGGAGAGTCGAATGATCCCCAGCTCCTGCAGATGTGAGAACTCTTCCTTCACTATCTGGAGCTTATCCGGCAGGAGTCGACGTGCCTTGCTGTGGACCAGCAAGCCTTGGGTGGGGATGTAATGAAACACCCCATGGCATTGTGAAGCAGTGGAGAACTGCGGATTGAGGAGGGATGGGAACTTGTCCAGGATATGCTGTAACTCGTCTTTAGGCGTGCTGAATGTGGCCACCTGTGGCTGCTCTGTGTGGGAGGCGTTGAGGCAAACAGATTGGAAGGTATGGGCATCTATCAGTCACTTACCTCGAATGTCGACCAGGGGGCGAGGAGGAAGTCGACACCCAGGATGGCAGTTGGATGGGACAAAACGGTGAACCTCAATGAGAACTTTTGCTGGAAGTAGACGATCTTGTCTCCATACGTTCAGATCTCCGTCGAATTAGCTGCACGGAGGGAGGTCCTCGAGGCTGGGATGACGCTGATCTGGTCCCCAGTGTTGACGAGGAAGCGTCGGCCGCTGACTGAATCTCGCAGGTCGAGAAGGCTGTGTTGTTATCCAGCCGCCAGAGCCATTAACAGCTCGTTTTCCTGGAACGAGCGGGGCTGACGTCGACGTCACTTCTGAGCCTTGGCTCCCCAGTGCTGGTGGAAGAAGCAGAGACCTGAAGTGGATGACTTGCTTCTGGTTATGCTCTTTGAGGCCCCTGCAAGGGCCGGGTGTTCCACCGCAGCGCTAGAGCAAGGCTTGGCGTGGTCATGCCCATGAATTGTAATCTGCTAGACTGCTGAGCCCTCCGGGAATTATTTGAGCCATAGCTCCTGAGGCTTTTGAGCAACCTTCCTAGGGTCGATGAAGCTCTCCTGGGACAGTAACGGAAAGATGTCTTCAGGCAGATGGTCGAGGAAGATGCGCTTTAAGAGTGGGCAGTTGGTGTGATCTCCCTTGTGCGCGAGCATCTCGTCCGTCAACTCGATTGGAGTTCTGTCCCCCAAGGCATCGGGTGCAGCATTCGAGCGGCACGCTGGTGCCTGGAGAACCCGAGGGAGCCGGAGAGCACCCGCTTGATGGTCCCATACTTACCTTCCGCGGGTGGGTGCTGAACGAGGTGCAGCACTCATTTGGCGGTAGCCTGCTCCAGGGCGGCGACCACATGGTAAAACTTGGTCGAATCCGATGAAATCTGGCGGAGGTGAAAATGAGCCTCTGTGTGGCTGAACCAGGTCTTCGGCTCCTGAACCCAGAGTCAGGAAGCTTGATGGCTATAGCATTGATCGAAGATTCATTCATGTTGGGTTCAAAGACGTTTGAACCTGTCGGGGTCACCAATTGTAGCGGCGGCTACACTGCTAACTGAAGGATCGCACAACCAGACGGGTTGAGTTCAGTGAGCAAAAACTGATTTATTGCAGGCTGCCTGGCTGGTCTTATAGTCCCATCCCGGATCTGGCTGAGAACCGCACTGGGGGGGCCACAACATCACCAGGGCATCACGTGGGTCCCCAAGCGCGGGCTTCTAAGCCCGGTGCCGAGGTCAGGAGGAAACCCCCGACAGTGCCATTTTGGCCGGCTGCCCCACCGCGTGCGTGACAATTAGGGCCGGTTCGCCTGCCTAATGGCGTACCACCACAGCAGTATCTTTAGTTCATTGATTATTCAGGAATCTGATTGCAGTGGGGAAGAAGCTGTCCCTGTGCCAGTGAATGCTTGTCTTTAGGCTCCTGTACCTTTTCCCGATGGTAGCAGAGTGAAGCGTGCATGGCCTAGGCAGTGATGGTCTTTGAGGATAGGGGCTGCTTTTTTAAGACACCGCCTCCTGTAGATGTCCTCCATGGATTGAAGTCTGGTGCCTGTTATGTCGCAGACTGAGATAACAACCCTCTGGAGTTAATTCTTATCCTCAGATTTGGTGCCTCCATACCAGGCAATGTTGCAACCA
Organism: Narcine bancroftii; assembly: GCF_036971445.1. Classification (NCBI taxonomy): domain Eukaryota; kingdom Metazoa; phylum Chordata; class Chondrichthyes; order Torpediniformes; family Narcinidae; genus Narcine; species Narcine bancroftii. Next base: position 84,558,875 of record NC_091475.1, read on the forward strand.
GCCAGAATGCTCTCCACGGTACACCTGTAGAAGTTTTCACAAGTCTTTGGTGACACATCCCATCTCCTCAGGCACCTCATAAAGCATAGCTACTGGCGAGCCTTCTTCATGATTGCATCAGCATGGAAACTCCAGGACAGATCCTTGGAGATGTTGACACCCATGAAATTTTTTAAAACTTTATTTAAAAGATAATAAAAAAACATAACATACAATCTAATGACAATCAGAAATTAATTTTACAGAAATGTAATAAAAAGAAAAACAGGAAAATGAAAAAAAAACATTTAAAAACCCATAAAAACATAAAAACCCCACCCTACCCACCCTCCATTAAGGAAAGCCAAAGATATAAATAAAAAAAAATATGTATTAATAACAATTCAAAATATATCTAAATGCTTGTATTCTAAATAAGACCATTTATCAACAAAAAAGAATAATTATCATGTAAATTTTAAGTAATTTGTTCCATAACAATAGAAGTTTTCAATTCATTATGCCAATGTGCTATATTAATCTCTATATTATCCTTCCAAGTACTAGCTACACATTTACATGTTACTGATAACACTAAACGTACAAAAGCAATTTCAAATTTATCCAACCCCAGTCCCCTCAAAGAAACCATATCGCCCAACAAAAAAAATCGATGGATCTAATGGTAATTCAATTTTATATACTTTGTCCAAAACTACATTAATTCCTTCCCAAAATGGTTGTACTTTAATATAAGACCAAACAGCTTGTAAAAAAGTTCCAGTACATAAGCCACATCTAAAACAGGAAGCTGAATTACTAAACCCATATTTTTTCAATTTCTCTGGAGTCAGATATAATTGATGCAAAAAATTATAATTAACCATTCCATCTTACATTCGTCAATTTAGTTACACTATCATGACACACATCTGCCCAATCATCTTCAGGGAAAATAAATGCTAAATCGCTTTCCCATTTAAGTTTAGATTTTTCCCAGTCCGGTATATTCATATTATCCTGTAACAACTGATACATAACCGAAACATAACCCTTCTCTGGTATTGAAGAAATCAAAGATTCAAATCTTGTCAATATAGTTAAACTAATCTCTCTACTATAATTATCTTTTACCAAGGCTCTGAGTTGATAATACACAAACAAAGTATTTACAGATATAGCAAATCATTCCCTCAATTGATTAAAAGAAAAAACTGTCCTTCTTCAAAACAGTCCTGAATTGTCTTTATACCCTTAGAATCCTAACCCTTTATACAATTATTAAACATTGAAAAATAAATAAGCTGATTATTATATAATGGAGTTAAAATTGATAATTTTCCTATTTCTTTTAGTCCAGATCTTTAACAAATGTTTCAATACCAGCATATTACATTTCCGCAACAAATTCAAATTCCAACGAAATATAAATTGATGTACCTCAACTTCAGAAATACAAGCCATTTCCACTCTAGCCCAGCTAGAGGGTTGATCCAATTCCATCAATCTATCAATAAATTTCAACTGAGCTACTTCGTAATAATTTTGAAAATGTGGTAACTGAAGTCCACCTAACACATATTTCCTTGAAGTTTATGCAATGCCACTCGAGCTAATTTACCCTTCCATAAAAGCTCCTGCACTGCTCTATTCAAATCCTGAAAAAAACCTTTTGAAAGTGAACATAATATTGGCTGAAATAAATATTGAATTCAGGGAAAATATTCATTTTAATACAATTGACCCAACCAATTAAAGTTAATGGAAGATCTTTCCATTTAATCAAATCTGCTTTAATCCTTTTTAATATAGGAAAATAATTTAACTGATACAATAACTGATAATTCACATCTACGATCACACCCCAAATATTTAATTTTATCTGTCCACTTTAATTTTATAATATTTTTAAATTCTGAACAATCACCTACACCAATTGGTAAAACTTCACTTTGGTAAAACTTCACTTTTATCCCAATTAACTTTGTATCTGGATAATTCTCCAAATTTCAACTGCTTCAACGACTGCTTCCGGTTCTGTCAAATACATCAAAACATCATCTGCAAATAAATTAATCTTGTATTCTTCATTCATAACCTTCATTCCTCTAATCTCATCATTCTGCCTAATAGTCTGAGCCAACGGTTTAATAGGCAATGCAAACAAGGCTGGTGACAATGGGCAGCCCTGCCTAGTTGAGCGAGTCAACTTAAATGGTAAAGAAACCTGACCATTTGTCACCACCCTAGCAATCAGGCTTGTATATAAAGCTTTAATCCAACCAATATAAGAAGGGCCGAATTTAAACTTTCTAACACCTTAAATAAAAAAAAATCCAATTCAACCCTATCAAAAGCCTTTTCTGCATCTAATGCTGTCGATATGCATTGACCAATCAAAGAATATTATCTGATGCACTCCTTAATAAAACCTGTTTGGTCACATGTATCAACTTAGGTAGATACTTAGCCAGTCTATGAGCTAACACTTTTGCTATAATTTTATAATCTACATTTAGTAGGGAAATAGGCCTGTATGAAGCTACTTTTAATGGATGTCTATCTTTTTTCGGAATAACAGTAATTAAAGCGCTCAAACAAGAATCCAGCAACACCTGATCTTCAGTAACTTGTTGTAACACACCTCCAAATACAGTAAATAAATCATCATAAAAATTTTTATAAAATTCCACAGAAAATCCGACTTTCCATTTGGCATTCCCTATATGGCTTCCTTAATTTAAAAATCTGTAAATGGAGATTCCAGTTCCTGAACATCTTCCTCTCCTAATACTGGTAACATTAATTTGGATAAGTAAGATTCAATAGTACCATTATCCTGCTTCCCCTCAGAAGTATATAATTTTTGATAAAATGTATAAAATTGATCATTAATTTCCTGAGGTTTATAGGTAATTATTGAATTTTTTTTGACAGCATTAATAGTTTGTGATACCTGTTCAGTTTTCAATTGCCACGCAAGTACCTTATGAGCTCACTCTCCCAGTTCATAATAAAATTGTTTAGATCGATTAATTAAATGCTCAAATTGCTAAGTTTGTAATGTATTGTAACGTAATTTCAACTTTGCTAATGCAGCCTTTTTGTCTTCTGTCACCTCCATCTGAAAATCTTTGTCTAACTCAGCAATTTGTTTCTCCAACATTAAACTTTTTGCCATATATTGTTTCTTAACTTTCGTAGAATAACTAATAATCTGATCTCTCAACTAAGCTTTCAAGGCATCCCATAATACAAAATGACTCTCCGTGGAATTAACATTCTCAGTCAAAAATAAAGAAGTCTGTTCTTTAACAATGGTAACAAACTGGTTTTTTCAATAATATCACATTAAACCTCCATCTCTAAGACAAACTTACTACTTCCGAACTTTCACAAGAAAAAAATAATAACGAATGGTCTGATATAACCCTACTTTTATATTTAGCTTGCAATACTCTACCCTGTAAATGTGCTGATACCAAGAAAAAAATCTATTCTAGAAAGCAAATCATGTCGTGAAGAATAAAAAGAAAAATCTTTCTCCGTAGGATTGACCCATCTCCAAATGTCCACCAAATTTAAATCTTTCTTGAAGGCGCAAATTTGTGTCGCCATCTTTAATTTCCTTATACTTTTTGGATTTCTATCCAATAAAGGGTCCAAAACACAATTAAAATCTCCCCCAACTAAAATATTTTCATTTGCTTGAGATAACAATAAAAAACCTCCTGAAATAAATCGTTCATCATCTATGTTAGGTGCATAAAGATTAAGTCAAGTTCAAGATTCAGCAAAAATTTTACAGTTCACCCGTAAAACTCTCCCAGGATTTCCCTCTAATGATTCCAATTCACATTGCAAATTCTTATGAATCAGTATCGCTACCCCTCTCGCCTTAGAATTAAAAGAAGAAAACACATGACCAACCCAATCTCTCTTCAATTTCAAGTGTTATTTTTCAGTCAAATGTGTTTCTTGCAAAAAGACAATATCAATTTTCATTTTTCTTTATATAAGCCAATACCCGCTTTCGCTTAATTGGATTATTTAATCCCTGAACATTAAAAGTTGCTAAATTCAAGGTAGACATTCTTACTAACTGTTAGTATATTTACACACTATAAAGTAATGCCCACCCTATAAATCTTCAAAATCACAACCCCCCCCACCCCCCAATAAACACAAAAGAAAAAAAAGGGAGAGAATTTTTTTCCACCCAAAAAAAAACACCCAAAGGTAGTAACACCCTAAAAATCCGGTGTGTGGTAAACCCACAAGTGGCAGATGACTACCAAAGCTTTCAGTGCCATCCACTCACCGCCCCCCCCACCCCTAGCTGGACTGATATACATTATTTAAATAAACACAATCAAATATAATAGATACATTCAGCCCAATGATTTCAGAACCAATGATTGTTCTAGGTCCTCAATGTCAAGAAGACTGTGTCAGCTCTTTCTTTCCATTCTTAACATTCTTTCCATTCCCATTCCCATTTACCCTCCTCTTGGCAGACGACGGAGAAGACCAACCATTTCTTCGCAATTCTGGCAATGAATTAGCAAAAGTCAAAGCATCATGATCATTTTCAAAAAATTGGGATTGAAAATTTCCATAAAAACTTTCAACACTGCAGGATAGCGAAAGGCAAACTTATAACTCTTCCGTCATAATACTTCTTTAGCCGAATTAAATTCCAGTCTCATCCTCCTGGGTAAATTCCAACAAAGCAGGTTCCTCTTCTTCCTCAGACACAATGGGTCCTTTTCCTGTGCGGCTGCGGGTCTGGATACCCAAGGACGGCACACCAACATCGTTGGGCCGCCGCCGTTCGGGCTCCCCCACAGCCCACACCTTCTCCAGAAGTTCACGCACCCGCGAGGCACCACGCATCCCCCGATGCTACACTGCACGTCCCCGCCACCAGACAACATCGCGGGCTCGTGGGGTCCTCTATTGGTCAGGCCACCCGCATGCCTAGCTTCACGGACACGCGAATCGGCAACAGCCGAACTCACCAATAGGCTGGCGCCACCTTGTGGATGCAGGGTCGGCGCCGATGTCATATTCAGCCGGGCAGGAGTTCTCTGAGGTTTGGAGGCTCCCAATGACAACTCCGTGGATTCAACTGTGCAGGTAGGCCTCAGTTCTTCTACACTTTTATAAGGTAGTTTTTTCTGAAGTTGAGCTTTTGATTTTTTCACATTAGTAGCCATACTAAGTCACTTTTATTCAAAAGGCTGTAAATATTATTTTTAAACACTTTTGTCATTTTTTAAATCGGGTATTTAAAAATCTAGCTGGGGAAAGGTGGAATTGCATGTCTTTCTATGCCATCTCGCCTCGCCCCTCCCGACACCCAGGAATTTGAATTTCTTGACCCTCTCCACTATTGAGTCCTCGATGAGGTCTGGGTCATGTTTCCCCAACTTCCTCCTGGTCCATAACTATCTCCTTTGCTTTGCTAAGAATGGGTACGGTTGTTGGTGTGACACCACTCAGAGCTGATCTATCTCCCTCCTGTGCACTTCCTCATTGTCTTTTATGATTCTGTCAACAACTGTGGTGTCATCGGCAAATTTGTTGATACCATTGGAATTGGGTCTGGCCACACAGTCATGGATGTGTAATAAGTAGAGCAGTGGGCTAAGCACTGCATATATGTTTAATGGATATGTATGTTTAAGTAAATTGTTATATTTTAGTTCAGTTGTCACAAGAGCTTCAATTGCACATCAAATTGCTTGTGAACTGCCTGGGTCAGAATTAAGGGAATTTGCTGTTTTATTCTTGTTAAATTACAATAATAGTTAATGGTGGAAAGCATTCAATACTCAGCAATAGATGTAAAAAACACAGATAAACATTGAATTGTGATTCTTATATGTACACAAAGTAAAACTCCCAGTATTCAGCACCTCTTGGGATTGGTAGATGCTGGGCAAGTGAATTTTCCGGTTGCTTGAGAATACGTGTTGTGTATATTGGTAAACTAACTGCTCGGGGGTGCCAATATTAAACTTTCTTTTTTATTACCTATTTATATTCCATGATTTTTTTTTGCTATTTGCTTGAGGCTGCAAGTTGCTTGAATCCTGTATAATGGGAATTTAACTGTGTATATAAATTTCTGGTCGAAGTATTTGTAAAAAAAAATTAAATCTAGTCAATTATTGTTCCTTTGAATCAGAATTTTTCGTCATGAACAAGTCATGAAATTCAGTGTTTTGTGGAAGAATCACAGTGCAAACATTCATATTATAGCCATCTTATGACATTATTATTTAAAACAAATAAAAAAAGTAGAGCATGAAAAGTAAGGCTTTCTTATTCAGGAATCTGATGGCAGCAGGGAATAAGCTGTCCTTGTGCTATTGAGTGCTCATCTTTAGGCTCCTGTACCTTTTTCCTGATGTTAGCAGAATGAAGAGGACATGGCCTGGGTGGTGAAGGTCTGAGGATAGAGGCTGCTTTTTTAAAACACCGGCACATGTAGATGTCCTCCATGGATTGTTGTCTGGTGCCTGAGGTGTCGCACGCCAAGTTAACACCCCTCTGCCGTTTACTCTTGTCCTGAGAATTAACACCTCCATACCAGGCATTGATAGAACCAGCCAGAATGCTCTCCACGGTACACCTGTAGAAGTTTGAGACTCTTCGGTGACATACTGAATCCAAATGTTAATTTGTTTGTTGAGCAGTAAAATTTGATATCCAACCACTGGATTAGTTGAGCAGTTAATATCGTGAAAATAAACAAAAAAATTAAGATATTACAAATGGTAACTGAAAACAAAAGGTGGTGACCTACTGAGTTCTTCTGGGGCTTTTTATTGGTTGTAATGTATTGGATTTAAGCTTTTTAGCATAAGGAAAGGGAGCAGGTTAAGAAACAGCTTATTTTGTTTATATATGGACAGTCAGATATTTTGACAGTTGCACATTTATACTGTCAGATGCCCTGTTAACCTATAATATTATCTTCATGTTTCCTTATCAGAACATTTGTGAATTCTCAGCAGGCACCTTTGCCTGTTGATTGGCATTAGAATCTTGCATCATTGAGGCAGAGTTCATTGATTTCTCAGTATTTAATGCAAGACAATTATTATGATCTATAATTTGTCGAATTGGTCAGAATAAAAAAAAACTGTGCAAAACCATTTGTAAAATGAAGAGTTAATTTCACAAAAGATACCCGAATTATTTTCCCGTATTTAATATTGGTGAAATGCGTATGGAGATCTGCTCAAGATTTCATATCTTTATTTTGCCAACAACATGGTGATTTTTTTTTTTGGAATAAATATTCAAATGTTGACAAATAATTTTTACTGGAAGTTTCTTCGCTGGTATGTTATATCAAACATACTGTGGTGGAACACTAATAATACGCACATTGTACAGGATGGCACACCCTGGATACTGTAACTTCTCCCCCTTAGGATCCGTAATAAAGGTGGTATTGCCCAATCTCCTCCCCCAGTACTGCCTTGAAATCGAGCCAACAGCATGCAAGATATGCCTGTAAGTTGGTAAAAATTAAAGCCTGTTGATCTTGACTTCTGCTCTGTTGGATCTAATTGATAGAGCTACAATTTAGTTGCTATACTTTCATGCTGGAAATTAACCCTAAGGATCCAGGGGCCTCCATAAAATTCGACTAGTGGCTTCTCTGCCTGAACCCCTTTATGAGCCGACACAATATTCGGAAAGAGGTGTCAACGCGAGAGACTTGGTGTTTGCACAGGGTAGCCACCATTTTTTCCAGATGATCAGTCACCATGAGGCTCCTGAAAGAGCAGTACCTGGCCCTTAAGAATGTAAACTATGCCAGATACCTCCTGGTATCTGGTGAGTCTGTTGATAAATACATTCGGGCCATGCGGGAGCTGGGGTGAGCTTGTGGCTGCATCAACGTGAGCTACCAGGAGGAGCTGATGAGGGATGAGTGTGGCCGGCTTCAGGTCTGACCGTATCAGACAAAGGCTCCTGGAGAAGGGCTATCATACCCTGGAGGACGTGGTCGATCTCACCAAATCACTGGAGACAGCCCAACAGGGTACAGAGGCTTACTCCACTGGCAATGTGGCAGCCACGTGGGGAGCACGGACACTGCCATCTTGGAATGCAGGGTCCCAAATAGCAGCCACTATCCCCGAGTACTCGAAGTGCTATCACTGTGGTCAGATGAAACATCCGTGAAACAGAATCGTGACCTGGAAAAAAAGGACACCACGCAAGAGTATACAGGTCCAAACCTTCCACCTGCAGCAGCTGTTGCCATCTTTGACCATGTCATTTCTGGCTCCACTTCCAGTTGTGGAGAACAGTGTGATGGGATCCTAGGGACGACGGCCTAGGTCGGTGTCAGTTCCGGCTTCACTTCTTGGGGTGACTGCATGTGAACCATGGGGGCAGGCATTTTAGGGGCGGACATCTTGGAGGTCGCTGACACACTCATATATTTACAGCGAATCAGACAACAAGCTGACACTGGCATCTGTCGTTCTGGACCAGAGCAGCCCAAGTGGATTGAGGTAAATGGCTGCATTATGAACTGCTGGTATGACAAGGAAAGCACCGAAAGCTTCATACACCCGGGTACTGTACAGCGCTCCCTCACAGTGACCCCAGTCCAGTGTAACATTTTGTTAGCCTCCAAGTCCCACTCAAATAAAATCCGAGGTAGCTCATCCACAACTCTGTGCAGACTTCCAGTGCCAACTTAATTCTGAAAGAATGAGGCCCCACCCTTCCCTTACTGTCTGTAATAACCAACTTTTAAATCACCCGCTGTCACCCTGAATACAGCCAATCAGCAACCCAAACACCACCCACTGCTTACAACCTGTGGTCTGTCCACCCTCCAGGGTCCCATTGCCCCCCACTCCCACCCCTCTCATTTGAAAACCTCACTCCTGACTGTAAGCTTGTTGCCACTAAGAGCAGGCAAAGCAGCCCTGGGGACAAGGCCTTTATCAAGGCTGAGGTTAAACAATTCCTGGCTGAGGGCTTTATAGAGCCCAGCACCAGCTCTTGGCGAGCACAGGTGGTGGTGCTTAAGAGCAGAGAGAAGCACAGGATGATCATAGACTGCAGCCAGACCATCAACGTTCACCCTCTTGGACGCTTATCCCCTCCCCCGCATAGCAGATTTGGTGAACGAGATTGGCTAGTACCAGGTCTTTTCCACCATCGAACATCAGTATATCACCAGCTCTCGATCGGTCCAGAGAACAACCCATACACGGCATTTGAGGTGGGCAGAAGCTGCTACCATTTCCTCAGGGACCCCTTTGGAATCATGAATGTTATTTGGTCGTCCAGAGGGAGATGGACCAAATGGTAGACACCTATGGCCATGACCTGCAGGTCTGCAATGCTAACCTGCAAAATTTCCTAAAGACAGCTAAAGCCCTAAACGTATAACCAGAAGAAATGCGTGTCTGCACTTCACGTCAGGCTATACTAGGGTGCGTGATGGAGGATGGAGTTATTGAAATTGACCCTGAGTGCATGTGGCCTCTGCTGGAATTCCCACTCCCCCATAGCTTTAAGTCCCTGATAAGGTGCCTGGGGTTCTTTTAATTATTATGCACAATGAGCCCCTAATTAAGTGGACAAAGCCTGCCCCCTGGTTAAAAGCTACCACCTTTACCCTGTCAGAAGAAGCCCAAGCTACCTTCATTCGCTTCAAAGGCAACATTGCCAAGGCAGTGATGCACGCCGTGGACGAGTCCATCCCATTCCAGGTGGAGAACGATGCGTCCGACTTCACCCTGGCTGCCATGCTGAACCAAGTGGGCAGGCTGGTGACATTTCAACTCTGGCACTCAGCCATTGAGAAAGAGGCCCTAGGCCATAGTGGAACCTGTGTGCCATTGGAGGCATTAACTGGCCAAAAAATCGTTCACCCTGCTGACTGACCAATGTGCAGACACATTTATGTTTAACAACAAACAAACAAACAGCTGGGAAAAATAAAGAATGATCCTGATGTGGAGAATTAAACTGTCCACCCTCAACTATGAGATATTGTACTGGCCCAGGAAGCTTAATGAGCCTCCCAATGCCCTGTCCTAGGATACTTATGCCAATGTGCAAGTAGATCACCTCCAAGCCCTTCACAAAACCCTCTGCCACCCCGGGGTCATCAGGCTCTATCACTTTGTGTGAGCCTGCAACCTCTGGGCAGCTGCTCAGTCTACCCAGAGTGCAAGCCACACTTCTACTGGCTGAAGAAAGCTACCTGATCAAGGCCACCCACCCCTTCGAACGTCTATGTATGGATTTCAAGGATCCCCTTCTTTCCATTCCCATCCTCTGTCCAAATATGCCCACGGCCACAGTTATTAAGTCCCTGCGTAATCCCTTCATGGCTTTCGGATACCACAGCTACATCTACTGTCTTGGGGTCCTCATTCATGAGCGAGAAGCTGCCCCAATACCTGCTGGTCAAAGGCATAGCCACAAGCTGGGCTACCAGCTATAATCTCTGAGGGAATGGCCAGGTGGCATCATTTGGAGGGCATTCCTCCTGGCCCTCAACTCAAAAGGGCTGCCTGTCTCCCAGTGGCAAGAGGTCCTCCCAGAGGTGCTCCACACCACCATGTCCCACATGTGTAATGCAACAAATGCTACCTTGCATGAGAAATTATTCTCCTTCCCCGGGAGGTCAGCGTTAGGAACCACTCTACCAGTCTGGCTGATGACCCCGGGGCCTGTGCTACTCTGGAGACACCAGAACCCAAAAGCAGACCCCCCTGATCGAGAAGGTCCACCTGCTCCACGCAAATCCCCAGTATGCCTATGTTCAGTTCCAGGATGGGCAGAGAGACACTGTCTCTGTCTGGGACCTGGCACATCAGGAGTCCCCACGGTTAACCGACCAGCACCCCGCCCTCACCCTATGATTACCAGGGACACGGTCGGGTATTGGACCCCACCATTGGCACCGGTTGCACTGTCCCAACCCCAACCCACAACGCGCACAATCCACCCCCAACTGATTCTGTTCAGTCATCCGAATCACAGCTGGTCACCTAGAGCACTGCACAGGAGTCGGCAGCTACACCACACCCAGCATTGTGATGGTCTGTTCGACGGACAAAACCACCGAACAGGCTGGGCCTGTAAATAGACTCTGACACTTCACCCCGCCGGACTTTGTTTGAAAAGAAGGGGTGAATGTGGTGGAACATTGTAATACATGTTTTGTACTGGTTGGCCTCCTTCAATACGGTAACTCCTCCCCCTTAGGATTCCTAATAAAGGCGATATCGCCCAATCCCCTCCCTCAGTACTGCCTTGTAATCGGACCAACAGCATGCAAGATATGCCCATATTTATAGCGATTAAAGCCTTTTAATCTCGACTTCTGGCGGGTCAAAATGATAGTGTTACACATACCTCATTGTGAGATTCCTTAGCCATTGCTGCCTTCAGTTTATTTAATTAGAAAGAAAAAGAGAAAATTTTTACAGCAGGCAGCTGAAAGGATAAATATTATTTTGTAGAAGTGTTCAAAATTAAATTTGATGTTTGAGCCTCAATTTTGGCTATTTGTTGGATTGGCTTTATTCAATATAGCATTAATTTTCTAAATAATTGCTTCCTTTTAGAAATATTTTTTCAGAAAGATTTGTATGTGTATACTGATCTCAGGCATTGTGATGGACAGATGGACAGGCTCAGCTCAACAAGCGCTTGCTCACTGCCTCCAGCCCCCACGCCTCATTCAATTTGCTCGGGAGGGCCCGCACTTGTCAAACAAAGGCTCAGTGTGACGCCTGATCACAGAGGCCAAACACATGCTCAAAGCTGGCAATTGATCGTACCATCGGCGTGTACTACAAACATGACCTTTGCGCTGTTGTGGGGAGGGGGGTGGGGCGCCATGGTCAGCCTTCTCACCGGGGGAAGTGAGCAGTGGTGGCATCTCCAGAAAGCACAGGCCACCTGAGGGGGTAGGTGGTCTGCGAAGCTGAGGGCTGGGACAGCACAGCTCCTCCTCGGGCTTCTTGAAGCTGGGCGAGTAGCTAGCAACTTGCTCAATTTCAACTTCACATATGAGATCTGGGAGATATTTTTGATCCAATTTTTGGGACAAAAAAAGTGGGTCTTATTTGCTGTCAAATACAGTCATTTTTTCACATTAGTCCCTTAAAATCTGTTTTGAGAGCAATTGCAGACACTTAGCCCTGCATTTCCAGATAAATCAAAACTCATTAGCAGGTTAATTATATTTGCTTTCTTAAATTAATCCTTTAAAATTAAAAGAAAAACTGAAATTATATTTGCTGTAGTAAACGGAATCTTTAAAAATTAAAAGTCAAACTGAAATGTTTCTGTTACAAATACAACCTCTTGCAATCAGATCTCTCTCTTCATTGTGGGAGGAGTAGGGAGTAGCTAGTTACAGAAGGAGAGGGAAAGGTTAACATAATGGACCTAATAGATCAATAAGAAACACGTTGAGGAGAGTTTTGAATGGATGCATTCTCAGCTCTCTTTAGCTGTTGCGTTGCCTCTCGGTCAAGGAAACTTGGTCAACTAACGTTAATTCTAAAAATGGAGATCCGATGCACATTAAAGCATTTAAATGAGTGACCCATGCTTATTCCCATCCTTCAATTAGTCATAAATAGATTAGTTTGAGGGGATTTGGTTTTGGGTTGGAGAGTGTATGCAAATATTTACATCCTAACTGATGACCATATTTGAGGCTTGAAATTTTCATTTATGACATTAACGATGCATAAGTTCAAATATATTCATCTAAAAAATCCAATCATTTAACATTATTCCTGGAGTTTTATTTGCATTGCAAAATTTGTTATTATGTCATGAATTTCTAATGGAAAAAATGTAGTAAATTGCATTTAGTTTTATCCAATTTTAATGTTCGAACTTGGTTAAAGAATCTGGCATAACTTTATAAATAGAATGTCCTGGAGGTATCATGTCACTGTTAGCATTCAGCACTTTATTTGGGAAAGGAGCACTGCAAGACTCTGAAGGGAATGACACCGCAGACTGAGATTTGGTTCAGGAGAGCATCCATTATAAATCCTTCCGCAATTTAATGCTTCCGATACGTGGGCTATAATATCGTGGTCCATTAAACATTCCAATTTACATTTCTGCCCAATTTTTTTTTTAAATTGTAGAAACACAAGAGACTGTAGATGCTAAAATATGAAACGAAAAACAAACAACTGGTATTCTGTTACAAGCCCAGAGGACCCCAAAACCCAGCAGCAATAGTATTCTCTAAGGCAAATGATTACTTAAACAAAAGTTGCTTTTAATTATCTCAAAGCATGAAAACAAAATCACACTTTAACATCACTATTAACTTAACTAACCTAACTTAACCCCCTTCTAATCTTAAACACATGTGTATGTAATGCGTGTGTAAGTTTAGAAAAGTTCTTCGATTCACAGTCCAATCTCACTTCTCATTCTTCCAAGTTTACTGGTTGCAGGCAATTCTTATACTGTGCGCAGAATTTAACATTTATGAAGTTCACCAGGCTTTGGTGCTTGAAAGGTAAATGGTTACCGCTCAGGAAGGTTCTTGTCAGTTTTCAGAGAAAGATTTGTTGTTTGCTGGACACCCACAATTGATTCCTGTTAATCAGCCACTTCAGTGTCTTGCCAAAGAAACTTGCCCCATCATGGTTTTCCAGATGGTAACTTCTTTCTTTCAGGTGACCACACAGTTCCTTTTTATTTCTCTTATTTCAAGTGGAAGATTAGGCAGCCAGTCCTCTCCTCTTGCATGAACCACAAGGGTTTTGACCAGGCTTTTCTGACCAGCACTCATAACCCGTCTTCAAAAATGGGGTTTTTCCACAAGCTTTCCAGCTTGTCCTGTCCCAGTTCCAGCTTTTGCTGCTGACTGTAAAGCTGCAGAACTGATCTCTCTCTCTCTCTTTCAGATAAAAGCCTGTTTGACTCCCTCCCTGCTTGAAAAAACCACATGACCGTCCTAGAACAGCAAGCAGCACTTCCAGACAGCCTGCAACTCTGAATCTATTCCTCCGAGTTCTTTCATCTGTTGCTTTTCAAAACAACAATCCATTGGTGAAGTCTCTTGGGCACTATCCAAAGCTTTTACAGAGACTCTTGGAGCCGCCTGTCTAGCTTGAGCAGAGCTCCACTATTTTAAATGAGATCTGTTTTGAAATGTTTGGATGTGACCTACTCTAAAAAACCTGCCCAAATTTATTTCCCAAAATCATATCTATAATCTGTCACAATTCCAAGAGATCGGATATACAAGAATTTAGATAGTATTACAAGCCCAAAGGACACCCAAAACCCAGCAGCAATAGACATTCACCAAGACAAGTGGCTTTCAAAACAAAAGTTATTTTTAATCAACTTCAAACATGAAGATAAAACCAAACGTTAACTTAACTCTATACTTAACTAACCCAAATTAACCCCCTTCTAATTCAAAGTGCATGTGTATGCAATGTGTGTGTAAATCCAAGAAAAGTTCTTTGGTTCAATCTCACTTCTTCCAAGTTCTCTGGTTGCAGGCAATCACCATACTGTGCACAGAATATAACATGTATAAAGTTCACCAGGCTTGGTGCTTGAAAGGTAAATGTTTACCACTCAGGAAGGTTCTTGTAGGGTTTGCAGAGAGAGTTATTTGTTGCTCCAGGATTTCCACAACTGAGGTACCACCACTAGTCACCCCAGGTCTTGCTGATGAAACTTGCCCCATCAGGGTCTTCTAGATGCTAACCTCTTTCTTCAAGCTACCACAGAGTTCCATTCCTTTCTCTATTTCAAGAGAAACATCTGACAGATAGCACTTCCAGCCATCTACTGCTCTGGAACTTGCTTTCATCAGTTTCAAACAATTTTCCCTGGATTGCACTTTTTAGTTACCAGAGATCTTGCAATGTGAATTCTTCAGTCTTTCAAACAAGATCTGTTTTAAAATGTGTTCTAAATCTTATAAATTGTCCCCAAATATTAATATTGTTACAATAGTCTGGGACTTATTAGGGATAGTCAACATGGTTTCTGCATGGAAGGTTGTGTTTAACCAGTCCTGTAAAGATTTTCAAAGGGCTTGTCAATAAAGTTGATGAAGGAAAGGCTGTGGTTGTTATCCTCATGGACTTTAGTAATGCCCACATGGGAGGTTAGTCAGGAAGGTACAGTTGCTGAGTATTCATGATGAGGTTGTAAACTGGATTCAACATTAACTTTCCAGAAGTCAAGAGAGTGGTAGCGGATGATTGCATCTCATCCTGGAGGCCTATGACTAGTCGTATGCTTTGGGGATCAGTTGAGGCTCCATTGTTGTAGTTCATCTGTGTCAATGACCTGGATGATAATATGGTAAATTGGGTCAGCAAGTTTGCAGATAACACAAAGATTGGAGGTGTAATGTAGAACAAGGAAGGCTTTCAAATCATGAAGAGGGATCTGTACCAGCTTGGAAAATGAGCTGCTAAATGGTAGATGGAATATAATGCAGACAAGGGGTGAAGTGTTGCACTTTGGAAGGACAAACCAAGGTAGGACATGCACAGTAAAGGGTAGGGCACTGAAAAGACTGGTAGAACAGAGGGATCTGGGACATAGTTCCCTGAAAGTGGTGTCACAAGTAGACAGAGAAGTAAAGAGAGCTTTTTGCATATTGGCCTTCATAAATCAAAGTATTGAATATAGGTGTTTGGATGTTATGGTAAAGTTGTATAAGACATCGGCGAGGCCAAATTTAGAGTATTGCATGCATTTTTGGTCAACTAACTGCAGGAAAGATATCAATAAGATCGAAAGCATGCAGAGATTTATTAGGATGTTGTCCGGACTTCAGGAACTATGTTACGGAGAAAGGTTAAAGAGGTTAGGACTTTATTCCCTGGAACGTGGAAGAATGAGGAAAGATTTGATAGAGGTCTATAAAATTATTAGGGGTATAGATGGAGTAATTGCAAATAAGCTTTTTCCACTGATGTTAGGTGAGATCCAAACCAGAGGATGTGGGTTAAGGGTGAAAGGGGAAAGGTTTAAGAGGCACATTATGCAGAACTTCTTCATGGAGAGTAGTGAAACAAGCTGACAACTGAAGTGGTGAAACATGGGCTCAGTTTTAAATTTTAAGAAAAGGTATGGACTGCATGCTGGTCAGTGGGACTAAGCAGAATAACAGTTTGGCACAGAACAGAAGGGCCTAAGGGACTCTTTCAGTGCTGCAGTGTTCTGGGGAAGGAGGAGGTAAATTAGTTTAAAGGTGAAAAGTGATCACATTGTTTAATCCCTGTAAATACCCATCATTATACAGTGTAGATTATTTTTATATCTGCCGAAAGGGAGAAAAACAGTAATTTTATGTAATTCCTCATGGCATGGCTTCGATTCATATGAAGGCAATTCAGATTTTTCATTCTATTTTGACATCAACACTGATCAGTTTTATTTTGAATATATCTTGGAGGTGCTTCAGAGAAGAGCAATGGTGTTGCTATTGCTAAAGAAAGGTTTGAGCAGGAAGACCAAGGAGTTATTATCTGACTGGGCAGCATGTTATAACTAGTGATGAACCAGTTAATTTTATTTTGACTGAAGTTGTTTGAGGTCAGACCTTTCCAATTGGTGCCCTGATGTGTTTGAGGATCACATGAATGTGCAATGTATTATTTTACCTGAAGGACATGAGATTGCTGCTCCTTCTGTACTTCAGTTAAGTTCTATATAAGGTTGTATGTGATAAAACTCCTAACATGGAGATTGATTGCATAATCCTATCATTCAGAGGAAAGAAATCTGTAGCAGAACAACAAACAGTGCTTAGGAGATTGCTTTATGTGTTGAAATGTTTTGAGAGGTTGGTCATGGCCAGAATTAACTCGTACATAAGTAAAGATATGGACACACTGCAATTCGCCTACCATCTCCACTCACTTCTGGATCACCTAGGCAATACAACGTGTACATCAGACTCCTATCCATCAAGTATAGCTCAGCTCTCAACATGCCCTCATTACTGATCCACAAGCTCCAACCTTGGGCCTCTACCCCCTCCTTGCAACTGGATCCTTGATTTTCTCATCAGAAGACCACAGTCATTATGAATTGGAGACAACAGCTCCTCCTCACAGATGATCCATACAGGCACACTGCAAGGATGCTTGCTTAGCCCACTGCTCTACTTGCTCCACACCAATCGCTCCATGGCTAGGCACAACTAAAATGTCATCCATAATTTGCCAATGACACCATGGTCATTGGTAAAATCACAGACGGCAATGAGGAACCAGGCAGGAGGGAGATGGATCAGCTAATTGAGTGGTGTCGCAACCACAACCGTGCACTCAACATTAGCAAAACCAAAGAGCTGAATGTGGACTTCAGGAGGGGAAAATCAAGAGAACACAAACCAGTCCTCATTAAGGGGTTTGCAGTGGTAATGGTCAAGAATTTCAAATTCCTAGGCGTTCACATCTCTGAAGATCCATCCCGAGGCCTCCATGTCAAGAAGGCTTGCCAGCCATTATACTTCGTGAAGAGTTTAAGGTGCTTTGTTATGTCACCAAAGACACTTGCAAATTTCCTCAGTTGTACCATGGAAAACATTCTGGTTGGTTGCATCACTGTCTGGTACAGAAGTGGAAATGCAAAGGTCTGGGGAAAAAAAAACTACAAAGGATGTGAACACTGTCAGTGCCATCATGGGCATCAGTCTTCACTTCATCAAGAACATCTGCAAGAGGCAGTGTCTTAAGAAAGCAGCCTCTATCCTCAAGGAGCCTCAGTATGCTGACCATGCCTTCTTCACAGTGCTACCATCAGGAAGGAGGTGCAGTAGTCTGAAGACAAACACCTAGCAGCACAAGGACAGCATCTTCCCTTCTGCCTTCAGATTCTCAATTAACAATGAACCACAGACACTACATCAGTTTCTCTTACTTTTGCACTAATTCATTTATTTTGAAATGTCTTATAGCAATATTTGCACTGTAATCCTGCCACAAAACACAAATTTTGTGATGTTCATGACAATAAATTCTGATTCCGATTTACTCTTTCCTGTTGCACCAATGCCTCAAAGCCACTGGGGGAATCAACTACAAACTAGTTCTGGTTAAAACTTACTCATTGCAGTGCTCCAGATTTCCAAGGATTTTATCAATCATTTCTGATTGTTCTCCAGTTGAGGAATGGACGTGATAGCTTACCAAATATATTTTCAGTATTAAGATTCAAATGAAGAGAAGACCAAGGCTGTTGGATCCAGGCTGTAAATTTGGGATCAAACAGAATGATTATTCCAGATAGAGGCAGTTCAATGCCAATGAGCAAATTCTTCAACAAATGAAATCATCAAGGAGGGGGCAGAGGCCCAAGGTTGGAGCTTGTGGATCAGTAATGAGGGCATGTTGAGAGCTGAGCTGTACTTGATGGATAGGAGTCTGATGTACACGTTGTATTGCCTAGGTGATCCAGAAGTGAGTGGAGATGGTAGGCGAATTGCAGTGTGTCCATATCTTTACTTATGTACGAGTTAATTCTGGCCATGACCAACCTCTCAGAACATTTCAACACATAAGATCTCCAATTCATAATGACTGTGGTCTTCTGATGAGAAGTTCCACTTCTAGAACTATTTGTGTGGAATGATGTTGCAAAAGAAATCAATTTATTGGAAACAGTTTATTTTAGATCCTTACTTCAGGATGGTTTAACATCTACTCTGCTGTGCATATGAATAGACAAGACAACAGAATATTTCCTGTCCAGTGATACTACTTGTTTCAGAGGTCAGCATGATGGCTACACCCAAAAGTACTTGAACATCAATTTCTCAGCATTATTTGCCTCTAACCATTATTATTTGATTAAAAATGTCTGTTTTGATAAGTACATAGCAAAATGTAGTGTCTGTATTAAAACTATCTATATTTTATTAAAATTTTTATGAAATTAGATTTTTTTTGTCCAAAGCAATAATTAAAACGTTTTTTACCCAATATATACAAACTGCTATAAAAATTCACAATATAGATTCTTGGCCTCCTTCCCTTACCTTACAGCAACCTCTCCATTTTTATTTTGCAAATGTGTTTTCCACCCATCTTTATAATCTCTCTGAATAAAAATCCCAATTTGTAGTTAGTTTGCAATGAACTTCCTCGATAGTAGGAGGAGACATCTCAGACTCATTTCACGTATGTCAGTGAAATAAACATTTCAGCCTATCTAGTTTAGCTGTTTTAAGGGTGGCACGTTTGGCGCAACACCTTTACAAAGCCAGCAATTAGGACCGGATCGGGGTTGGAAACCTGCGCTGTCTGTAAGGAGTTTGTACATTTTCTCACGGGGAGAATGCGTGGGTTTCCTCTGGGGGCTCTGGTTTCCTCCCACTGTTCAAAAATGTATCGGGATGTAGGTTAATTGGGGGTAAGCATGGACTTGTGGGCGAAAATGGCCTGTTACCATGCTGTATGTTTAAATAGAAATAATATGATCAATATGCCAGAAATAGGAAAACATTAGGCCAGTAAGGCAACCGAATTTGCACTTTGTTTTGCATTGGAAGTATATCAGCAAGTGTTCGGAAATGGTTTGTAAGCCTACTTGAGCAGCTCTGAATATATATCTTAATTTTTGTACATTTTCATACCAACAAAAAAAATCAAAATAAAACACTAATTGTATTGCAATCAGCTACCATATCTTGTAATATATATAATTTGTACACACGCAAAGAACATAGAACTTGCCCTAATGAAATTCTAATGATAAATGTGTTCACTTTTGAAGGTTTCTTAAACCTTTCATTGCCATATTTCATCCTTTGTTTCATCATAGCATGTTCTACATTAAATAATTTACCATTGTTTCAGGTATTTGTAGCTTTTATATTATTTCATGTAGAAATGTCTCATTATTGTGAAGAATATTTGTGCATCTAAGTAAAATTTGCAAACTATTTCCTAAGATGTCTGTCTGATATCCTTCCAAATCAAATGTAAAACAATGATCTATTTAAATGGAATATTTATCTGCCAGTGATGTATTAGTACTGAATGAAATGATATATCTGGCTCTGATAATGCTGTCAGTGCCAATTTATAGAGATAACTTACACATAAGTTATTCCTTAATTATGTTGCTGTCATCGTAATATTTTGGTCTTGGTATTTCTGAAAAATGTTTCATGTAGAACTGCCAACTTTTCCCTCTCTACCTATGAGGAAGCCCCAGACTCCTGCGCAAATCATCTCCTGGGAAATGAAGAGCGAGACCTCAGTTTTGCATTGATAAATTAGATGATTCTAATGTTGAGAAGTTTAGACCATCTCTTTGCAGACATGTTTGTTATGTCTTCTCAACTAAAGAAAGGTTGAAGCACCTTTGCATATTTTTCTTCTCAAAATCTGTGTGGATTCAAGCAACTTGAGTTGCATCTTCTGGTTCCACAACACTCTCGACATTTGTTGATGACCCCAACCTGTGCAGCTTTGATATAAAAGTATACCAAGTATTTTCCTAATGCAGGAGAGAAGAGAGAAACCTGTTAAACAGAAACCTGGGAGCTAGTTCTCCTCTGTTTCCTGAAGAAACTCAGCAGGTCAAATTGTGTGCTTTACATAGCAAAGATAAAGATACATAGCCCACGTTTCAGGCATGAGCCCTTCATCAAGATGTGAGAAAATACCTTGATGAAGGGCTCAAGCCCAAACTGTTGGTTATACATCCTTACCTGTATCACATAAAGTACACTGACCTACTGAGTTTCTCCAGCATTGTGTTTTTACTTCAATCACTTTGGGTTCATTTGCAGACTGCATTTGCTCTTTCCATCAGTTTCTGTGGAAAACAAAATGTGCAAATACAAACAATGGAGCCATTTTGTATAAAACTATAAAGAGTCAAACAGGAGAGAAAGCAGATACTGTGATTATAGTGCCATACACAAAAGTGCTGAAGAAACTCAACAGCATCTAAAAGACGCAAAGTTCTGTTGGGCTCGGGCCTAAGTGTTGGTTACGCTTTATTTCCTATAAATGCTGCATGTCCTGCTGAGTTTCTCCAGCACTTTGAGAATAACAGAACGAGTCTCTTGGTTTTATTTCTCTATATCCTCCGCAAATCCACTGAGTACTGGGAGAGTTGCCAAATAAACTCTAGGCTTTTTGACTTTTGGCATCAACGCAGTTCCATAAATTATCCAGCATTTGGGGAGCTTTGATTTTGATTTTCATGCACTCTCCCTTGAGTGTTGGATCAACCCAGCTTTGTCCTTTAGTTGGAAAGATTGGCGGTTTAGTTCCTTATTATCAGCAAATGTTCTGTGGTGAAACCTTAGAGGTTATGGAGAGAATCTTGTTGATTTTCTCAATTGCCTGAGATTCATTCCCACAGGATGCTTCAAAAGGATGTGTTGCATGACAATTCAGACACATGAGCATGCCTGCTGCCCCTGGACTCATGAAGTGGGCCCTGGACTCGTGAGGTGGGCTCTGGAGGAACCTTGGACCCAAAGCATAGGGGCTTGGTGGATCAGGGTTGGGTTTGGACTTTGTAAGTCAGACTATCCTTGAAGATAGGGCAGCATGGTTAGTGTAGTGGTTGGCGCAATGCTGTTACACTGCCAGTGTTCAAATCCCTGTGTCTGCGTGGGTTTCCCCTGGATGCTCTGTTTTCCTCCCACATTTCAAAATGTACCAGGGGTTGAAGGTTAATTGGGCAGTACGGGCTCGTGGGCCAAAAGAGCTTGATACCATGCTGTATGCCTACATTTAAATTCAAATAAATTTAAAAGTTGGGAAGGGAGGGGAGATTAGTATGTGGAATGTTGCAGAGAGCGTATAATTTTTTGGGAGGGAGGGTGGTTGGAGATTTAGGACTTGCAGTACATAAGGGAAGATTGAAGATAATTTGAAGATTCATATAATGACGAGAAAGGGTTTTCTCCTTCCAGCTTCCATTGTTGGTGTGGCAGGAATAAGACCACGTTGTCTGAGGAATCCCCAATGCTGGGTGCCCCAGGACAGCATGGCACACCTTCCCTTGGTATTGCTCTAATCCCATATGGTGGAACGTGTCCTCTCAAATTTCAGGATTGGGGTAATCCAATGTGAGAATGGGTCATCAACCTGTTCTGCTCTGGGTTCAATTGCACAGTGTGGTGAGAAATCAGTTCTACAAATGAATTGTTTGGCAAGTTGGCACAAACTTTTTTTAAATCAGACATTGCTGTGGTGAACTCACAAATATTGACTTCCATGCCAGCTTTTCTTTTAAAGCAAGAAAAACAACACTAAGTATCCATGACCGAGTCCCAAAGAATAATGGATAGTGAAATCTCCACCTCAGTTCACTTGTTCGCAAATAAAAAGAATTGGGGGGGATAGGACATAGAACATTCCAGCATTGTGCAGGTCTTTCAGCCCAGAATGTTGTGCTGAACTATGTAAACCTACTCATCAATGTAAACCTTCCTTACCTCATGCCCATAACCCTCCATTTTATCTTGCAACCATGTGCCTATCCTAGTCTATTTTAACTATCCCTTTTGTACCCAGTTCCCACCAATTTGGATAATATTCCTAAATGAAAATAATGCTTGTCTGAAAAAGATTTGAAAACCCAAGCATAACATGACAGGTCAAGTTTGTTGTCACTCTTGATGACTTGCTTTGGTTTGGGGTAGGTGGGTGGGGGGGGGTGGGGAGGGGGGCAGGTAAACTATATATGAATGCAGCAGACAGAAATAACTTGTAATGCTTGAATGGAAATACCTAACTAAGATTCAGACCCTGCCATAGTGCTCAAAAAGCCTTTCATTTATACTGCTTGTACAGTGAGTGTGTCCCTCAGGTTAAGATGACTGCAACAGGCCCTTCTGCCCATTGAGTCTGTAGTGGCCATCAAACCACACATTAACACCAATCCTACATTTATCCCAATTTTAAAAATTCTCCCCATATTCTCAGAAATTCCCCTCATATTACAGTGGTTAATCAACCTTCCAATCTACACGTGATGAGGGAGGACATCAGAAGACTGAATGGAAATCCTCATGGTCACAGGCAATAGTCAGGATTAGGATTGAACCTGGGTCCTGTGTTATTATGCATGTAAGTAAGAACTATATTTTCCAGCATGCAATGTGTGGTTGGGCAGAAACGGGGGTTGAAGCAGCTCAAGGAAAATAAAGTTGATTAAGTGTTAAACCCACATAAGTTCGTTCTTCTGAAAGAACAAGATAACATGGTGTCAGAAATGTCTGAGTGAGTAAGAGAAGACAATAGTTCATAAGCATTGATGCGTTAAGTTCTCCCACACTGATGTTGTTTACCGGCAATCTTGCTGATATTTGGAAACACCAAGCAGCAATTCAGCCTTTATTTAGAAGCTGGTGGAATGGGAGAGACGAATGGAAAATGGAAAGTGTCTATGTTTCTGCATGCGATGGGTGAAGATGCCTTGGACACCTATAACAGTTTTCAAATTGAGGAGGCAGCTTTCAGTTTGCACACTCTGATGACAAAATTTGAGGAGTATTTTGTTCCAAGTAAAAACATCGCATTTGAGAGATTCAAGTTTTCCTGCTATGACCAGAAACAAGGTATGAGCTTTGACCAATACTTAGCCGAGCTTCACACACTGAGTAAGTCCTTTGAACTTGGAGACGTGAAAAATTCACTCATAAAAGACAGAATAGTTTGTGTGAAGAAAGATTTGGCTCTGGAAAAGACTTTGAATATGCATAGGGGAACAGAGACCACATGAACACAAACTAAGGAGTGTACAGGATGGACCCAACAGTGCATGCGATGAAAACAGAGCACCAGGAGTTTCTCAAAGCAAAGTGGTAAGCTCAAACAGCAAATGCAGCAGGTGTGGAGGTCGACATATTCCAAAAATGTGCCCTGCCTATGGAAAGTCAGGCCATAAATGTGGGAAGAAGAATCATTTTGCAAAGTGGTGCAAAGCAGGGGTACCAAGAAAAGGGTATGCGCAGGTGGACGAAGAAATGAAGGAATTCATCTACAGACTGTTGTTGGCAAAATGGAATAGATCGTTCCAGTGACTGAATGAGACAATAATTCCATTTAAGATCAACATTAGAGCCCAGGTGAACCTGTTATCTATGAACGATTACAAGACCCTCACTGTAAAGGGCAAGATTTATCCTGTGAAATTACCTGACAGGCCACACTGGAGAGAAGGTTCCAGTAAAAGGGGGCTGTTTGGTAACCTTCAAAGACAAAGGGCGGCATTTAAGGTTTCAGCTGCTGGCTATAGAAAGGAGAGTACAGCCAATATTAGGTCTGTGTGGATGTAAAGAGCTCGACCTGGTGAAAAGAGTTTTCACCGTGGCTTTGCAGACTGAAGATAAGCACACAACACTCATGGAAGGAAGGATAACTACATTGGAGAAGAGATACCTTAACGTACAAAGAGAATCAACCTCATTACATGACGTGAATGACAAACTGGAAAGTGAGTTGGTAAATAAGGATGCCTTCTTATGCCAGCGAGAAGAGAAAAATAGACAGTTACATGAATGTCTGGAATTTTTTGAACATAAACTGCAGCAAACAATGAAACGAGCAGAAATATTACCAGAAGTAGAAGTTGAACTTGCCCAGCAAATTGCAGTTCTAACAAAGGCTGAAGAGCGGCCTGGCAGTGTAGAAGAGCACAATAGGTGACTGTCAGACACAGTGGACAGATTGTTAACAGAGCCTAATGGGTGACTTCAGCTGCATCTAAAAGAAAGAATTAGAGGATAAGAATATATCAATACAAGAATCTGAACTCTTAAGAAAATAACCTGAAGAGTCTCTTCATGATAAAGATTTGGAAAATGAAAACCATCTTCTTACAACTACAAAGCTTAAAGGAGCCACCACACTGAATTGGCAGCAACTGTGGCAAAAACTGTGAAACCTGGAATGAAGCTCACAGAGTTGTATAATGGATATGTTGATGCTTGAGATCAATTGCTATTATCAAAAAAAAAGGAAAATAAGGGAGTGAATAAATATTTGGATGAAATTATGGAAGAGGTGGAGATGAAAGCTCTGAAGAATATGAGCATGTACAAAAATCTGTGGCAAATATCTCGCTGTTTACAAAAATGCAATGACGAGGCTAATAACCATGTGTCATTACTCAACAGGAGGCATTTTCAGGTGGCAAAAATCCCCGATGTAAAGCCACATATTATGCCCATATGCGGCTGTCGGGAGACCACTTGAAAGCGCAGGAGACGCATGCTAGGCAAACTTTGTAACCCTCCAGAAGAATAATCGCCGGAGCACTGAGGTCACCCCAGACACATGAATGCAGCCACCTGAAAGCAGCTGCTAAGAGGTTGACAGTCAGCTGGCAAGCGCCTGACAGCCCCCCCTCCCAGTTGCCCTTGCCCCCGGCACAGGACGACAGGGCAGGAGCAGCCAGTGCGGGCTGTCAGTGTGGGAGTGTCCCCACTCTGATCCCGCTGCCCTGCTCTCACCCCACAGCTCTATATCAGACCCCGCACTGTGGGGCAGTCGGGGCAGGCTGTCAGCACAGGGATAGCCCACGTCAGCCGCTCCACAGTGTAGGGACTGATATATGACTGTGGGGAGAGAGCGGGGCAGCGGGATCAGTGTGGGGACGTCCCGCTCTGATAGCCCACGCCAGCTGACCCTGCTCTGACAGCCAGCCATACCAATCCTGACAGCTCAAAGGGACAGGAGCCGGAGTGCGCTGTGAGGCACCTCCCGTGCAGCTGTCCCTTTCAGATGGCCAGCGCTGCACTTTCAGCGCTGCTACCTGAACGACCATTCCACAGGTCTGAATTCGCTTCTGCAGGCATATTCTTGGTGGAGAATGCACCCGAAGAAGCCAAGGGAGAATCAGAGATGCAAAATATAACTGTAAGATCTTTTACAGCAGAATAGGGTGCTTTTGATGGAACTAGAAGATGTGCGAGAAAATCATATTTTACGTGATGATGAAGTTATTTCTGCTGACATAGCAGTTCCTCTGAAGTGATTTCTCAGCATCGGGTCACCTATCGTAATGTTAGGGAACTGCAACAGCAAAATCAACAGCTACTGGTGACTGTGAACTTGCTGATAAACAGGAACCTCTTCGTGGATTTCTGAACATCAGCTGAATCTTGCGGATACCCTGAATGAACTTGAATTATTTTGTGAAGCCAGAAGTCTTAAGATGAAACTGATGGAAAGAGACTGACCACGGATTGAAAACACTTTTGTTATATAGATATCATATCGTGTTTGTGTTTTGTTTTTTTTTTAAAGGGGAAAGATGTGTTATTATTGTGCAAATAAGAACTAAATATCCCAGCATGCAATGCATGCAATTGGGCGGAAACTGGAAGTGATATAGAACGGGGGTTGTGGCTAGATGTCAGTTGAAGTAGCTCAAGGAAAATAAAGTTGGTTAAGAGTTAAACACAAGTAAAGTAGTTCTTCTTGAAAAAACAAGCATAACAGGTCCGAGGTTCTGTGAGGCAGTGGCTCTAGAAGCTGCAACACTGTGCAGCCAGATTTGTGCGCTCTGTCAGTGTTGCGTTGTCCTTGGCAACTTTCCACTGATAATGCACAGGGTTATAGAGCCAGTTCTCCTAAAACTGGACTAATAAAGGCCTGTGTTTTAGGTTATTAGAAGACATAATTGTGCAACAAAACATTGGGAATTTATGACACATTGTTGCTAAAAGCTCTTTACCTTAAACTACCTTCCAAACTTGGAAAAATTAAATAGGGTGAATGTTTCAGCTGTATGAACTCCCTCTTGAGTCGAAGGCTGAGTGTGGATGGGGTTTTAGTATCCAACCGTCTCACCACTGTTGGTCCATGAGACAGGCCATTGCTGTAGCCTATAAGTCTCTGGATTCAGGGCTTTTGGAAGTGTTTGTGGCCAATTTCCGGTTATTTAGAATGTGGCAGGGATGCTTTTGCCGATGGATCAAAGGCTGAATGCAGCACATTATTTCTGTCAATCATGGTGATACGTTTTGTTGCCACGGAGACTTTGACTCATCCAGCTAATAGCAGTGCTCCAATGTGCAAATGAAAAACAAAATCTGCTTTAAGATACAAACAAGCACTTTCCTGCACGCCTGAAGATATTCTTATCACTAACCCCACACATTGAAACAATCAGAAACCAAACATTTCTTAATGGCATATCTCAGCACCAGTACATACAATAGAAAATAAATATAGCATTAAAGATGGTTGGAAGGTCTGCATCCTTTCCATTCATTCCTCCATTTTGCTTTCAGCACATCTTAGCTCTCACTTCAGGTTTTATAATCCCTAGTGTTCTGATGGCTCTCCATCACAAGGTCTCTGCTACCTACCCTATAGTAGTTCCTATGCACCACTCATTCCTGTCCTAATTATAAGAACAATCCTATTCTTCCCCCCCCCCCCCCCCCCACCCCTTGACATTCTCTCCCCCTCCTCACACAGTTACATCCTTACTAACTGCATTTAGTGATCTCTTCCTGGGGCCCACCTTTTGAGAGGAAAACCAGCTGGTAAGCTTTTCAGATTTCAGATTTATTGTCAGAGTACATGCATGGCATCGCATACAACCCTAAGATTCTTTTTTCCTGCGGGTGTAAAACAAGTAAACAAACTGTGCAATACAGAGAAAGCAAAAAGAAAATCAATGAAGTGCACAAGTAAGAATCCTTAAATGAGTCTCTCGGTACTTTTAAACTGTTGCACCTGGCTAGCCCTCCTGGGACCCAGGTGCATTTAATGGGTCCCAGCACCTTTTAACTTTCAGTGGGATCACCCCATTAAATCGTCAACCCGGCGATTTAAGGGGGATCCACCCCAGCAATGGCACGGTGAGTAACGTGTCGCGCACTCACCGGATGAAATGAAGTAAAAGATTTTAACCTTACTCTTCCTGGGAAACATGTTATAATATCCCCATTCCAGACCTACACTGCTGAGTTCCTCCTCCACATTTGAACTTGGAATCAATGTGCTGCCCAGTGACATATGCAAGCGCTGACATCACCAGAATAATTGGGTCAGCCATTTTTTTGTTTTCAAGCCGTCGGTGAGCGAGACTGGCTTCCCTGATTACCTCCGAGGTAGGGCAGGGATTCGGTTGATTTTGGAGCCCGCTGACCAGGTCAGATCCTTTCAAGCTACCTTGTGAGTGGGGCACTAAAGGGCTGAATTGCCTGGTGTAAGGTAAAACATCATGAGATGGGAATGTGTAGGGAGTTACCCTGTACTAGGCTGTAACAAGAAGGGGAGGTGTCCTTGTACTCCTGTTAGGTAAAACATCATGAGATGGGAATGTACAGGGCTGTAACAAGATGTGAATGCATCCTTGTACTTACAAGATAAGAGAGACATTGATGGATTGAGAGGCAGGAAGCTAGCAGGGAAAGGATAGCAACAATTTTAGTCATTGGACAAGTAATGATATGATGATGTTCTAAGCACATATCCAAGGGTATAAAAAATCACCATTTTGCTGATAACGGCAGAATGCATTCTCCGACTAACCTGGTTGGTCGCAAGTGTTACAATCCGGTAATAAAGAACAAAGAACCCTGATTTCGACTCAGCCTGGTGTTTGTCTCACTCATTCATGAACAAAGCAGACCTAACACTGGTTAACCCCATTTTACAAGGCAGCTTAAAAGTGCCTTCTGATTGAGTTTGTTGTTGAGGAGTCTGATGGTGAAGGGGTAGCAGCTATTCCAGAGGTTTCTTTGAGTCTCTTTTTCTCAATCTTAGCCTCTGTTTACACGTGGGATTACCCATTTTGTTGGTTCCTTTCAGTCACTGCTGTTTCTCTGGAGAATTTCCCAATTCATGGAAAATTCTTATCTAGACATCTGGATCTATTACAAATTCTCTTCTCTTGCAAGCATTTCCTCCCTGTGTCCCCAAGGTGGCATAGGCCAGATTACATGTTGTATGCTCTGAATGTGTCATTTATCCAAAATCTTTTAATTGTCAGTCCTTGCTGCATGATGTTACATCTATTGCATCTTGCTGCCAGTGGCAACTCTGAGCTAGATTGTTAACCCTGGGCTAGTGAAAGAGATGTGCGTCTCATTATTTGTCCCAGATGTACGATCAGGCTGTTACAACTCAATTTGCCTAAAGTCCAACCCCAGTGCAGCACATGTCTCCCAGTGGTTGCTCACTTTTCCTTAAAGGAAAAGCACTGGAAAGTGTGAAATCAATTCACTGCGACATTGTAAAGGATAATCATAAACAAAAGGCAAGAGAAATTACCCATTTAATATATATGCTTGTACAGTGATTAATATTCTGCACAAGTATGGAAAGGTTTGGCCTTTGATTTGGGAAGTAGAATCCAAATTCCATCACAAATATAGAAAATTTAAGTTCAAAAATATTAAAATCAATGTGGAATTAATAATCAATAAAAGTGACCAGGAAATTATTGTATTGTCTTTGTGGACCCATCTTGCTTCAGGGCAAGAAATCAGACATCCTCCCACAGGTGCAAGTGACTCCAGCCCCACAGTAATGAATTTGTCATAGAATTAATTAGCATAGATACAGGCCCTTCGGCCAACTCAACTATGCTAACCAAGTTGTCTATCTAAGCTGGTCCCATTTATCTACTTTTGTCCATAAACCTCTTAACCTTTCCTTTCCATCTACTTGTCTAAATGTCTTTTTGAAGTTGTATTTGAACCAATCTCTGCCAATTCTAGCAGCTCATTTCCAAATACCGGCCACCCATTGCCAATAAAGTTTGCTCCTCAGGTCCCTTTTAAATCTTTCCTCTGTCCCCTTAAAACTGTGGCCTCTTATTATAGACTGCCCTGCCACTGGAAAAAGACTGTGACCATTCATCCTATCTGTGCCCCTCATGATTTTATAATCTGTGATAAAGTCATCACTCATTCTCCAAAGAAATCAGTAAGTTCATGAGTAATTTGAAAGTGCGCAATAAATCTTGGCATAATTAGCAACTCCTACATCTTGTGTGCAAGTAGAGAAAAATCTTTATATTCCAAGTTAGAGTAAAGTCAGTATTAATATTATCGAGTGATCTCATATGTTGTATCTCATTCCTTGGATTGGCTTCCATTGTCTACTTCTTACTTATGAAACACAAGTGATGTGATGAACCATCATTTTCTGAATAGTTTGAGAGGCCTTATCATTGGTGATGAACTATTTTCTGGATTTTACAGTTAATTTTTGAGTTTATTTGTTGAATAGATACAGATCTGCCTGGTCCTTCAGTATGTCTCCCGGAGGTAGTAAGATACATTTGCAATTGATTCATTAGAGTGATATTTGAAGTAGAAGGTTCATTGTATGAAACGAGGTTAAATAGGCAGAAGATGTGCTCTTTCAGGAGAATGAGAGCCAAACACATTGAAACATAAAATTCCTTTCAGGCATTTGAGGGTGGATGTTGGGATATAGATGTTTCCATGGCTGGGCTGTCTAGAACTATGGTCGAGTTGACATCCAGATCAGAGCTAAGAAGAAATTCTCCACCCAAAGCTTTCTCCTTAAGAGGATCGTGGAGGTTCATCCAGTGAAGACAGGTTGGCACATTTTAAGATGTCTGTGGAATTGAGTCTTGGTCTTATGATGCAGCCCACTTTTGCTTGGATATCTTGTTGTTATTTAGTTGGATAGAAATTTCTCCTTGATTACATGTGCTAAAAACAGGAGAGATTAGAATATGCAATTCATACCCTGCTTCCAAAATTCAGGCCTATTAACTGCAGAGGAATTAGGACACTGTACATATTTGCTATTGCATCGAGCACAGGCAGCCAAAGGAGAAATTTCAACACGATACTATTGTTCCTACTGTCGCACCACAGCAGCCTCATTAGTAGTCTCATTCGTCGAATTGAATGATTTTGTTGTTTGCTTGGAGGGTAATTGGAATGACTGTGAGTCAGTCTCTATTGGAAAATAGAAATGTATAATCCCGATTGCTTTCTGAGAATGAGACATAGTGCCTCAGTTGAGAGTGTCACCAGGCTCATAAACATTGCCTCTTCGATAAGTAATGAGTTTCAGTCAGAATAAAAAATAATCTTTTGTTAACTTTTAAACGCTGTGATGGTGATGCAGAGATCTTAAAGCCACAGCATTCCTTAATTTTGCCGAGCTGGCGCAAGAATCTTTAATGTTTCACCTGCCAAACATTGATTGTAAAGCACGATGAAAAACTAATTTTGAAAAGAATGGCACTTTAATTACCTTGTTTGGGGCCATGCTGAGTGAGAAGCTGTTGGGCAATCCTAATCACGTGCAGTCTGCCAAACTCTTATAATGTTGGCAGGTGCAATGTCTATCACCACTTCTGGCTCAGGTAGGGAAGCAGGAAGAGAAAAAGGATGAATTTGATTTTTGAGAGGAACCTTCTTCCACCCCAATCTGTAGTTGTGTGAATTTCTTTCTTGCTTAAAGCAGGATGTCATTGTCCCATAAGTGTGAAAATTGCTGAGACATTTGTGACACATTAGTTGTGCGCCAGTGATTTGAACTCTGTTCATGAGGATATTTTGTGAGCAAACCTCACTTTTAATGAATGAAACATCATCAGGCCATGCATTTCTCTGCTTTATGTCATCTCGTTACAGTTGACTTAGTAACAAAAGTTAGGGCCTTGATATTATTGTGCGACAGTTCACTTTTCAAATTGACAAAACAAACTTTTTTTGGTAAACAGTGTGTATTCTGTTCTGTTAATCTTTGAAGGAGTATAATTGCTACATTGATGCATAAACATACTTTGGTTGAGGCTCGACTTTATAATTCTGGCACTGTATTGTCACATTAGGATAAAGCGATCAAGTGATGGTTCAGTTTTAGGAATGGCAGTCTATTATTTAAAACCTTTTATTTAAAATATGCAATTTCTGTCATTCCAGCCCCTCTTTCCATTTAAGTACAGGATCTTTATAGAATTTAATACACCTTTTGAGGGGACTTGTACGAAACATCCTTTCTTCTCTTTAACTAGCACCTGTAATTACATTATTCCTAATCTGTTCCTTCATCTTATTGCTCCTTCGACAAACACGACAAACAACCCTCTTGTGTAGAGAAGATAAACGTCCACAACTTCAGGTGAAAAAACTGCTTCTTAAGTATAGGGGGTTTGTGCTGGTAAATGTTTTAAATATGTGCCCCCTCTATTTTTTGAAATTCCTTGATAATCGCACCGACGCATTGGTTATTGTCATGTGCAGTAAAATCCTGGGGTTATTTGGAATTCAAGCAACTGACAAACAAACAAACAAACAAACAGATAGATAATGTGGATGAATAAAAATAGATATTCTCTGAAGAAACACACAAATTTTTGGAGAAGATGGAAGTAAATATTTCAGCCAGTAGAGTGCCTTGGGCATGCTTTGCTCATAGCAGCTGTTTGAATAAAGTTGCATTTGAACAAAATGGCATCGCCCAGGATGAAGAGCTGGTTGAGGCTGCTGACTGTTGGCTTCCTACTTAGTAAGAGTCTTTATTTTTATTATTATATGATGAAGTATATTAGTAAGGTTTTATCTGTAAACTTGGGGGAGAGGGGATTAATAATCTGTAATGGTATTGTTCGTCTTTCAGACAGCTCTGTGGAGGTGCAATGACGATTAATTGTTTTCAAAGAATGTGACTGAAAAAAAATTCTTTAAGATTTATATATTCATGCAAGTAAAGTTTGTTCAGTGAGAATGCAGTATAGTATTTTTGACTTTTAACCAATTTATTCTCACTGTAGGTGTATTAGTTAGGTATTGTAAAGGTGAGTCTCAAGCAACTGGAAAATTTGTGTATCTGGCATCTACCAATCCCCGTAGGTGCTGTATACTGGGGGATTGCTGTCCGTAGGTGCAATGTAAAGATGCATCAAAATTCATTCTTATAGCAGCAACATGGGCACTTAGATCCACCAACAATAGGTTACTACAGCATGCCAAGAAATAGAAAAAGGAGGTAATAAATAAATATTCACAGTTGGTTAATGCAAAAAAAAGTGATCATTCAGTGATTTAGACATATCATTTGGTGGTCCCTGTCTCCAGAGTAATTTATAGTTAGCAGGGTATGAGGAGATTCAAGAATCCTGTCCTTGAACCTTGAGTTGCTGGGCATAATGACTTGGCTTTATAAATAAATAAATATAGATGGAAGATATGTATTTATATACACACACGCACACACGCACACACACACGCACACACACGCACACACACACGCACACACACGCGCACACGTGCACACACACACACCTGAGCACTGTGTCTGTCCATCTGTAAGATTCATTGTGTAATTATCAAATCAACTCTAAATATTTTCCAAGTTTTCCTTTGGCAACAAATTTAGCAATTACCTCCTAATAGGTGGCCATCTCATGGTTAGTTTTGTGCCCACCACCTGAAGACGCATGGTTATCATTGCTAGCAGCAGATCTCCTAATCTGTAAAGTAGGAATTGCATGTATGTAGGACTTTTGTATCCCTGAGACATTCGAAAATAATAAAATAGTGATAATTTAAAAGAATTTGAAATGTAGTCGAAATGTCATAAACATCAGTGTCATAAACACTAATGTGAAAATGCTGGAAGCTGTGTAATGTTTAAGCTGCTTCTCCTGATACCAGTTGACAACGTTGTGTGGAGAAGTAATGGCGCAAGAGTAACTTTGGAGTTGTCTGTTTAATTTCTGCAGCTCTCACAGTATAAATCTGCGGGAAAATAGACCATTTTGGGTGTTGAAATCTCTGAACTAGACTTAAACCTACAATCTTCTATATCAGAAATGACTACCACTGAGATTCATCTGACACCCCATGACATTTATAAGGTGATTAACAAAATCCTGCCACTTCCACATAAGGTCTGACACCCAAGAATCTTGCCAGTTGCTTTCATGTCAGTGCAGCATATTCAACTCTGACTCGTGTAACTTTATTGAGAGGTCTGTGCTTTTGCATTCTCCCTTAAACCACACAATGTTTTCTCCCTTTCATTCAAGCTTTGGTTGATACCTCAACACATCCTGTCCCTGATACGCTCCCTATCCCATCTATTTTTGGAGGCCTCTTTCCCTCTTATAAAATATTCCTTGCAATTCTGTTCTCTGCTTCATAGTGACTTAGTGTCTCAATGATGCACTGAAGCTTTACCTGTTGGCAGACAGACAGTCCCTGGGTTACATAACAGTTCCATTTCCTGAAAATTATTTGTAAGCCAATTTCTCATAAGTTTAAAAATGTCTTTATTCTTTAGCTATCTGGATTGTACATTTGCTATAGTTCTTTCATCTTATTGAATATTCACCCTGTTATAATTAAACAGCAATACACTGGAGAAACTCATCAGGCCACACAGCATCTACAGAGTCATTATAGGTGATGTATGATGTGAGTTTCTCTTGCACTTTTCTCTGAAGAATGGGCTCAGAGTGACTCGGACCCAGGTTCATTCCTAGACCAGATTACTGCGTGTGACCATGTGCGTTTCCTATGGTGCTCCGATTGCATTACCGTCATAGGATCTGCAGACCTTCCTGTTTAACTTCAAGTCAAGTCAAGCTTATTGTCATCTGATTGTACAAGTACAACCTGACGAAACATCGTTCTCCGGTCCTCAGTGCAAAACACACAAGCATCCCGACATAACACACGAACAATAAATACACAGAACAAGTATAATCAAAATAAATAAATAAAATTTGCTTCATAAATATGAGAGTCTCGAATGGTTAGTGTTTTGACTGATAAGCATTCTCACTGCCCATGGGCTGCTCCTCAGCCTGGTGGTGCTGGCTCTGATCCTCCTGTATCTCTTTCCCAATGGGAGCAGCTGAAAGTTTCTGTGCGCAGGGTGGAAGGGGTCCTCAATGATTTTGCATGCCCTTTTCAGCCAACGATCCTGGTAGATCACATCAATTGTGGG
Organism: Narcine bancroftii; assembly: GCF_036971445.1. Lineage (NCBI taxonomy): Eukaryota > Metazoa > Chordata > Chondrichthyes > Torpediniformes > Narcinidae > Narcine > Narcine bancroftii. Next base: position 84,593,815 of record NC_091475.1, read on the forward strand.
GGATGGGTGGGGAGGAAGGAGACTTCACTGATCTTCTCTGCCACACTTATGGTCCAGTGGATTGACCTCTGATCCATTTCTCTGCAGCAACCCGTACCACACTGTGGTGCAGCCGGCCTGGACACTCAATCGAGCTCCTATGGAAGGTTGACATGATGGTGGCCGGTAGCTTTGCTGGCTTTAGTCTTCTCAGGAAGTACAATTGCTGATGCACATTCCTGACAAGTGAGAAGATGTTGAGCGTCCACAATAGGTCACTAGCTAAATGAATTCCAAGGAACTTGGTGCTCTCTGCTCTCCCTACTCCAGAGTTGTTGATGCGTAGTGGATGGAGGTCATTCCTCATTGTCAATTAGATAATTAATTTCATAATTCAACTCATAGAATTTGTATTGTACCTAGTTATTAATGAATACCTAGAACTATATTATTAGCATTGCTACCTTTAAAATATTTCCACAAAATCAGATAAGTCATGTCTCTCATGACCTGAAGAATTCAAGTCATCCACGTACTACATCCTCCCACAGTTGGATTAACACATTTTATCTTGCATTATTTAATTCAGATATGAAACTCACTTGTGATATGTGGTTGAAGAAACATCATTAGCTGCTCATTAATGTGTTGATTCCATACATGGAAAAAAATAATTTTTGATATTTTGCTACTGTGTTATTAATTTCAACAAACTAAATATTTTATTTTTCCATTCTTTGGAAACTTTTTACCCTGCATGCGAGTTGTTGGACTCCACCATGAGCAAGTGTGGAATTCCCCCCTCCCCCAACACCTTTTTTAACCTTAATGCATTTGATAATTTTTAAATGTTTATGCAAATTGGTATAGTTTTTGACGCATCTCGTTACAGCACGAATGTGGTGTAATATCTGAATATAGAAAAAAGACAGTTAAGTATTGAGTAAGCAATTCTGCTCTAGGAAAGATGTTGTCAAGCTAAAAAGGGTTGGAATCGGATATTTTGGCGACAGACATTTTGGCAATTTTTTAAAAAATTACTTTTGTAGCACGTTGGACATTTTGGCATCCACAGTTTGATACTGGCCCAGCAATTTTCATTAAATATAATAATTATTAAGCATCGATTTTAAAATTGTTTCTTGGCACTAACAGTTAGGCTACCACAACTTCATCGCTTGTTATGGGCGAGGAGCAGTGCTTCAGGCTGTCGTGTGGGATTCTGCATTCGGGAGGGCAGCTGTCGCTCTATCACGTCAATATGATTGACACAGCACTATGGGAGCTGGAGACTTATCAGCGATGACTTAGTCAACGGGACCGGGGGAAATGTTGGGGGTGGGGTGGGGGGACCGGGTGGCAAGGGGGGACTGGGTGCAGAGAGTGATCAGGGATCATGAGGATATTAGTGTCTGATTTCCCCAGCCCTGGGACAACCTGCCCCTGCTACCCTGAAGGGGCTAGGTAACAGGTTCGCTCCCACTGCCTGCCACCGCTTACTCACAGCAAAGCGCTGGTAAGCCTCCAGCACCCATAGTGCCATGTCGATCAGCTTGACATGATAGACTGATGGCCACTGTCCTGAGTGCAGGGTCCTGCACAACAATCCATAGCGCTGCTCCTTGCTTCATAATAAGTATAATAAGTGAAAAAATTGTTGTAGCCTAACAGTTAGTGGCAAACTGTGGGCTGCAAAATGTCCAGTGCCAAATTGTGAATACCAAACTGTTGAGGCCAAAATATCTGGTGCCAAAATGTGACCCGGACCCGGAGAGGCTGCAAAGAAAATTTGCAAGGATGTTGCCAGGACTTGTGGTTCTAAATTATAACGAGAGGGTGAAGGTTGGCCTCATGAAAGGAATAGATTAGGTGAACGCAGAGAGTCTTTTGTGCAGAATAGGGGACAGCACATAAGCTTAATGTGACGGGGAACAGGAACCTGATAGGTAGCTTTTTTTATGCAACAGGTGGTGAGTATATGGAAAGGGCTGCTGAAGGAGGTGTTTTAAGACAGGTACTACTGCAATGGTTAAAATTAAAGTTGACAGATACATAGATCGGATGGGTTTAGAGAGATATGGGCCAAACGCAGGCAGGTGGGACTAGTGTGATGGGAAATCTTGGTTGGCGTGGGCAAGTTGACTGAAGGGGCTGTTTTCATGCAGTATGACTCTTTGTATAAAATTATCCTTTAATTCTAACCGTGAACGTAATAAATGTCAATAATGCTTAATTAATTAAATACTGAAAGGCTTAGCTTTGAAGTTCACATGAACAGTTGTGGAGCATTTTTTCAGAAGGAACACCAGTGAGCATTGGAAAATCACCATGGGTTTTGAGAGCAGTGGGATTTTGTCGTTCCTCTTGTACTCTGGTGCTTTATATTGACAGTCAATTAGTACTCGGTCCAAGGTTGGTTTCTACTTATTCTTGGTCAAAATTTAAAAATGACTGCAATATATCACTTTTTTGGTTGGGTAGTGCCAGTAATTAGTAGATGAGAATGATGCAGGGCTGAGTGTGAGAGGAGACAGCGGAACAACCTTCAGTCTTGCGGATGTACATTGGTTTTCTCCAAATCATGTCAATTGTTTTCAAACATGGCACAGTCAAATACTTCCATTCACCCGAAAAATATGTACAGTAAAGCCCTCAGTATCCAGCACCTATGGGAATTGGTAGTGAATTTGCCAGTTGTTTGAGATTTTTGAAATGGTTTCCAGGAGGCACCAATTTTAAACGCGGATTTTTTAACCTTTTTACTTTCCATGGTTTTTTTTACAGGTGGGCTTGAGGCTGCTGGTGGCTTTAATTCCAGATTGTGGGGATTTTACTGTATTTCTAATATGCAGCAGATAAACTTACAGAAGGCGCAGAGGAGATTCACCAGGATTTTGCCTGGAATGGAGCCTTTCAGTTAAGAGGAGAGACTTGATAGGCTGGGTTTGAATTGCTTAGAGCAGAGGAGGCTGAGGGAGGACCTGATAAGATTGTTCAAAGTATCTTTACCTCCATAGACACTGCATGATCTACTGAGTCCCTCATCATTTCTGTGTTCTTCCTACTGTACCATCACAGCATCGGCAGATTTTTTTGTGTTTCACTTTGTTAAAGATAAATGGTCTAAAAGGGATCAGAGGAAGAATTTCTTCACCTTGAGGGTGGATCTTACTACCCAAGGGGGTGGCAGAGTCTCTCACAACATGAGGTTTCCACTCAGACTCTTGAATTTTCAAGGCATGGAAGGCTCCAGATTATGTACTGATTATGCACCAGCATTCAGTATTGGGTGTTACTTACTGGTGGCATGGAAGTGGTGGGCAAAAAAGCCTGTTTCTGTGCTGTTGTGGCTCTGGCACTTTGACTCTTCAATGATAAAGTGGTGGTGCCACACCATTCATTCTAGTTTTGACTCTCTACTTAAGAACTTTGGAAGCAAAACCCCATGTCCGGCACTCCTTGCAAGAACAATGAGGAGGTTAGATGGCACAGGCCCATAAATCTGGTGATGAGGATGGGGGGGGGGGAGTGCATCAGAGTCCTGCAGGTAGACACATTGGGATGGGCAGCTGTGGACACAATCAAAATTAGCATTAATTAGATAGGGGTGGGACTGGAGTTGTGGAAAGCTTGATGGGGCAGGTGGTTGGGGATTAGATCAGGATAGGGCACTGGCATATAGTGTGAAATCTACAGTGGAGCTGGAATGGATTGCTAAGGACAGTTGGAAGGACTTCATTAGAAGGAATGTTTGGAGGTTCAATTTTAATGGATAGTCAGTAGCAAATAGGTCAGAGCTATTGTTCGACATGAGAAGAAGCTCAAAAGCAGACAATGGTGATATAGTAGTAGGGCCCAAAGGAGGACCACTTGCCTGGTACCCATCCCAGTCCAATATTGCCCTGAGAAGATGATATTGCCATGGGAATGCTTAGAAATGTGTGTTGTTCAGATTATATAGTCTTGCTTCACAGAATCTGCTGCAAAAGGTGCACAGCCTGGGCAACAATCTTATTGCTGGCATGGAAATCACAAGGAATAGGGAGATAATTCAAGCATTAAAAGTGTTCAGATGAACTTCTGGAACGGCTCAGTAATTGTTGAGTTATTGCAAGTTTTCATCCAATCTGTAGAGTAATTTACTTGGAAATATTGAAGGGGGTGTCTGGAAAAGAGAAATATTCCAGATTCTCCTTCCGCTATCTATTGTCTTGCAATTGAGATTCAAATCTAAGGGTAATATTAATATCTCAGTTGCTAGGTTTGCTTGACTGACCTATTACAATTTTCATTTTGTGGCACGTGATGTGGGTTTCCCTCTTGTTGTGCTTTCCCTTTATCTGCGTTCCTTTCTATGTTCTTCCTTGAAATTGAGCTACATAATTTCCACAGTTTCTGCCTTAGTTATCTCTGCACCATGCTCTCTTTTAAACAGTGACCTAATATTTGCAATTGATAATGTTCTCCACTCACTCCTGTTCAGTTACATTTGTTCCTTGTGATCCAGTGATGTGAGTTTCAATATCACCATGACAGGTGGGGAATTGGACCTAATTAAACATCTGGAATGAAAACTGATCTCTGTAACAATCTTTCAAAAACTGCTATATTCTTATAAAACCTCTGATTCTCTAATGCTCTTCAGTGGAAGCAATTTGCCATCCTTGTCCGTCTGGTCTGTTTGTTACCACTGGCACCTATGAATTGCCCCTTCATTTTGTGAGTAATTAGGGAATAGATAATAAATACCAATCCAAATGAATAAATTAAAGATATTTTAATTTTAATAGGTGAATCCACCAACGCTCCCACTCCCTGAGTGCCAAGATTAAGAACGTGGGTATCTCTCATGCAGCTTCAACGCTATTTCAATATCCCTAACGTGCATATTAAAGGCAGAAAATGTTGGAAACCCTCAGCAAATCAGACAGCATCTGTGGAAAGGGAAAGGATGTTTCATATCCAGGACCCTTGATCATAACTGGGAGAGAAAGAAAACCAATTAGTTTTGTTAAAATGGAGTAAATGTCTGTGATAGTGAGATGCCCGATTACTGAAAGTGGAAGTTAAATAGCAGGTTAAGTTTCTTTATCTCTACAATGTGTGGCTAATAGTACAACTGTGGGAAATGGCCAGTGGGCCAGATTTTACACTGGAAAGAAATTGAGTCAAAATAATGAAGAAAGATATAGCCAGATGAACTTGCATTCTCTTTAATGCAGTGTGGTATCTTAAATTTACTGGACTGAACGGTCAACTCTGCTTCAATTCTTTCTCTTCATATATCCTGAAATCTTTAGAATTTTCCACCCCTGAGCACTGTCAATAATCATTGAGTATTTTTAAGCCTGTTCCAGTGAGATAATGGATGTAGAAAGAACCAGATGGGGAATAGTGATTCAGCTGTGATCTTACTGAGAGCAGAACAACCTTGAGAGGCCATTTGAAGACCCGCTGTTCCTAATTATGTGCTGGTCTTTCAAGTCCCATGTTCAAGATTTCTTAACGTGAGCTTTGCTGTGGGTCCACATTGCTTCCGACGTGAAGTTACAATCAGGGAATCTCCACTGTCCTGTTTTGTGGAAACTGCCAAAATGTTTGGCCTGGAAGTCAGCCTGAAGAAAACTGAGGTCCTCCATCAGCCAGCTCCCCACCATGACTACCAGCCCCCCCACATCTCCATCGGGCACACAGAACTCAAAACGGTCAACCAGTTTACCTATCTCGGCTGCACCATTTCATCAGATGCAAGGATCGACAACGAGATAGACAACAGACTCGCCAAGGCAAATAGCGCCTTTGGAAGACTACACAAAAGCGTCTGGAAAAACAACCAACTGAAAAACCTCACAAAGATAAGCGTATACAGAGCCGTTGTCATACCCACACTCCTGTTCGGCTCCGAATCATGGGTCCTCTACCGGCATCACCTACGGCTCCTAGAACGCTTCCACCAGCGTTGTCTCCGCTCCGTCCTCAACATTCATTGGAGCGCTTTCATCCCTAACGTCGAAGTACTCGAGATGGCAGAGGTCGACAGCATCGAGTCCACACTGCTGAAGATCCAGCTGCGCTGGGTGGGTCACGTCTCCAGAATGGAGGACCATCGCCTTCCCAAGATCGTGTTACATGGCGAGCTCTCCACTGGCCACCGTGACAGAGGTGCACCAAAGAAAAGGTACAAGGACTGCCTAAAGAAATCTCTTGGTGCCTGCCACATTGACCACCGCCAGTGGGCTGATATCGCCTCAAACCGTGCATCCTGGCGCCTCACAGTTTGGCGGGCAGCAACCTCCTTTGAAGAAGACCACAGAGCCCACCTCACTGACAAAAGGCAAAGGAGGAAAACCCAACACCCAACCCCAACCAACCAATTTTCCCCTGCAACCGCTGCAACCGTGTCTGCCTGTCCCGCATCGGACTTGTCAGCCACAAACGAGCCTGCAGCTGACGTGGACATTTACCCCCTCCATAAATCTTCGTCCGCGAAGCCAAGCCAAAGAAGAAGAAGAAAGAATTATTTTCCAGTATGTAAATTATCACTAATGTGAGGCAAATGCTTTAAAATACCAAGGAGTATTTTAACTATAAAAGACACAAGTAACCAGAGAAAGTTAAAGAATAAATGACTCCATTATGAAGATAGAATGAGCTTTCAAGCAGAGAGAATAAGTAGGTCAGATTCTGCTGGTGAACTAACAATTTAAATGAGAGAGGGCAAAAAGGGGTCCATTAGTTTATACCAACAAACCTTCAAAAATAGTAATATGGCCACTGAAAGTGCAGACAAAGCCTTGGGTTTATTTCTCATGGAAAAAAATTGAAATACAAAGAAGTCACATGGTCGAATCATGCAAGCAGTTTATTCTCTGCACATATAGCTGCTAATAAATGTGCATTTTCTTCATTCATGGAATGGGAACATTTGCTAGCAAGTCCAGTCTTTAAAGCTGGTCTCAAATTGGTCATGAGAATGTGGTGGGAGATTGCCACCTTATATGTCTTGTCTGAGTGGTGGATGCATGCTCTCATGGTGGTACGAAGAGGGAAGTTCTAAGATTTCAACTCAATTAATTATGAAAGAATAGAGGTATTATTCTAGATGGTTGGTTATCTGGAAGGGAACTGCCATGTTTCCATCTGTTTGCTGTGTTTTTTCTTCCAGATGGAAGTGTCCATGGATTTTGGGAGCTTCTGGCATAGAAACTTCTGAGTTGTTGCAATGGAACTTGCAGCTGATAGTATCTCACTCTCTGAGCCTGTGGTGCAAGAAGTGAATCGGTCTTTTAAAAAATTACCCTACGTCACATGCAGTAAGCAGCACCCTGGAAGGAGGTTGTGCCTTGTACTCTGCTTCCAAAATTCAGTTCCTCTGAAGCTGTCACACTGTATGAGTAGGTTTGACCAAGGGTGAATCTCACATCTTAATGGGGGCCAATCTCCCTCATCCAGGTGAGATCGCTACAGAGTGTCCAGAAGATGGGGAAGGTGATAATATACTTAATCTGGAACAATCTCCTCAATTCTATCACACCATTACTCTCTCTGCCTCAAAGTAACCAACTTGGTCCAGACCCAAGGACTGAATCTGTGGCCTCTTTGAATTTGGCAGCTGAAGTCTTGACTCTGCTTCCTAACCATTGAATTGGTCAGCACAAAGTGAGAGAAGGAGAGAAAGTTAAACAGGGAGGTTGTACCTTTTATGCTTTCAAGCTTTTTCATATGTTGCTTGAGCCAATAAAATCAAACAACTAACTGTCCTGGGAAAATGTCTAATGTTAAAGATCATGTATCAGGAGATATTAAATTGAGGAAAAATCCTATTAAAGAACAACATTCTAATCAAAAATACGTGAAGCGACAAATATTTAAGCAGATAGGAATCATATCCACCTACAGCTCATAAAAACTCAACGGGAGTCTCTCCACGAGACAGCTTTAAAAATCAACTCCCAAGAGCTACGACAGATCTTAATCGTTTGTTTTATGTCATCCCTGTAGAACTTAAATGTTTTAATTAAATTAAGTAGTTTATATTTAAACAATAATATCAGTTGGTGGATTGCCTTCAAGGAATTACTAATGCTGAGCCTTGCAGAACTGAATTAGGAATAACACTCAGTTAATGGGTTCAAGGACAATTGGATTTTGTGTGTAAATATTCCCAACATTTGCACCAAAGTGATCTCTACTTTGCAAAGTTGTCATTTTGGTTAAACGTTTGTTGGCTTTTTCTCCCCCATAAAGTCAAATGGGAAAAACATGAAGGAAGCTCGTGAACTCAATTCTGTCAATCATTAATTTAAATTTAAAAAATTGAAGCCAGATTTCTGGGGAAAACATCAGATTATATATTAACATAGTAATATACAAACTATAAAAAAGTATACTCCATATGATTTTTGTTTATGCTATCATCACCTTGTTTTGTACCATAATTCTTCATAAACCTCAATAACTAGTTTCATTAAGGCAAGATACAAACTTGTATACAATTAATATCTCCATTATTTTTGACACAATTATTGGCCTAATGTCAACTAAAGTAGAAGAGAAAGGGGTTTCAGAAGAGCATCTTGCCATTTCAAGCGGCAAATGGTTCCACCCACAGCATACAAATGAGTAAGGGTGTGCTAGGACAGTTCCCAATTAATATTTTTCTTTAATGTTTGTTTTAATTTAGTGACAGAAACAAACATAAGCAGCAAGAGCTCAAGTGTGTAATCTAATAAACTACATTGTGTATATTTGCATATGAATATTTTTTTTCCTTCTAGAATTTTGCACCAGAAGGCTACAAACATTCCCCAACTTGCCAAGTAGTTACCAGGTTAAGTAGCTGGTTGTGCTGTAGTTACTGCCTTGGTACTCTTTTCTTTGAACAGGTTAGATGATTTGGTGATAGGGATATTTGATTCAGTATTCAGCCATGAATTAATTCTGAATCACCTTGTAAAATTGTTGTCAATGAGGTGCTTACTGACTCTAGTTCCTGAACTCAGATTGGAGATAATTGTCGAGCATATTAATTTATTATGTATTAAACATTTTTCATTTCGGTACTTTTTCTTTGTTATGATATGCTCAGTGATTTTTATTTGTTTTATTTTAACAGTCTCCACAAGCCCCCAATTTTTCAGATATGGAAGCTGTACCTATTTTGCTCAACAACGTGAAAGCTGGGCCGCCAGAGGTTTTGCTATCCACCGATCAATATCAAACACAAACTGAGCCAGTGGACTTGTCCATTAACAAAGCCCGGACATCACCAACAACTGTATCATCCTCACGTTCCTCGTCCAGTTCAGTGACAACAACCTCAATATCTTCGATGTCATCTTGCTCACCACGATTGACTTCATCCCCAACTGTGATAACCTCAGTGACTTCATCAACAGGAATGTCTACAGTATTAGCACCAGGCTCTGTTGTGGCATCTTCGCCCAGTGTTGGTGGCCAACAATACTTGCACATAATCCACCCGATGCCATCTTCAAATACAATGAACTTTCCGTCCAGCAAACTGCATCGCATTCCAGTGGTTGTACAATCTGTTCCAGTAGTATACACAGCCATGAGGTCACAGAGGAACTCCACCATTGTACTCCCAATGCTCGAGGATGGGAGGAGTCAAATGAAAGGTAAGAGGGTAGAAATAATGCACCTGGTAGACACAATACTATACTGATGTAATGGTCAACCATAGCTTTCAGCCCAGCTTTCAGATGAAAATACTTAAATAGTGCATCTTTGCTATTTTATAGTTTATCCTTATCCAAAATTATTTCTGTTATTTTTATTACTTTTCCCTCTGTACATCGTTTGCATGCATGTACCATTCCCTGGTAAACCTATTAAACAATTGAACTATCTAAGAGGAGGGATATAATATTTTCATTTTATTTCCAACCCAACATACTGACACTCCCAACATTTGCTACTGCAAATAGAAAAATATCTCACCAATGTCTGAACAAAATTTCAATATTGATGTAGAGGTTCGATACTGACAAATGCTCAGCTGGATTGTTCAGTCTCCTTCTGGGATTTCCAACCCCCCTTCGTTTTCACCCAAGATCTCAAGATGACCTGCTTGAACCCTCCTGCAGTTTTCGGGTGATCCAGATGTCCTCAACCTGTCTCCCTACCATTCCTGGTGCATTCCATTTTCCCAACCAATCACAGTCTTCAGCCACACCTATTTTTTTACAGCAGATTTCCTCTCCCTCCCCCCAACTTCTAACATAACCCTGGATGGTGCAACAGACTGTAAAAAGAACAGAAGTAGATTCTAAGGTGAAACACTTAATCATGCTATCAGATCATAAAATTGTTTTTAAAAAGCAATCAATATTTATGTTGGTTTACAATTTTTTGTGCTCCAGGTTAATCTTTATTCCCATAATTAATAAAATTACATGTTACTTCTTAAACTTTTGTCTTCCCGTCTGCATTTAAGCCACAGTTCCTTGATGTTATTCCAACAGTTTTGTTTGGGCCTTATTTGTACTTTTTGACTCCCCCTCCAGAGAAAAAAAAATAAGAACGATTTTATGAGCAATGTGATCCTCCCTTCTTCAAGTAATTCTCTGGGGGACCAAAGCACGGTATTGGTGGGGTGCATGTATAACCAGTCAGCCTTAGCAAACCACTCCATTCACTATGTTATTTTGCTGCTTTGAATGGTGATGTGCCACAGCAGTTGAGGTTGGACCTCCCTTGGTCATTCATGGTTAATGTAACTTTGTTCTTGCTTTGTTGATGGGTGTTGAGGAGACAGTCAGAGTTGTACACTTGCAAAGGAGAGCATAAGCAATGTGCTCCAACAAGAGACTGCTTTGAGTGCAACTGTTGTTCAATGTTTAATTTGAAATATTAATGATAGTCATTTTATTTATAGTTATAATTGACTAGAACTTGGATCCATCCTTATATGGCACATTGCACTAAGACCTAAATGTTTGTGAACATGAAGGTATTTATCTTTAAAGCATTGTTTGGGTATTTCTTCTACAGAATGCCAAGAGATGAACAGATCTCAATGGCAATTGTCCACAAAGATTACAGCTGCCATGTGTTTGTCACTAGGAAAATGTCATTGGCAGGGCCTTAGAGAGCTGTAACAGCCAGTACAGCAGAGAAAAGGTGACCGTGGAAAATACAAGAGTAGGGCTGTGTGTTTTGAGTGTGTGTGGTTGCGTTTTCTGCTTTAACATTCTTGCCCTCAGTGATCATACTTCCTGATCATTAAGAGATTGGTTCATAATCAGCAGTATTTGCAATAGGTACTCTGCCGTGAATGGCTGTCCTCATGATTGCCAGACCCACCGATGAGCTGTAGCTTCAGAAAAATATTAAAAACGTAGGTACATGCATATGTACAGCAAGGTGACATGTAGTCAGGTTGTAATTTGATCAGGTGTTTGCACCTTGTTTTGCCAAGGGTTACAAATGAAAGCTATAGGGTGCATGTTATTACTCCAATTTCATTCATTAAAGCAGAAGAGAATATCACTGATGCTGGTCATCATCCAAACCACTGTACACAAACACAAATGCTGGAATTTTCCAAATGAGAAGTTGCACTAATTGTTGGATTCAGCAGGTAATAAATGGTAATTGTAGAACAGTAAAAGGCTTGTGTTATTGGCTAGAGGATTGATGAACACAAGAATAGTATCAAACATTAATGATTAGATTGTAGTTCTTTGACTGTTAGATAAAATAAGGCCATATTTATACTTGGATGAGAACCGTTTCCCTTTTGATTCACTTCTGATGTGATAAAACATCAAAAGTTGAAATAACCCTTTCTGGATACCAACTCTAAACGTTGATTAAAAGGACTGAGATAAATGCAGAAGAATCTCTTTTGAACTTGCCACAAATGATTCTCCAATGTATAGATTCTGAACTATCAAGATTGAAGTTGCCAAAAGGTCAACAAATTAATTCCATTGACGTAACTGCGTAAAAGAAGTTGCAGGAAACCTAAATAAGGAAAGTTAAAGCAAATAAAAATGAACAGCTACAGGATAACAATTGGTAAGTCAGCATCCATGCATAAAAATGGACAGCCAGCATGTTGCACTGTCAAATCGGTGCTTTAGAACTGTCCACCTTCCTCCTTGAATGCTGCCTGACCCATCGAGTTCTTTGAGCAAGCTCTAGATTCCAGCATCTGCAGTTTCTTGAATCCCTAAGAGAAGTCACATACATTATGAGGGAAGGCAATCAAGAGATGCTTTTGATTCAGGTATGATGATTCATTATATCGACCTAATATCAGCGACAGCATGTATCATTACACATTTAATGTAGCATCAAAGCATAAGAATGTAAAAATCCTAGTTTTTCATATTCTTCATGTAACACAAGGGTGTTTTCTTATTATAATCTTAACTTTCTTGAGCAGATGCCTATGAGAGCAGAGAAATGTACAGACATGGAGGGCGGGGAGTGGGGGGGGGGTGGTGGGGGAGAGTGAGAAGTGAAATAGAACAGAAGTGAAATGAATAGGGAAAGAGTGAGAGTATGCAATTGAGTGAGGGAAGGAAAAATAAATTAACAGAGTGAATAATGGAGGGGGATAGAGTGATGGAGACAGATGGGCAGAGCAATGGAGGGGAGAGGGAAAAGGGTAAATATGAGTGAGAGATTCAAGACATTAGGGTAAATATCACGATGAGAGAGCAAGTAAATAGAAATTTTGGGAGTAATAAAGGCAAGAGAAGGGGAGAGGTATGAAGTAACGGAGCGAGAGATAAAGTGAGGGCAAGGGTGTGAAATGGGAGAGAATTAATTTTGAAAGAATTTGGATGTTTATTAAGCAGAGAGAGGGAACTAATTAAGTTTAAGTGGGAATAAAAGGAAATACAGGTTTTGTCTGTAAGCTTTCATCATCCTATTTCTTGTATTATTAGCTGTGATGCATTCTGAAAATGAAAATTTCCTGCCTATGCCCACAGTGACAGGACTCCAAACTGCATGTACCTTGAGAAGTAGGCATTTGAAAACAAAGAGGTGAATTAACAGCACAGAATTCAAATTCATCTCCTCCTTTAGCTACCATCTCCTGAATTTGGGATTTCTTTCTGCCTCTCCGTGGTGGTTGGCAAATAGCAGCTGAAAAATGTTATACTTCCAACAATAAGAATCATAACCCCTAATTTCTGTCTGTGCTGAATCTCAACCAAAAATAAACCAGAAGCAAGTGGTATTGGTGAGGGGACTAATAAGGCATGATAATTTTGAAATCAAAGGCATTCCAGTTGATCACATTTTAGACAATCCTCTTATATTTTAAATTAGAGGTATACAATTTTAAATATAATAATTATCACAGATAAAAATGTAATCCAAACTCTAGTGACCCCTTCACGATTCCCAAAAATTTCACTTTTCCTCCCATATCAGAATTTAGCTTTATTTTCCACATGTTGCAAAGGGCTATATTCACTAAGAATTTCCCCAAACAAGAAAGTATGTGAGGCAGTTTTGAGAAGTGGGGTTACAATGAGTGTAAAGACAAGTAACATAAGCATAGAGGGTTTGGTTTTCCAGTGGAACTAAAGCTGAAAATATGTGTCAATGACATTAAGAAATGAGACGACAATTCAAAGAAAGTAAGCGTCCACAAATGACAAGAAAAAATAAAACTGAATTGTTCATTAACGTTGTGACAGAAAGCAATTTTTCCAAGAGGAAAGAGGAAAATATTGGGTGAATGCATAGTTTGGGAGTAGATGATGAGAAGGTGGGGGGGAAAATCAGATTAACATAGGATTGGTATAAATGGGTTGTTGATAGATGGTGCAGACTTGGTGAGTCTATTCAGACTCTATTTCCTACTATTCAATTGAGTCATAGAATCCCTGCCAGCTCTCTAACTTTCAGACACAACATTCATCCCCGTTTAATTGATGATCCCTGCTTGCAGCTCACAAGGTCCAAATTTCTGAATTCTCTCTGCAAACTGTGCATTTTTCTTTCTCTCTTTACCCCTTCATCATTCCTCAAAGCTGAACCTTTAGACCATATGACCTGATATCTATGTAGATCAGTTGAGAAAAATTAAGTGAAGCATCTTGAAATACTTTTAGTTAAAATTATTATGCAAATACAGATTTTATTTAGTATTGTTTCTAGGCCATTGTAAATTGCCCCTTATATAATCTGAAGAGAGTTGACGGAATTGTCAAGGTGAATAAAAGCTAATGCATTTACTGTAGAGGGGTGCTTTATATGTTGAATGTACTCTATGAGCCAATGGCCCTGATTCTTTGTTGTATAACTCTCTGACTCTATAGCACTAAGATACTGAAACTTGCTGATTAATGCATTGTATGAATAGTCCCTTTTATTATGTACTGAGATTTCAATTGTCCAATTACCTGCAGCACTGTTGTCAGTCTGCATTCTCAGCACATAATATCACAAAACATCCTTGACCTGAAGTCTACAGAAAGAGGCTGAATTGATGCAATATTTCCCACTCCTACATGATCCATTATAGAAATCAATAATTTCTTGCTATTCATGGGACTCACAGTAACAAGAAAAGAAAATACAGTATGTTTCCCCATATCCAAAATTTTTCGGTTATCGGAACAATGGCTTTAAGCAGCTCAGAACAGAATTTCAACAGTTTATCCTTCTGTTTCTTCAGGTCATAGATTGTGGCCATTCCAACACCATACTCTTCCATAATACATTTCACACTTACACCACTGTCCAGTTTCACCAGCAGGCTTGACTTTCTGTTCTATAGATAAACAAGCATTCTTCCTGTTCTTTTCACTGACATCCATAGTGCTATCTGCAGACCTTTTTGCCATTTGCAACTATATCTTTGGAGAGTGCACAAGATCTCTGTTGTTATCAAAATAGCATCAACAGAGCATCATAGCCCCACATGGGCAAGTCAGGTGATGATTTTATTTCAACTTGTGAAGTCACGTCAGTGCTGCAAAATTTTTTGGTGTTTCAGTATTCAGAACTTCAGATGCAGGGAAACGTACTGTACCTGTACATCCATGCATAGGTCTCCACTGACAATGTACAAAGTTACCTTTTCTACCAACCTTACCCTTTGCACATCTAGTTTGAATGTTAACCCAGCAGAATCAATGTGGTTCCTCTTTAACTATTGGCAACTGCACCAATAGGAGGGCAAGACATACATCACCTTGCACAAAAAAAAAGGTGTTTGCTTCATTTTGCAGAATATAGTTACATTTTATGCCTTGGAAATATTGTTAATTTTGGTCAATATGATGTTATACAGCAGGTCACAGCCTGCTTTTTATTGCATTCCTGTTTGAACTCCTACCACTTAAGGTGAATTAGCTTTTGAGAGCTTATTTCCAATGGAGTGTGTGACTTATAGTTGCTTGGGTTATTTTCTCTCAGAAGGAAAGGAAAAATAACAAGGCTTTAGAAATGTGTTTTATAACATATATTGGAAAAAAAAGTAAGATATATTGGCCACTCAGTTCTTTTGATTTAAAATGCCTGTGCTATTTTGGAAGAATCCAAGCAGAAGGTAGTGCTGAGAAATCAATTATTCTCGCTAGCCACAAGAAGCAAAGGTTTGCTTAATTAGGTGGAACCACCATTACAAATTGGGGTTATCGCCACCAATGAAAGTGCAGACAGGAAATGAGCAGCTCACCCCCTTGACTCGATAAATATTGGTGAGCAGAATGGGTCCTTTTCTTTACTGTATACTGAGGGCATAGGGCTTTGAATGCTTCAAAGTGATTAAAGGTGACTGCATTTGTTAGTTTGCTTTTAGAAAGGGTGCTTTGCAAAGGCAAAATAAACTGTGCATTCAATTTCATTGTTTGCTGCAGTGTTGGTATGAATGATGTAATAGAAAACCGATCATGTGTGCGCACATATACACATTTGTATTCTCTCTGCCTCTCTCCCTTCCTCCCTCTCGCACCAGCATCTTTGTATGTACTTTATAACCAGATTAGACTACTAAGCAGCAGCAGCTCACTAATGCGCAGAGGGCACGGAATATACAGCAGGCTGACTGTGCACTAATGCAGACTCTACTCTGTGTGCAAGGATGCTCATCTCCCAGATTAATCCTTTCTCATAACTGCTAGGAGCCCCAACAAAGATGACTGCTACTGATCTTTGACACGGTGCAATGATGGCCATTACAAGTGCACACTGATCCTCAGTTGCCAATAAAGGTCAAATCTGCCAAAGAGGTCCCACCAATTGACATGACATTCTGGAAAGGCAGCAAAACTTGCGATCCCTCCCTCACATGACATCACTCAGAAGGATTAGGATTTTCAAATTTTAAACTTCTCAATGCATTGTGCATGATATTGCCACATGCGACCTCCCACAAAACTGACAAGCGCTCCACTTTACAGGCTTTTTTTACCACTTCAACCTGAAGTCTTGTGATGCTCTGAATAGCCAGGTAACAGTTGTCAATTACTGCCAATCAACCAGAGACCGAACAATTAATATTCCAAGTATCTTGTGTAATGTAACATTTTTACAACAGGTCTCTCTCTGTGCATGAATGCAGGTAAGAGGACGCTAGTTACACACAAGTTCTTGAACATCATTTATGGTAAATCACCAAGCTATGAAACTCTCTGAACAGTAAGATTACAGTGAAACTTGTCTTAACCACACAATGTCATGTCTTTAAAAAAACAATGTTGGAAATGTAATGAATGTAACATGTTATTTTCATTTCTATCTTTTTTATTCATTATGTCATCT
This sequence comes from Narcine bancroftii, assembly GCF_036971445.1. NCBI lineage: Eukaryota > Metazoa > Chordata > Chondrichthyes > Torpediniformes > Narcinidae > Narcine > Narcine bancroftii. Next base: position 84,610,552 of record NC_091475.1, read on the forward strand.
TCCATTCTTTAAAATGAATTTAACATTGAATTCACCACATTATTTCAGCCTTCTCTTTGACCATTCCTTTGCATATTTCTCAACCTTTAAGGAAATAGCTCTTCCATTTCTTCACCAAGATGCCATTTTTCCCCTCTGCTTATCAATGACTCTGGTTCAAGGACTTTGATGCAAAGGGTAAAGGAAGCTCAAGCTGTGGGATGACTGTGAAGTATTGTCTTCTTCAGCAAGTCTGAGTACAAGACTGAACTCTGCAGTGGCTTTACATGCCAGCAGCTATTATCAAATTTTGTGTCAAGTTGATGCAACTATTAGAGGAGTATTTAGTCCCGCCCTCTCTCCATAGTGCTTGTTAAAGCAGCTTTTGATAACAGCTGACTTGAAAGGTTATACGGAGTCTAAATGAAACTATGTCTTAAATCTCGTCAGTGCGGAGAGCAAATGAAAAGGACAAATTAAAGATTCTGACTTAGATGTTTGCAAGTACATCACTCTAAACTACTGTTGCAGAAGATGGCTTATTTGGTCATGCAATACATTATTCTTTCATTTTGTGTGCTTTAACCGTGTTCCCAAAACCCATGACGTTTTGTATGTTAATTATTACAAATCACAGTCACAAGGGATGACTGGCCCTCCTGCACCCTGATGATGTCGGTAGTTTTTAATGTGGTTAAATATATACAAGTTTCCAGGAGAGGTGTGGGTTTTGGGAGTAACTTTTAAATTGTGGACCCAGTATTTGAAAGGAGCAACCATCTGACTTTCAGAACAAATTGGTGAGTGGGAACATGGTGGGTGCTCAGTTTAGATAAAAACATACATATCACACAAACCTTCCATTATGGGAGGTTATGACATTGTCGGAATAACGGAGACATGGCTGCGGGAAGGGCAGGATTGGGAAATAAATGTTCCAGGGTACATGTCCTTTAGAAAGGACAGAAAGTTAAGAAGAGGAGGTGAGGTAGCTCTGTTGGTAAGAAATGAGATTCAGGCGTTTGAAAGGAAGGACATTGAAACAGGTGAGGTAGAGTCTGTTTGGATTGAATTAAGAAATTGCAAGGGCAAGAGGAATATAATGGGGGTCATTTACAGGCCTCCGAAAAGTAGCTCAGATATCGGTAGTAGTATAAATCAGGAATTAAGAGTGGCATGTCAAAGTGGTAGCAATACGGTAGTTATGGGGGTCTTCAACATGAAGGTGGACTGGGATAATCAGACGGGGGCAGGAACACAAGAGAGCAAGTTTATAGAATGTCTACGAGATACTTTCTTGGAACAGCTAGTGGAGGAACCTACCAGGAGGAAGTCGATTCTGGACTGGGTGCTGTGCAGCGACGCAGACTTAATAAGTGACCTTGATGTAGGGGAGCCATTAGGGAATAGTGACCATGGTATGGTTACGTTTAAGCTGCAATTAGAAAGGGAAATGGAAAGGAAGTCGGAAGCATCTGTACTTCAGTTAAATAAAGGGAATTTTGCAGCTATGAGGGAGGAGCTATCCAAAATAAAATGGGAAGATACACTAGCTGGGAGCACAACTGGGGAAAAATGGCAGGTTTTTATGGACATTTTTCACAGGATTCAGGACAAATTTATTCCAAAGTGGAGGAAAGGCTCTAGGAGATGCAAATGGCAGCCCTGGCTAACTAAGGAAATCAAGTGCATTATCAAGTCCAAAGGGAGTAATTATAAGATAGCGAAGCGGAGTGGGAAATTAGAGGATTGGGAAACCTTCAAAGAACATCAGAGGGTAACTAAGAAAGCCATAAGAGACGGGAAAATGAAGTACGAGAGGAAATTAGCAGATAATATTGCAGAGGATAGCAAAAGCTTTTTTAAGTATGTGAAGAGGAAGAAATTGGTTCGGTCTAAAATTGGCCCTTTGAAAATGGGCAAGGGTGAAATTATTACCGGAAACAAGGAGATGGCGAGAAATTTAACAAATACTTTGCAACTGTCTTCACCAAGGAGGATATAGGTTATAGTCAGTTAGGGGGTAGTGGTCATGCGGTACCAAGAGACTTGGGGAACTTTACTGTGGAGGTAGGGGATCTAATGGATATCCGGATCCAGAAGCAGGAGGTTATGAGTAAATTGTTGGGACTGAGGGCTGATAAATCCCCAGGACCTGATGGGCTGCATCCTAGGGTGCTTAAAGAGGTGGCTATGGAAATTGTGGAGGCACTGGTCGACATTTTCCAGTTCCATAGATTCCGGGGAGGTCCCTGAGGATTGGAGAGTGGCTGATGTGGTGCCGCTTTTTAAGAAAGGAGGGAGGGAGAAAACGGGAAATTCTAGACCGGTTAGCCTGACATCAGTGGTGGGGAAGATATTGGAGTCCATCTTAAAAGGAGAAATAGCAGAACACTTAGTCAGTAATAATAGTATAAGGGCTAGTCAGCATGGATTCCTTAAGGGTAAATCATGCTTGACTAACCTTCTGGAATTTTTTGAGGATGTGACAAAGAGGGTGGACTCGGGAGAGCCAGTGGATGTGGTGTATTTGGACTTCCAGAAGGCCTTTGATAAGGTACCGCACGGGAGTCTAGTGGGCAAGATCAGGGAGCATGGTATTGGAGGTAAGGTGCTGACATGGATAGGAAATTGGTTAAGAGATAGGAAACAAAGGGTTGGAGTAAATGGGTCTTTTTCAGAATGGCAGGATGTGACGAGTGGAGTGCCTCAGGGATCGGTGTTGGGTCCTCAGTTGTTTGTAATTTATGTTAATGATTTGGTTGAGGGGATTATAAATAACATGAGCAAATTTGCAGATGACACTAAACTGGGTGGCGGTGTGGGGTGTGAGGAGGATGTAAGGAAAATGCAGACGGACTTGGACAGGCTGGAGGAGTGGGCGGCTAAATGGAAGATGAATTTCAATGTAAATAAATGTGAGGTTATTCATTTTTGGGGAAGTAATAGGAAAGCTGAGTATTATTTAAATGGAGACAAGCTAGGGAGTGGGGAAGTGCAAATGGATCTGGGTGCACTTGTTCACCGGTCACTGAAGGCTAGCATGTAGGTTCAGAAAGCTGTGAAGAAGGCAAATGGAATGTTGGCTTTCATAAAGAGGGGATTGGAGTATAGGAACAGAGACGCCCTTCTGCAGTTATACAGGGCCCTGGTGAGACCCCACCTGGAGTATTGCGTCCAGTTCTGGTCTCCAAACTTGAGGAAGGACATACTAGCTATAGAGGGTGTGCAGCGCAGATTTACAAGGTTAGTTCCAGGGATGGCAGGGTTGTCATATGCAGCAAGGCTAGAAAAACTGGACTTGTATCCATTGGAGTTTAGAAGGATGAGGGGGGACATGATTGAGGTATACAAAATCATCAGGGGGATAGACAAGGTGAAGTCTGATTACTTGTTCCCAATGATGGGGGAGACGAGGACTAGAGGGCATAGTTTAAGAATACAGGGTAAGCCCTTTAGGACGGAGATGAGAAAGCATTTTTTTACCCAGAGAAGTGTGAATCTGTGGAATGCTCTGCCACAGAGGGTGGTAGAGGCGGATTCGCTGACTATGTTCAAAAGAGAGTTAGATAAGACTCTTGTGGGTAACGGAGTTAAGGGTTATGGGGATAAGGCTGGAAAGGAGTACTGATGGTAATGATCAGCCATGATCTAAAATGGCAGTGCTGGCCCGACGGGCCAAATGGCCTACTCCAGCTCCTATTGTCAATTGTCTATTGTCTATAGTTTCTGCAGGGACTTCAAAGGCTGAAACTAGTTAAGAACATTACCATACACCTGCTTATGATGACACAGAGGAACATGGAGTGACCAGCCAATCATTCGTGTCCTCATTACAAGGATGTTGGGCAATGCTGCAGGTTGTCTCATTGTAAGTGAGGGCTAAGAATAATAACTGCAAAATGCAGCAGGTCTCACTTTCCTTGTCATCCTTTTACTCCCTGTTGCTATTCACAGCTTAGGTGGCTCCAGGTAGCCCCAGCACTTAGGTGGCTCCAGCACTTCGGGTGCAATCCTGTGGTCTGTGTGCAATTTGCAGGTTCCCATATGCCTGTGTTGGTTTCTTCCCATGTCCCAAAGATGTGCTGTTTGGTAGACTAATTGCCATTTGCAAACTGCCTCTGGTGGAGATGGCAATAGGAGGGACGTGGGAGCAAGAACAAGGGGGAAAATGGGATTCATAATGGGCAAAAGGCCTCTCTCTGCACTGTTTACATGCCTACAACTTGTAAGGGAATAAGTGAAGGAATGGGTTTGATGTGATTCCTCAGAGGGCCAGCATTGACTCAAGGGGCCAAATATATGTCTCCAGTGTCTTTGGGAAATATGAACTAGACTCACACTTTCATGTGCTATGGGCATGTACAGTTCTAAGCAAAAATTGGCTCTGGCATATCTATTTCAATCAAATCACAGCACAATACCATCATCCATGTTTTAGTTAAAACAGCAGTAAGTCTCTCCTCCTTCCTGTTTTCACAGCAGGAGATACCACATTCAAAAACCCACCCTCCCTGATTCCCAGACAGAGAGAAAAAAAACATACTTCCATTCCAAGGTCATTGTCAGCAAGATTTTCCTATTATTTAGCATGCAGGCTGTTACAGAGAGTAGCAGCGCTGCCTGGATGGTTGGTAGCAGAGCCTGCCGCAATTATTGTGAAGGCTGGGAGGGTTGAGGTCACATGTAAACTGACAGCTACAGTGGGAACCTAGTATCAAGCAAAATTGGAAGGTTGGTTGTTGACTTTCCAAAGCTGAACACCATTAAATTCTGCAGCTATTCTTGGAGTTGTTCTTGATTCATAAAATGAGAAGAGATTCCTTTGAAATGTACCAAATTCTTAAAGTACTTGAAGGATGTCTTTTCTGGCGGGGAATCGTGGATGTGCGGAGTTTGGGGGGGTGGGAGGTAGGGGTGGGAGACACTTTTTAGGATTAAGATAGTTCTTCATTCATAGGATGGTGAATCTTTGGATTCTCTACACAAAAGTGCCATGCAAGCTCGGTCATTTTGTTTATTCAGATCAAAGATAGATTTCTGGAGACTGAAGGAATCAAGAGATATGAAGCTAGCACAGGCAGTTGGGGTAGATCAGTGATGAATGGTGGAAAAGGCTCAAAGGGCAAAATAGTCTTTTCCTCTCCTTTACTTTTAGTCTTATGTTCTACTACCAAAGCCTAACTGCTTTGAAAGATTGTCATCAGCACGAGTTGTTTTATGGTCATTTTTCAAGGGATTACATGTAAACCCCTGTACAGTGATTTTGGGATTTGCCAATGGTTGGCAGGGAATTATCATAAACAATTGTGATTTTATCCTTTACTCAGAAATCTTATATTGTGTCAATCATTCAAGGACTGGAAACCTTAAATGATTAATTCAGAACAAGCAGGGAATTAAGCCTTGGATTCCCTCAAGCTTATCAGTGAGCCCTTTCACTGAGCTATTTTTGGAAGTTAGAAGGAAGAATTTGTATGTGCAAAAAAAACAATGTGCAGGGTACATGCATCTATTCTCTAGAAGCGTCATTGATTACTTTTTACTATGCTTTATTTTTCTCACCCTTGTCCTATCCTCATTGCACAGTGTAGCAGGAAGAGCAGGTTGGTGCTGTGCCATCACTTGCATCCAGTCGTCCCATCCTCTTGCATTTCCCCTCTCAATTCTGTGATTGTCCCTACATTATTTATTCCAGCTGAAATTGGCTTCTACTTTTCCTTTGCAGGTGCATTATTCCAGATCGTGACTTTTCACAGTGTAGATGACAGTAAGAATTCCACTTCCTCTTACTTTCAAGATCATTTCTATTTTCAATTTAGACATACAGCATGGTAACAGGGCCTTTCGGCCCATGAGCCCGTGCTGTCCACTAGCACCCAATTACCTTCAGCCCCCTGTACTTTTTGAAGGGTGGGAGGAAACCGGAGTCACCGAGGAAACCCCATGAGTATTCCTCACTCCTGAAACAAACTCCTTCCAGACAGCGCGGGATTCAAACCCCAGTCCTAAATGCTGGCGCTGTAACAGCTTTGCGCTAACTGCTACAATATAACCTTGCCGCCCTTTTTCTCTGGTTACAGATCTCTTGGCCTATTTATGCTATGATCCAAACCATAATTCTGAATTCCTTCACTCTGCTCCAAGAGGAGGAATCTCAACTTCTCTAATTTCCTCACAATCTCAATTAGATTGGATACTGTTGAAAAATGTGATTTAGCAAATAAATTTCAATAATGAGACAGCATGCGACAGAGTGGTGCAGCTAGCTGAGCCACTGCCTCACAGTGCCAGAGGTCTGGGCTCCATCCTGACCTTGGCTGCTGTATCAGTGGTGTTTGCATGCTCTCCCTGTAAAAGTATAGACTTCCCTTGGGTGTTCCCCCACCACAAAGACATGGAAGTTGATAGATAAATTTACCACTGTAAATTGTCCTAAGTGTGTAAATAAGAGGTGGATTCGGGGGGTGGGGGATGATCAAATTGGAGAGATAATGAAAAAAAAACAATTTAGTCTTGTTACGAGCCCAGAGGACCCCAAAACCCAGCAGCAATAGATATTCACAAAGACAAATGGTTACTTAAACAAAAGTTGCTTTTAATTATCTTTAAACATGGAAACAGAATCAAACTTTAACTTATCTCTATTGATTTAACTAACCTAACTTAGCCCCCTTCTAATTCTAAGCGCACATGTATGTAAGTTCAGAAAGTTCTTTGATTCACAGTCCAATGTCATTTCTCATTCCTCCAAGTTCACTGGTTGCAGGCAATTCTTATACTGTGCACAGAAATTAACATTTATAAAGTTCTCCAGGCTTTGATGCTTAAAAGGTAAATGGTTACTGATCAGGAAGGTTCTTGTCAGTTTTCAGAGAGAGATTTGTTGTTCCAGGATATCCACAACTGATCTACTTCTATCAGCTACTCCAGTATCCTCCTGATGAAACTTTCCCCTTCAGAGTTCTCCAGATGATACCCTCTTTCTTTCAGGTTACCACAGAGTTCCTTTTGTTTTGGACTTGGGCTTGTCAGCTTGTCCTGTTCCAGTCCCAGCGACTTCTGCTGGCTGTAACACTGTAGAAGTGATCTCTGTATCTCTCTCTCTCTGTGAGAAAAAGCCTGTTTGACTCTCTCTGCTTGCAGAACCACATGATTCTCTTACAACAGCAAGGTCTCCTCCACACAGCAGCAGTTCCAGCATGCTCTTTCATCTGTTACCTTTTGCAAACAACAATCCATGTGAAGTCTCTTGAGCACTCTTCAAAGCTCTTGCAAAAGCTGTGTAGCCAATACATCTACCATGGGGAAGAGCTCCAGTATTTTAAATAAGATCTGCTTTAAAGTGTTTGTATGTGACCAACTCTAACAAACCTTTCCCAATTTATCTCCCAAAACATATATATATATCTATATACTCTGTCACAGTATAGATAAATGCTTGATAGGTTGAGATATGTTTCAATGCTGTGTGCTTTTATGATGGTATTCAAGACCACAATCTATAGATCTTTAATATTAAAGGATATAAAGAGAGTGAAAAACAGTGGAAGATCAGACATGATCTGACTGAATGGCAGAGCAGGCATGAGGACTGAGTAACCTACTCCAACTATTTCTTACATAAAGAACAAAAAGATATTGCTGCCTTCTTAAAGCACAATTTATTTTAAGTACTGTAAATCATTGAAAACTACTCTTTGGTAAATCAATATTATTAGTTCTTAACCACATTGAAACTCCCCTTGAACCATCCTGTTACACCATCAGAGACTGAAAAAGACTTTTCATGATAGCAAGTCACTTTTTGCACTAAGATTATTCTGAATATTTATTTTTCTTGGTTATTTATTGTCTCTTAATTTCATTCAATTAACTGTTATGATTTTTCTTTACAAGTTGCAGTGAACTGGAATTCACTGTCTGTGTATTGTTCAGATGGCTGGCTCCTCCCTCACCTACCCCAATATAAACCCTCACATTCACCTGAGGACTATTGTGTCTACCAGCCATTGATTGTAAGCTAGTAAAAGCAAGTTGTGCTCCTCACTTGCCTCTGAGTGCAATTAGTCGCATTACACAAGTACCTTTTGAGGTGCAGCAAGAATTTTGGAGCATATGTACCGGTACATTGTACAATGCATATGACAATAAACTCATTAACATTATCCTCACTTCTGAAACATACCCAAACCTACCAATGTTTCATCCCTAAACCTGCTGAGGTTCAATCCTTCATGTACTTGTATCAGGGAGCAGCAGGGTAATTCCATCCTGAACCAAATTGTACACTTTTCAACAAATTTAAGAAGGCAGCAATTAAAAATAGAAACTTTGTGTATGTTCCTGATGTGAGGCCAGGTACACAAGCCAATTTTGACACCTCTATATTGCACCCAGTGAGATTAGAGAAGAAGGTTAACTCCTTCAGCCTGCATGATTCAACCCAATGTTTATGCTACACCTAAACCTCCTCTCAGCTCTGTGTGATTTAAACTTATCAATATAACCTATTGCTTCCTCCCTTATTAATTTTCCCCAGCAAGTCTCATATAAGCCATAATAAATTGGGTTAGAGTTGAATTCTCAATGAAAATATGGGTTTCTATCTTGCTTTAGAACCATTCCACTTTTCCTTCAACACACTCCCGCCCTCCACCGTCTCTGCATCTGTTCATTCCTAATCTTAAAAGACTGTCCATCAGCAAACATGAAAGATTGAAATTAAGAGTCTCACTGGCAGTAAATTCAATTTACTCCAATAAACCTGTGCAGCGTAGGTTGGCAATTGTGGATCATTTACCAAAAACATTAGCAGTTGTAATAAATCACATGCTTTTAAAATGAAATAGCTTCAAGGCATCATGGCTTTGCCATATTAAATTTTATATATTTTGTTATTACAATCTATGATTACTTTCCAAATGTTTTCCAATTTTCCAAGTGCAGTTCTACACTGGCCAAACTTCCAGATCATTTGCCAAATCCCATTAATCTTCTAACTGAATGTGAGTTTATCAGAATGTAGAAAGGCAAGCAAAGAAGTCCTTAAAAATGTCAACAGCAATTTTTTTATATCCTTCTAATCATTATTTCTGCATATCCATAAAACATAAATTATTCATCCAATGGATCAATATTGCAACAGTATTTTACAATTGTACAAATTGCTAATGGTTAGGATGAAATACAAGGGCTTGACACTTCTCCTCCCCATTATCCTCGATGTCTTCGTCTATATTTTTCCTCTATATTAGAATGGAAATTGAACATCAATAAATCATTTAGATCATTAATCTTGACCTTGAGTGTCCTACACACAGATAACTACTTTGTTTTTAAATGTATTACCTGACATTCATGTATATACCAGTAATTATTTTACTTTGGAGGAGAGAAGTTTGTGATGGTAGCAAGAATGGTGCATTCATTTGTCTAAATAAAAATCCTGCAAAATAATGCCTGTATAAAAGCTGCCATGGAGTCTGTATGTGTGAGAAGGTTAGAAAAGAATTTTATCAAATGTGAATCTATAATTATACGCCAATACCAGCGGTGCCGGAGATGTGTTTCAGGTATGGAGTGGAGCCAGGATCATTTGTTCATGTAACCTGGTTCTGCACAAAGATGGCCCCATTTTGGCAGGATCTGGCCAATATGCTAACCTGGATAATGAAGGATAACCTTTTCACCGGATCCGATGTTGTATCTCCCGGGGAACCTCATGGACATAAGCTACAAATTAACCAAATTCCAAATTCAATTTGTATTAAAGCAAAAAAATGCATAGCAGTGACCTAGAAGTCTGACTCCGCTTTCTTTATTAGTAGGTGGACTACGGATATGCATAGCTGTATTCCCAAGGGAAAAAAAAATCACATACAATCTTAGAAACCGACATAGCACCTTTATTAAAATATGACGTACCCATGAGCACAGCTGTAGTCGCACCCTGACAAAAATACCAATAGGTGGAATAATAAAAGAAATTACATAAGTGGGAAGTTCCACAGCCTCCCTGGACATTCATCGGAAGGACTGACACTGCACCCAGCATTCTCTTTTTCTCTTTCTTTCTCCTTTTTTTTGAAAGGGGTGTGGGAGAGGGAGGGGGAGAAACATCACATGTATATAGATTGTTGGGGGATATTTGTACGTTGTGAAGAAGTTTGTGATTTTATTTCCTTGTTTATTGATGGAAAACAAAGAATAAAATATTCAAAAAATTGTAAATCATAATTTAATTAAATTATGGATTCAAGTTTAATGTACATTTTTTTTCATGTCTTTTGAGATTTGAGGAAATTAAAGGGAGTGTTGACACTTTTTAAAAATGCCAAAAAAGTCTGGCTGCTTTCTTCAAAGCATATTTTTTCATGTAGTCACAGAAACATATCGGAAAAGGCGGCATGGGTACCATAGCAGTTAGAACAAATCCAGTGCTGTCTGTACTTTCTCCCTGTATCCACAAGGGGCTCATCCGAGTGCTCCGTTTCCTCCTACCTTCCAAAGGCGTACAGAGGTCATAGGTTAATTGGTCACACAGGTTAATTAGGCAGTGTGGGATTATGGGCCAGGGGGGCCTGTTACTGTATCTCTAAAAACAAAGAAGGCCCATTTCAAATGCCAGTTCAGTTTTATGTTATTTAAAAGGTTCACCTGAATCTTCTTATAGCCTCGCGGGTCATGGTCCATCATTCTTTAAAGATGAAACTTTTAGCTTCAGATCCACACCACAGCTAAACACAATATATCCTCCAGTTTCTAGCTTTCATGCCCCTTTCCTCTAGTATATCCAGGGAGGTCATAATAATCAATTCTTCTGGTCGCCAAACTGCAAATTCTTAAAAATCCTGGAGTATCTGCGAATTTTGCTTGAAAATTGATTGGAAACAATATTCGTAACCATGAAACCAGTGCACACAGCTTCGTATTGTGGTTTTGAAGCATTATTGTATAGGAATTACATAATAGACCATGTTTGTCTTGCAGCCTTGTTTGTTCTCTCATACAAACTTTTTTTCAATTTGAACTTCAATTCTGTTCACCTGATTCGGAACAATATTTTTATATCACATCAATGGATTCCTTCTTATCTTCAATGTTTTCTGCTCATATGAATTTGTGGAAATTTTTGAAGGTGTGAACAAACCTGGCAATATGAAGCTTTGAAATTTTTTTGTGTCCATATGGTAGATTTTGTCCCATGAAAACTAAGTTTTGCATTGACAGTGTCCTTTCAAATGCCAATATATCAAAAAGATAAGAATCTAACATGATCTTTCACTTCTGCAGATAATTGTAATGTTGAATGATTTTAAAAAAAATATATTAATTACAGTTTAATTGCTGTACAAACACTAATGATTTCATTTGGTTCAATGGAAAGCACTGCATTTAAATTTGATTCAAATTAAATAAGACTAAAGGACAAAGGAGCGGAAATAACCTTCTCACACATACAGACTCCATGGCAGCTTTTATACAGTTTGGCGGGCAGCAACCTCCTTTGAAGAAGATCGCAGAGCCCACCTCACTGACAAAAGGCAAAGGAGGAAAAACCCAACACCCAACCCCAACCAACCAATTTTCCCCTGCAACCGCTGCAACCGTGTCTGCCTGTCCCGCATCGGACTTGTCAGCCACAAACGAGCCTGCAGCTGACGTGGACTTTTTACCCCCTCCATAAATCTTCGTCCGCGAAGCCAAGCCAAAGAAAGATTCGGCCCATTGTGTCTGGCCTGCCATTTAATCATGAGCTCTTCCATTTCCCACTCTGCTCCATTGCCTGGCTTTCTCCCCATAACCTTTGATGCCCCAGCTAATCAAGAACTTATCAATGTCTGCCCAATGACTTGGGCTCCACAACTGGCTGTGGTAAAAAAAAATTCCACTGATTCATCACCCTCTGGATAAAGAAATTCAGAATCATAAACAGAATTTATTGGCATGAGCAAGTCACAAAATTCCTCCCTCTGTTAGAAGTGGACATCCTTCAATCCTGAAGTTGTGCCCTCTTGTCCTAGACTGTCCCACCATGGGAAACAACCTTTCTACTTCTACTTGGTCCATGCCTTTCAACATTCAAACTGTTTCAGTGTGATTTCCCCCTTATTCTCCTAAATTCCAATAGGTACAGACCAAGAGCCATCGAATGAGAACCCTTTCATTCCTGGAATCATCTTTTTCAACTTCCTTTGAACCCTCTCTAACATAAGCACGTTATTTTTTAAATGAGGAGCCCAAAACAGCTGACAATGCTCCAAGTGTGATCTCACCAGTGCCTTGTAAAAACTCAACATTATACCCTTGCTCTTATATTCTATACCTCTCTAAATGAATGCCAGCATTGCAGTTGGCTTCTTTATGACCAACTCAACCTACAAGATTACCTTCAGGGTACCCTGCACAAGAATTCCCAAGTCCCTTTACATCTAAGAATTTTCAATTTTCCCCCCATTTAGAAAATAGTCTGCCCACTTATTTCTTCTACCAAAGTACATAAAGGTACACTTTCCAACATTGTATTCAATTTTCAATTTCTCTGCCCTTTCTCCCAATCTACCCAAGCCCTTCTCCATCCTGGCCTGGTGCCTTGCAAGGGTTTGCCCCCGTGAAAGATATTCTGACCTCTCTTTTACTCTTCACGTACTTGAAGAAGCCTTTTTGTGTCTTCTTTTATATTATTTGCTAGACTACTCAAATACTCAGCTTTCCCCTCCATTTTTAATTTTTGTTTTAGTTACCTTCTGTAAGTTTTTGAAAACATCCCAATCCTCTATCTTCCCACTAATATTTGTTTCCTGGTATGCCCTCTCTTTGGATTTTACTTCCCTCATCAGCCACATTTATGACGTTTTGTCCATTTGACTATTTCCTCATTTTTGATAGGTATTTATCCTGCTCCTCATTTCTTGTAGAAACTCCATCAATTGCTGCTCCGTCATCTTCCTTACTAGACCCCATTCCTATCTACTTTGGCCATTTTCTCTCTCATGTCACCTTTACCCCACTGAAATACCGACACATCTGACTTCAGTTTCTCCTTGTTAAATCTCAAATTGAATTGAATCACATTGTGATCACAGGACCTGAATGGTTCCTTTACTTTAAGATCTCTAATCACCTCTGATGCATTACACAACACTCAGTCCAGTGCAGCTGCTCCTCCAATGGACTCATCAGCAAGCTGAGCTAAAAAGCCTTCGCATGAGCATTCTACAAATTCTATCTCTTGATAGCCAGTCCCATCCGAGTTTTCCCAATCTACTTGCATGATAAAATTCCCCGTGACTACCATAAAATTGCCCTTCTGACAAACCTTTTCTAATTGCTGCTGTAATTTGTTTTCCACATCCCAGCTACTGTTTGAATGCCAACAGTGTCCTTTTACCCTTTCCTAACTCAACCTACAGTGATTCTAGATCTTCTGATCCAATGTCACCTCTTTGTAATGATTTAATGTTGTTCCTTGCCAGCAGAGCCCTGCCACCTCTCTGCTTAACTGCCTATACTGTGTATTCTTGGACATTCAGTTCCCAATGACATCCACCCTTCAGCCATGACTCCACTTCATTCTTGCCAATAGGTAGCTGTACTACAAGGTCATCCACTTTATTTTGTGTGTGCACTTCAAGATAAAACTTTTATCCCTGTATTGATTATTTTTTTTGGACTGTGTCCTTGTTGCATTGCAACTCATCCCAATGGCTGCAGTTTTGCCCTATCTGCCTTTCCTTCAACTCAAATTCCTTACCAGCTGTCTTTACTTCTACCCAACTGCCTCTTTCTCTTCACATTGGTTCCACCTCCATGCAAATCTCATTTATACCCACCCCCCAACAGCATTCAGGTGCAACCCGTCCCACTTGTACAGTTCATCCCTTCCCCAGAAGTGGTTCCAATGTTCCGAGAACTTGAAATCTACAATGACTTCACGAGATCATGGCACTGGGAGTAGTCCAGAGATGACCAGTTTGGAGGTCTTGGTCTTTGGCCCATTACTCCTGCCCATGTCATTAGTACCAACATGTTCCACAACTTCTGGCTGTTCACCTTTTTTTTTTTAATTTTTTATTTTTCACACCATAAATCACATTAGCCATGATATACACTATTTCTTTTTCACACATATACAGTGACTTTTTCTCCCCCCCCCCCCTCCTCCCAAGCCACCCCCCCACCCCCCCCTCATCCATTTTAGGTATACAATCTAGGTTGCATTAAGCCAGTCAGTCAATGTTGTCATTCAACAAAAATACACCAGAAATTCTACTGAGTCCATTCTTTTCTTTCCTTCTCCTTCCATCAACTTAGGTAATGTTTGTCCCCGGTAGGTTTTCGCTATTGTATTTAATGTAAGGCTCCCATACTTGTTCGAATATTTCAATATTATTTCTTAACCTATATGTTATTTTTTTCTAATGGAATACATTTATTCATTTAAATTTAGTAGTTTCTTCCTTTTAATTTGGTTATGTATTCCATTAATATTTAAAGTCATATAGTTCAGCGTAGCCCTTTTATATTTTGTTTATCTTCTCTTTCCGTTTTTCCATCATTACCTTTCCTCCTTTTCCATTTCTGTTTTCTTATTTTCAACTCTTTATAAGACAACATTCCTACAACATCCAACATTTTCCTTATTCTCCTATTTCTATCTTATTTATCCCCAATCTCCCCTTCCCCTCCTGAGTTGTCCTTTATCCCTTGTCGGACAACCACATCTCCCCTCTCCATTTGGATTTGCGAATCCACTCGCAAGCGTCAACTGATTTTGCAGTGACCGCTATTTCCCCCACCCCGTCCCCCCTAGAAAAGATTTCACTTTTCATATGTCACAAAGGTCACTCTTTTAATTCCCTCCTTATTCTCTCTATTCCATTACCTTCCCTTATTAATTCTTGTCTATACTATCTATATTTTCCTCTAAGTACAGGTACATTCACGTATGCACATTGTCTCTATTCACTCTTATACCTCTTTACCCGCATACATATCAATCGTGATCATTTTTACTCTCATTACCCGTCTTCATCCCTCAGTCTATTTTTGTCTTTACCCACATACATATCAATCGTGATCATTTTTACTCTCATTACCCCTCTTCCTCCCTCAGTCTATTTTTGTAATTGTTCTGCAAATTTTCGTGCTTCTTCTGGATCCGAGAATAGTCTGTTTTGTTGTCCTGGAATAAATATTTTCAATACCGCTGGATGCTTTAGTATAAATTTATACCCTTTCTTCCATAAAATCGCCTTTGCTGTATTGAACTCTTTTCTCTTCTTTAGGAGTTCAAAACTTATATCTGGATAAATGAAGATTTTTTTGCCCTTTATACCCCAGTGGTTTGTTGCCCTCTCTTACTTTTTCCATTGTCTTCTCCAGTACCTTTTCTCTTGTAGTATATCTTAGGAATTTTACTACAATAGATCTTGGTTTTTGTTGTGGTTGTGGTTTAGAGGCCAATACTCTATGTGCCCTTTCTATTTCCATTTCTTGCTGTAGTTCTGGACATCCTAGGGTCTTAGGGATCCACTCTTTTATAAACTCCCTCATATTCTTGCCTTCTTCATCTTCCTTAAGGCCCACTATCTTTATGTTATTTCTTCTGTTATAATTTTCCATTGTATCTATTTTTTGAGCTAGTAGTTCTTGTGTCTCTTTAGTTTTTTTATTAGATTCCTCCAATTTCTTTTTTAAGTCTTCTACCTCCATTTCTGCTGCTACTGCCCGCTCTTCCATCTTGTCCATTTTCTTTCCCATTTCTGTTAAGGTCATCTCTATTTTATTCATTTACTCTTCTGTGTTGTTTATTCTTTTTCTTAAATCATTAAATTCCTGTGTTTGCCATTCTTTAAATGACTCCATGTATCCTTTAATAAGAGAAAGTACCTTCTTTATCTTGCCTTTCTTTTCTTCTTCTATTTCACTGTACTCTTCCTCTTCCTCTACTTCTTCCTCTGGGTTGGCCATCTGTTGTTTCTTTGTTGCCCTTTCCTTCTCTTCTTTCTTGTTTCCATTGTCTTCTGTGGTCTCTTCTTGCTGCAGGTGTTCTGCAGCTGTCGTTGCCGACTGTGGAGATCGACTCCCCAGCTGGTCCCCCCTCCCGTCGGTGTGTTTTTTTTCATGCGCATCGCGCATGCGCGAGGAGTCGCGCATGCGCGGTTGCGCACTTTTACTCGGCTCAGCGAACCATTTTTGTAGTCCATTATTTACCGACCTGAGGGAGCAGGTTTCTCTCTCCGCAGCGGGCCTCTTCGGACAGGTAAGGCCTTCACCTTTTGCTGTTCACCTTTTTAAGAATATTCTGTACCCACTCAGAGACATTTTGGACCCGAACACCCAAGAGGCAACACACTATCTTGGAGTCTCTTTTACAACTGCAGAATCTCCTTTCTGTTCCCCTGACTATCGAATCCCCCTATGAGTATCTCTCTACCTGACTTCACCTGAGGCCCAGAGCCAACCACAGAGCTATTGATCTGGCTGCTGTCTTCCTCAGATAGACCATCCCCCATAGCATTATCCAGAGGGGTATGCTTGTGGTGGAGGGGAATGGCCACAAGGTGGTACTGTTCAGACCTCTTTCTCAGTGTTCATCCATCTATTAGTTGAGTCCTGCATGCAAACATCTGAATAAAAGTCTTAACTATGACTTTCTCAGCCTCCTGGATGATCCTCAGTCCACCCAACTCCAGCTCCAGTTCCAGTTCCATTTCCTTAATCTGGTCTCTCAGGACCTGGAGTGGCCTGTACTTCCTGCAGGTCTGGTCATCAGGGAAACCATTAGATTCCATGAATTCCCACATGATTCCACTGCCAATTAACCCTGCACTGTACTACAGGCAATCAAGACCAAAGCAGCAATAATAAAATGAAAAATGCCCTATTTACCTGCTACTTTGCCCTTTTCTTGCAGAAACCTCTTGAGCCAAAGCTTCAACTCCCCACTCCTACACTTACTTGCCTGCTTACATGATGGCTGCTCTGCAGAGCTTCTCTTCCCTTTATTGACTATAGCTAACTGGCCAATGGAGAAATCTAAACAACCACATACTTTTCCCAGTGCTTTTTAAACTCGCCTCTTCTCATTCTATGTCCTGCTCTCGCAGTTCCCATCGCAAAACTCTCAGTTATAATGCTTTAATTTATAATCACTTCTGACAAAATTTCTCATAGTATTCTAATCGATTGTGGTGTTACCCCTCTCCAGCAAGTCTCAGATTTTACTTGCTCTGTCTTTTATCATTGGGGAGTGAGGAGCTCAATGGGTCAGACGGCATCTGTGAGTAGAAATGGTTAGTCAATATTTTGGGTCTGAGACCTTTATTGAGACTAAATATAAAAGGAGATTATATAACGTATATAAAAGGAAAAAGAAGCTTGGGGAGGGACCAAGGAGTAAAGGAAAAATGACAGAAGGTGTGAAGGGTGGAGAGAGATGGGTAGAAGCAAAGACCCTGAAGAAAAGTTAGAGAAAAAAGGAAATACAGGGGTGGGTAAAGAAGAGATGGAAACAGTGGAACCAGATTGGGTGGGGTTACCTAAATTCAATGTTCATGTTGTTAGGCTTAAGGCTGTCCAGAAGGAATATGATGTGTTGTTCCTCAAGTTTAATTTGACCTCACCATAAGTGGTCTCAATCTTTCACTCTCACTCACACACAAATTGTTTCTCCACATTATGCAGGTGTCCTATGCCCTATCACCTCCTTCTTTTTGAAAATGTTATTTGTTAGTATCTTCATACATTTCAAATTAACTTGCTATAACATGACACAATATATACTAAATAATTTTCTAATTTCCACCCCCCCCCACTTCCCACCATCCCGAACCCCTGCAGATAGAAAAAAAGATAGAAAAAATAAAAGAAAGAACACATTCATCATAATAATTATATAACCACATTAATAATATCATATTATTTCTTGATGAAAGTACCATATTTCAGGGGGGAATTGGATTAGAAAGCCTGGATTAGTCTATGTTCATAAATCACATATAAGGCTCCCATATTTTACAAAATCACCTCTCATAAGTATTTTTTTTCGAATGGGAAACAGTATTTTATTTCATTAAACCATACTTCTATTTTAACATTATTTTCCAATTTCCACGTTTTAGGAATATAGGAACATAGAAAGTAGGAACAGGAGTAGGCCAAAAATGGCCCATCGAGCCTGCTCCGCCATTCAATAAGATCATGGCTGATTTAATTTATGACCTAACTCCACCTACCTGCCTTCTCCCCATATCCCCTAATTCCTCTATCATGTAAAAATTTATCTAACTGAATTTTAAATATGTTTAATGAGGCAGCCTCAACCACTTCCCTGGTTAGCTACACACTTTCTCACTATTGTTGTTGCAAGAGTCAAAAATATCTTTTTATATTTATCTAATTCCAACTTAATATCTTTGTCATATATATTAGCCAATAAAAAAATTTGCAGATCTAATTTAACCTTCTCTTTTAATATGTTCTCTAAGATAACACCTCTTTCTCTCCAAAAATTTTTTACCTTTTCATACGACCATACCTAATGCAAAAAATTACCAACTTCTTTGAGGAGAGAAATTTAAATTAAATTTATTCAACTTATAGGGTGTATAATACATTTGATCTAAAAAATTATATTGAACCATTTGATATCTAGCACTGATTGTATTAATTACATTATTTCTACACAATTTCATTCAAATCTCTTTTTGAATTTGTATATTTAAATCCTGTTCCCACTTCAGTTTAGTTTTATACAAATTCTTCTTTTCCTTTATTTCTTGTAATTTATTACATATAGTAGTTATAAATCTTTGAATAATAAAAGCATCTATTATAACATATTCAAATTGGTTATATTCCTGAAGTTTGAAGTTCATTCATATTTTTTCCTTCAAATATGATGGTAATTGATAATATGCAAATATTGCATTATTTATATTTCTTTAATTGATCAAGTGTCATAAACAATGAACCTTTGAAACAATCTTGTGTTTTCTGTATACCTTTTTCATACAAATTGTCAAATAAAAAAATATTCTTTGAAAACGGAAGAAGCTGATTCTGTTTTGAAGTCAATTTTTTAATTTTTACTGTATAATTTGTCTTCTTAAATATGCCTTTAATGGATCCCATGTAACAAATTTATTCTTTACCGAGTCTTTATTTTCCATAAAAAATTTAATTTGTTTTCTTACAAAATCACAAAAATCTTTCCTTTTCATCAATACCTTATTTTATCTCCACCTTTATCCACTAATTTTGTCTTCCTCACATACTATTGACAATAACAAAGGGGAAATGGTCTGAGGGTGTGCATGCCAAATATTCCACCTGTTGTACTCTAGATTGAACTTGAGCTGTCAATAAAAACATATCAATTCGTGAATAGGTCTTATGTCGAAAAGAATAGAATGAATAATCTCTTTCATTCATATACTCTTTCCTCCAAATATCTATCAATCCCATATCTACCTTTAATTTTTTTCTTCTTTAGACACTTTACTATCTCCTACATATTTTCCCAATCTATTCATTTTTGAATTTAACGTCAAATTAAAATCTCCTCCCATCAAAATGTTACCATTAGAATTTGATAATTTCATAAAAACATTTTGCATAAATTTATTATCTTCTATATTAGGAGCACATACATTCAACAAGGTCCAATTGTTTGAATATATTTGACATTCTACCATTACATACCTTCCTGCCACATCCTTTTCTACATTTAATATCATTAATATGTTTTATATAATTGTCATACGACGCTAGTAGCATGGCCCATCTTTGAATTCTGGCCGCAGCTAATGCTGGTATACCTTTGTGTTATTGGTAGATTTTTATTTATCAATATTGCGACTCCTCGAGTTTTTGAATTAAATGAGGCTGCCACTACTTTACCCATCTAATTCCTTTGAAATTTATCTAATTCCTTCTCCACTAAATGCATTTCTTGCTGTTGTGTATGCACTCACACAATTAAGACTCGAAGATGTGATGTTTTCTCATCCTATACTTAGACTAACCTGGCTCCTGACACACAGGGTTACATGTTACATATATTGAAGAATGACATCATGATGTCCAGCAGAGGGTGGGCTTATACCCAACACTGTTCCCCCCCCCATGCAGTAAATGCTGTCTGGGCCCCTTCGAACTAATAAGATTACATCTGGCCCAGGACTACAAGTGAGAATTAGAATACATCTCATGAGTTATTATAATTATAAAAGGGAAAGTATTTAATAATAATCAGGGCACATAGTCCTTAAAGCATTCAGGTGGTCTTCTTTCTCTTTTGGACTGCCTTGGCATGGTTTGCTGTGCCGGTCTTTGCTCAGGACCCGTAGATAATTGGGTCGGCGGTAGAGTCACATTCACTGACCTTCGACAGTGACTGCCCATCTTCGCTGCCCTCCTGGCTGTGTGTCTTAGTTACTGAACTCCTCACTGGACTGCTCAGCTCTGCGACCATCTCTGCCCCCCCCCCCCCCAACTCGGTCTGAGGGGTGGGATGGTTTGGGCAGGCCATGGCAGGTCTGATTCCACCTCCAGTACATGAAGGAGTTCATGGATCTTAGTGTCAGTCAATGCTCGTAATTGGTCAATGTGTCACTTCCACAATCTGTCCCTCATTAGAACAGAATATGAGCAGGGGCTCAATTTTTGTAAGATTACTCCTAACACTCATGGGTCTTTATATTGTCTATAATCATGTACCAGAGCTCTCTTGTCCGCTTTCAGTGTACTAGGTGAGGTCTGTGGCAAAGCTCTTTTTTTGTAATCGGAGACCCAGATCTAGATGGGTCCGCAGGTTGCGGTCAAACATTAGTTCTGCTGGGGTGCGTTTTGTGGTAGAATGTGGTGTGTTTTTGTATCCCAATAGGAAATCTGCGATTTTTGTGTGTCCAGTTTCATGGTTTACATTGCTTTTTTGAATGTTTGTACAAAATGTTCTGCCTCCCCATTAGTGCTTGGGTGATAGGGTGCGGACAAGGTTTGTCTGATATTGTTGTCACCCATAAATTTTTTAAAATGTTCTGATGTAAATTGAGGCCCATTGTCTATAACTAATTCATGAGGCAATCCATAAGTGGCAAAGATAGCTTGTAGACAATTAATTGTGGGATCAGCTTTAGTGTTTTTCAGGTGTGAAACTACTGGCCATTTGGAGTGTGCGTTCACAGCTATTAGGAAAGACTCATCCATAAATGGTCCAGCAAAGTCTACATGAATCCAATGCCACATTTTGGATGGCCATTTTCACGGGTTAGTTTCAGCTTGCAGCATTTTTGGCTGCATTAACTGACATACTTTGCCTTATCTTACTGTTGTTTCAATGTCTCTGTCTATGGAGGGCCACCAGACATGCATCTGAGCCAGTGCCTTCATTCATACCATTCCTGGACGGTTGTGGTGTAGTTCTGATAACATGGTAGTCTGCCATTTGGCTGGAATAATTGTAAGGGTACCCCATAGTAAACATCCTTCTTCGACTGATAGTTCATGGTAAGGCTTTGGATCTTCTGAAATAACTTCAGATTCGAGCCACCCATTAAGGGTGAAGTATAGGATCTTGCTTAATGTGGCCTCTTTTAGGGTTTCCTTTCCGATCATCTGGGCTGCAATGGGCAGTTGTTGAAGTTGTTCTTGGTTGATGGCAGCTGTCTCTGCTGTCCATTTAATAATTTTTTCTCGTTGTTCTGTCTCTGGTAGTGGCATGTGTGATAAGGCATCTGCATGGCTGTTGAGTGTTCCTGGTTTATGTTTTATATCATAGTCATACGATGCTAGTAGCCTGGCCCATCTTTGAATTCTGGCCGCAGCTAATACTGGTATACCTTTGTGTGACTCTAGGATTAAATTAAGAGGCTTGTTGTCTGTGATCAGGGAGAATTTTTTTCCGTTAAGATATTGGTGGAGCTTTTTTTACACTAAAAATTATTGCCAATCCTTCTTTTTCTAGTTGGGCATAATTGCATTCGCTTGTGGTTAATGTTTGCAAAGCATACGCTACTGGTTGCTCACCTTTTTCTGTGATTTGGGATAGTACCGCTCCTAGTCCCACTGGTGAAGCATCCACAGCTAGTGTAACTTTTTTACTGCGATTGTAGTGGATCAGCACCTTATTTGGTGATGTCAGTATTTCCTTTATTTGATTGACTGTATGTTTAGTTTCTGTGTTCCAATACTGTGTTTGATCTTTCTCAGTAATTGGTTCAGTGAGCTGCATAGTGTAGACGTATTAGGGATATGTTTTCGGTAATGATTAACAAGTCCTAGGAAGGACTGTAATTCCGTTTGTTGGTTGGGTAGGGGGCCTTGAGAATGGCTTCTGTTCCTGCTGGATTCATTCACACCCCCTTGTTGTCAATTGTAAACCCAAGGTATGTTACTGAGGGGCACATGAAGACAACATTTGTCCTTTCGTAATCGTCAGCCTGTTGTAGTCTGGTTAAAATCTTTTCAAAGTTTTGCAAGTGTTCACTGTCGTTTCGGCAGTGATATCATCCAGGTAACATCCAAGTGAGGGCCCATGTAGTAATTTGTCCAATGTTGCTCTAAAAATCACAGGTATTGCTGATATTCCGTAAGGCCAGTGTGTAGGTGAATAGGCCCAGATGGGGATTGATTGTCTCATATTCCCTCGATATTTTTGTCCAATTCTATCTGTTAATATGCTTGTGACAAGTCTAGTTTTGTGAATTTTTGTCCTCTGTTTAGTGCTTGGAACAATTCTTCTGCCTTGGGCATGGGGTGTTCAGTTATTTTGAGTGATAGATTGATGGTGATTTTGTAATCACTGCAAATGTGAATTTCACCATTTGCTTTTTATACGGGTACGATGGGCGCAGCCCAATTGCTGTATTGTATTGGTTCTAATATGCCTTCATGTTTTAGTCTGTTTAATTCAGCCTCAAGTTTTACTTTCATAGCAAATGGGACTGTTCTGGCTTTGAAGAATTTTGGTTCCGCATTATCTTTTAATTGCAGTTTTGATTGAACAACCACTTGTTGAAAAACCACTGCGTGGTTGTTGAGGATTTGGTCAAGTTCTGGCTGGGAGGTGTCCTTGTGGTTTACATTTAGTGTTGAACTGATTTCCAGCCAGTTTAGTGGAATGTGTTGTAGCCAGTTTCTTCCAAAAGTGCTGGTCCCTGGGTATCTACGATGTAGAGAGAGAATGTTTCTGGTTGCTGTTGTTTGTATTGTATTTGGACCGTACTTTTTCCAAACACTTTGATTCTGTCTCCTGTAACAGATCTTTGAGTTATTTCAGTTCTTTTACATGCAACGGCATTAGGGACATCTCTGCCCCCGTGACTAACTCCATCTTCAGGGGGTGTCCATTTATTTTTAGCTGTATAAAGTTTGCTGTGTTGCCTCCGTTTATTCCTCGTATGTGTAATATCTCAGGAGCTGAAATCTCAGGAACTTGAAGGTCAGCTGTTGGGCTGTTACCATCATCGTTGCTAGGTTGCCTCTCTCTCTCTCTGCAATTGTTTTGACTTTAGCTGCCTGCTTATTTGCAGGCCATCTGTGCTTTAGAAGTGGACATTTAGCTTTGATATGTCCTTCTGTTTTGCAATGGTTGCATTTAGAATTTTTGAAGAAACACTTTTCTGGTCGGTGGTTGTATTTCCCACAACGGAATCATTGTTGGTGGGAAGTCTTCCCGACCAATAGGTCTGGGTGACCCTCATCCAAGTTTTTATCTGCCATTTCAGAACTGCAGGCAGTTCTGTATGCAATCTGTAATGTAACGCCTTGATCCATTTCTAATAATTTTTGCTTTGCTTGGTGATTTGCCAGCCCCACCACTAATGTATCTCTCAGTGCTTGATTTAGAAACTGCTTGAAATGACAGTGCTCCACCAGTTTGTGCAATGATGCCAGGTATTCACTTACTGTTTCTCCTGGTCCTTGTCTCCTTTCATAGAATCATTGCCTTTCTGCTATAACTGGTAGTTTGGGGCATAAATGGTTCCTTAGAGCTGTGCATAATGCGTTGATAATGCGAGGATCTTCGTCCCTGGATCCTCCTTAAGGTCTTAAGGAGGTTGAATGCTTTGCTGCCCATTATACTGAGGAAGAGAGCATGTTTGTGGTTTACTGGACCTTCCACAATATTGAGGGCTATGCAATAGTGGTTAAACTGTTCTATGTAGTTATCCCAACTTTTTTCTACTTGATTAAATTCCCCAACTTTCCCTCCACCATCTTGGTGCACTTTCACATTGATCTTTTGTCGAAAATCTGTTGGGGTTGTTAGGTAGTTGTTTTCCTTCTCACGGTTGGTTCATTCCTCGTTGCCACTGTTGTGTATGGACTCACACAATTAAGACTTGGAGACGTGATGCTTTCTCATCCTTTACTTCTAATGGACTAACCTGGCTCCTTACACACAGGATTATATATATGGAAGGGTGACATCATGACATTATATTTTTTCATAAATACCAATATCTTTTTATGTTTTATTTGATTTTGTATTCCATTAATATTAAAACTCATGAAGTTATTTTTCCCAATAATTTTCCCTACTCATCCTGCCTTCATCCTCCAAATTCCACTTTAACATAACAAAGGCATTATTCTTCACTAGATCTATTATACCAATTAATGTGTAGAAAAAAGAAAAGTTAAGAAACAAGAAACGATAAGAGTTCCTCAAAAAAACATACCTTATTTATAGTAGTGGTAGTCCAGCCTACACCTGCACTTATGATTTGGTGACAGCCAGCAAACATTCCCTTTTCCCCCTGCGCCCCCCCCCAAATCTTATACTGACCAGCCTTTACGTATATTATTAGTTACTTAACTAGCTATTAATATTATCTTAAATCCCTACCCTTATAATTCAAGAAAAGTCAAATAAGCACATAATCTTCCAGTTTTACCATCAAAC
This sequence comes from Narcine bancroftii, assembly GCF_036971445.1. NCBI lineage: Eukaryota > Metazoa > Chordata > Chondrichthyes > Torpediniformes > Narcinidae > Narcine > Narcine bancroftii. The sequence continues at coordinate 84,635,447 of NC_091475.1, forward strand.
CAAACAGTATACCTCCTCACCCCTTACTTCCCATCTTAGCAGGTTACCCTTTACTTTCCATCTTAACAGGCAAAGATTCAGCAAAAGCTTTGGCTTCATCAGGATCCGAAAATGAATTTATGCTTATCATCAAGAAAAAATTTCAATATAGCAGGATATCTAAAACAAATGCATATCCCTTCTTCCACAAACCATTTTTAACTACATTAAATTCCTTTCTCTTTATCAGCAGTTCAAAACTTATATCCAGATAGAAGAAGATCTTGTTTCCATTATTAATCAATGGGACTTGACTTGCCTTCATTTGCTTTGCTTCTAGTTCCAACACTTTATCTCTCACCTCATAGCAAAGGAAATTGACCAATATTGGACGAGGGTTTTGACCTTCTTGTGGTTTTGTTCTTAAAGCTCTATGCCATCTTTCAATTTCAATGTTTCCTTTAAATTCTTCCATTCCCAGTACTTGTGGTATCCAACTTTGTAAAAAATTTCTTCATATCCTGACTTTCATCACCTTCTCTTTGACCTACAATCTTGATATTATTTCTTCAACTGTAATTTTCCAAAGTGTCCATCTTCTGACAAAATTGCTCCTTCATTATTTTTAATTCTGCTTGCAAATTTTTCATCTGGTCTTTTAGTTGCTGTATTTCCAATTCATTTCCTTTTATTCGTTCTTCCATAACTTCTAATTTCTTATCCATTTGGTTTATGGTATTCTGCACTTGACCAGTCACATCTCTGGTTTCTGTCACTTTATCAGTTAAGAATCTGTTGCAATGATTCTTCCAGAGACTGCTCCAGATTACCCATGTACATTTTGACCTCCAAAGGCAATAGTAAAGTTTCTTTACCAACCTCTCTGAATCCTTGTTCTGTGTTCGATTCAACTTCTACCTCTATCAGTTCTTCACTTGGTTCTCCCCCAGAGCTGTCAGGTTCAGAATGTTTTTAAAAAGTGCCTCCATTTTTTTTCTTCTCTGCACATGTGCAACTCCTCATGCCTGTGCAATAGATGTTCTTCTTCAGTTCCCAGCGACCATTGTCGGGGGAGACCTTGAGTGAAAGAACTCAAGGTCTCTCCAACTCCCTGGCGTGTACTGCAGAGGACCATCCTACGAATAGCTCCAGGCTCCTTCTTTGAAATAGGCCTTGTTTCTTTCTCCTCGTCTTTTAATTTTACTGGTTTCAGCATTGTAACAAGTTTTTCCTTCTTTGGTGGCATTCTGGTTTCTTTCACTGTCCTTTTAAACTTTTCTATTTTTTAAAACTTTTTAAAAACTTTCTCAGGGAGAGTAGGGATTACGTTACTAACTCCACATCATTACGTGACCCCCCCCCCCATCACCTCTTGGCCTTCCCATGGCCTCTTTATCTTAGTCGCAATAACAGCTCCTGAACCAAAATGTTGAATCACCATTGTTATCCATGGATGCTACCCATCTGATCCAGTGAGTTCCTCCATCATCTGGGTTCTTGGTGTTTCTCAACCTGATTATCTCGTTGCTGAGATCTCCCACCAAAGATAGGGACTTCCTGGGGCTCCACCTGTCACACTCCCTTCCTACTTGTGGCTAGTGCGAGTTATTGCAGACCATTTTCTTTGGAAAACTGGTCTGTTTTTTTTTAAATTCGAGAGATACAGTGTGGTAATCGGCATTTCTAGCCCAGGATCCTTTGCTGCCCACATATGCTAATTAACCTACAAAACCCACGTTTTTTTGAAGGGTGGAGCGGAAACCAGGAAATCAGTAGGAAACCACGCAGGACACAGGAGAACATACTAGCTCCTTGCAGACAGCATCAGATTCCAACACAGGTCAAGGCACTATAATGGCATTGTGCTAACCGCAACACCAACCGTGCCACCCTAATGCTTATGCTATTTTCATGTGCAATTAAATGGTAAAAAATTAAACATAGCGATTTGCTGTGATAATAACCAATCCTTTATATATAACAGTTAGATTGGCCTAGAATTTATAGCCAATAAAGGCTTTCATTGAGCTGAGAAAAGCACTCAATGCAAGAACAAAGCAATCATTGCCACAAGAACATTGTCCAGCATTAATGCAAAATTATCCTCTGTGCTTAACATCTGTGAGGAAATTAAGAGCAACCAGGCATATTAAAGAATTCTGCTTGGAAGGGCAATCAGAAACAATATTTAATAAAAAAACTTACTGTATTAAGAAATTGTTTAAATATATAATCCACCAAAGTAGAATCTGCAATGCAAATATTTTAAACAATTTGGAAAAACTTGTATTTCAAATCCTTTGTTTTATCTAAATAATAATTATGGCAGCATGCCATTTTAAATGCATTTACTTTAAATAGTTAATTAGAGAGCTGATGTGAAAATATCTGAAATTTGCTATGCTTCAAGCAATTTAGTCTGGCTGCATGGAACAATCGAAGGATGTTGGATCACTGGGAACAACTTGAGGATATTCCTCAAATGGATGCATGTCTGGTAATTCCCATTTTGCTTTCTGTTTTACAGAGTAATGGGAGTGTCCATTGATGGTTTATCATAATTATCACCACACTTTGCAGACCATTATATCTCCTCTAATATTTCTGATTCATTAAAAATATATGACACTACAAATAGAAATGATTAGCCCACAATTTCTCATCAGTAGCCAAGGTATCCGTTGAGCTTGAGAAAGTTCTCGTGATCCCTGCGATGAGACGTGCCCTTTTCACGATGTTGCTGCTGTGAAACATGAATTCTAACATATCCCCAGTGCTCAGCAGCTGTGTTGTCATCAGCTGTCAGAGCACCAGCATTCCTTAACTCAATCCCATTATCAACAGACACAGAAATTCAACTCCTTCCAGCAGAGTTTTCCTGTGGTGCAACATTGTGGTTATGACATCCTTCCAATTCCTTTTTGTGTGAAGTCAGCACTTGGAGATGATGAAATAGATTTAACCACGTCCTAGGTCCATCTTCAGTCGGGATTGTGATAACAGTGATATGGATAAGATCCACGCTTGTTCTCTCCACTGGAGTCATTAGAAGAGCTAGGATGGAACAATTGGGTTGCACGTTACAAACCAGCCATAAAATTTGAGAGAAAGCAACACCATTGGCTGGAGTGTACACTGTACATTTACTTTAAGTTCTGCCTCTCAAAGTCCTTTGGTTGAAAATATCCATTCCTTTAATTTTTTTTTTGTCCACATGCCAGGCAACATTGAAGCATGAATTTGGGTTTTCACTGATTATTGGAATTTTATGCTTAATTCTTGCAAAAAGTGAATTACATGCATTCTACAAAAGAATGGAAAAGCAAAGAAATAACAAAAGCATTATTAGTCTGCTGATGTTATAAAACCTTGGATAAAATTATTACTCCATTTAGACATATGGAATATGAAGAGACCTTGAATCAATCAGATTGCCTACTCCTTGTGTTGGACTTCACCCAAATGAATTTTGCTCCTCTCATCATACCAACATTGCTTCTTCATTGGGTCAGTCTCAGTTCCTTTCCTGATGAAACCTTCATCCCGACCTTTGTTGCCTGTTTACTCTTCCATATTAACTCAATCCTTCTGGTCTTCCTTGTTCTATCCATGAATTTAAGGTCTTTCAAAACTTATTTCCCAACTGCCATCATGTCCAATTAACCAATTATTTATAGTAACAGCACCTTTTTATATTTTCAATCTCTGAAATGGATTCATTGGTGCTTTTGCAACCCTGTTCCCCTTCAAGAGATGTGTGCTCCTCATTTCTAGCCTCTGAATAAATCTGATGTACAGTAATTGGTCCCCCATTTGATGGCCTGGCTTTCAACTATTGATGACAAAATCTTTGGTCATTAGCGCTAATATCTCATGGTGTCGGTTAACCACTGTTTATTAATTTGGTAATTCCTTGTGCCACCCACTGATGTGGTTTTACTCTTCTCTACAACGGGAATTTTGCTGATGTTGGTTTGGCAAATATGATGGAAGTCCAAGTTTTTCACCTTTGGACTTGTGGTCACATATACTCCATTTATTTCTGTAGTGCACTTCTAATCATTGGAATAAATGGGCGCTGGAGAAGACTATTGTAGTAGCCATTTGAATCAAACAGAGTACAACTGGTGGACAATGTTCCAGCACCAGTTTTACTCCAGTGATCAAAGATTCTGCACTGATCTGTAAAATCCCTTGGGAAGAGCGATTGAGAGACCCCATTCCTTGTCACATGCTTGGATCCAGCCACAATGGCCAATATTTGCACCAGATTACGAGTTAAGCCATAAATTGGTTAATTATTAACTGTAATTCTTCAATCTGTTACATTTACCAGAACAGAAGTACATGTATTTGTCACCATTTCTAAGGCTTTTAACTTAAAATATGACTATTTTCCCATTGCCTTGGGAAAAAATACAATTTTTTTTGTATCAAGAAAATTCCTCAGTAAACATTAAACATTCCTCAGTAAACATTAAAACCTGCTTTAACCTTAATCTGCCTCTCAAGATTCATCTTGTTAAAATGAAAAAGAAGTTCATGGGCAATTAGTATTGCTGCAATAAGTAGCTTGCATTTGTTTTGAACTAATTGTTGGATGAACACAACAGTAGTTATTGAGGCTTTTAGAACTGCAAAACTGGTCAAGGTGCTTTACTGAAGCAGCATCATCCGAAATATTAGGGCAGGTGACAAAAGAGGTAGGTTTGTAAAATACATTGGTCTCCATAATATTTGGGGCAAACAGATATTTTTCCTTAATTTCCTCCTGTGCTCCACAGTTTTAAATTTAATATCAAACAATTCACATGTGATAAAAGTACACAGATTTGATTCAAGGTTATTTGTATACATTTTGGTTTGACCCTGTAGAAATTATAGCACTTTTTATACGGAGTTCCCATAATGTTGGGGACATTTTGGTTTCACAGGTTTTTGTAATTAATCAGGTATATTTATTTGCTTCATTGGTGCAGGTATAAGAGAATTAGGCTTGTTTCCAAGATTTTGATCCCATTTGGAGTCTGTAGTTGCCATTTTTCAACGAGGACCAGTTGTGTCAATGAAAGTCAAAGAAGCCATTATGTGGCTGAGAAACAAAAACAAACAGTAAGAGACATCCCCCAAACCTTAGGATTACCAAAAGTCAACCGTTTGGTGCATCATTCAGAAGAAAGAGTGTGCTGGTGAGCTCAGTAATTTCAAAGGGACTAGTAGGCCCCTCCACTGCTGATTACAGAAGAATTCTCATCATGATGAAGAAAAATCCCCAAGCGCCTGTTCGACAGATCAGAAACACTCTTCAGGAAGCAGGTGTGGATGTGTCAACTGTCTATTGTCCACAGAAGACTTCACGAACCAAACTACAGAGGCTACACTGCAAGATGCAAACCACTAGTTAGCCACAGAAACAGGATGGAGAGATTATAATTTGTTAAGAAGTAGTTAAGAGGTTGCAGAATTCTGGAAAAAGGACTTGTGGACAGCTGAGATCCAAGATTAACCTATATCAGAGCGATGGAGTGTGAAGACGTAAAGCAACTGCCCAAGATCCAAAGCATATCACCTCATATGTGAAACATGGTGGTGGTGGGGGGGGGGGGGGTGTTACGGCGTGGACATGTATGGCTGCCATAGGTACTGGCGCATTTATCTTCATTAATGATGTAACTGTTGACGGCAGTAGCAAAATTAATTCTGAGGTGTATACAAACATCTTAACTGCTCAAGTTCAGGCAAATGCCTCCACACTCATTGGATGGTGCTTCATACACAAGAGAATGATCCCAAGTATACTGCTAAAGCAACGAAATAGTTTTTTTTAAAGCTAAAAACTGGAAAATTCTTGAATGGTTAAGTCAGTCACCTGATCTAAATCCAACTGAGCATGCTTTCTATATGTTGAAGAGAAGACCTAAGGGGACAAGTCCCCAAAACAAGCAGGAGCTGAAGATGGCTTAGTGGAAGCCTAGCTTAATATCACCAGAGAAATTACTCAGTGCCTGGTGATTACAGACATCAACTATGCAAGTGATTTGCAACAAAGTACTAAACATGACTGCTTTAATAATCATATACCATTGCTATGTCCAAAATATTATTGTGTCCTGAAATCAAGGGACGATGTATAAAACGTGTTGTAATTTCTACATGGTCAAATAACCTTGAATAAATTCTAGAATGTGCACTTTAATAACATGAATTGTTTGATTACAAATTTGTGGACCACGGTGACAAATAAAAGAAAGTGTCTTTGTCCCAAACATTATGGAGGGGACTGCTTCAATGGAGAAAGTGAAGGAGAGAGGTGGTCAGTGGAAGGCTTTCAATGCTTTACACCAGATGTAGGATATCCATGGGGAAGGGGTAATGAAATATTATAAAGGGTAGACAAGAATATAATTACAGTGAGATCAGTCACTAATAACAGAGCCTTGATGGTTTGTTTTCTGGAGTTTAAAGGCTTGGTAGCAAATGGCAGGGCTTCTATTCTTAGAAGTGGAGGGGTTCAAGGACTGGAGGGGAGAGGTGCAAATCAGTAAATTGCAAACTATTCCTGGCTCTGTTACTGATTTTTTTTAAATGTTCAAATCCATGGCAATTCCTGGAATTTAAAAAAATTAGACTGCACAAAAAAAACACCAACAGTTTATTTTGCATAAAAATCTGATCCATTGTGTGCCAGATCATTATCAGAAGAAATGTTTACAAGATGCGTCAAGCAACAAGAATGAGTTGATTTTCATGCAAGCCTTTGAAAAGTGTGTAAACTCGTTCTCTGCTTTTCCAAGTAAAGCTGCGCTAATGAGTGACAGTGGGGGCAACAAGACTATTATTTTGAGAATATTTTGTGATCAACATGAAATTGAATTAAAATAAAATGAAGAATGTGGTCAATTATGTTATTGGTCATGCATTCTGGTCTCAGTCCTATAGTTTGTGAGCCGTGATGTACATAACACAATGTATTCACAAACAACAACATCATTTCCATACATGGTTTTCAGTGGGACTGAATTTTGCCTTTGCTTTTATCCTCCTTGGCATCTCTTGTCAAACTCAAAGGGCCACTAGTGAAAAGATGGGGACTCCATGTGCATTCTGCTACATACTCCTCAAGAAACTTTCCTCTTTCCATTCTTTTTTTTTTAATTTTTAATTTTCCACACTATGAACCATACTGACCAAAATACATACAGACATTTTTCTCTTGAATATATACAGTGTCATTTTCTCCCCTTTTTCCCCTTCCCTTCCCTCCCTCCCCATTTATTCAACGTTCAATCTTTATGATACATTAAACCCGTTAAACAATGTCATCACTTAATAAAAATAAACAAGAAATTTGTGTCTTCTATTTTTACATATTGGGTCAGTTCATTTCATTATCTTCTCCTTCTGTCATTTTAGGTGGTGGAGGTCCGTGGTAGGATTTCTCTATTGTGTTTCATGTACGGTTCCCATATTTGTTCGAATACTGTGATGTTATTTGTTAAGTTGTATGTTATTTTTTTCCAATGGAATACATTTATTTATTTCTATGTACCATTGCTGTATTCTCAGGTTGTCTTCTAATTTCCAGGTTGACATAATACATTTTTTTGCTATAGCTAGGGCTATCATAATAAATCTTTTTTGTGCTCCATCCAAATCGAGTCCAAGTTCTTTATTTCTTATATTACTTAGAAGAAAGATCTCTGGGTTTTTTTGGTATGTTGCTTTTTGTGATTTAATTTAATATCTGGTTTAGATCTTCCCAATTTTTTTTCACTTTCTCACATGCCCAAATTGCATGTACTGTTGTTCCCTTTTCCTTCTTACAGCAAAAACATCTGTCTGATACTGTTGGGTCCCATTTATTTAACTTTTGGGCCATGGTGTATAGCCTGTGTAACCAATTATATTGTATCATATGTAACCTCGTGTTTATAGTTCCGGAGCATAGTTTTTCCCATGTTTCATTCGTCATCTTTATATTTAGATCTTGTTCCCATTTTTGTTTTGGTTTACAGCTTGTTTCCTTGTTCACCTTTTCTTGCAATTTGATGTAAATGTTTGTTATAATTTTTTAAATTATCATTGTGTCTGTAATCACATATTCAAAATTGCTTCCTTCCGGTAACCTCAGACTGTTTTCCAATTTGTCCTTCAAGTAGGTTTTCAGTTTCCTTATTAGTTTCTTTAGCTCCTTGAAGAATTTCTCTGTTAGGTGAATTGGTAATGATTGAAATAGGTATTGTATCCTTGGGAAGATGTTCATTTTAATACAGTTTATCCTTCCTATCAGTGTTAGTGGTAAGTCTTTCCAGTGCTCTAAGTCGTCTTGTAATTTTTCATTAATGGCTGATAATTTAGATTATATAGATGGCCGAGATTGTTATTTAGTTGAATACCTAGGTATCGAATTGTTTGTGTTTGCCATCTAAATGGTGATTCTTTCTTAAACTTTGTGAAATCCGCATTATTCATTGGTATTGCTTCACTTTTATTTGCGTTGATCTTAATGGAAAGCGGGGAAAATGAGGATAGCACTAGATAAATTAACAGAATGGTAAAAACAAGGAGTCTTACAACTATCAAATTTAAGAATTATTATAGAGCAGCACAATTAAGATACCAATCAGATTTTTATCAATCAAGGGAAAAATCAGATTGGACCAGATTAGAGCTAGATAAAATAGGGGAGAAGGTACCTGAACATATACTATATAAGTGGGATGAAAAATTGGTGCAACTTAGGAATTCACCAGTATAGCACCATCTGCTCAACATTTGGAAGAAGATTCATGTAGAAAGGAATAAAATAAATTATCAACTACCAAAATTAATATTGACACAAAATCAACTAATCCCTTTCACAATAGATAACCTTTCCTTTAGAGAATGGGAGAGAAAAGGGATCAAAAGAATAGGAAATTGTTTTTCGGGAAATAAATTATTATCTTTTGAACAAATTAAGGACAAATATAATATAACTCACAATACAATGTTTGCATACCACCAACTGAAAACCTACTTGAAGGACAAATTGGGAAACAGTCTGAGGTTACCAGAAGGAAGCAATTTTGAATATGTGATTACAGACACAATGATAATTAAAAAATTTATAACAAACATGTACATCAAACTGCAAGAAAAGGAGAACGAGGAAACAAATTGTAAACCTAAACAAAAATGGGAACAAGATCTAAACATAAAGATAAAGAATGAAACATGGGAAAAACTATGCTCCGGAACTATAAACACGAGGTTACGCATGATACAATATAATTGGTTACACAGGCTATACATCACACCCCAAAGGTTAAATAAATGGGACCAAACAGTATCAGATAGATGTTTTTGCTGTAAAAAGGAAACAGGAACAACAATACATGCAATTTGGACATGTGAGAAAGTGGAAAAGTTTTGAGAAGATCTAAATCAGGTATTAAATAAAATCACAAAAAGCAATATACCAAAAAACCCAGAGATCTTTCTTCCAAAATATATAAGAAATAAAGAATTTGGACTCGATTTGGATGGAGCACAAAAAAGATTTATTATGATAGCCCTAGCTGTAGCAAAAAAATGTATTATGTCAACCTGGAAATTAGAAGACAACTTGAGAATACAACAATGGTACATAGAAATAAATAAATGTATTCCATTGGAAAAAATAACATACAATTTAAGAAATAACATCACAATATTCGAACAAATATGGGAACCATACATGAAACACAATAGAGAAATCCTACCATGAACCTCCACCACCTAAAATGACAGGAGAAGACAATGAAATGAACTGACTCAGAATGTAAAAGTAAAAGACAAAAATTTCTTGTTTATTTTTATTAAGTGACGACATTGTTTAACGGGTTTAATGTATCTTATAGATTGAACTTTGAATATATGGGAAGGGGGTGATAGAGAGAGGGAAGGGATGGGGGAAAAAGGGGAGAAAATGACACTGTATATATTCAAGAGAAAAATGTCTATGTATTTTGGTCAGTTTGGTTTATAGTATGAAAAATAAAAAATGTTTAAAAAAAAAAGTAGGTTTTCAGTTGTATCGTGAGTTATGTTATATATGTCCTTCATTTGTTCAAAAGATAATAATTTATTTCCCGAAAAACAATTTTCTATTCTTTTGATCCCTTTTCTCTCCCATTCTCTAAAGGAAAGGTTATCTATTGTGAAAGGGATTAGTTGATTTTGTGTCAATATCAATTTTGGTAGTTGATAATTTATTTTATTCCTTTCTACGTGAATCTTCTTCCAAATGTTGAGCAGATGGTGCAATACTGGTGAATTCCTATGTTGCACCAACTTTTCATCCCACTTATTTAGTATATGATCAGGTATCTTCTCCCCTATTTTATCTAGCTCTAATCTGGTCCAATCTGGTTTTTCCCTTGTTTGATAAAAATATGATAGGTATCTTAATTGTGCTGCTCTATAATCATTCTTAAAGTTTGTAGCTGTAAGCCTCCTTGTTTGTACCATTCTGTTAATTTATCTAGTGCTATCCTCGGTTTCCCCCTTTCCATAAGAATTTCTTTATTATTTTCTTTAGCTCCTTGAAGAATTTTTCTGTTAGGTGAATAGGTAATGATTGAAATAGGCATTGTATCCTTGGGAAGATGTTCATTTTAATACAGTTTATCCTTCCTATCAGTGTTAGTGGTAAGTCTTTCTAGTGCTCTAAGTTGTCTTGTAATTTTTTCATTAATGGCTGATAATTTAGTTTGTATAGATGGCCGAGATTATTATTTAGTTGTATACCTAGGTATCAAATTGCTTGTGTTTGCCATCTAAATGGTGATTCTTCCTTAAACTTTGTGAAATCCACATTATTCATTGGCACTGCTTCACTTTTATTTGCGTTGATCTTGTACCCCGATACTTCTCCATATTCCTTCAATTTCTTATGTAATTCTTTTATTGATATTTCTGGTTCTGTTAAGTATATTATGACATCATCTGCAAATAGACTGATTTTATATTCCTTCTCTTTTATTTTTATCCCTCTTATTTTATTTTCTGTTCTTATCAGTTCTGCTAGTGGTTCTATAGCTAACGCAAGCAGTGAGGGAGATAGTGGACATCCCTACCTTGTTGATCTGCTTAATTTAAATTGGTTTGATATAATTCAATTTACTCTCACCTTCGCCAATGGTCCCTTATATAATGCTTTAATCCAATTAATATATTTCTCTGGTAGGTTGAATTTTTGTAGTACTTTAAATAAATAATTCCATTCTACTCTGTCAAAGGCTTTCTCTGTGTCTAAAGCAACCAACACTGATGGAGTTTTGTTTCCTTGTACTGCATGGATTAAGTTAATGAACGTACAGATATTATCTGTTCTTCATCTTTTTTTAATAAATCCAGTTTGATCTAGTTTTACTATTTTTGGTACACAGTCGGCCAATCTGTTTGCTAATAGTTTAGCTATTATCTTATAATCTGTGTTAAGTAGAGATATTGGTCTATACGATGCTGGTGTTAGTGAATCTTTCCCCCTCTTTGGTATTACTGTAATTATTGCTGTTTTGCATGAATCTGGCATGTTTTGTGTTTTTTCAATCTGATTCATTACTTCCAGGAGAGGAGGAATTAATATCTCTTTACATGTTTTATAAAATTCTATTGGGAGTCCATCCTCTCCCAGAGTTTTATTGTTCGGTAGTTTTTTTAATATCTCCTGTATTTCTTCTATTTCAAATGGTTTTATTAATTTATTTTGCTCCTCTTTTTGCAATTTTGGTAGTTCAATTTTAGTTATAAATTCATCTATTTTGTCTTTTCCCTTCATTTTCAGTTTGATATAGTTGCTCGTAGAATTCCCTGAAGTTTTCGTTGATCTCTGTTGGGCTATATGTAATTTGTTTGTCCTTTTTCCTTGATGCCAATACCTTTCTTTAAGTTTGTTCTGTCTTAAGCTGCCACACTAGTATTTTGTGCATTTTTTCTCCTAGCTCATAATACTTCTGTTTTGTCTTCATTATGTTCTTCTCCACCTTATATGTTTGTAGTGTTTCATATTTTATTTTTTTGTCTGCCAATTCTCTTCTTTTAGTTGTATCTTCCTTTATTGCTAATTCTTTTTCTGTATTTGTTATTTCCCTTACCAACTGTTCTGTTTCCTGATTGTAGTCCTTCTTCATCTTAGTTACATAACTTATTATCTGCCCTCTAATGAACGCTTTCATTTCATCCCATAGTATAAACTTATCTTTCACTGATTCCGTATTTATTTCAAAGTGCATTTTAATTTGTCGCTCAATGAATTCTCTAAAATCCTGTCTTTTAAGTAGCATGGAGTTTAATCTCCATCTATACATTCTCGGTGGGATGTCCTCCAGCTCTATTGCCAATAACAGGGGTGAGTGATCCGATAACAATCTAGCTTTATATTCCTTTTTCCTAACTCTCCCTTGAATGTGGGCTGCTAACAGGAATAGGTCTATCCTTGAGTATGTTTTATGTCTACCCGAATAATATGAATATTCCTTTTCCTTTGGGTGTTGTTTCCTCCATATATCCAAAAGTTGCATTTCCTGTATCGATTTAATTATAAATTTGGATACTTTGTTCTTTTTGTTAGTCTTTTTTCCAGTTTTATCCATCTTTGAGTCCAAATTAAGGTTAAAATCCCCTCCTATTAGTATATTCTCTTGCGTATCTGCGATCTTCAAAAAGATATCTTGCATAAATTTTTGACCTTCTCATTAGGTGCGTATACATGGAGCAAATTCCAAAATTCTGAATATATCTTACCTTTTATCATTACATCCCTCCCTGCTGGATCTATTATTTCCTCTTCTATTTTGATTGGTATATTTTTATTGATTAATATAGCTACTCCTCTGGCTTTTGAATTATATGATGCTGCTGTTACGTGCCCTATCCAATCTCTCTTTAATTTCTTGTCTTCCACTTCAATTAGTTGTGTTTCTTGCACGAATGCTATATCAATTTTTTCTTTCTTCAGTAAATTTAACAGCTTCTTCCTTTTGATTTGGTTATGTATTCCGTTAATATTTAAAGTCATATAGTTCACCATGGTCATTTCATACTTTGTTTACCTTTCCTTTCTGTTTCCTCATCACCACCTTCCCTTCTTATCCATTTCTGCTTTCTTTTTTTGAACACATTATAAGACAACATTTCTAAAACATAAAATATTTCCACTATTCTCGTATCTAAAATTCCTTTAACCCCAATAGTCCCTCCCCTCTCTGAGTTGCCCTTTGTCCCTTGTTGGACAACCATATCTCCCCTCTCCATTTGGATTGCGAACCCGCTCGCAAGCATCAACTGATTTCGCAGTGACTGTTATTCTTCCCCACCCAGTCCCCCCCCAGAGAAGATTTTAATCTTCACATATAACAAAGCTCACTCTCTTAATTCCTTCCTTACTTTCTTTCTTCCCTTCTTAGTTCTTACTTATACATGATGCACATATACGCGATATATGTACATATATACTTATACATATGTACATATATACTTATACATATACACATATATGCACTTATACATGATGCACATATACGCAATGCACACGACAAAAACAACACCGACAGGAGGGAGGACCAGCTGAGGAGTAGATCTCCACAGCTTGAACAGACAAGAATAACACATCGGCAAGGCTCCCAACAAGAAAACACAGAAAATAACAGGAACAAGAAGGAAGAGAGTAAAAAAAGGAAATCAGAGAAACAGCAGATGACCAACCCAGAGGAAGAAGAGCAACACCAAGACACCTTTAATAAAAATAATAAAAACAAAAATACCCAATAAAATAAAATAAACAACCCAACAAGAAGATCAGAAGAGACAGAGGTGAAGGACACAGATCCTGGAGTGGAGACAGAAGAAGAGGAGGGAGAACATCAAACTCTACACAGAGAAATGGAAGATGAAGGGAAGGGACAGTACATGGATGAAAAAAAAATCAAGAATATATGGGAACATTAAAAGAATAGCTGACACAAGAATTCAGTGAAGTAAAAAGAAGAATAAAAGGTACAGAAGAAAAAGTGAATATATTAGAGATGGTCATGACAGAAATAGGAAAAAGAGTAGACAAGGTGGAAGAACGAGAAACAGCCATAGAAATGGAGGTAGATGACTTAAAAAAGAAATCAGATCTGATAAAAAAGTTAAAGAAACACAGGAGCTGTTAGCTCAGAAGATGGATATAATGGAAAACTATAATAGGAGAAACAATATAAGATAATGGGCCTTAAGGAAGATGAAGAAGGCAAAGATATGAAAGAATTTATAAAAGAATAGATCCTCAGGGTCCTAGGAATGCCAGAATTACAGGAAGGAATGGAAATAGAAAAGGCACACAGAACATTAGCCCTTAAAACACAGCCACAACAAAAACCAAGATCCATTCTAGTAAAATTCCTGAGATATACGACAAGAGAAAATATATTGAAGAAGGCAATGAAAAAAATAAGAGAAGACAAAAAACCACTGGAATACAAAGGTCAAAATTTTTTTTCTACCCCAGATATAAGTTTTGAACTCCTGAAGAAGAGGAAGGAGTTTAACGCAGCAAAATCAACCCCATGGAAAAAAGGTTATAAATTTATGTTAAGATATCCAGCGGTGCTTAAAATAGTTATCCCGGGGAAGCAAAGCAAACTGTTCTCGGATCCGGAAAAAGCACGAGAATTTGCAGAACGCCTACAAAACAGACAGAGAGATGAAGAGATGTAACAAGAACAAAAATGACAATAAACTATGTATAAAGAAGAAGAATAAAGCATAAGTAAGAACCTCTTTCCATTCTTAATACAATAATGTAAATAACTTTGGAGGACAATACCTCCCTCCTCCCAGTCTGTGAATGGTCATAGGGAAAAGCAGTGTTAACTTTAAAAATGGAGTATGTAGTCCAGCTTTAATTTTGTATCTGGGGAAGCTGGTAAATCTCCCGAGCAGGACTTCAGAAGCAGGCCTAACTAGGACTTCGACTGCATGGCCAAGAGTCTGATTTTAGAGAGCTGCCATGAGTGCAATGAAACATACAAAATCGGGGAAAAAAAAACAAAAATAAGGAGTTTATGCTTTGGTGAGACTATATCTGAGTTCTGTGTACCATATTAGATTTTTTTGTTAAGGAAAGATGCTAATGTGCTGGAATTAGTTCAGAGAAGGTTTACTGGATCAATACCTTGAATGTGCGCATTGTCTAATGAGAAAAGTTTGATCGGGCCAGACATGTACATGGTGGAGTTTGGAAAATTGAAGTGCGACTTGATTGAAATGTGAAATCTTGAGGGGACTTGACAAGGCTGCTAAGGTAAAATTGCTTCCTCTGGTGGGAGAATCCATAACCAGGGGTCACTATTTAAAAATAATCACCCTTTTTTCGACTGAGATGAGGTGAATTTATCTTCTTTTGGATGGCTGTGAGATCTCAGAACATTCTCAAAGAATGGCAGAGGCTTTGAATTTCTCCAGACCTTGAGTAGATCAACATTTGAAGTAGACAGCAATGCAGGTTTCAAGTTTCAGTCAGATCAACCATGATCTTATTGAATGGCAGAACAGGCTCAGGGGAGCACCATATGCTCTTCTCCTAATTAGTACATTTTCTAAAGAACATAAGGTTTTGAAGCAGGAGTAGGGCATCTGGTCTGTCAAGCCTGCTCCGCCATTCAATGTGACCATGGCTGATCTGATGATAGGCTCATGTTAACCCATTTGCCATTTCCCCATATTTCTAAATTTCCTTACTTGTAAAAAATCTATCCAACCTTGTCATAAATATTTTACTGAGGCCACCTCCACCACTTTAATGGGCAGGGAATTCCACAGATTCACCACCCTCGAGGGAAAAGCAGTTCCTCCTCATCTCCATCTTAAATCTACTACCCTGAATCTTGAAGCTATGTCCCCTAGTCCTGGTCTCGCCTACCAATGTAAAAAACTAACCTACCTCTATCTTATCTATGCCTTTCATAATTGTATATGTTTCTAAAGATCCCTCTCATTCTTATAAATGCCAGAGAGTACAAGCATTATATGGGTCAGAAAAATATGAATTTCACTTCTGCCCTGGCACCCTCCAGTAAATCTCTGACTCCCTACTGAAAATTGTGACCCCCCCACCCCCACTCCCCCCACCTCCACCAACACAGACAGCCAATATTTCCTGCTGTCCTCTTGCCTCTCTTCTCTCCCCTGTCCCAAGTGGCATCTGACCTCCCCAACTCGAACTCCTGATCTCAGGACCCTTTCACTCCTCGGTGGCTGCCCCTGGTGTCACACTCACTCAGCTGCCGAGTGGAAGTGTGACAAATAAAGAGCAGGGTTTGGAGGGACCCTATCTCTAGCCTTGTTGAAATTATCTTCCCTTTTTTGGCCACTCCTTAGCTCTGGGAGTAGCACTCAATCTTTTGTGTCCAAAAGGTTGAGGGTTAAATCCCTCATGGGACTTGAGCAGAGGCTGAAAGTTCAATGCTGGGGTTACGTTCCTCTGTTGTTGGTGCTATGGTATATACCCTTTTATACTCCCATTTGTAGAGATGGAGGTTCATTTTCCAGTACTGACCTCCCAAAATTTATACCCAAACACTGCTTAAAAATAACAAATCACCTAGCTATTAATATGTGGGAGTTAGTGGGATCTTACTGAGCATAGAGCTGGTACCATTCCTATATTACTGCAGCCACTGAATCTCAGGTGTATTTTGGTGCCTCAAAGACACTTCAGATTTAGTGAAAGGTGTTTTTTAAACCAAATCTTTTATTTTTGCTGCTCCCTGAGAGCCATCCTAAGATCCTCGATAAAGCAAGAGCAGAGATGTGCTCAATGCAGTTGGCCACAGAACTTGGAAGAAGAGACACAAAATTGCTCACATTTTCCTGACTACTTATTCAAGGAACACGGCCACCACACCTGAAGGTAGTTTTGACACCATTCCCAACCAAATAATGCATAATAAATTGAATGAGCATCACCACCTTCAGCTGAAGATGGAAGGAGGAGGGTTAGGACGGCTTCTTTGTGGTATGGTTTGTGATGGTGATATAAATGACAGGTTAAAAGTGCCCTTTCAGTAAACAAACAAAAGCAGCTGAAGGCTGATTCATTTCTTTCTGTCCACTGGAAGGAGCAGGTGACCAGCAGGAATGTGAGAGGTTAAGCTAATTAAATGAGCACAGCTTGGTTGATAACTTGTGGTGCATGAGACCATCAGTGAAAGCTGGAGCATGTGTTGCTCTTTAAAGATCAATTAAGGATCATTAATAGCCTTGGAGGTGCATGGAGAGCCACTCAGCAAGAGAAAAAAATGCCGTACCAAAAGAGAAAATGTTCCATGTGCAGAATTGTCAGTGTGAAGAACACACTGACTCATGCCAATTTGTTCCAATCGTTTGCATTCCCTAATTACAGTCATCATAATGGTTTTTGCACCTTACTAGTTAACTAAATCGAAAATCTATGTGGGTGACTTAACAAGAGCTCAGACCAGATTTAAACAGGTAAAACAATTATACCCCAGATAAATCCTCTGATAATGCAAGGAAAAGATCAAATTAATCAAAATGGCTCCTGCAGGGAACAGGATTGAATCAATAATTGATTAACTTAACCTTGAGAAAGTGGAGAATAGAAACGCTTGCAAAAGTTCACCTTGATTTTTATTCGTGGACGTGTAGATTCCTGTTTGCCGATTCAATCCAGGAGATGGTTTGGATTGAACTCCTGACTTCTGGCTGCCAAGCTCCAACCAGTGCTATATTGGGCATTTGCCCTTCAATAAGATTGTGGCTGTTCTATTAACTCAACACCCAATTCCTGTCTTATACCCATGACCCTTAATTTCTCTAATATCTAGGTCTATTGAACTCAAGGATTAAGCCTTCACATTCCCGAAGAATCACACCACTCTTGCTATGTATGCAGAGTGAAGAAAATTCTCCTCATTGTGGTTCTGAATGGGCCTGACCTTATTTTGCAACAATGATCCTCGCTGTAAATTCCTTAACCATGAGAAACATTCTCCACATACTATTAAGTCATCTAAGTTAGAACTCATTCTTCAAAGTGGCACAGAATAAGACCATAAGACAAAGAAGCAGAAATAGGCCATTCAGCCCATTGAGTCTGTCCCGCCATTCAATCATGAGCTGATCCATTTTCCCACTCAGTTCCACTGCCCGGCCTTCTCCCCATAACATTTGATACCCTGGCTAATCAAGAACATATCAATCTCTGCCATAAATACACCCAATAACCTGGCCTCCACACCGCCTGTGGCCACAAAATCAACAGATTCACCGCCCTGTGAATAAAAACATTTCTCCGCATCTCCAGTCTAAATGGACGCCCTTCGACGTGAAATTGCGCTCTCTTGTCCTAGACTTTTCCAGCATGGAGAACAACCTTTCTACATCTATGCTGTCCATACCTTTTTAATATTTCAAACAGTTTTAATGAGATCTCCCCATATTTTCCTAAATTCTAATGAGTACGGGTGAAGAGCTGTCAAAAATTCCTCAGATAATAACCCTTTCATTGCTGGAATCATCCTGTGAATCTCCTCTGAACCCTCTCCCATATCAGTATATGGTTTCTTAAATGAGGAGTCCAAAACTGCTCACAATACTCCAAGTGAGGTCTCACCAACGCCTTATAGAACCTCAGCATCACATCCCTACTCTTATATTCTCTTCCTCTTGAAATTCAATTGCCTTCTTCATCACTAACTCAACCTGCAAGTTTACCTTCAGGGTATCCTGCATGAGGACTCACTAGTCCCTTTGCATCTGGGAATTTTCAGTTTTCTCCCCAATTAGAAAATAGTGTACCTGCTTATTTCTTCTACCAAAGTAAATGACCGTACTCCTGCTAATGTATTTCATTTGTACCATCTCCTAATCTGTCTTTCTACATACTCCCAGTTTTATCAACATTACCTCCTGCTCCATCTATCTTCATTACCATCTTCAAATTTAACGCAAGCCCGTTCATTCCATTTTCTAAATCATTGATATTTGGAAATAATTGAATGAGGCTTAGATTAAAGGGATCCCAAGGAAGAGTGAGAAGGGAAGGAGCATACAAAACATTACCTGCAAACATTGTTTAGATCCCTAGATGGTGATGAGAGAGGAGTGCAGTGATGCTCCTTCAGTGGTTACAAGGGAAAGTGCTAGGGGTCAAGGAGGGGTGGGTGAGGAGGGAATCATGGAGGGAGTACCTCACAGGAAAGGCAAGAGCGGGTGGGGAGAGGAAGATGTGGAGAGTGGTGGGATCCCATTAGAGCTGAAGGAAATCAGAAAGGAAGATGTGCAGAATGTGGAGGCCATTGGGGGAGGACCTACTCTGTTTAGAGGGAGGTGAGAAGAGAGCAGAAGCCCAAGAAATTGAGGAAATGGGAGAAAGTACAAAGATCAGGCACATTTTGTGAAGGAGGAGGACATTTCAGGTATCCTGGAATGGTAGTCTCATCTTTCGAGTAATTGCAGAGGAGAGAGTGAAACTGGGAGAAAAGGATGGCATCTTTATAAGATACAAAGTGGGAGGAGGAATGGTCCAGTTAGCTATGAGAGTTGATAGGCTTGACATGTTAGGTTGAGGTCCTTAATAGGACTGAGACTAAAGAGGGACGGTACATGGTATAAAGAGGGATTTCTCCTACAGTTGCTGCTTCTCCCATTGCTCCAGCAAATGATTTGTTGATCTGGATTCTTCTCCTGTAGTCAGTCTCTTGTGTCTTAGCCCTTGTTAGTATTAATACCCACTTCCCAAAAGAAGTCATACCTGGATCCTTGTGATACAAAAATGTGCTGGAGAAACTCATCAGGTCACACGTGTCCTGCTGAGATTCTCCAGCACATTTGTGTATTGCACTTGACCCCAGCATTTGCAGATTGCCTTGATTAATTTTATAATATGAATTGTTTAATCCTTGCAAATGGCTTAGCTAAAGCAAACAAAAAGAGAGTAATATTTAGTTTTGATTCAACCCAGCTGTGTCTTTATAGTGGTTTATGCAAAAAAAATTGAGGGTGTTTTAAACATCTTTTACATCACAGAATAAATACAACCATTCCATTTATTTCACCACAAGTTTGTGACAGTTTTTCTGCAAGATATGACTCATGGCTTGAAGCAAATCAAACATTGAAAGCAGAATTTAGCTGAAGCTACATTCTTACTTATACAGTACCTGTATGATAAGAATGTAGCTAAACATAGGGTTTGGAAAGTGTTGATTGAAAGGGTTATTAGAGATTAAAGATAAGTGAGGAGAAGGGAGATTGAAAACTTGTCTGAATGGTGCACCAACAACAACCTCTCACCCAATGGTCAGCAAAACAAGGGAGCTGATTGTTGATTTCAGGATGGTAAAACCAGTGATCATTGAGGGATTAGAGGTATGTGCTGACTGGCTGCATCACAGTCTGGTATGGGGACACCAATACCCCTGACTCGAAGACCCTACATTATTTTTTTTTAAGTATGTTATTTTTGATTTTTTTTTCCATAAATAAACATAGAAAAATTCTCCAATATTACAAAACAACCCCTCCCCCTCCCTTTCACAGTATAAATCAACACCCCCGTCAGGGGACACATTTATATTCATCGTCAAGAATTCTATATTTGGAGGTCACCTGCATTCATTCTTTGCAGCATTCATTATTATCCTTTTTATTATTGTAGTTATAATTGCAGTTGGGCCCCTATATAATTCAAATATGACTGCCATATCTTAATAAATACGTTGTAGTGGCAGCTATACTACTAACTGAAGGATCGCACAACCAGACAGGTTGAGTTCAGTGAGCAAAACTGATTTATTGCAGGCTGCCTGGCTGGTCTTATACTCCCAACCCAGACCTGGCTGAGAACCGCACTGGGGGCCCTGACGTCACTGGGGCGTCATGTGGGTCGCCAAGCGCGGGCTTCTGAGCCCGGTGCTGAGGTCGGGAGGAAACCCCCAACGGCGGCATTTTGGCCAGCTGCCCCGCCACGTACATGACATGGGGCCGGTTCACCTGCCTAATGGCGTACCGCCACACAGTCCCCCCCAGAACCGGCGCCAATGCCCCGCTTCTTGGTTTGGGCCACAACTACTGGCTCAGTGGGGTTGAGGTGGGCTGGCTTTAACCTGTCCACCGTAAACAGTACCCTCTTACCACCGATGTCCAGTGTGAAAGTGGATCCTAAACGCTGGACGACTTTGTACGGCCCTTCGCATGGTCTTTGTAGAGGTGCTGTGGACAGGCCCCGCCTGATAAAAATGTACTCTGTGGAATACAGCTCGCTGGGGATGTAAGAGGCCCGTGTGCTGTGTCTGGGCAGCAGTGGGGGTGTGAAGGAGTCCAACTAGACCGGGAGGCAGGGAAGTAGACCATGTGGTGACTGCTGGGGGTTGTGAGGTTTGCTGATGAAGTCACCAGGTAGGGTTAGCTCTCAGTTGTGAGAGTGCGTCGGTGACCACGTTGTCTTTCCCCACCTTGTGCCGAATGTTGGTGGTGAACTCCGACATGAAGGAGAGGTGACACTGTTGGCCGACCAGGGATCTCTGCCATAGCGAGCACCTGAGTGAGGGGTTTGTAGTCAGTAAAACTGGTGAAAGGCCTCCACTCCAAGAAATAGTGGAAATGACGCACCGCCAGATACATGCCCAGCAATTCACGATTGAAAGCACTATACTTGCGCTCTGGCAAGTGAAGATGTCGGCTAAAGAATGCCAGTGGTTTCCACTGTCCATTCACCTGCTGCTCCAGGATGGCGCCGACAGTGGTGGCAGAGGCATCGATGGAGAGCGCCATATGCAGGTCGGTGCATGGGTGGACGAACAGGGTAGCCTTCGCGAGGGCATTTTTCGTGGCTTCAAAACCCTCTGGAGTCCAGGCGAGTGTCTTGTCTTTGGCCACAATGAGGGCGAAGAGTGGCTGATGCACGCCGCACCTGGAATAAAGCGGTTATAGAAATTGACCATACCTGTGAACTCCTGTAGCCCCTTGAGGTTGTCCGGGCGTGGAAACTCCCTGACTGCAGCGACCTTCATAGTGGCAAGTGTAGCTCCTTCAGCCATGATGGTATGGCCAAGGAACTGCCTGGACTCTTTCCCGAACTGGCATTTGACCGGATTGATCGTTAGGGTGAAGTCGGCCAGTTGGGAGAGGAGAGTGTGCAGATGAGACGTGTTGTGCCCGGTTTCTGCTGGCGACAAGGATGTTATCCAGGTAAATGAATACGAAATTCAAATCCCTAACCATAAGGCGCTGGAAGGTCTGGGTGGCGTTCTTGAGCCCGAACGTCATGCATAGGAACTCGAACAAGCCAAATTGGGTGATGATGGCCATTTTATTTATGTCCTCGGGGTGCACCGGGATTTGGTGATACCCGCGCACCAGGTCGACCTTGGAGAATACCCTCACGCCATGCAGGTTGGCCGTAAAGTCCTGGATGTAAGGGATCGGGTAACAGTCAGGTACTGTCGCGTCGTTAAGCCGTCGATAATCTCCGTGGGATGCCAGCCGCCAGAGGCTTTCAAGACTAGGTGGAGTGGTGAGTCCCAAGGACTGTCAGAGCGTCGAATGATTCCCAGCTCCTGCAGATGCGAGAACTCTACCTTCACTATCTGGAGCTTATCCGGCGGGAGCCGACGTGCCTTGGCATGGACCATCGGGCCTTGGGTGGGAATGTAATGAAACACCCCATGGTGTGGTGAGGCGGTAGAGAACTGCGGCTTGAGGAGGGACAGTAACTCATCCAGGATACGCTGTAACTTGTCCTTGGGCATGCTGACCATGGCCATCTGTGGCTGCTCTGTGTGGGAGGCATTGAGGCAAACCTATTGGAAAGTAAGGGCATCTACCATTCACCTACCTCGAATGTCGACCAGGGGTCCATGGGCGAGGAGGAAGTTGACACCCAGGATGGCGGTTGGGAGGGATGAAACGGTGAACCTCCACAAGAACTTCTGCTGGCCGATCTGGAAGTGGACGGTCTTGTCTCCATACCTTCAGATCTCCGTCGAATTGGCTGATTGGAGGGAAGGCCCTCGAGGCCGGTTCTGGGACTCGATGGCTGTGGCCGAAATGACACTGATCTGGGCCCCAGTGTCGACGAGGAAGCTTCAGCCACTAATTGAATCCCGCAGGTAGAGAAGGCTGTGTTGTTGGCCAGCTGCCGCAGCCATTAACAGCGGCCGGCCTGCTCATTCCCTTGAAAAAAAGGCAGGGCTGACGACACTTCCGAGCCTTGGCTCCCCAGCGCTGGTGGAAGAAGCTTAGGCCTGGAGTGGATGGCTTGCTTCTGGCTATGCTCTTTGAGGCCCCTGCAGGGGCCGAGTGTTCCACCATAGCACTAGAGGAAGGCTTGGCGTGGTCATGCCCGTAACTTGTAACCTGCTGGACTGCTGAGCCCTCTGGGCCATAGCTCCTGAGCTTTTTGAGCGACCTTCCTAGGGTCAACGAAGCTCTCCTAGGACAGCAACGGCCAGATATCTTCAGGCAGGTCGTCGAGGAAGATGCGCTCGAAGAGTGGGCAGTTGGTGAGCGCGAGCATCTCATCCATCAACTCGATTGGAGTTCTGTCCCCCAAGGCGTCGAGGCGCAGCATCCGAGTGGCACACTGGCACCTGGAGAGGCCGAGGGAGCCGGTGGTCCTGTACTTATCTTCCGTGGGATGAGGTGCAGCATTCATTTGGCGATGGTCTGGTCCAGGGCGGCGAACACATGGTAAAACTTGGTTGAATCCGATGAAATCTGTGAGAGGTGAAACTGAGCCTCTGCTTGGCTGAACCAGGTCTCCGGCTCCTGGACCCAGAAATCAGGAAGCTTGATGGCTATAGCGTTGATCGAAGGGTCATCCATGTCGGGTTCAATGACGTTTGAACCTGTCGGGGTCACCAATTCTAGCAGCAGCTACAGTGCTAACTGAAGGATCACACAACCAGACAGGTTGAGTTCAGTGAGCAAATCTGATTTATTGCAGGCTCCCTGGCTGGTCTTATACTCCCAGCCCGGACCTGGCTGAGAACCGTGCTGGGGGGCCCTGACGTCACCGGGGCATCACGTGGGTCACCAAGCGCAGGCTTCTGAGCCCGGTGCCAAGGTCCGGAGGAAACCCCCCAATGGCGCCATTTTGGCCGGCAGCCCCGCCACATGCGTGACAAGCGGGGCCGGTTCGCCTGCCTAATGGTGAACTGCCACAATGCATATTTCTTCTTTAAATTGTATATAATCTTTTCCATAGGTATGTAATTATTCATCTCAATCAACCATTGTGCTATATGTAGAGGCAGTCGGACTTCCTTGTAATGGTAATGCATTTTTTAGCCACTGCTAAGGCTATTTTAACAAATTAAATTTGGTCAGTTTATTACTTATTTCAATAAAATTGCACAAAAGATAAAGCTCCGGATCAGCCGTGAAGGCTATCCCGTTATTCTTGTTAATATTTCAGTAATGTCTCACCTTCACACACAACCACAAAGCATGCAAGAACGTTCCTATTTCTATCCAACACCTAAAACATATGTTGAATATTTCAGATTTTGATTTATGCAACTTCTGTGGTGTGAGATATAATCGGTGTCGGAAATTATATTGCACTAATCCATATTTTGCATTTATAATTGACTTCATTCTGTCCAAATACCAATCAGACCAACATCTTTCCATTATGGCAACACCTAAATCTGACTCCTATCTCTCTCTCGATTTCTGTAAACCTGGCGTTGCACTTTCATTCTAGAGAGCATAGTACATCTTAGTTATAAATATAGGTGTATTCCCCAGCCAAATTGTTTGTTCCATTTCACTAATTTTAGCCCCTTAGGAATGATCTTAGCTGGAGAAAACAAAAGAAAGTCCCAAGATTGAGTAGTCTGGGTCTTTATTTATTGGAGCATAGAAGGCTGAGGGGGGATTTGATATAGGTATATAAAATTATGAGGGGAATAGGTAGAGTAGATGTGAAGAGGCTCTTCCTCTTGAGGGTAGGTGAGATTGGAATGAGGGTTAGGGGGCAAAACTTTAGAAGTAACATAAGAGGAAGCTTCTTCACTCAGAGAGTGGTGGCTGAGTGGAATGACCTTCCGGAAGAGGTAGTTGCAGCGGGGTCAATTCTGTCATTTAAGAGGGGGATGAATGAGTACATGGATGTGAGGGGTTTGGAAGGTTATGGGCAGGGAGCAGGTAGGTGGAACTAGTGGAGTTCACTTAAATCGCTGCGAACTAGAAGGGCCAATATGGTCTGTTTCTGTACTGTAATTTTTATATGGTTATATTAGCTACTCCATATTTATTTCTTAATTGTTCAAAAGATATAAGAGATCCCTTCAAATAACAATCATCAATATATCTTATTTTGTTATCAAACCATGTTTTGTTACCCAGATTCATGGGCAGCAGTACATTTTTACATAATGGTGTTCTTAATGATATACCTGCTTTTTTCCAATACACTCATTAATTTCTTGCCATATTAATATAGGGTTATCTATCTATTAACATTCCATTTTTAAATAAAATCCTTTGCTGTTTCTTCTGTTGATTTCAATCTCATTTGAATCCAAGAAGGGGGACTGTCTTCTTCAAAACTGGATGATAAAAATCTTGCTTGTGCAGAAAAATAACATTTCTTAAAGTCCGGAAGACTAAGTCCTGCCATCTATCTTCTATTTAAATCTGCTATCTTTTTTATATCTTTAATAATCAAAATTTTTTATGGAATTATCTCACTTTTGTCCATAATTATTTTACAACCTGATATTCTTCCACATTTTTCTAATGTTGTTTGTAATTTTATCAAGGATTCAAATGGGTCAGACATTTATAATAGCATGTAATCAGCAAATAATCTAACTATGTTCTTCCTGTCCACTTTTGAAGCCCTTAATATCCGGATCTCTCCTTATAATCTCTGCCAGTGGTTTAGTAGCTAGGTTAAAAAGTGCCAAACAGAGGATACCCCTGTCTCCTTGACCTACTCAAGGGAAAAAAATGCTGACATCTGATTGTTGGTTTTAATTTTTGGCATGCAGTTTAAGGTAAAGGGTTCTAATCCAGTTTATAAATTTTCTGCCTAAACCAAATTTTTCTGGTGTTTTAAATAAGAAAGACCATTCTAATCAATCAAGTGCTTTTTCTGCTCTAAAGATATGGTTATGCTTTGATTTTGCCATATGTATTATGTTATGTAGTCTACTTAGACTATTTGTAGAATGATTTCCTTTGACAAATCCCACCTGATCACTATTTATTAATTTTGGTAAATGTTGTGCCAATCTATTAGTTAATTCCATTTTCAATATTTAATCTGCATTTAGGAGTGATGCGAGCCTATATGATGAAGTTTTTAATATGTCTTTACATTTCATCATTAGCACTGTAATTATAGCATTCCAGGATGGTCTGTGTCTCCACTACCTAATCTAATACATTCATCATAAGAGGTATCAATAAGTCTTTAAGTTGTTTGTATAACTCAGGAGAAAACCCATTCTCCACTGGAGATTTATTAGCTTGTAAAGTACCAAAGGCTTCCTCGATTTCGTCTCTTGTGAAGGAGGTATCTCAAACAATTCCTTTTCTATCTTCTAATTTTGTAAGTTCAACATTTGTTAAAAATTAGTCCATCTCATTTTCATCTCCTAATAGTTCTGATTTATATAATTTTGCATACTATTGTCTAAAAGCTTTATTTAATTCTTTTTGATTATGTGTTATAATATTGGTCTGTTTTTATTGCATTTATCATTCTAGATATCTTGGCAGTTAAAGGCAGAAGAGTTAAGACTTTGTGCACCCATTTCCCTAATTTATAATATCTCATAATATTTTTGTTTAGTTTTTAATATATTTTTTTCCATTCTATATGTGTTTAATATGCTAAATTTCTTAAGTTTTTTTGCATAGGAAATATTTTGT
Organism: Narcine bancroftii; assembly: GCF_036971445.1. NCBI lineage: Eukaryota > Metazoa > Chordata > Chondrichthyes > Torpediniformes > Narcinidae > Narcine > Narcine bancroftii. The sequence continues at coordinate 84,662,342 of NC_091475.1, forward strand.
CCTTTTAGATAAGCTTTAAGCATATCCTATATATTTTTTTAAAAAGCTATTATCACTAGATGAAAGATTGGTTTCACAAAAGAGGACCCCAAAACCTAGCAGCAATAGATATGCACCACGACAAAGGGTTACTTAAACAAAGGTTGCTTTTAATTATCTTTGAACATGAAAAAGTGAATTAAACTTTAACTTATTTCTATTGACTCACTTAACCTACCTAACCCCCTTCTAATTCTAAGTGCACGTGTGTGTAATGTGTGTGTAAGTTCAACAAAGTTCTTTGGTTCACAGTCCAATCTCACTGGTTGGAGGCAATTCTTGTACTGTGCACAGAATTTAACATTGATAAAGTTCACCAGGCTTTGGTGCTTAACAAGTAGATGGTTACCACTCAGAAGGGTTCTTGTTGCTTTTTGGAGAGAGTTTTCTTGTTCCAGGACATCCACAACTGATTCCTTTTCAATCAGCCACTCCAGTGTCTTGCTGACAAAACTTGCCCCCTTCAGGGTTCTCCAGATGATAACCTCTTTCTTTCAGGTGACCACAGAGTTCCTTTCTGTTTATCCTATTCCAAGAGAAACACCAGACAGCCAGTCCTCTCCTTTCAGCAGGCTGTCTTCCAAAGCTTGCCAGCTTGTCCCCTGGAACTGATGTCTGTCTCTCTCCTCTCTCCTCTCTCTCTCTCTCATTCCCTCCAACTCTGAGAGCAAAGCCTTTTTTTCTGCAAAGATCACATGACCTTCCAGACAGTAAATGCTCTTTTCAGACAAAGCCTGTTGTTACATTTGTTGCTTTTTCAAATGACAGTCCATTATGAGTCTCTGAGCACTCTTGCAAAAGCTCCTGCAAAAGTTATGTATTTTAAAGTGTTTGCGTGTGACTTGCTCTAACAAACCTTTCCCAATTTATCTCCTAAACACCTCTACCTACTCTGTCACACCTTCCCCCTTTAAAGGAATTTAAACTCTCGAGTTAAAATTCAGTTATAACTAAACAGTCTTAAAAATCACTAAAGAGATATGGTTGTAATTTAGTAATTTAGTAATACAGTAACCCAATTTTGAGAATATTTTTATACATGATCAATTTTAACATCTTGACAATCTGCTATCACATTATTTATACCTCTGATATGATTAATTTGCAGATCATATTCTTGTAATATTAAACTCCAGTTTAACAATTTTATTCAAAACACCAGAAGATTGTGGACAGTGAATATCACAATTGGTTATCAGAGGTACCAAGTTATACGTCAAAATTCTGCAGAGCAAATATGATAGACAACAGTTATTTTTTTTAATAGTGGAATAGTTCCTTTGATGAACATTATTTTTTTTTAAAGTAGGCAACTGGATGGTCAATTTCATTGTGTTTTTGCAATAAACCTCCACCTGCTGCTCCTTCACTGGCATCCACTGCTAAAGAAAATGGTTTGTCAAAATCAGGAGATTTTAACGCAGGGCAATGACATAGCGTCTCCTTTAAATTTTCTAAAGCTGTCTGACAAACTTTAGTCCACACAAATTTCTCTCTTTTCTTCAAAAGGTTGGTTAAAGGAAGAGCAACCTCAGCAAAATTTCTGCAAAATTTCCTATAATATCTGCCATTCCTAAAAACCTTCTCACTGCTTTCTTGCCATTGGGAATAGGAAGCTCAGAAATTGCATTCACCTTAGCTTGAATAGGTGCAACTTTGCCATGGTCAACTACATAACCCTAGTATGTTACCTTGGCATTTGCAAATTGACTCTCTGCTAAATTAACAGTTCATCGTGAGTCTCTGAGCACTCTTGCAAAAGCTCCTGCAAAAATTCTGTATTTTAAAGTGTTTGTGTGTGACCTGCTCTAACAAACCTTTCCTATTTTATCTCCCAAACACCTCTATGTACTCTGTCACAATAGTTCTATCTGTCTTTTAATAAACTCACAAAAATCCTTCTTTTTCAACAATGTGGCATTGAGATACCATCTGTATTCATTTTCTTGTTTTTCCATTATTGCAATAATGGTGAATGATCAAATAGAAGGCTTGCCCAGTATTCAGTTTTTACCTCTCTGCTTTTTTTTTTAATTGGGCAGATATTAAGAACAAATCAATCCTTGTATGTGAATCATGTACCCTTGAGTAGAATGAGTAGCCTCTTTCTATGAGGTTAAGTTTGCTTCATATGTCAATCAAATTTAAATCCTTCATAAATGATAGTGTCGTTTTTGCAGCTTTTGCCCTTATCACTGTTCTGGCTGATTTATCCAGTATTGGATCTGGACAGAAACTGAAGTCTCCTCCAACCAATATATTTTGTTTTCCCTCTGCTGTTTTTTAAAACATATTTTTCATAAAGGCTTCATCATCACAATTTGATACATAGAAATTCATAAAGATCCATGATTCTGTGTGCCATTACAAATCCTCCAACTTGATCAGTCAGTGTCTCTTCTATTATTATTGGTATATTTTTATTAATTTTTAATTACATTTGAGTCAAATGTAGGTGATATTATTTGTCCCACCCATCCTGTTTTTAATTTAGCATGCTCCAATTTGGTAAGATGCATTTCTTGTTGAAAGACTGTACTTGCCTTTAATTTTTTTTCGGTGTACTTCCCCGTTTATCCCATTAACATTAAGACTAATACATTTTAATGTTCTATCCATAGCATTAAACAATATTTTTTGAAAAATTAAGAAATCTTTTTGGTTGTTTAAATAATGCAGTGATCTTTGCTCTGACAGTGATGTAAACAGGAAATCCTGAAAGTGCCCTCACCATTATTGAGAGCATCTACAGAGAGCACTGCTGTGGTACAAAGCACAAGTGTTAATCTTCCACAAAGGAATTTACTGCAACAACGATCAAAATTACCATTAGATTTAGATTCATAGATCATGGAATAGGTTCTTTGACCCCAATGGTCAACACCGACTAAATTGGCAAAAAAGGACTTGGCATATCTGCCAGCATTTACCTTGCATCTTTCTAATCCCTTGCTTTCCAGAAGGCTTTCAAACATCATAATTGTACCTGCTTCTATAGCTACTTCTGGCAGCTCAACCCAGATATGGAGTGCACTGAGTGAAAAAGGTTTCCCCTCAGGACCTTCTTCAATCTGTCCCCTCTCACTATAGTCTTCTTGTTTTAGAATTGTCTACCCATGCTCTTTATAAACCACAAGACTAAATTCAGCGATTTGGCCCATTGGGTCTGCTCTACCATTAAAACCAGTTTCCTCTCAACTCCATGCTCCTGCCTTCTCCCCATAACCTTTGACACTATTACTTATCACCTCCTGCTTTAAATATACTCAATGACTTGGTCGCCACAGATAGCAGATGAAATACAATGTTGAAAAGTGTATAGTCATACTCTTTGGTGGAAGAAATAGATTTGGAGAAAATTCAAAATTCAGGTGTGCAAAGGGACTTGGGAGTCCTCGTGCAATATACCCTATAGGCTAATCTCCAGGTTGAGTCGATGGTGATGAAGTCAAATGCAGTGATGACATTCATTTCAAAAGAAATAGGATATAAGAGCAGGGGTGTAATGTTGAGATTCCAGGGAACTGGTGAGACATCACTGAGAGTACTGAGTACACGTTTTGGTGCCTTATTTGAGAAAGGATGTGCTGGTATTGGAGAAGGTTCAGAGAAGATCTACTGGAATGATACCAGGAATAAAAGAGTTAGCATTTGAGGAATGTTTGTTGGCTCTTGGACTGTACTCGTTGGAGTATAGAAGGATGAGGGGGGGGGGAGGGGGAGACCTCAGAGACATTTTGAATACTGAAAGGCCTGGACAGAGTAGATTATGGCAAAGTTGTTTCCCATGGAAGGGGAGTCTAGGACAAAAGGGCACAACTTCAGGATAAAAGGGTGTCGATTTAAAACAGAGATGCAAAGTCATTTCTTTACCCAGATTGTTGTAAGTCTGTGGAAGTGGAATTGGAAGTGAGGTCATTGGGTGTACTTAAGGCTGATTGATTAGTCGTAGCATCAAGGGTAACGGGGGAGAAAACCAAGGAGTGGGGCTGAGTGGGAGAATGGATTGATTGACAGAGTAGACTTGATGAGCCGATTTGGCCTACTTCTGCTGCCATATCTTGTAATCTTGTATGATCTTATGAGACCACACTTGGAGTACTGAGTAGGTTTAGTTAGCCAGCCATTGAAAGGATGTCTTTAATCTCAAAAGGGTGTAGAAGAGGTTCACCCAGATGTTAATCAGGTTTGAGCAATAGAGGCTGGATAGTCTTGGTTCTTTATTCCCTGGAGCATTGATAGCTTTATTTCTATACCTTTGCAGGTGGTGATGGGGGAGCTCTATAGTAATGATCATTTTCCTTGGATACCAATGAACCCTGTGTTTTCTGTGCCGACATTCGAATCAATGCATATTTCAGTACAACAGGTATTGCAAAATGAAACGAAAGTGCAGAGGCCAGCGTTATAGAAAAAAGTTCAGTTAAAACAGTGCAAGGGCAGCATCCTCTGATAATTGAGAGGATTGTTTGATAACAGCAGAGAAGACACCATCCTTGAATCTGGAGTTGCGTGGTTTCAAACTCAGTGAGAGCAGTGAAATGAGAACATGACTCGGATGGGTCTTCAAATCTGTTGTCTGCGTTCCTGAGGCAACAATCAAGAATGTAAAACTTATATCACTTATCATGATTGAGAGCAAAAAATTACGTTTGTCATAAAACCCCATCTGATTCTTTGATGGGAGAGATCCCCAGCAAAGGAATTGAATCTCAGTTTCCCTCTAGAAGGGCTGTATCATCTAAGAGTTGCTATAAATTAACAGTATGTACCAATCTCACCAGCACTGCCTTCATCCTGTGAGTGAATTACACTGATGTACTGCAGTTAGATGAACTAAGTACACCCAATGTTTTGCTGTCAAAATGTAATGGTGTTTCTTCCCTTCAAATATAGTGGATGCTCAACAGTGCATCATGAAAAAACCCTTCAGCCTCCAGCCACACAGTATTGTTCCACACAGCCACACCTGGCATCATACTGTAATTGAGAGAGAGCTAGGTAAGTGACAGCGTCATTAGTTATCTGAATGACTTTCAAACATTTCCTTGGACCATTTTTCTTACATTCCTTGAACTCAACAAGCCTTGATGTTAGTGGGAAGGGCAAGGGGAGGCCAAAGGCAGACAAAAATTATACCAGTTCCAAGAAAGAAGAGCTGCTACCAAACTCAGCAGCAAGACCTCTCCCAACATTTTTTTTTGTTTTATTTCCTGGCTGGGAAATGGTCAAATGAACCATCTGGCTTGAGGGGAGACAGGGAAATGGAGCAGAAGGAGTATGATTCTGTCGTGATACATTTGGAAGTGTTCTGAGAATCCAAGTTTCAAGGGGAGGAACGTTCCTCTCCATTATCCCTATGTTAGCAAGCTGACCACCTATCTGTCTGCTGAACTTTGTGGAAAAGACCAGGCTTTTATCTTTCAATTTTGCACACATTTAATGGGGTCAAGTCCGCACATCATCCTTGCTGCAGAACTGATAATTTCATTAAAACATCACTTGTTCACAATACATTTTGAATTCCACCCATAAATTATTGCTTGTCATGACAGAGAGGCATCTCCCTGAAGAACATGGTTGTGCAGGTCCTCTGCATCAAACCAAAGGCAAATTTAATGTTCTGCAAACCCCTAACTATAGCCCATTTACATCAGACCATTGAGAAACCGAGTGATAACCGTTCTAGCCTGCAGCATTTCTAGTCTGAAATACTGAAAGAGAAAAATGTCACAAGACAGTGGGGAGAGTGAGAGCTGTGAGTTAACTCCAAAGGGGTTGCAAATCTGTGAATGCTCAGCTTGCTGTGTGTTTCTAACATTGTGAGTTGTTTTATGTCAATTCATTTAATGGTTGTATATATGACAATACATCTATATCAGTGGTTTTCAACCTTTTTCTTTCCACTCACATACCACTTTAATAATCCCTATGCCATGCCATAGGTGCTCTGTGATTAGTAAAGGACTGCTTAAGGTGGTATGTGGGTGAAAAGAAAAAGTTTGAAAGCCACTGTTTTAATCATCCCTAATTGACTCATTATGTGCAGGGTTTCATAACTCCAAAGGAAATGGGCCAATGACAATTTTTCTCCAAATATTTCAGAAACAATTGGGCCTAGAGCAGTGATTCTCAACCTTCCCTTCCCACTCACAGACCACCTTAAGCAATCCCTTACTAATCACAGAGCACTAATGGCATAGGGATTAAAGTGGTGTGTGAGTGGAAAAAAAAAGGTTGAGAACTACTGATCTAATGTTAGAACTAATCTGTTAGACTACTCACGGAAGAACCTTCTTACTATAGTAGGTATAATGTGACAGATCAACTAAAAAAAATGGTGAATGGATGCAGTGAGATCTAGTGATATAGAAAAGGTGGAAAATGTCTTTACCATGAAACATTAGAGAAAGCAATAATTGGCCCACCAAGTGTAGTTTCCAGATCCACTTCTGGGATAGATAATGTGTGTGGTCTCATAGAAGACTATTCCAATTATGAAGCAAGATGCTAGCAGTTGAAACATGAAAACTGGTCCGTGGTCACAATTAGTCTCTTTAGTGCAAATCATCCATTTGGCAGAAGCCTTAACCTCACACACAAGCCTATTGCCTCCTTAACTTCCAACCTTATCTGTTTTCAAATACCAAATATCTCTTTCATTCAAGAATCATGTTACATGGCATCTCAGCATAATGATCCCTGTTTTCCATCCTAAGACTTTAATCTTGTAAATATAAGCCTTTGATATTGATGTAGATATGGCAGGTGTGGAGGTGTCAATGAACTACTCTCCACAGACTTCACGAACAGAAATAAGAGACTTCACTGCAAGTTGCAAACCACTAGTTAGCCAAAGAAACAGGAAGACCAAGAAGTATTTATAAGACACCCTGCAGAATTCTGAAAAAAGGTCCTGTGGACAGATGAGACCAAGATTAAGTTGAATCAAAGTGATAGCAAAAACCAAGTGTGGAGGCATAAAGGAACTGCTCAAGATCCAAAGCACACTACCTCATCTGTGAAACATGGTGGTGGGGGGGGGGGGGGGGGGCGTCTGGGCATGTATGACTGCTACAGGTACCGGTGCACTTATCTGCATTGTTGATGTAACTATTAATGGCAGTAGCAAAATGAATTCTGAGGTGTATAGAATCATCAGCTCAAGTTTGAGCAAATGCCTCCAATTGGACGGTGCTTCACCTTACAGTAGCACAATGGTCCCAAACATACTGCTAAAGGAGTTTTTCAAAGCGAAAAAAACTGGAATGGCCAAGTCAATTAACTGATTTAAATCCATTTGAGAATTCCTTCCATATATGCTGAAGAAAACTTAAAGGGACCAGCCCCTGAAACAAGCAGGAGCTGAAGATGGCTTAGTGGAGGCCTGGCAGAGCATCGCCAGAGAAGATACTCAACACCTGGTGATGTCTTTGAATCACAGACTTCAAGCAGTCATTGTATGCAAGGGATATGCAACAAAGTACTAAACATGACTACTTTACCATTGCTATGTCCCAAATATTATGGTGTCGTGAAATGACATGATTATGTAAAAATAAAAGTGCTGAAATTTATACATAGTCAAACCAAAATGTATATAAATAACCTTTAATAAAATCTGCAATGTGCACTTTAATCACATGTGAATTGGTTGATTACAAATTTAAAATCCTGGAGTACATGGGCAAATGAAGGAAAAAATTGTTTTAGTCCCAACCATTACAGAGGGCACTGTAAATATTTTCACTCAGATGGTATTCTATTTTGCAATTCTCCATCTGGTTGAAGATACTCAGAACAGCATACATTCTGGACTTGAATCAGTAAAACTTTGGACACCAACGTAATTGAGAGATATGGGGTGAGGCAGGAAAATACGTGCAAGGTTTAGGATCAGCACTGGCCTTTTTGAATAGCAAACCCAGCATATTAAGTCTTTATAGGCTAATGGCTTTTGATTTAAAGATTTTATGCCCTTTTCTGATCTGATCAAGTTTGATATTGAATAAAACAAAGGTCATTTGTTTTAATATGCTAGCATTCTCGAGCACTGATATATTGCTGTCTGCTGCAGCACAACTGAGGAGCCTATCACCTGGACACATCAAAAGTGATAGTGAGGACGATGACCTTCCAAACGTGACGCTGGACAGTGTTAATGAAACTGGATCCACAGCACTCTCCATTGCAAGAGCTGTACAAGAGTAAGTGCTCCTCTTTCTGTGTACCTTCAATGCTCTTGAAAAATAGTTTCACTTTCTAACTTTCTGTGGAAGTAACTTTGCAGCAAAGCTTTTATAGATTGTGCATTTGTTAAGTGCAGGTCAAATGTAGACCTGTGGTATTAATAATTGTGGAAATATAGGGCTTTTTTTGCACAAATTTCTAGTTATCAGAATTTGAGCGAGTTCCTTAGTTTTATTTAGAAAGACATTTTCTTACAATAAAGTCATACATGTATCACACCGTTTACTTTCTCTCTGGAGAGACGCAAAGCACCCTACAAATATTGAAGGACTTAAGTGGCATAGCCATTGCTGCAGTGTTGCCCACGCACATGGTGGTAGAAACAGCAGTGCAGTGATCACCAGGAAATCTGCTACCTGTATTAGGTTAGTAGATTGAGGGATAAATATTGGCCACGATACTAGGGATGACTCTCCTTCCATTTGTTATATTCCCTTTGCATCTTTTTATGTCCATCAATTAGGGGAGAAAATAGACTTGATTTAAGGCAGAGTCACTTATGATGTCGCACATCCACAGGACTTCATTGCAGTATCAACCCAGATTTTGTGCTCACCACTCTGGATTGGGCCACATACCCACACACTTACAACTAAGAGACAGAAGATCGAAAGTCCAACACATACGCAACCTCTGCAGCCCACAGTGTCTGTGCAAATAATAATGCCAAATTAAACAAATTCTCTTTTACATGATACATATCCCTCTATTCCCATGTGTTAATCTAGAAGCGATTTGAACACTATCATGTCCTATTTCACCACTCCGTGTATAAAAAAAAGCACAACTTGCCTTGCACATCTTCACTAAACTTCCCTCCTTCCTCACCTTAAATACGTCCTCTAGGTTTTGAAATTTTGACCCTGGGAGAAAAAATTCTGACTGTCTACCCTCTCTATGCCAATGCAATCATCTAAATTACACTAATCCCACGGGTTTAGAGCACTTTGCCAGAGATGTCACAACGGGAAAACAGGTGTTGCGGAAAAATTATTCAATTATATTTAATTATAATAAGTTAATAATTATTTGTTCTATTTAATTTAAAATATAGTAAATTAAATGCCATGACCATTGTCAAATATGAATGCCAAGTTATCTGGCACCAAACTGCAGATGCCAAACTATCTGATCCCTTACCCCTGGAATGCAAACACTAGTTAGCATTGTCAACTAGCAGGAACAACAAGTTCTTTATTACTTAAGCCTTGTTAATTCTAGAAGAAGACATATTAGCCTCTATTAATGCTCCGCTCTCACTGAGTCTTCTCAAAGTGCCAATTATGTACCTTGTACATATTTAGATGATTGCTTGTGCCATGTCAAATATAACTCGCTCTTGTGACTTGATGTCAGTAGCAGCTGTGGGGTGGCAGCATGGTATCCTTTTGTTTATCTGGAGTTCTTACCCCCCCACCCCCCCCATAACCTTTAGGGTGATTGAAATTCATTCCTGCACCAAATGGCTGCACATTGTATCCAGCTTAAGTACCAGAAAATATTCCATTTGTTGTGAAATTCTGTTAACGTAAGTAAGAGAATTTCATCTTGAGTTGAGCACTGGAAACTCAGCCATGTGTACACAACTGTAGGTTAACATGCACCAGGTATGATGAGCAAGGAGCTAGAAATGTTATTGCACTTCCTAATTTAGGCTGAAACTTAATTGCAGGTAACCCAGTGTGCACATTGCAATGGTCCCCATTTTCAGTCTAGTGCCATGTTTAATGCATTGAAGTATTGGGCTCACCTTATCAATGTTCACATAAATGAGTTTGGCAGAAATGTGTCTGTGAATAAGTGACCAATCATGCAGAAACCTTTCTTTTTGAATGATGTATATCAGCTTGCTTGAGTGCAAGTTGAAGGCGGATCACTAACTGAGAGTTTCACTCCTGCATCTGCCTTTTGATAAGATATCTTTAAAACAATAGCACTCTTTGCTCCTTGGCACAGAATCTTCCCCTGCACCTTGCTCTCGGTTCCCTTCAGCCATTCTATCATCAGAACCCAGTCCAATCCAGCTAAAAATGAACCCTATTTACTCAGCCAGAACACTCTGAAAGCAATTCCAAAATCTATGATCTTTGCCACCAGGAAGCCCAAGGACATCAGACCGCTGAGAACACCAGCACTGCAAGTTCTGCTTCAACTGACACACCATCCTAATTGTCAGTAGGTGTAGGCCCTGGACCTTCCTTTCCAGCCAGGACTGCATCTGTTCAGGGTAGGAGCTTCACACCAGCTCCTCCATAGCATTTAGGGGTGAGCTATAAATGCTGGGGATGAATTGTGTTCAGAATAGGTTCCATGGGTTCAAAGAGAATCAAGGCTGGACACATGTTATGAACAAACAGTGGTCTTTATTTACACAGGGGAATTCACAATGACAGCACATAGACACGGTATACTGAGAAATAAGGGTTTAACTTGTCCAGCACCCACCACACACAGGCACAGTATATCACATAACAAGAACCCACACGTGAACCTGATCTTCAGTGTTTTTCTTTTAATTATTTTATTTTGAGAATTTTCAGTCAACATGCAGTCAAAATGAAGAAGTCAAAAAGAAAAATATCAAAAATATTAACAAAATAATACAACTACCGATCCGCATGTTGATATTAAAGAAAGTGAGGAAAAAAAGAAGAGTCGACATATGATTCAAAAGAAAGAAAAATTACAATAATACTACAAAAATGCAAATTCAATGTCCACATTGAACCAAAGGGAGAAAAAGATTCCATATATTTTGTGGCAACAATATTGGCAAAGCTTGAAAAAAGAATTACAGGTAAGATGTACGGGAGGTGTATGGAACCTTGGTTTTCAAGAGATATTGAGACCCTGGTTAAGGAGAAGAAGAACGGGACCATTGCCTGAAGAGGGCGCACAAAATCAGTGAACCGGTGCGAACTCGAAAGGCCAAAATGGCCTGTTTCCGCTCCGTAAATGGTTATATGGTTATATTTTGGCATATAAGTCAAGTCGTGAAATCCAAAAAAATCTCTCAAAAAATGTGTCAACTTGTACGCCAGATAGACTTTTGAGACCTTAAGTTCAGCTCAAAATCCAATCTGTGATGATCCAGCGTAGAAGTTGAACTTTGAAAAACAAAAAAAAAAATCTGCCACAGATTTTCATTGAAAACAAGAGCACAATTAAGCACCCTTCAAAATCGCTATCATTACCCGAAACCAACACGTTTAGAATCCTTCAAATTCACTCTTGCTATCATCGTCTGAAGCAAAGATGGCGGCAAGCATATCCATAATCCATACTCTCACTGTTTAAACAGTCATCATACGAGTCCCAGTCTGTATCTGATGAGGCAGTTTCAGCTTCGTCGTCAGTGTTCCACAACTTCCATACCACCAATTGCACAAGAGATACCGCACTTTTTAAACAATTTTATCACAGCCTCTACTGTAACTTTTGTCCGATGCCTTGAGCACAAAGGTACACAACACATCAAGTGATGCAGCACACATTGCCCCTGCCTTTTAAAAATGACTTTTCTGCATGCCAGTCAGGTTGAAATCCCAAGGAACAAATAAGCATCCATGACTTCTCTTCTATTTAATGTGCTGACACAAGCCTTGCTGTACAAATCATAATCTTAACTGATGCACCATCCTGCTCTCTGTCCCTCTCTCCACCATGCACCATGACTCTATGGTTCCTCTGAGGCTTGCAACCAATTTAACTTAAATTTTGAGGTTAAAAAAAACAGTTTTAAGGATTAAAAAATCATGTTAGTAGTGTTATGAGCCCAGAGGACCCCAAAACCCAGCAGCAATAGATATTCACCAAGGCAAAAGGTTATTTAAAGAAAAATTGTTTTTTAATTATCTTTAAACATGAAAACAGAATTACACTTTAACTTATCACTATTAACTTACTTAACCTAACTTAACCCTCTTCTAATTGTAAGCGCACGTGTATGTAAGTGTGTAAGTTTAGTTCACAGTCCAATCTTACTTCTCATTGATCCAAGTTCACTGGTTGCAGGCAATTCTTATACTGTGCACAGAATTTTACATTTTTAAAGTTCACCAGGCTTTGGTGCTCAAAAGGTAAATGGTTACCACTCAGGAAGGTTCTTGTTGGTTTTCAGAGAGAGAGAGAGATATGTTGTTCCAGGACATCCACAACTGAGGCATTTCCATCAGTCACCTCAATGTCTTGCTGACGAAACTTTCCCCATCAGGGTTCTCCAGATGATGACCTCTTTCTTTCAGGTCATCACAGCGTTCCTTTCTGTTTCCCTTATTCCAAGTGAAACATGAGACAGCTAGTCCTCTCCTCTTGCATGAACCACAAGGGCTGTGACTAGACCATCTTCCACACTGGAGCTATTTTAGTTCCAGCTGCTTTCTTGGCCGAAACACAATCAGAGACTGCTCTCTCTCTCTCTCTCTCTCTCTCTCTCTCTCTCTCTCACACACACACACATACACACACTCACTGAGACTGAGACAACGTTGGACTCTCTCTGCTTGCAAAATCACATGATCTTCTCCAGCAAACAATGGGAGCCAGAATTCTCATTCATCTGTTGCTTTGGAATAAACAAGAACCCCTCAGTCACCTCCCTCCAGCACTCTTCAAAGCTCCTGCAAAAAGGTGTGAGAAGCCACTACGTCTCCTCTGTTGCTTTAAAGACAATAGTCCATTTTGATTCCATCACATCAATTCAATTAACACCTACCTATGAAGTGTTCAAAGTTTCTGTAAAGTCACTGTGGACATTATGTCTCCAGTATTTCAAATAAGATATGTTTTAAAGTGTTTGTATGTAACCTACTCTAACCTTTCCCAATTTATCTCCCAAAAATATTTCTATATACTCTGGCACTGTAATTTGACTGAATCCCCTCCCAGTCAAACATGAGGCACCAAATAATTGTAAAATATTTTTCATGTGTTATTCATTTCTGTGCTTTTTTTTGTGATATGTGCAACTATGAACCAAGTACAACTTTAGAAATACGATAGAAATTGAGATGAATATTAAAAATAGACCTGATCAAAGTAAAGAGGATATGGCCAAGATTAAATCAAAGTCTGCAATGTGGATCCCATACTCTTCAAAAAAGAAAAACTAACATATACAGATCAGTACTTTTTTCAACCGTTTCTTTTATATTTAATGAAACAAAGATGAATACTGATGGGAGTATGAGTTTTTATCATTATAAAAGATTTTCAGCTATTTAATCAACTGATTGACAATTGTGCAGATTGGAAAAGACTGTATTACTCACTACCAGGTGAATCACTAGAAGACATTCATCCATAGTGGCTGGTGACAAACATTCTATGGGCTTAGGTTCAGAAATTCACTTCCAGTGAATTCAATGGAACTAAACTTCGGAACCAGAATGAAAATACAAATGTGATTAAATTTTGCACTTAAAGCAACTAGTGAGGACTTGTTTGAGGATGGCAAGTATTCTGTTCTCTCATTGACCGTTGGTAATTTCTAACTAATTTATAATTTCTTTCAATATCTGATCTGACATTAGGCCAAAAGCTGCAGGTGATCATCCACAGTGTGGAACAGCAGGAAGTGGATTGAATGTGCTAACAATCAGGTCTGGCTGGCTTTCCTCCACCCTTGTAAATATATCCACCTAAGAGCAACCCATTCATACACATTACTTAATGACTGGGATCCAATAACAAGGTAACTTTCAAACCTTTGCTAAATGCACTCTCATTTCCATGTGCATCACAGAACAGAGGCAGAATTTCCACCTGGCAGATATTGCCACAGTTGGTTTTGAAAGGGGCAGCAAATGCAAGCTGACATTATTAATCAAAAATATAGCACTAGTTTTCTTAACTTTTACTGAAGCTTCAAGCAGAGTGGTCAAGCCTCCAGGAGGTTCTCAAATTATTTGACTTACCTGGAAAAAAATAGGTATAGTGAGAAAATTATTATTTAAATACATCTCTTTGACTGCCATATGTTATTCTTTTCTAATTGGCTGCAAGAAGGTGGGGTGTGAAGTATAGATGAGGTGACTGGTGGGATGATAGATCATGACAACTCCAGGAGTAAATCAACTAACATTGGCTTCCAATTACCAATCAATAGTCTCCCAATTTGGCAGAGAGTTGCAAAGCCCAGTGCTGCTCCGTAGGGTCTAACCGCCCAGTCCTAATGCCAGCGGCTCCGTACAGGCTTTAAACAGCCTGTTAAAGGAGTCAACAGTGTTTTTAATTAAAATCCTGCAATGGACAGTTCAATGCCCCAACAGGGAGTGTGGGACCCATCCTCCAGTGAAACTCTGTGACACCACTCTCCTCTGTTGTGTCCCTTGAAGCAGTGATTGCCTGAGTCCGCCACTGCCACATGACCGTCTGATGTGAGAGCCAGGCCCTGCAGTCTGTACAGGGGATCTACCGCAATGTTGATGTAAGACAGAAAGGAGCCAGCGCTGTCAAACACCTGTATTCTGACCAAGATCAGAGTGCCTACACTCAGCAGCGGCACAAATAAATGCAGACTCTAGCCGAGCAATGGCACAGGGCTCTAGAAACAGGGAGAACCCCACCCCCATTAAGAAGGAGAACCAAAGGATACAACCTTACAGGATGGTGACCATGGCAGCAAACCAGCAAGGGGCCCAATAGCTGAAGGATCCTACAGGATGGTGACCATGGTAGCAAACCAGCAAGGAGTTCAGCGACTGAATGACCCACACATACTGCAGGCGGTCAGCGACGTGGTAGAGGAACTCACCGAACCAGGATTTGTGAGGGCACTGAGGTCAAAAAGGCCTCCTGAAGGGCCTTGAGCGCTGCAGGTTTCCTGGTCATGCCAGAACTTTGGAACTGGAGCCTGGGTTGCCGATGGATCGAACTGGGGTCTGTGTGGTTGCAAAGGCTGCGGGAGCGCTGAAGGTAAATCCTTGAACATGAAGTGTCTCTGAAAGGGCTCTCTTTTGCAATTTTGCTACTCTTTCTCTCTTATTGCAAGGGGTACCAGGCAATGCTAATGGCGACTCTTTGTCTGCCTTACAGCAGGAAGAAGGAAATTTTGTGCATTATTCCATTTTCTGTATTGTTACATGGCAATAAAGGAACCTTGATCTTGAAATCAACCAACTGAGCACGCTCAGTGGAAGGACCAGATTTGAAGATCTCACGTTTCCACCAATGACTTCCATATTAACTACAGTGACAAAAAGTGAGAGGACCTATGTTCTCCACGAGGATTTTGTCAGTCGCCCTTAGCTGCAGTGGCCGAGAGAGAGAGAGAGCCCCCTCCATCTCTTCGATCACGGAAGGTGCAAGGAATGCTGAGATTGAATTGGCAGTGGATATAAGGAAATATTCATCATGTCAGACAAATCACAAAAGAGAGACCCGATTCTCATTCAGGAAAGCCGACGAAATCCCAAAGACACTTTTTAAGGACCAGGGAATTCTGGTGTTCTGGTCAGTATTTGAACCTTAACCATAACCAAATTGGATATAAAGCTAGAAAATGCTGGAAAGATTTTGCTTGTGAAAGAAAGACAGAATCAACATTTGTTTGCCGACCTTCAGTTTCAAGCTATTCCAGAGAGTATTTTCAACATTTTTGGTTTGTACTCTTGGTTTCTACTGTCTGCGTTTTCCACTTTCAGCTATGTAACCCTCAGTGCATTTGCTGGATGCTTATATGACTGTCATGTTGTTCTTCAGAGCATGAATCCCACTTTAAAGTTAATTGTGAAGGGCTTCCAGAGTTGCAGTGTTGTGAAGGGTATTCAGACAGTGACTTTGATCTTCCTATCAGAGAGCTATATAGCACGGAAACAGATCCTTATGCCCAACCTGTCCATTGCCACCAAGATGCTTTCTTGAGCTAGTCCTACACCTGCATATTACCTGCATCCCTTTAAACATTTCCTTCTCAAGTTGCTGTCCAAATTTCTTTTACACCTTGAAATTTTACCCACCTCCACCACTCCCTCTGGTATGCACCAACCTCTGTGTGAAAGATTTGCTCTTCAGATCTCTAAATCTTTTCCCTCAAAGCATGCTATGCACCACTTGCATTCTATCTGAGGACTTAACACTACCCAGGACCCTACCATTCACTCTGTATATCCTGCCCTGGTTTACCTTCCCGCAGTGAATAATTGTGCTAAATTTCATCTGCTATTCATTTGTCCACTTTCCCAATCGCCTGGATCCGAGAGTCATAGAGTTCTACAGCACAGTAACAGGCCCTCAGCCCAGCTTGTCCAGGCCAACCAATTTAGCCACATTGGCCTGCATTCAGCCCATATTTCTCTAAACCTTTTCAATTCATGTAAATTTTTTTTCAAACATAGCAATTTCCCCTGCTTCTTCCATTCTGGCAGCCCATTCCTACACACACCACTCTCAGTGCGAAGAACATGTTTCTCAAGTCCTTTGTAAATCTTTCTCCTCTTACCTTAGATCTATGGCCTTTAGTTTTATTTTCACCTACTTGGGGGGGAGGGTGTGGGGAAGTGTAGGGGTGGAAGCTACACACTAGGTAGAAAGGTCCCACCCAATCAAGCCTGTCTATAATTCAATCTGCCTAGTTCTGGTAACATACATATGAATCTGTTTTGTACCCTTTCCATCCTGTTACAACCTTCTTCACTGTATACTACAACACCACAAATTTTAGAGTCACCCACCAACCTGCTGATCTTGCCACCTTACATTCTCATCCCCAAATCAGAAATATACATGACAAGCAATGGTGTCTAACCACTGACACCTGTGCACACACCCCAGAGGTGTACAGTTTGGTAGGTTAATGAGCCATTGTAAAATAGCTCCAGGGTGTCGAAGAATGGTTGCAGTTAATGGGAATGTGGGGACAATGAATAGGATTAGTGTATAAATTAGTGTTTGATGTTCAGTGTGGACTTGCTGGGTCAAAGGACCAGTTTGTGTGCTTTTTGGTGGTTCATACAGCTGAACCATTGGTTAGACTTTATGGAACTGACTTTGTTACAGCTCAGTTCCACTCGATGTTCTTTATATACATTGAGTCACTATCATGTACTAGTAATGTCAGTCCCAGGCTCCACTTCAATTTTATTCCCCAGAGGTATCAGGGGAGCAAGAATGCTTTACTTGTGTCATTGTGGAGTGCATTCAGGAATAGGAATGTTGGATAGCTGTGTGGGGCCAAGGTTCGGAGTGTGGGATTGTCCGTGACCAGTCGTGGGTTTGGAGAGTGGCCATGAGCAACCAGAGGTAGGCTCCAGTGTGCTGATATGTTTCAATTTGTTTTGACAATCAGAAAGTGGTGAAGAATTTGTTAGATCCGTGGAGGGGGTCATTGCCTGCAGCCTTTGTGCATCTTTGATTATCCACAGGAAGCCCTTACCCTTATCCCTGATGCACATTGAAGTTGGTAGAATGGTGGGTTCAGCTGTAGCCTATTGAGTGGCACCTGCATCTCAGAGTCAGAAGGTTGCAGTTGGTCCACAGCCTCAGAATACAGGGTTACATTTTAGAGCAGTTCTGAGGGGAAGCATCCTTTGCATGAGATGTTAAATTGAGGCCCCATCTGTATGATTTTGTAGAACCTCCAATCAACGTTCATCGATGGGGTATCAGAGGTGGAGAGGGTGAGCAAATTCAAATTCCTGGGAGTTACCTTCTTGGAGGATCTTTCTAGGACCCATCATACCAATGTCATCATGAAGAAAGCATGTCAGTGCCTCTACTTCATCAGGAGTTTGCGGTGATTTGGAATATCATTGGAAACCTTGGCAAACTTCTGCATAGTTGTAATTGAAAGTGTGCTGACCAGGTGCATCATGGGCAATACCTCTGAGCAGAAAGCCCTGAAAATGGTAGAGGACACAGACCAGTACATCACAGGCAAAATTCTCCCTACCATTGAGATCATCTACAGGGAACGCTGCCATCAGAGAGCAGCAGCAATCATCAAGGATCCACACCACCGCCATCAGAAAAGAGGTACATGTCCCTACTCCTTTATCCAGAATTCCAAAAACTAGCAACCTCCAAAACCCAGCACTTTTTTTTTCAGTAGATAACATTACGCTTAAGTAATTTCCCATAATAATTTTTCCATTTTCAGAGGGAACCCAAGTCCCCATTGTCTCCATCCCTGTGAGTGTCCTCTCTTACCTTTTGGTGGAAAGGTGACTCTCTGCCTCCAGCACCCAGCAAGAAAAAACGCAAGTGGTGGCTGGCTCAATCTAGGAGCAATGGCCGTCTTCCTTACCCATAATCTTCCGCACAACTGGAACCGCTATGGCGCTGGCAGAGCAGTTCCTGCTGTGTGGGGGATTATGGGAAAGAAAGATGGCTATTGCTCCCTCATTGAGCCGTCACCACGATCTGGTGCGGCGCTCCGTAAACTCTGGACTTGGCAGCACTGTGCCGCCTAAGGGCCAGCCCAATGAGCTGATGAAAAGCCTGAAAGCCGCCAGTGCTTGGATCCACCACCCCGACGGCCTGCTCTTCCTGCAGCTCTGCACCTCATGTCCAGCCTTCCACCCCGCTTGGCCACCGGCTCTGAACAGCTGATGCTGGCCACCTTTTTGGCCGAGCTCCTGGGCCAACCCGTCGCCCCCGACCCCCACCTGATCGTCACGCTGGTTGAGAATCTCCTGTATGGTGCATGTCGAATTCCCACACTCACCCCAACCTACGACACTAAATAGTCTGGGACTGGGCCTGGGGGGTAATGGACGGATGACGTGGGCGAGGAGCGACAGAGGGCTGGAGGGGGTGGGGGGGAATGGACGGCAGCAGGTAGGAGCGAGGCATTTGTTTATAGGGGCCAAAATCAAAATGATTCAGAAATCTGGAAAATTCCAAACAACGTCAGATGTCTGGTTCCACCAATGCCAGATAAAAGGTTAAGCACCTGTGTAAGTGTCACAAGACTAGCACCTCAGGTTTAGGAATATTTGCTACCCCTCAAACATCAGACTCATTCAGAGACTGATTTAAGAACTCATAGTTTGCTCATTATTAATTACTGGCTATTTATTTTCTGTTTGCACAGTTGGTTTACACATTTGTTTACATTTTTTTCTCCTTGAATACAGATTTAGTAATTAGAAATTCTGCCTGGCCCACATTATAAAGAATCTCAGGATTGTATGTGATGTACTCTGAAAATAAATTTGAACTTTGTCAGGATCAGTAAAAACAAACCAGAACATCTCCTCTGTTGAGATCAGTCCAGGCTTTTTCCTGCCTATTCCCAATGAAGAACATAACAGAGAGGTACTAGCTATGGAGGACTGCACATTTGTGCTCCTTGTGGAACCAAAGTAACTGTGCATTCCTGCAGTTTTCCCAGCCTTCAAGCTGAGTAATGCATCCATTTCGGCTGTCCTTGGTTTGAACTGGGGAATGTGTAGCTGCCCATTAAAATGCAGGCTCTGGTTTACTTTAGTGAATTGAAGTCTTTGTGCATCTTTGAATCTCTTTTAATATTACGTAGGATTGTACTCGTTTCATCCCACACCCCACAGTAACTGCCCACACTGACCAGTGGCCACACAGTGAGTTTTCTGGCCATTTGGCAAGCAAGATGTGCCCGAGGCAGGGTCAACTACATGCCAGAATTAGGCTGCACGTTGTGAGAACCAAGGTCCGTCTCCGATGCAATCATAATGGCCTCCTGACAGCTCATGTTATCCATTCAGTTCCTGAATGCTTCTGAAGATTGGAGACATTCAGAAAAAGTTTGTGTGGGTTGGGAAGTAAAGGGGAGAGATATTGCTAATATCTCTAAGATATTAAACAAACTCATTTCAAATATTATTATACAACTTACAAACATCCTAACTATAAGGGATAAAGTAATGGAGAAATGCAGAGGGCTCAAAGAAACTATGTACTAGGATTTTAAAGGAAGTGGCTGCAGAGACCACTTCACTAAACTCCAGCAGGATACCAGAAAAATAGAAAACAGCTTGTGTGACTGATTGTTCAACCAAGATAGAAAGCAGGGAATTACAGGCCAATGTACAAGGCATTGGTGAGGCCAAATTTGGAGTACTGTGTACAGTTTTGGTCACCAAATTATAGGAAAGATATAAACAAAATAGAGAGAGTGCACAGAAGGTTCACGAGAATGTTGACAGGATTTCAGGGTCTGAGTTACAGGGAAAGGTTGTGCAGACTGGGGCTTTTTTCTCTGGAGCGTAGAAGATTGAGAGGGGACTTGATAGAGGTGTTTAAGATTTTGAAAGGGACAGACAGAGTAAATGTGGATAGGCTTTTTCAATTAAGAAAGGGGGAGATTCAAACTAGAGGACATGGTTTAAGATTGAAGGGGGAAAATTATAAGGGGAACATGAGGGGAAATTTCTTTACACAGAGGGTGGTGGGGATGTGGAATGAGCTTCCGGCAGACGTGGTCGAGGCGGGATCATTGGTTACATTTAAGGAAAGACTGGATCGTTACATGGATAGGAGGGGACTAGAGGGGTATGGACCGGGTGCTGGTCAGTGGGACTAGGAGGGTGGGGATTTGCTACGGCATGGACTAGTAGGGCCGAACTGGCCTGTTCTGTGCTGTAAGTGGTTATATGGTTAGTTTATTGGTCAAATGTTGAAGTCAATCATCAAGGAAAAACAATATCTCTTTGACATGGTTTTATGAAAGGTTATGTATGTATATATATATATATATATATATATATATACACATTTTACAAATTTGCTCTTTTTTTTTACCCAGACATAAACGTGAGAATTGATAGTGGGGATCTGTAGATAATAAAGCATTTAGATTTCCAAAGGCATTTGATAAGGTGCCACAAAGGAAACTGGTGCACAAGTTTGAGAACCCCATTCTATCAGAGGACGTGTGTTAGAATTGATTTAAAACTGACTGTTTCATAAGCAATAAAGGAAGAATTAATGAGTTCCTTTTTAGACTGGAAGGAGGTAATTGGCGGAGTGGTGCAGGGATCAGTTCTTGACCTACTATTGTTTACTATCAACACAAATAACTAAGAAGGAGCAGCATGCAAGATTTATAAATTTGCTGAAGAAATGAAAATGGGTGTAAGACCATATTGTGACAAGGATACTATGATTTTTCCAACAGGATATTGATAGATTGGGTGGGCAAAAGAGTGCCAAATAGTAAGAGAAATCAAAAGGCAGATTATTAACTAAATGAAGAGAGACTGCAAATGTGTTAAAGTACAGAGATGTGGAGGTATTACATTAGGAATAGGAGGAGTAGGCCAATCTGGCTGATCAAGTCTGCCCTGGCATTCAAGTTGATCTAGCCATGGACTCTGTTCCACTTCCCTTCCTTTTCCCAAGCCTTAATTAACCTCTTAATCAAAAATCTATCTGTATCTTAAATACATTTAATGAGGCAGCCACGTTTGCTTCATTGGGCAGAGGATTCCATTATGTTCTAGTGCATGAATCACAAAAATCTTAAACTAGTTAAGATGCACCTTGCCTAAAAAAAATAGCAATATTGAAGACTGTACAAAGGAGATTCACCTGCCTGATGGGATGAGAGGGATGTTCTACTGCGAGAGACAAAAGAGTTTGGGAATATTTTCCTTGGACTTTAGAAGAATGAGAGGATAATCTGATTAAAATACAAGGGGGGTTGACAGGAGATTGGAGAGTCTATAACCAGGGGACACAACGACTGGATAATGGCCAGTCATTTCAAACTGAGGGACATAGACGTCTCTGAGGGTGGTGAGACTTTGAAATGTTCTGCAGAAGCCGGATGAAGAGTATTTAAATTTAAGGTGGATCGTTGCTGGACGAAGGAATAGAGGGATATGAAGAAATCCCTGGTGAGGCCAGCGTAAATTGGCCATGATCATATTAAATGGTGGAGCCCGATTGAAGGGTCTGATGGTCTACTCCAGCTCCTAATTTCTCCTTGTGCTCCTCCAGCTGCTTTGAAGGAATGATAAAGAAATGAAAGAGTTTTATTATTCTAGCGTGGTTTCGTGTGCAGTGTCACATTCTGGAGCTTTGGAGTTGCTGGGATAATGACTGAAGTTTTTGCAGCAGTTCGCAAATGGACCTTCCACTGCAAAAGCGTGTAGGTTCAGTGGACAGTGTTGGAGAAACTCAGCAGATTATGCAGCATCCGTAGAAAATAAAAGGCAGTTGACATTTCAGGCATGAGATCTTCTTCAGAAATGCCAAAAATTAGGCAGATGCTGAATAAAATGGTTGCCAGTGGTGGTGGGGGGGGGGGGGGGGGTGGGGATGAGTGAGAACACAGGCTAATAGGTTGATGCAGGTGGGAGGGTAAAAGAGAAAGAAAATGTGAAATAATGGGGGGAGATGGCAGAGAGCTAAGAAAAGTAGCTCTCTGATAAAAAGAGATGAGAAGGGATTGGGCTGCTGGAAGAAGGGAGAGAGAGTGCTGAAGGAAAGAGATTGGGCGAGGAGTTAATAGAAATTGGAGGTCGATATTGATGTTGTCTGGTTGGAGACTGAAGAGATGGAATATAAATTGTTCCTCTGATTTGTGGGTGGCCTTAACTTTGGCAGTACACGAGGCCATGGACAGTCATGTCAGTGTGGCAATGGGGTGTGAAATTGAAGTGGTTGAAAACTGGGAGGACCTTGCTGTTGCAGCAGACAGAGCGAAGGTGCTCAACGAAGCAAATAAGTTGATTTATCTATTATGTTGAAGTGGCTTAACGGCAGTTTTCAAAAACTAATGCAATAGTCGCCTCCTGCAGGCCGAGAACTGCAAAAACAGGGCAATAAAACTCGAATTCAATGGGGGTGGGGAGGTGGAAAATTTTCGTATAAAACGCAAACCCCACAAGGGCCATGAAATTGGTCAAAAAAGTTTCTTATTTGCTATTTTTTCATGTAAAATTTCATGTGGCTTTTTTCTATATCCCAGACTTTTTAGTTGCAATTTGTGAATTCTATAAGGCAGAATTTCAGTTCCTCAAACTGATGTAAAACAGGGTCACCTCTGTTCAAAGTCTTCTGCAATGGATACCAATCTTCATTTATTTAATTTTAAATTCTTCTCCCATTACTGAATGGAACTATTTCATTTTGCAGCTTTTGCTAACTGGGTGTAAAGGTAAGATTTCCATTATTGTTACATGATACTACATTTAAAATGTAACATAGGTGACATTTTTAATTATGCCTACTGTAAGGAAGACAAAGAATCACCACCTCTTCCAGAACCCCTCACAGAAATGAGGCCCCAGTGAAAAACAAACTCGCAACCCCCTGGAGTACAAGCTCTAACCACTGAACTCTCGGTCACAGAGTTAGAGTCAAACAATACAGAACAGGCTATTCGACCCAGTGCTGAACAAGATGGTATTCTGGGCTTGATACTTTTGCCTGCATTTTACCTATATCCATCCAAAATCATTCTGATCCAACTCTTTCTTCTGGGTGTCAAAATTGTACTGAGTGAAATACGAAGCTCTGCAGATGCTGTGATTGTAGGAAAGACACACCAAAATCCTGGAGGAACTCAGAGCTTCCCCTTGCAGCTCATTCTAGATACCAACAACCCTGAATGAAAATGGTGCCCCTCAGTTCCCTCTTAAATCTCTCCCCTCTCACCTTAAACCTTTACCCCCCAAGTTCCAGAATCTCTTACCCTGGAAAAAGACTCTGAGCAGTCACTTTATCCATCATGATTCGATATTCCTCTGTAAAGTCACACCTCAGTTTCCTATACTACATGGAATAAAGACCCAGCCTATCAAATCTCTGTCTATAACTTAAGCACTTAAATGTAGTAACATCATGGTGAATCTCTTCTTCACCTTTTCCAGCTTAGTGACATTTTTATAACAAGTGACATGGAAACTTCTATATTGTTTTAATTTTTTTAGCAAGTTTGATCTTGGGTGTTGGCTGTTGGGACAATATTGCAGTTGAGTGGATCTTATTGATAAAAACTGTCATGTTCACCTCTTAATGCTTTACTTCAGTGAACCTAACTAGCAATGTCTGAGTCAAATTAAATTTTAGCTCACATTGTCGTTACTGACAATGCCAACATCTTATAATGTCAAAGTCTGAAAGTCTAGCAACAGGGAGTTGAAGATGCCCTCTGGTTCCTCAGTTTACAGCAGTCCTGAAATTGGGAAATTGGTGCAGGCACTTATCACTACTACCTCACAGCTCCAGGAGACCAATGTTCGATCCTGACTTCGGATGGAGTTTGCATGTTTTCTTTATGACCATGTGGACTTTCCCTGGGTGCTCCAGTTTCCTCCCAAAAACATACTGGTAGGTTAATTATCTACTGTTAAATTACCCGTTAATGGAGGTAAACGTCAGAAAAAACAAATATGGAAGAATGGGATTGTGAGTGAATGTTGTAAAACTATTGTTGAAAAGTACAGGGGAATGGGACTCATTGGCCTTGGTTTGAAGGAGGTAGGATTGAAGCTGGATGGGCTAAATGACCTATTATAAGTCACTGATAATGCAGGAAAAGCACAGAAATGCTGAAGGAACTCAGCAGGTCACATAGCATCCATAGGAGGTAAAGATGTATTACCAACGTTTCAGGGTTAAGCTCTTCTTCAAGGTATGAGCACAAAGTAGGCAGGGGCCTATATTAAAAGCCTGGTGAAAGGTGAAGAATGGGAGAGAGGAGAAGTACAGGCCAACAGATAAAAGGTGTTGATTGAATAAGATCCCAGGTGTCACTATTTTCTCTGCTCATCAATACTAATCTAGGCATTTCACATCCTGCCACAGATAGGTGGAGTAGTGCAAGGAAGCTGAAAAGGAAGTATGAGATTCATTGTTGATTAAGTTGCTCCTGGAAGAGGTAAATGGAGTTGATTGTTTACACCACCAAATTGAAATATCATTGTTTTTCTCATTCCTTAGCCATCAATAGGCCAGCATTAATTGCCCAATTTAACAGCCCTTTAGCTGATGGTGGTGAGATGTCTTGGTGTTTTGAAATCCTGGTGATGTACGTGCTGCTACAGTTCTGGAGGAGAGGGAGTTCCAGAATGAGGACCTAACAACAATGAAGGAATGTCAATGTGATCCAAGTCAGGGTGGTGGTCCCATTTAACTGCTGCCCTTAAACAAGGTCCTCAATGATTTTAAAAAAATTAAATGCAATCAAATGCTGGAATTCCTATACATGTATACGGTATAAAAATTGGGGAGCCGTATTGCAACAGTCTAACAGCTTTGATTGAGTCATTTCTGGAGTTCATTTCGGGATGCTGCATTTCAAGAAGAATATGAAGGTTTTGGAGAGGGTGAAAAAGTGATTCACAAGGCTACTGCCTTAGAGAGTCTGATCAATAAGGGGAGGTTGCACAATCTTGGATTGTTTCCACTGGATCAGAGGGGCAACCTAATAGGTGTCTATTAAAATTATGAGAGGCATAGATTGTGTAGATGCTTAGTCCTTTTCCCAAGATGGAACTGTCCAACAGTAGAGGTCATAGATTTAACGCAGTGGTTCCCAAACATTTTCGGTTTGCCGGCCCCTTGATCTCCAGGCCAAATCCTGAGTAGGGTGGGGGTGGTGGTAAGTGAAAGCACTGACTGACGTGCGGGTGGTGGGGTTAGTGGCTGCGTAGACTGGGGTGAGAAGATGGTGGAGGCACTGAGCGGGGTGGGGGAGACAATGATGGCGCTGAGGGGGGGTTGGTGGCGGTGCTGAGAGGCGGGTTGGTGGCTACACTGAGAGGGGGTTTAGGCGATTTTCGAGAGGGGTATTAGTGGCAGCACTGAGTAGGGTGTTAGTGATGGCATTGAGAGTTGGTGGCAGTATTGAGGTGGGGTGGTAATAGCACTGAGTTGGTTAGTTGGTGATGGCACTAGGGGTTTAGTGGTGGAGCTGAGATGGGGGCTTGGTAATGGCACAAAGTGGGGTAGTTGGTGGCGGCACAGAGAGCGGAGTTAGTGGCGGCATTGAGGGGGGCTTAGTGGTGGCAGAGGGGAGGGTTGGTAGTGGTGATGGGAGGGTGGTCATTGACGATGCTGGGGAGGTCGATGGTGCTGAGAGGGGAGGTTGGTGATGGCACTGAGTGTGGGAGCTGGTGATGGGATGGGGGTGGCAATGGCACTGAATTGGTTAGTTGGTGATGGTACTAGGGAATTAGTGGCAGCACTGAGAGGGGTGTTGGGGTGGTGCTGAGATGGGGGCTTGGTAACAGCACAGAGTGGGGTGGTTGGTGACGGTGCTAAGTGAGGGGTTGGTGGATGCAGTACTGAGGGGGGGAGGTTGGTGACGGCATTGAAGGTGGTGGTTACTGGTGGCTCTGAGGGGGAAGTTGGTGGCAGCGCTGAGAAGCATGTTGGTGATGGCACTGTGGGGGGGAAGTTGGTGATGATGCAGAGAGGGAGTTTAGTGACGGCATTGGAAATGGCACTGAGGGGGTTAGTTGGTGACAGTCCTGAAATGGGGCTTGGTGAAAGAGCTAAGAGGGGCATTTGTGCCGGCACTGATGGGGTCAATAGTGGCAGAACTGAGAGAGGTGGATGGTAACGGCGCTGAGAGGGGTAGTTGGTGATGGTGCTGAGATTGGGCTTGGTGGAAGCACTAAGAGGGGCATTGGTGCCGGTGCTGGGAGGAAGTTTAGTGGTGGCTCTGAGATGGGGACATCATGGTAGGGTGGGGGTGATTGGTAATGGCACTGATGGGGGTTTGTGGTTGCACTGAGAGGGTGGTTAGTGGCAGTTCTCAGGGTGTAAGTTGGTCATCATGTTGCTGAGAGAGTGGGCATTGACGGTGCAGGGGGGTTATTGGCGATGCTGAGAGAGCAGTTGGTGCCAGCGCTGATGGGGTCATTAGTGGCAGCGCTGAGAGGGGTGTTGGTGGCGGTGATGAGAGAGGGTTAGTAGCAGCACTGAAAGGGGTGGTGGTAACAGCACTGAGTGGGGTAGTTGGCGGCGGCTCTGAGGGGGGAGTTGTTAATGGCACTGCGGGGTTGGTGGCAGCACTGAGAGAGGGGCCATTGATGGCACGGAGGGGGCTAGTGGCGACGCTGAAAGAGGTTGGATGGTAACATCACTGAGTAAGGTAGTTGGTGATCGTGTTTAGTGGCAGTGATGAGAGGGATGTTTTGTGGGGCCTCAGAATGGGGTTAGGGTTAGGGCACTGGGGGGGGTTTGTTGCGGTGCTGAGAGGTGTTTGGTGGCAGCACTGCGTGGGGGGGTAGTGGTGGCGTTGAGAGGATGGGTGAACGGGTGTGTTGAGAGGAAGGTTGGTAATGGCGCTGAGAGGGGGTTTTGGTGGCAGCTCTGAGAGAGGATTTGGCGACGCTAAAAGTGGTTTTGGTGGAGGAGCTAAAACACGGTTAGTGGAGGTGCTGAGAGGGGTCGGTTGTTGACAGCGCTGAGAGGGGGCGTTGGTAACAGCTGGGTAGGGTCATTGGTGACGGCGCTGAGGGGGGGTTAGTTGCAATGCTGAGAGAGTGGCATTGGTTGCAGCATTGTAGGGGTGTTTGGCAGCTCTGTGGGGTGCATTGATGGGATGAGAGAGGGGCTTAGTACAGCAGAGTGGGGTAGTTGGTGGTGGCGCTGAGAGAGAGGTTGGCGGCTGCGCTGAGAGGTGGCATTGCTGGCGGCTCTGAGGGGTGATTGGTGGCAACACTGAGGGGTCATTAGTTATGGCCTGGTTAGTGGAAGCTCTGACAGGGGGTTGTTGGCGGAACTGAGATGGTGTTTGGTGGAGAGGCTGAGAGGGGAGTTGGTGGCGGCGCTGAGGGGCGGAGTAGTGGCGGCTCTGATAGTGGGTTAGTGGAGGCGCTGAGATGTGATTGGTGGTGATGCTGAGAAGGGTCGGTTGGTGGTGGTGCTGAGGGGGATTGGTGGAGGTGCTGAGAGAGGTTGGTTGATGGCAGCACTGAGAGGGGTCAGTTTGGTAGCAGTGCTGAGATGTGGTTGGTGGAGGCTCAGAGAGTGGTCGGTTGGTGGCAGTGCTGAGAGGAGGGTTGGTGGCGGCTCTGAGAGGGGGGTTGGTGGTGGCACTGCGAGCAGGTTTAGTGGCGGTGATGGGGGGTCAGTGGAGGCACTGTGAGGGGGATTGATGGCAGTGCTGAGTGGGGGCTGGTTGTTGCGCTGCAGGGGTGGGGGGTTAATAGTGGCATCAGTACAACATGGCAGACACCAAGACCAGACCCTGGGAGAACGCTTGTCAACATTTATTTTACTTACTACTGCCACCCCGAGTCTGGCCAGAAAATTACTGAACTGGCTTCTTTAAACTTTTCAGCAAAGTGAATAATAACAATACTGAAGGTTCGGAACACCCCTACTTCCTCACCACCCACGGTGTTTGGGAGGGGCAGCGCCCACTTTGGGAATCATTAATTTAAGGCAAGAGGGGACAAGTTGAAAAGAGATCTATGAGGCAAGTTTTCTATTGCACAGAATAATAAGGTGCAGCAGGGGAGATGAAGGAAGCAGATGGAACAAGCAACATTTGAGAGACATTCAGGCAAGTGCACGAACCGGCAGAGAAGTGAGGGATATGGACTATGTGCAGACAGATGGGAGTAATTTAAATTGGCATCATGGTCGGCACAGACTTTGTGGGCCAAAGGGCATGTTCCATGTTATGTACCTGCCTTCTACCCTAACTCAGCATTCATTTTGTTCAGTGGTTCTCAACCTTTCTCTTTCCACTCTCATACCACTTTAAGTAATCCCTAGGCCATTGGTGCTCTGTGATTGATAAGGGTTTGCTTAAGGTGGTATGTGAGTGGGAAGGAAAGGTTGAGAATCACTGCTCTAGGCCCAATTGTTTCTGAAATATTTTGCTTGAGAAAAATGGTCAGTGGCCCATTTTCTTTGAAGTTAAGAAACTGTGCACATAACAAGTCAATTAAATACAATTAAAACTGTGGTTTTCAAACTTTCTTTCCACCCACATACCACCTTAAGCAATCCCTTACTAATCGCAGAGCACCTATAGCGAGGTTGAACAGGCTAGGGCTTCATTCTTTGGAGCACAAGAGGGTGGGGGATGATATTATCAAGGTGCACAAAATCATTAAAGCTTCACTTGGATGAACGCAAGAGTCTTTTCCCCAAACTAGGGGAATAGTTAACCCAAGGACAAAGATTAAAGTGAGGGGGAGAAATTTAACAGGGACCTGAAATTTAACATTTTTATATATATATCTATAGATATATATAGATATAGATATATATATCTATATATATATAGATATATATATATAGATATCTATATATATATCTATATCTATATATATATATATATAGATATCTTTGGCTTGGCTTCGCGGACGAAGATTTATGGAGGGGGTAAATGTCCACGTCAGCTGCAGGCTCATTTGTGGCTGATATATAGATAGATATATATATATATATATATATACACACACAGAAGGTGACTGGTGTATGGAATGGGTTGCTGGAGGAAAAAGTTGAGGCAGAGATGACTGCATTGTTTCAAAAAATAGTTGGATAGGTTTAGAACATAGGCCAAAAATAGTCAGGTTGGACATTTGGTCAGTGTAGGCAAATTGAGCCAAAAGCATGTTTCCATGCTATTTGACTCTACGTAGCAATCTGTCTGCACTGGGACCTCAACTTTTTTTTAATCATTTGTAGTTCCGATTAAGGCATCAAAGATGTGGTTGCTATATTTACTAATGGCTTGAAGTAGAACAGCAAGATGTGAAGGAGAAATGAGGATATTACTAAGGAATATAAATGAGTAAGTGGGTAGAGATCCAGCAAATGGGGTACATTGTGGGAAACTGGGCGATTGCCCATTTTGGCTGAATGCATCTAAATGTCGAAAGATTCCAGAATTCTGCAATGCAAAGGAATCTAGATGTCTTAGTCCATGATTTGCAAAAGGCTGGAATGCAGTTACATGTTTCAAGAAAACTCAGAATCCTCATGTTTATTGTGGAGAATAGAAATTGAAAAAATAGTGCAAGGTTATGCTTTAATTATGCACAGCATTGTTGAGACCACACATGCAGAGCCATTTGCAGTTCTGCACTCCTAAGTGATGGGAGGGAATTAATGCATTGGAAACAGTTCAGAGATTTGCTATTCTAAAAGCTGAAGTAAGTAGATTATCATATGAATAAAGGTCAATCAGTCGAATAATCAAAGGTCATCATTCAAGAGAATGTTAAGATGAATTATTTTCTCTGACAGGGTCAAAATTCAATATGTTTAAAATCGGAGATAAATTATGATAATGTAAGACCATGAATGGTTACCTGGATTGCAGTCAGATCAGGCTTCATGAGCTGAATGGCTTTATCCTACTTTGATATTAATATTTAGTATTTTCACATGCACGGCAATCTGAAGCCTTTATGGCAGTTGAAAGCATTTGCCCAGATTAAATGAAAATTCTCCGGAAAGGAGATAAACCAGAGTTGAATGGAGATGAAATTAGTCTTAGTCAGTTTGGTGCATCCTTGGTATTCCTCTAAAATTTAAATGGATCATTTTGACAAATGTGCCGGGTGCTTTTTGGTAGCAAGACTTTCTAGCCTGTTGTTATAGATGAAGAATGCTCAGTGGATTGAACTCCTGCCTCAAAGTCAGAAGGCTATGGGCTCAAAGCACGCTGCAGGTTTTAGGCTGTCAATCTCATGCACTCCATGGGTGCAAGTTCTGTTTGCCTATTAAAGATCAACATTTCCCCAGGCATGCTGCATTCTCAGTCTCATGAAGAGCATTATCTACTGGTTGCACCACTGTCTGGTGTGAAGGTGCCAATGCATAAGATAGGAAAAGACTACAGATGGTTGTAAATTCAGCCAGTACCATCATGCCCATTAATTTTCTTGAAGTGATGTCACCAAGGACACTCACCTTTTCCCCTGCTATCATCAGAAAGTAGATACAAGAGCCTGAAGATGCCCACCTAACATTACAAAAAAGCTTCTTCCCTTCAGCCATCAGATTTTTGAACTGAAAATTAATCCTCAATTTTTCTCTTGTTTGCATGAATTAATTATTTTTTAAATCATGTATTTACTGAACTGTAATTTATAGCATTTTTTAACCTGTACTGCACAATAGTTCTGCCGCAAAACAACAAATTTTAATGAAAATAAACCTGATTCTGAAAAAACACACAATATTATGAAGAGATTTCAGGAATAAACAACATATGGAGTGTGGGTATAAATGCAAAGGCCAGATTTTAATGCCCATCCCATTCTGAGATGCTTGTATCCTTGTGGTGAAGGTCTTAGCACTGCTTTGGGGAATTCCAGGACAGTGACAATGAAACAGCTGCAAAATCAAACCTATAATGGATGCAATATTGATTCATCTCTTTATAAAAATGTCAAGTGGTTAGTCAGAGTGATCTAAGACTAATGCTGAAGAAAAACTTTAAGCAGATCAGGCTAAAGTGAAAACTGAGCATTTATTAGAGCTAACAATGGCTCTGTGCTCTGAACATGGGTCAATTAATAATTATAGTAGCGGGAACCTTTCAACCATTCAGAATCAATGGGTCTGATGTCTCCCACACATTGTCCTGCCTTGATAGAGTGCAGGATAGAGTGATGACAATATTTTAGGAAGAAAATGCGCAGGTAGAGGACAGAGGTCAACGTGGGCAGGATTGAAGGAGGCAACGAAGTGGGCAGTGTGTTACAGCAGAGAGGAGTGGGATTGAGGACCACCAGTAGCCATTGGTAGACAGGGTCTTCTCAGTTACAGATTGGGAGAAGACACAAGGATGGGCGCAAGAATTTAAATCACCACGTAGGTTGTCCTCTGGTTTTGAGATCATATTGTCCCCAGAGTGTATCAAGACATCTTGGTCCATGTTCCCATTCAGTCCTCAAAAGGCAATATTATGCAAGGAATTTGGGGAGGACTCATACAGGGATGACACAGTTGACAATTTTCAGACAGGACTATTTGTTCACTTACCCATTTATAAACAATGCTTTTTTCAATAACATAACAGTGAATAAAATACTTTTCCAGTGTCCTCCATATCCAGACATCAATCTCTCCATTCACAAAAGATGAGAAAAATCACTTGAAATTATTCCAATAGTGGGATACAGCAGCCAACAGCAGTTCCATAGGTACAAACCCACTCTTTTAATGGAAACGACTGTGGCTTCCAACCTCACCAAGCTAGAGCAGTGGTGCCTTGCTTCAGCCTCCTTCAAAAAATGGAGGAGGGTCCACAAGGACACACCAGGCCATGACTGACATGCCCCCTTGACCCACAGATACAAGGTGCTAGATAACCCATAGGACAAATGGCCTCATGCCCCACACCATTGAACTGATCACATCAACCTTGCAGGTCAAATTATTGTAGCACACATCCCAGTGGATCATTAACTGACCAGAGTGCCCAACCGAGAGGCTTTTAATGTCATTTAAAACAATTGAATTTTATAAAACACTGGACAAAGGTGTTGGAAACTTGACTTAACCATCAGGATTTGAAGGACAGATTCTTGACAAGTCTTCATTCAATCCACTGGGAACTAAATAGATGCATTAGTTGTGCCAGGTACTACAGGAGGGTCTGTAATTCCAACCTGAACACTATAGAGAGTACGCATCACACGCATTGCACTTCAACTATCTCTAATTATTATTAGAATTAGTTACATAAACAAAACAGTGCAAAGCATGTACATTTAGCCTAGTTGTGCACAATAAAGAAACTAGTTTGAAGAAGCAACATTGACGACACCACCGTCCAACACCAAGTCAGACTGGGAATAGGACTTACGGATTCATTCTCAAAAATCATCACAGCAACCAGATAATCACAATTGACAGGGAACGCATTCAAATTGATTGGGGATAACCCCATAATTTCTATTCTGTCTATGACCAAAGGGCTCAGCCTACATGGAACATTAGGGAGTGAATCAGACCAGATATTGCACACCCTCTCAGGTGTGAATGTCCCATTTGGTCCTCCTTTTTAAGGCTGGACTCAGAAGCTAAATGGCCAGGGGTCCAGGGAGCACTAGAAGTGTTTTAGTGGAAACTAGAGAGGGGAGACTGGCAGAATGAGTGTATGTGTATAAGGTGGAGGGGAGCAGGATAGAATGATGACAATGTTTTAGGAAGAAAATGCGCAGGTAGAGAACAGAGGTCAAAGTGGGCAGCATTGAAGGAGGCAACAAAGTGGGCAGCATTGAAGGAGGCAACAAAGTGGGCAGTGTGTTGCAGCAGAGAGGAGTGGGATTGAGGACCACAGTAGCCATTGGTGGACAGGGTCTTCTCAGTTGCAGATTGGGAGAAGACACAAGGACGAGCGCAAGAATTTAAATCACCACGTAGGTTGTCCTCTGGTTTTGAGATCATATTGTCCCCAGAGTGTATCAAGACATCTTGGTCCATGTTCCCATTCAGTCCTCAAAAGGCAATATTATGCAAGGAATGTTGGGGAGGACTCATACAGGGACCTCAAGGATGACACAGTTGAAAATTTTCAGACAGGACTATTTGTTCACTAACCCATTTATAAACAATGCTTTTTCAATAACATAACAGTGAATAAAACAATGTTAGGCCTTACATTTCTTGCACATTAATTTATGATGTGAGAACCTTTTTAAAAGCGAACAGGAAAGTTTGTAGACATTGTGTCGTGCAATACACAATAGTGCTGGGGAAACACAGCAGGTAATGCAGCACCTATAGGAAGCAAAAGCCTAAGCCCTTTGCCAAGTTATGAGCAAAAAGTTATCAGGCATCTGAAATAAAAAGGTGGGGGGATGAGGAGAGTAGAAGCACAGGGTGATTGAATATAGGAGTTGGGATGTTATGGTAAAGACATTGGTGAGGCCAAATTTGGAGTATTGTATGCAGTTTGGTCATCTAATTACAGAAAAAAGAATCAATAAGATAGAAAGAGTGCAGAGAAAATTTAGGAGTTGAGCTACTTGCAGGGTAGAAGAATGAGGAGAGATTTGATTGAGGTGTTTAAAATTATGAGAGGGATAGACTGAATAAATATAGGTACACTTTTTCCACTGAGGGTAGGTGAGATCAAACCAAAGGACGTGGGTTAAGAATGAAGGGGGAAAGGTTTAGGGGGAACATGTAAACTTCTTCACACAGAGTGGATGGGAGAGGTGTAGAAGACAATGGACTGAGTGCAGGCCAGTGGAACTAGGCACAAAAAATGGTTCAGCACAGACTAGAAGGGCCAAAAGGGATTGTTTCTTTACTGTAATGGTTTATGTGAGGAGCACAGGCCGACAGGCAAGAGGTGGAAATGGTTGGGAGAGTAGAAGAGAAAAATATGTGGTGATAAGGGAAGGGGCTAACTCTCACACTGGAGAGGGAAGGGATTGGAGAGCTGGAAAAAGGAGTAAGAGGGTTAGGAAAAGAGAGAGAGACAGGAGAGGGACCGAATGGAATCTGGAGGTGCCGACGTTAATGCCTTCTGATTGGAGAGTGCCCAGGCGGAATATAAATTGTTCCTCCAAATTGTGGGTGGCTTCAGTTTAGCAGCTCATAAGGCCATGTATAGACATGTCGGTATAGGAATGGGGTGTGGAGTTAACATGGTTGGCCACTGGGAGGTCCCTGTTATTGCAGCGGACAAGGTGAATGTGCTCAATGAAACAATTTCCCAGTCTGTGTCCAGTCTCTCCCATGTATAGGAGGCCACAATAGGAACATACCAGAAGCATTTACCATTTCAAAAGTAATCATAAGTTAATATCTGGGCGAGTATGTTTTTTGCTGTTAACTGAGAGGCAGAATTTTAATCTCACCTGATTTACATTCAGATAATGGAAGTCCTTAGAGAGACAAACAAGCGCGTGACAATTTAAATCATCCATCTAGCAAATAAAGAAATAATCTTTAAAAAATATTGTGCTTTTCTTGGATGGGACATTCTTTCACGAGTCCCACTAAAATCATCATGAATAAGGATACATTCCCCAACTCTGCAGCACAAAATCTCTTGTGACCTATTACATCTCCTCCTGTTGCTCATTGTCAAACTTGATCTACTAATATTCCTCATCAAAGCCCCTTGGACGTTTGCCAGCATTAAATCTGCCTTGTGGATACAAGTTCTTGTCAACAAGAGCTCCACAAGAATCCCTCATTAATGCTTCACATCTGATGCTACTTTTTGCCAGTGCTACAAATTAAATTATCTTAAGGAAGAACCCTGGCCCGAAAAGTTGGTTATATCCTTTTGCTTCCGATAGATGCTGCAAACTGCTGAGTTTCTTCAACATTTTTACATATTGCATTACAAATTAAATACTGCTTATGTTTGAAGACTTGGAGCCACACAGTTGGTGCAGCAGTGCAGAGTACAGTTCTCCTTAGGCCTTTTTATTGGGAAAAAAAGCAAATGTAAAGTCAGAGATTCTCTGACTTTACATCGCTTCACTTGCCTCCATAAAAGATCCAAAGAAGGATTGACTGCTCAAACTCGCTCCAGCTTCCATGTGCCTGGTGGGGGGGGGGTACACTTAGAGATGGTGTGAAGTCACTCCATCTCCGTAAAAGGAATGCCGCTCCAAGGGGGATGGCTGATGACGTTGCAATGACGCCGAGAGCCCGCAACCCAGGAGGGCAAATTTTTAAAAAACCCATATAGTCAATTGAGGCTATTAACGGAGCAGGAGATGTGCCTGCACAAATCTTCACTAGCACTCTTACCTGCTCTTCGGTCGCCATTTTCGAGTATGGGCCACTTTCCCTTCTAGGCGCCTAAATTTGACATCACGGTGGTTAGCGGCGCTGTAGATGACACTTTTCATATCTTTCCTATTTCCCAATCTCAAGATATGTCATCTTTTAAGAAATGTAAGCTTCAATATTCCGAATTACAATCTCATCACTCCAATAAACCAAACTTCATAATTGCAGCTTTAATTAGCTGATATAAATGTATAATATTTGCATAACTTCGCATTGAGATTTTCATAACGATGAATTAACAAAGTATTTGAGTATATTTAAAGACATTACGATATAAGAAAATGATTAAAACTAATAAGGTGAAAAGACGACGAGATGAGACAAATTCAAAGAGAAGTATTTTGATGCTTGGTTCTTCGAAGATTCAACACACGCTCCCTGTTCGCCTGGATATTACAATATTTGATGTCATAGTATCTATGGTAACATGACAAAAACAATTTATCCTTAAAGGTATAGTCATAAAATTAACAAAAATCAAAAAGAACAAGGTTTTAACCTTTACAGGCGTTCCTGCACCACTCACCCCACCTTCTTCAGCTCTGGAAGCCAGCTCAGCTCTGCATAAAGGCACCACAGGATCCGCCTTATAGGTCGTCACCATAAAAGGTCTAATCACCTCTTTTTTTTAAAACTTGAGCCAGCTATCACCATAAAAAAGCCTCTTGTTTGCAGCTGCCTTGACTTCCTCAGGGAATACTCCTTCCAGTGTTCAACAAAGTCATGCATTCATTTTCTGGATCTATAGCTTTCCTCTATTTACTACAGTGGTAAATGCAGAGTACCACAGAGCAACATGGAGCCTG
Organism: Narcine bancroftii; assembly: GCF_036971445.1. NCBI lineage: Eukaryota > Metazoa > Chordata > Chondrichthyes > Torpediniformes > Narcinidae > Narcine > Narcine bancroftii. The sequence goes on from NC_091475.1 coordinate 84,699,106, forward strand.
CAGAAGTTGCAAGGGAGTCCAGCTTCCATGCAAGTGCACACATAATTGCTGGCCTTTCCTTTGGACAATTTGGGTGGCTGTTAGCTAGATAGATTAAGGTCTTTCAGACCAATGTTCACCCAATTCTGATTGTTAGTATTGAAATGGTCTTTATTGTTTCTTCATTTTTGTTCTTACTGAAAGCAACCATTCAAAACTAGCTGTCCGACAATAATTTCTTTGCAATCAGTTACTGGCAGTACACTTAGAAATAGTGTTATTTTGGGGTGTGCTTTGCCCAAACAACATGTGTAGTAATAAACTGTCTGAGTGTGCATGATTCAACAGCAGTTTCTAAATTTAGTTAAACTGGATGTGAAATTGAGCTTGATCTTCCCTCCCTTTGTGAAATTTTATGATTCAGCAAGGTCGCGGTAACAACAGTGGTCTGGATCTCTGCCAGATCATGTCATTACAAAGATGACTCAGAGCCAATCAGATGATCAGTGACCAATGGTATATACCTTTCAAACTGTTGCTGGGAGACACTAGTAATGAATTAAGAGCTTCTGTGAATGTAATGTTGTAATGCCAGACAAATCAGCACCAACTTTAGACCCAGTCAAAAAATATAAAGGTTGTATTACAAAATTGTTGAATCCTGAATATGACCATCCAATATTGTTGTAGTACCTGAGGAAAATTCACACTGCAAGTACGGAAATAAACCATTTGGCCCATCGATCCCATTCCTCCATTTATATTTATCTCATGTAATCATTTATACACCCATTCTCCTGCCATCCCTACACTGAGGAAAATTTACAGTGGGTAATTAACCAACTAGAGCACCCAGAGGCATCCCATGTGGTCACAGAGACAACATGTAAACACCACACAGACAGTAGCAGAGGTTAGGGTCAAATCCAAGCTAATGAAGTTATATTATAAATCATATTTATAATCTGTCACAGTAAGACTGCTGCTTCATGATTATAAATATGATTTTGGGAGATAAATTGGGGCAGGTATGTCACATCCAAACATTTCAAAACAGATCTCATTTAAAATACTGGAGCTCTGCTCAAGCCAGACAGGCGGCTCCAAGAGTCTTTGCAAAAGCTTTGGGGAGTGCCCAAGAGACTTCACCAATGGATTGTTGTTTTGAAAAGCAACAAATGAAAGAACTTGGAGGAGTAGGTTCAGAGCCACAGGCTTTCTGGGAGTGCTGTTTGCCATTCTAAGAGGATCATGTGGTTTTTGTTTTTTGCAAGCAAAGAGGGAGTCAAACACGGTTTTCTTTGAGAGGGAGAGAAAGAGAGAGATCAGTTTTACGGTCAGCAGCAGCAACTGGAACTGGAACAGGACAAGGTGACAAACTTGTGGAAAACCCCTATTTTGACGACGGGTTGTGAGTGCTTAGTTCACCCAGGTCAATGCACTTGTGGTTCATACAAGAGGAGGTGACTGGCTGTATAATGTTTCACCTGAGATAAGGAAAACAGAAAAGGAACTCTGTGGTGACCTGAAAGAAAGAGGTTATCATCTGGAAAACCCTGATCGGCGAGTCAATGACATGGCTGATTAAAAGGAATCAGTTATGTATGTCCAGTGAACAACAAATCGCTCTCTGAAAACCAACAAGAACCTTCCTGAGCAGTAACGATTTACCTTTCAAGCACCAAAACCTGGTGAACTTCATAAATGTTAAATTCTGTGCACAGTATAAGAATTGCTTGGAACCTGTGAACGTGGAGGAATGAGAAGTGAGATTGGACTGTGAATCAAAGAACTTTTCTAAACTTACACACACATTACATACACGTGCGTTTAGAATTAGAAGGGGGTTAAGTTAGGTTAGTTAAGTTAATATTGATAAGTTAAAGTGTGATCCTGTTAAAGATAATTAAAGGCAACTTTTGTTTAAGTAACCATTTTTCTTATACCCATATAACAGTTTTTAGCATGGAAACAGGCCATCTCGGCCCTTCAAGTCCATACCGATTCATTCAAACAACTCCATTAGATCCCCCCACCTATTCTCCACCCAACCCTCCAACCCCCTCCTATCCTTGTATATATCCAGCCTCCTCTTAAATGAAAGAATTGACTCTGCCTCAACTATTTCCTCCAGAAGATTATTCCATTCAGCCACCACTCTCTGAGTGAAGAAAAATCCTCTAATGTTTCTTCTAAAATTTTGCCCCCTCACCCTCAACTTGTGTCCACTTGTTTCAACCTCCCCTAATCTCAGGGGGAAGAGTCTACTTGCATCTAGTCTATCTATTCCCTTTATAATTTTAAACACCTCTATGAAATCCCCTCTCAACTGTCTACAATCCAATGAATAAAGTCCTAACATCTTCAATCTTTCTCTGTACTCTAGGTATTTTAAGCCAGACAACATCCTGGTAAATCTTCTCTGCACCCTCTCCACCTTATCTATATCCTTCCTATAATTTGGAGACCAGAACTGAACTCAATATTCCAAACCTGGCCTCACCAACACCTTAAACAGTCGCAGCATCACTTTCGCAGCTCCTATATTCTATGCTATGATTTATGAAGGCTAACATGCCAAATGCCTTCTTAATCACCCTGTCAACATGGGAATCCAACTTCAAGGAACACTGCAACATAACTCCAAGATCTCTTTGTTCTTGTGCATGTCCTCCCCTTCACTACATTTGTCTTGGTGAATATCTATTGCTGCTGGGTTTTGGGGTCCTCTGGGCTTGTAACACTACCCATATTTCCACTGTGCCCTCATCTTGGGCAACCTCTCATGTCCAAGGCACAAGGTTTGTTGGATATTTGATATTTCTTCAAAACCTTGACCAACACTTTCTTCACATTGAGCACATATTATTCAGGTTACAATTCTACCAGGTTCTTGCCAGTTGGAAGTATAGGAATGTGTTGGGATTGCCTCTGAAGATATTCATGCAGTGACAGGTGTTTTTGGGTGAAGTAGGCAGGGAGAGAAGAATGATAGTTGCCCATTTCTCAGCCAATGGATGAATTAGAAGACAGCATCACACTACCAGGTCTTCCAATTCAGTTCACCAAAGATGCAGATGGAACCCACTTTTAAAAGAGAGGAAACACAGAAGCATAAAAAAATCTAATTCTCTTGCCAATAATTAATTTGAAAAAGCATTGGGAAAATGTACATCAATTTCTAAAACATGGAAACACTGTTTGTTCCCTAGAGCTAAACCTATCCTGGAGTACACGTCACATCTTACCACATTTGGTTGCATTGAATCTAACGCGTGAGTGATCAGCGCTGGAGACTGATGCACTCACGCTTAGATCAAAAAGATTTCTCTCCAGGAATATTTATCTGATTTTTGGTCAAACCCCCCTCAATCTTGGTAATGTCCCATTCTATTCATGAGTAATAATTGAGCTAATGATCCTCAGTTCTGGTGTATTTATACTGTGGTCATTGTGTCTTTTTTCCAGTTCAGATTCCCCTTTCAGTATCGAAGGTACAAGACGTCAACAAAGATCAGAATCCCCTGACTCGAAGAAACGGCGCATTCACAGGTGTGACTTTGACGGCTGCAATAAAGTGTACACAAAAAGCTCTCATTTGAAAGCACATAGGAGGACACATACAGGTAGGAGGCTACATCAGCTTGCCTTTAATATAAAAGTGTACAAATGGGGGAAGAATCCCAAAGAAAGATGGGATTTAATGTGATCATAGAATAAATGGAGCATAGTCGGGAGGGGCTGATAGAAAAACCAAAGTTTCAGAAGACACATTGAAAGGAGGAAAGGTCCATTTATATAACACCTTTCTCTAAGGTAGAGAAAGGGCTATCCAACAAAAGTGCTTCTGAAATGTGGTCACTGCTGTATTGGCAAAGCCAGCTTGGGTGGAATGAAAGGGTTTGAAGATAGTACCTTCAGGTTTAACATGGTATGCTAAGTGTGGTGTGGGAAGCCATATGGCTGGAATGGCTGAATACCTTTGACCAGTAAAGGAGCCATTCTGCCTGTCGGTATGTGGCAGCCCTCAGAGAAACAATCCTATTACCTCATTTCCGATGTCCTTGCAACATGATTTCTTTCACACATGCCCATCAAAGACATGACAATTTTATTTTGCCATTAACCTTGGAGTAGTAAGTCATACCTATGGAGTTTGAAACTCCTCTGCCATCAACTAAGCCACCAGGCCAAACTGAAATAGCAATGATATCAAAATGATGGAGAACACAGTGAACATATGATAACTGATTCTAAGGTGATAACTCTGGAGTATCATGCAGGATAGAGTGGCAAAGATAAATTCTTGATTCCAAGGAGATAGAAGAAAATATGTATTCTTGGAGATGATCTAATCATGAGATGTAGTGTGCTGTTACTTTAGAAAGAGTTGTTGGCCAAATGAATGTTGAACCTCAACAAATAAAACTCAAGATGGACACTGTATAAACAAAGTCCCTCTTTCGTGAATCTATCATACTCCTCTTCTAAGATCAGTTTTAAATAAGGAGTATTGACAGAGGTAGAGATGGAAGATAAAAAAATTCCAAGAGGGTTAAAATGTGAAAAAGGCAACTGTTGTGTATTGAGCAAATGATCTCAGAAAGAAAATGTTAATGTGAGAGGGTTATTTTGATGGTCCTGAAAGAAAGAGATCATGTCCAAAGAAATTAAGCCATCATTGTTATCTACAGGGAGCCAGGAGGGAAAAAAAAATACATTGGAGGCACTCAGAAACCCACCTTCCTATTGGAAGAGATGAGCAAGGAGAAGGCTTGAGTAGCTGAGAGCGCCCTTGGCAGGAATGTCATGGTAGATGGTACAACTGTGATGGTACGTTTTACATAAATGATTTGGATTTTGGAATGAACAGCTTTGTGGCCAAATTTGCAGATAATATGAAGGTAGGTGGAGGAGCAGGTAGAGTGGAGGAAACAATGAGGCTACACAAAGACAAATTAGGAGAATGGGCAGAGAAGTGGCAAATGAAATATAATGTTGGAAAATGTATGGACATGCACTTTGATAGAAAAAAATAAACGGACATTTTTTAAATGGGGTGAAAATTGAAAATACTCAGATGAAAAGGGATCTGGGAGTCCTCATGCAGGATAGCCTGAAGGTAAACTTGGAGGTGGTGAAGAGGGCAAATGCAATGCTGGCGTTAATTTCAAGAGGAATAAAATACAAGGGCACGGATGTGATGTTGGGGCTTTATAAGGCACTGGTAAAACCTCACTTGGAGTATTGTGACCAGTTTTGGGCTTCTCTTTTTTTTTTAAATTTTTTATTTTTCACACCATAAACCACATTAACCATGATACATACTTTTTCCTTTTCAAATATATACAGTGCCATTTTCTCCCCCCACCTCCCTCCTCCCATCCCACCCTCCCTACCTCCCCCCTCCCGTCCATTTAAAGTACAAAATCTAGGATACATTAAACCAGTCAAACAAGGTTGTCATACAATAAAAATAAACAAGAAATTCCACTCAGTCAATTCTTTTCATTTCCTTCTCTTTTCGTTAATTTAGGTAGTGAATGTCCCCGGTAGGTTTTCGCTCATTTTAGAAACGTTATGCTGAAGTTGGAGAGGGAAGTTCATTAGGATGATTCCAGGAATGAAGAGGAGACCTGAATTCAATGGAATTTAGGAATGTTGAAAACACTGAACAGAGTAGGTGTAGAAAGGCTGTTTCCAATGGTGGGAGTATCTAGGACAAGAGGGCACAACTTAGAACAGAGATGCACAGGGATTTCTTCAGCCAAAGGGTGGTGAATTTGTGGATTTTTTTTGCCGCAGGTGACTATGAAGGCCAGTAAAGTGGGTGTATTTAAGACAGAGATTGATAGGTTCTTGATTTGCTAGGGCATTAAAGGCAGTGGGGCTGAGACGGAAAATGGATCATTTCATGATTAAATAGTAGGGCAGCCTTGATGGGGTGAATAGCCTATTCTGCTCCAATGTTTTATGGTCTTTATGCATGATGGTAACAGGTCCATGACGTCCAATTACACCTAATTAACTTACATCCCCAGTACGTCTTGAACAGTGGAGAAAACCAGAGCCCACGGGAAAAAAACCACGCAGTCACGGGGAGATTCATACAAACTCCTTACAAACCCTTATCCCGATCGCTAACTGCTCTGCGATCTGCACAAGTTAGAGGAAATTAGCATATTTATTATGGTCTTTCAAAAATGTTTTAGTAATTAAAGTTTGATACCACAATGCAGATATTTTGTTGTTTTTTACCTTACTGTAGAATAAGCTACCAATCTGAGAAATAATTACGTACAACTTTTTAAAAATCAATTTCAATTAGTCCGATTTTAAAATGTTTATATTTTGATATTAACACATTTTCAGCTGAATGAATCTCTACCAAGGTTCAATTCTTAAATATATCAAGGTATAATTTGAAAATAAATTGTTTTGAAAAGAACGCACATCATAAATTGTGGCCCAATTGCTCTAGACCACATCAGATCTTGTATTCAACTTGCAACTGGACTTAGGTGGGAGAATCAGGGGAAAAATGCATAACCCTTAAAGAAGAGGACGACTAAAGCCGAAATTTGAAATTGAAAGCCTAAACTGGAAGTTCTAACGCAAGAACTTCATCTGCATGCATATCATTGAATCTATTCTTAATGCTAGGTAAATATAAAATGCTGGGGATACCCAGTGTCTAAGGGAGTACATTTGAGAGTAAAAGAGTTACGATTTCAGATTAGAGAAACACAAAATCTGCAGGTACTGGAATCATAAGCTTCACCGTGCACATCATCCAATCTATCTATTGCATTCGGTGTGCATTATGTGGCTCAACATCGGTGAGACCAAACACAGATTGGGTGATTGTTTCACAGAACACATATGCTCTTGTTTGTGGATCTGAGCTTAAACTCCCAGTAGCCAAACATTTCAATTCCCCTCACTATGCTCTACATAACAGGTCTCTCTCTCCTCAGCCTTATCCATTGTCAAGGTGAGGCCAAATTTAAACTTGAAGAATAACTCAACATATTGCTCGGGGACAGCCTTAAACCCAATGGCATGAATCTGGGATTTTCTAATTTTAGGTAACCCACCACCTCCATCTGGTTCTGTTTAATTTTTTTTAAATTTAGACATGCAGCTCAGCAACAGGCCCTTCAAACCCATGAATCAGTGCCCCCCTCTCCCCAAACAAATACACCAAATAACCTACAATCCTTATGCATTTTTGAAGGATGAGTGGAAACCAGACCACCCAGAGAAAACCCATGCAGATACGGGGAGAATGTAAAAATTCCTTACAGTTAGCGCTGGATTCAAGCCTCAGTCACTGGCGCTGTAATAGCATTGAGCTAACTGTGTCACTGTGCTGCTTCCAACTCTTACCTTCTTTTGCTCTTATTTTTCTCTCTTATTTATCCCTTGCATTCAGCAGTCTCTCCCTTTACCTTTCTTTCCATCTCCTACCCCTCCCCATCATTTCCCACGCCCACCCTGATATCACCCCTTCCTATCTTAGCCTCTGTAAAAGATCCCAACCTGAAACATTGATTGATCAATCCTGCCCTTGAATGCTGTCTGACCCCTTGCGACTGTCCTGCAGCTTATTGTTTGAATTAACATTTTGACTTGACTTCATCAATCCATCTTGCAGACCCATCCTATTCTGACAGACCTGAAACTCTCACAGATGCTTCACATCCTTGCGCTTTTTTTTTCATTGGTTGTAGCAATAATAAAGGAGCAGCAGATGGTGCTGTGGCAACATCGAGCATTGCAAGGGACACACTGGAGACGCTGGAACTTGAAACTGAATGCATTCTGCTGGAGGGACTTAGAAGGACAAGCAGCAGTGAGGGGAAAAGAACAGTGGGTGTTTTCAGGCAAATACATTAAAAAAAGTCTCTTTAAAGGGCTTCAGCTCAAAATGTTGATCATTCCTTATCTTCCACTGATGATGCTTGACCGGCTGAATTCCTCCAGTGGAGTGTGTCTAATTGGGAATTGTCTCACCACCACTTAGTGTTAACCTCAGCAAAGATTGCATTAACAGTTGTTAGCAATGGTTGAAGAAACAAACCTCATCTCAAATCTTACTTTTTTGTGAAAGCTAAGTAGTTTGAAACCCATTGTTGAATAAATGTTCAACTTTTCAGGATGACTTAATGAAGTAATATTCACTGGACCACTTGCATTCCAATTTGATTCGTGTGCATTTACAGATTACACTTAATGGCTTTATACTTGCCGATGATCTCATTCAAGTAATCTGCTTGTGTTGAAATCCTTGATTTCTGATTCTTATAAACACCTTGCCACTTCCCATTTCTCACCTGTCTCAACTCCTCTGAGGTTCCAGCACTCCTGGCGTCTTCCATCCTAAATTTTCAATCTCTACCTTTTGCACTCATGTCTTCTGTTACCCAACTTGAAAAGATCTTGAATTAGGAACATAGGAACATAGGAAGTAGGAACAGGAGTAGGCCAAAAATGGTCCATCGAGCCTGTTCCGCCATTCAATAAGATCATGGCTGATCTAATTTATGACCTAACTCCACCTACCTGCCTTCTCCCCATATCCCCTAATTTCTCTATCATGTAAAAATTTATCTAACCGAATTTTAAATATGTTTAATGAGGCAGCCTCAACCACTTCCCTGGTTAGAGAATTCCAAACATTCACTACTCTCTGGGAAAAACTATTTTTCCTCATCTCTGTCCTAAATCTACTCCCCCAAATCTTGAGACTGTGTCCTCTCATTTTAGTTTCCCCGGCCAGCTCAAAAAACCTTCCTACATCTATCCTATCCATACCCTTCATAATCCTATATGTTTCTATAAGATCTCCTCTCATTCTTCTGAACTCGAACGAATATAATCCTAGATGATTTAATCTTTCATTATAAGTCAACCCCTTCATCTCAGGGATCAACCTAGTAAACCTCCTCTGGACCGTCTCCAAAGCCAGCATATCCTTCCTCAAATATGGAGACCAGAACTGGACACAGTACTCCAGATGCGGTCTCACCAGTACCTTATACAGTTGCAACATTACCTCACTACTCCTGAATTCAATTCCTCTAGCGATGAAGGCCAACATTCCATTTGCCTTCTTAATAACCTGCTGCACCTGCAACCTAACTTTTTGCGATTCATGCACAAGCACTCCCAAGTCCCTCTGCACAACAGTATGCTGTAGTTTTTCACCCTTTAAATAATATTCAGCTCTTTTATTTTTCTTGCCAAAGTGGATAACCTCACACTTACTAACATTGTACTCCATCTGCCAGACCTTTGCCCACTCATCCAGCTTAACTATATCCCTCTGCAGACTCTCCACATCCTCATTACAATTTGCTCTTCCACTCAATTTGGTATCATCCGCAAACTTGGCTACACCACATTTTGTCCCCTCCTCCAAGTCATCATTGTAAATGATGAACAGTTGTAGGCCTAGCACCGACCCCTGCAACACCCCACTTACCACTCTCTGTCAACCTGAAAAACTCCCACTTATCCCAACTCTCTGCCTCCTGTCAGACAACCAGTTTTCGATCCATGCCAATATACTTCCCCGGACACCACTTTCCTGTAACTTACTGATAAGTCTCTTGTGCGGCACCTTATCAAACGCTTTCTGAAAATCCAAATATACAACATCAACCTGTTCCCCTCTATACATTATATCCTCAAAGAATCCTAACAAGTTTGTCAAACAAGATCTTCCCTTTCTAAAACCATGCTGCATCTGGCTGATTGAACCCTTACGTTCCAAAAGTTTCATTATTTCATCTTTAATGACAGCTTCAAGCATTTTTCCAACTACAGACGTCAAGCTAATTGGCCGATAATTTCCAGTCTTCTGCCTACATCCCTTCTTAAAAAGAGGCGTGACATTCGCTGTCCTCCAGTCTGCCCAGAAACCAAGGAATTTTGGTATATGACCACCAATGCATCAACTATAACTTCTGCCATTTCCTTCAGAACTCTTGGATGCATATCATCAGGACCAGGTGATTTGTCTGGCTTTAGTCCCATTAGTTTCTCCATCACTACTTCCTTTGTAACAACTATTTTATCAAGGCCCTCCCCAACATTCGCATCCTTAACTCCGCACTTGGGCATGCTGGACGTGTCTTCCACCATGAAGACTGACACAAGATATTTGTTCAATGCCTCGGCCATTTCCTCATTTTTTGCTACCAGTTTTCCTTTCTCATCCTGCAAGGGACCTATGTTAACTCTGGCCACCCTCTTCCGTTTTATATATTTATAAATTTTTTGCTTTCTGTTTTTATATTTTGTGCCAATTTACTTTCATAATCCTTTTTCCCATTTCTTATTACCCGCTTTCTAACCCCTTGTTGTCTCTTAAAGTTATCCCAATCTTCCAGTTTCCCACTGCTCTTTGCAGCTTGGTTCACCTGCGCCTTCAATTTTACACTCTCCTTTATTTCCTTTGTTAACCACGGTTGATTTTTCCCTCCCTTGCTGCCCTTTTTCCTGACCGGAATATATTTTTGTTGAGCATTACAAAATATTTCTTTGAAAATCTTCCACTGTTCCTCAACTGTTTCATCAATTAGCCTGTGCTCCCAGTCAACTCTGCCCAATTCCTCCCTCATCCTATGGTAGTCACCCCTGTTTAGTTTTAGATCTAACTATTTCCCCTTCCATCTGAATGAGAAATTCAATCATACTACGATCGCTATTTCCCAGATGGTCTCTGACTATTACATCATTTACTCTACCTATCTCATTGCACAACACTAAATCCAGGAGAGCATTTTCTCTTGTTGTTCCTCAATTCCCCAAGAAAACCCCTAACCTTTGCTTTGGCTTTCTCTATCTAAATTTTGGGTCATCTATTCCCATATCTCCTCATGTGACAATGTATCACATTTTATTTGATGAAGTCCTCATGAAATACTTTGGGATTTTTTTTGCTATATTAAATTTACTACTAGAAATGAAATTGCTCACGTTGCAATAGCTCTATGAGAATGAAGTGTTTAACTCTTTTAAAGCAATGGCCTAGATCTTGCATATGACCCCATCCCATCTCACTCACTCAAAGCATCCAGAACCCCAACAATGTGGTTCTGAGTGGCAATACCAGTTAAAAGTACATAATTAAAAATATTAAACAAAATGAAAATAATTTAAAAGGGAAACTACTTTTACTTTCCATCTAACCTGACTCCTCAGCATAAACAGCAATGAATCTGAGAAGGAATAACTGTTTACCTGAACTTCCAAGGGAACTCAAGTGAAGGAGCATAAAAACACAGTTAAAGCATAAAAGCACCCAATATTGTTAAGTTTGAAACCTACTGAGTTGACATACATGCACCAGTATCCAGGATACGCTAATGTTGAAACATTTCCAACTGCAAATAAATACCCATGCTCAAGTGTGGTGTTTCATTCAGAATCAATTCCTAAAGTCCTATTCACTCAAAAACCAGAGTCTGTATCAAACAGTGTGCGTGTGTGAGTGTGTATACATACATACATACACACACACACTACAGGCATTCATAATGAATGAGTAGGGAGGTACTGACTATAGAGAAGATTCAATTATGTGGCAAAATAGTGTTCACCCAGTTGGAAAATGATATAGGTACAGTGGCTGGCTGGGAATTGGGAAAATCAGCTGGTGGACTTGTATCATTGTACTAGTTACTAGTACAGTCGTCATTCCCACTGATACTTCACTCAAGGACATCTCAGTTAAATAACTAGCTAAAAATGGAATGGAAATTATGACAAATCAGCATTTAAATGTACTCCCTTGTCCAAGCTTCAGGAAAGAAAGTGTGATGTTTCAATACTGTGCATTTCCAATCATTGTTAGATCTAATATCCCTTGCATTTTGTACTTAGTGAGTCATTGACACGAGAGGCCTAATGTTAGCAGCTTCTAGACTATCCTGATGATACAAACTGTGCACAAGCTGCAACAGAAGACACGAATCTAGATCATGGGAGTTGTGAGGGAGCAGGTCAAACCAGTTATCTCTCCCCTTAGCCTCTTCTATTCCAAAGTAAACAATTCATCTAATTTAGTTTTTCATCACAATCTTCTAAACGTGGCAACATCTTCAAAATTTTCCTCTGCAAACTCTCTGGTGCAAACATATTTCAAAGAGTCGAACAGCACGGAGCAGACCCTTTGGTCTAGCCCAGTGGTTTTCAAACTGTTTCTTTTCATTTACTGTGATTAGTAAGGTGGTGTGTGAGTGGGAAAAAAAAATGTTGAGAACACTGCTCCAGACCCAATTGTTACTGAAATATTTTGCTTGAGAAAAATTGTCATTGGCCCATTTCCTTTGGAGTTATGAAACCGTGCACATAACGAGCCACAGAGCACCTATGGCATAAGGATAACTTACAGTGGTATGTGAGTGGAAAGAAAAGTTTGAAAACCACTGGCCTAGCCAGTCCACATCAAACACCTATTTACACCAGTCCTATCCTTTTCTCCCAACAATCCTATCAACTACCTGAATTCTACCACTAGCCACAACTACATATTAGGAGCTGAGCCCTTACCCACATCTCTATTTCTTGTACATCTGCCCTGGGCCCCTCTGTCTCAAGATGCAACAAGGACAGGATTCCTCTTGTCTTCATCTACTATCCCACCATCCTCCTCTTCCAACATATTATCCTCTGCAATTTTTACCATTTACAACGTCCTTCCAAAGTCCGATCATCTACTCCATCTTGTCCATGCTGAGATTCCAGTCGTTATTCTCGCACCATATCATGAGATTTTCCACCTCTTTTCTGTAGTGTGACTTACCGTTGTTGCTGTTGAGGTCCACTACTGTTGTGCCATGTGCAAACAATGATTCTGTTGTAACTGGATCTGGGGTTGCAGTTGAGGGTCAGTAGTGTGAACAGGGGTGGACCTAGCACACAGCCCTGAGGTGTGGCAGTGATCAGTACAATGGTGCTCAATGTTCTGCTGCCTACCCAGACAAAATGTGATCTTTTTGTTAGGAAGTCCAGAATCCAGTTACTGAGAGGGCTGTTGAGTCTTAGGAAGGACAGCTTCTCCAGCAGCCTCAGGGGAAATGATCATATTAAATGCCGAGGTAGTCAATGAACAGCAGCCTGGCATATGAGGCATCATTCTTCAACTGGGTCAGGATGGAGTGGAGGGACATGTCTACAGCATTATCAGTAGGGGAAAATTCAAATGGGTCCAGTGTCTCTGGGAAGAGCACATTGATGCATCCCATCACTAAGCACAAAGCATTTCACGAAAGTGGAGGTCAATGCCATGGGGCAGTAGTCATTGAGGCCTGTTACTGTCACCCTCTTTGATACCTGGATGATGGTGGCAGTCCTGAAGCACACAGGGACAATTGTCTGCTGAAATGGTATGTTGAAAATATCTGTAAGGACTTCCACGAGTTGGTCTGTGTAGTCCTTGGGTACTTGGTGACTATCATGAGCATGGTTTCCTGAAAGTGGTGACTCAGGTGGACAGGGTGGTGAAGAGGTCATTTGGTACACTGGCCTTCATTGGGCAGGGTAATGAGTACAACTGTTAGGACATCATGATACAGCTGGACAAGGCAATGGTGAGACTACGCTTGGCATATTGTGTGCAGATCTTGTTGCCCAGCTGTAGGTAGAATGTCATCAAGATCAGAGGAAGTACCCAACCAGTTATGTTGTCTGGTTCGGCTGCTTTTTGTAGGTTCATCTTGGATCCATAGAATCATCTATGTTGGGTAGAAGATTGTGAGCATTCACTTTATCCACGCCCCTCATGATTTTCTGTACCTCTACAAGGTCAATCCTCAGATGTGGGGAATGAAGACTCGGCCTAGTCACCATCTCCTTATAATCTAGCCCAGTAATGAATATTTGGAGTTTTGGTCATTCCTGTGTGAATGGCCACTGCTGGAAGGCAAGGAGATGCTTCAGAATGGAAAAAAAAAATGCAAGTTCTATGTAAAAATCGTAATTGGCTATTCTCCAGTCTTCCAGTCACTAGTAAAGGATGTAAAGTTCTTTGTCAAGGCCCCAATAATTACTTCACGCCTCTTTCGATAAGCAGGGATATATTGCATCAAACCCTGATGCCATCCAATGTAACATTCCTCAAGGACACATCATCATCTCTTTCTTGATATCAAAATGCTCTCTTATACCTGAGCCTTCTCCACATTATACTCCCAATCACTGTCCACATCCTCCTCCATTGTATGCACAGTATTTATTTCACATCAAGCCTACTTCCTCTGATCATTTCCAGCATTTGTCCATAGCTTAAAAGTGCTTCAAGGTCTCTGCTTCCAGCCCTCTTTCAGGTACCCTCTGTGGCCAAGGTTTAAAAGGAACATTTATTTAACTTAATAGGAATAAAATTATCTGCTCTACTTTATTGTACCATTGTATATTTGATGAACTGCTGCTCAATGCATCATCTTAGAATGCACGGTGTTTCCTATTAAATACCAGACCCTTAAAGCTTCAGTGTTTACTCACTTGAGTGGGACTTGAACTCACAATATTTAGGCACAAAAACCAAAGGGATATCCATAATTTCACACCAGAGGAGACAGATGGGTTCATCTCATTATTGCAACCACATAGCTAAGGCAGGAATTTTCAACTTTGCCTGCAGTGTAATGTATTAGCAGCCTGGCCGAGTGGTATTACTCAGGGTGCGATCCCGAAGGTTGAAGGTGTCAACGCTAATCCAGAACGTAAGCATAAAATCTAACATGCAGAGTAAAGTAAGATGTTAGCACAGCGCACTGGGGGCAATGTACAATGGCCAGTTCACCTCCTATTCCCCACATCTTTGAAATGTTGGAGGAAAGCAGCAGGCCACAAGAACTCACAGGAAGAAGGTGTAAACTCTACACAGAAAGCACCCAAAGTAAGGATTGAACCTGGGACTCTGGTGCCATGAGGCAGCACCTCTCTACTAGCTGCAGCACTGTGCCTCGCCTAATTTCTTTTTGCAGAGCTGTATCGGTATTTTCATGAATACTTCTCACTCTGACGCTAATTGAAAAACCATCTTGGAATGCAGCTCACTTCCATTCTAAAACCTACTTACTGAATCACAATGTATAATCATTTCACTACAAGATAAAGGTAGACCTTCATTTGGATTCCTGCGCAAGAAGATTAAGTCAATATAAAGCACCTACTATGCATGCTGTTAGAACAAGATTAAGCAACAGCCACATAAGCAGGAAGAAACCTGTTAAGGGACAGTAAAATACAAAAGGTAATTGTATTTACCATTGTAATTGTTGCTATCACTGCAGTTTTTGTATGACTGATATTTTCACTATTGCTTTGCATTAAATGAGGTTTAATTTACATAGCAGTCTCAAAGATAGCATCAAATATAAAAATAGGCCTTTTCAGTTTGGGCCTCCGCCTGGAGTCCGACAACAGGGCAGATCGAAAATCTGGAACTTACCATTCAGAATGCAGCCCAAAAAGGCTACTCCAGCATCCAAAGGAGAGGTGCCTTGTAGCACCCTCCTGATCCCCGTGGAGATGGGCTGAATGGTGCCGTAGCTCCACCCGTCATTTTCCCTACCCATAATCCTCCACGTAACTGAAATCGCTCTGTGGTTCTCTAAACAGTTCCAGCTGCATGGGGGATTATGGGTAGGGAAGTGGCCATTGCTCTGCTGCATTTTGAGATGCAGAGAGCGGCCCTGAAGGCCAAAGTGGCCCAGTGTGCCTATCCCAGCCCGCACCGGCCACCCCCTGATGGTCCCCGCTGCCCCAACTGCTCCCGCTGCCCCGCCGGTCCCCGCTGCCCCACCTGCTCCCACTGCCCTGCCAGTCCCGACTGCCCCTGCTGCCCCACTGGACCCCGCTGCCCTCCCGGTCCCCACTGCCCCAACTGCTCCCGCTGGTCCCCGCTGCCCTGACTGCTCCTCGTTGCCCCGCCAGTGACCACTGCCCCAACTGCTCCCCGCTGCCCTGACTGCTCTCCGCTGCCCCGACTGTCCTGAGGGTTCCCCGCCACCCAATTTGGAGGGAGAGGAGTGAGTGGGGAGATGGGTCGCTGGCTGATGGCATCATCAGCCCGCCCCCAAATAGCCACCTAGTGCAGCTGCCAATTCAGATTGATCAGTGGAGGGCTATGCTGCGGAGATTATCCCTCTCAGAGAGGGGTTGAATTATGCAGCTCAGAGACCGTCTTCACACATTCAGAGAGGTAGGTCATTATGTGACTTGGCGGAGTTTCTCTGCTTTTACATCCCGACTTTTGGGCTATCTGAAATGGCTTAATTTATTAACATTAGAAGGAAGAGCAGCAAGCTGTTCAAAAACTGTGATCATACTGCACTGTTACATTGCAAAAGGGAAGTATCCTGTCCAGTTGCATTGTGGCTCTTTACAGGAACTGATTTGTCTAAGACCGTGAGAAACTATAGAGTTGCAAACACAGCACAAGCCATAAGACAGACCTACCTCCCATCTATAGACTTCAGCTAAACTTACTGATCCATCTGGAAAGCCATCACACTCTTTGCTCCCCTCCCATTGGGCAGAAGATTAACGAGTTAGAAAACATGCACCATTAGATTCAAGGACATTTTTCCCACCACTGTCATCAAACCACTAAGTGGGCCTCTCATTGGTAAATTGATGCTGCTTTTGCACTATTTAAACTGAACTTTTCCTCTGTAACATTATACTCTGCACTTTAGTTTATTTTGCACTACACATTATACTTAACTGTAGGTTGACTTGATGGAAGAGCACACAAAACAAATATTTTCATTGTATCTCGGTACATGTGACAAAAAAAATACCAATTCAATTGAAAGGGAACAATTTTTAAAAATACTTTTGCTCCTGGAAATATTTACAGACAAAAGTCTTCTAAAAGTTCAGTATGGACTGGAAAAATTCCCCAAAGCAGAGCTAAGCCTTTTACTGTAAAAATCACCATCCTTAGCTTTTACGCCACACATATTGCAAGGTTCAATTTTTGCCAATAACGTTCACTTCCCCTATCATCCAAAGTGCACCTTCCTTTTCCCAAGCCTGATGACACAAACAATGAAAATAGGCACCATCATTATACAAATAGAAATGCCCCAAAGCATCTCACAGAAGTCTAATCAAAATCTGTTTCATAAACACTTAAAAAGATCTTCAGACAGATGAAGAAACATACACATTTCTCAACCTCCTCTTGTATTCTTTACGGGGTATCTGAAAGTGCTTAGAGTCAAGAAAGCATGTAGGAAATATAGCAGCCAATCCTTAAAACCTGTCCTCTGGACCATACCTCGGGTTATCCATTCTTAAATCTCTGTGTAGCTTGGCATTTTTTTTAAAATAACACCTCTGAAGTATCGAGAGAATCATGCATCTGTAGGTTGCCAATTAAGTGGAAGTTGTTTTTAAAGTGACATTAAAGAATATCATTAAGAGCAGGAAAGGATTAAGGAAAGATCTAGCCAGCTGATGACTAAAAATCAGGTAATGAGCACAGAAAATTCAAGCAGGAATTGGCTGCTTGGCTCCTCAAACCTGTCCCAGCATTCAATAGGACCAAGGTTGATTGGCCTCGGCCTCAACTCATTTCTGTGCCAGTTTCCCATAACCCTCAATTCCTCGATTTTTTAAAAATGTATCCATTTTGTCTTTAAATTCCCTGACTAATGTAGCCTCTACAATTTTCTGGGACAGACAGCTTAGAGTTTGACTACCCTCTGTGAGAAAAAAAATCCTATGTATTTCAGTTTTTAAATGACTATCCATTTATCTTGTAACAATGTCCTCTCATTTCTGACAATTCCATAAGTGGAAACCTCTCCACATCCACCCTGCAAATGCCCTCTCAGGATCTTGTATGTCTTGATAAGATCAGCCTTCATTCTTCTTCACCTGAATAAATTTGCAAGATTAAATTGTACCCTCTTTGCAAAACCAAGTAATTCCTCAGATCATTATAAATTGAAACACAAACCTGAATGTCAAATTATGAACAGATTTATTTATACAAAAAATAGATGAACTTGAAATGTTCAATGTACAAACCGCACAATGTCAACCCACCCCCCCCCCCCCCAATCTCACCATATATAACACTTCCAATTACCATAATATTGTGCAGGCTTACTTTCACAAACCTGATCACCCTTCCAGTTTATAGAATCTTCCTTCCATTGATTAGCTTTAAGCATGATTATATTTCAGATGACCAGTTCGTTTTTGTATTTTTATAATAGCAGCAAAATAACATGGTGCTGGAATAATCCCCAGCTATTGCAATGTAACAACTTCATTGGGAATAAATTTCACTAGGATGGGTTCAATGGGAATATGATATTCTGTTGCAGCTATTGGCTGAATTTTAACTCCAGCTCAACAAAGAGTTGAATTGTGACATGCAAGATCTCCCCTATTATGACTGCAATTCTGTACTATACTGTTAGTCTAAACCATCTGCATGAAACAACACCTCCAAGACCCATCATCGATGAATCTTCACTTCCAACCTTTCACAAAATTTGTGTAGCAATGAAGAAGAGAATAGATATTTTGGATTGTTGCTTTTGTTGCTGCAGAGGCAAGTGTGGCAACATGGGTTTTGGAAGAATGTTCCGCAAGCAAGGCCTATACTCAGATAGTCTTGTTCGATCATTAAGATTCAATGGGGCTTGGCTAAAGATTTGCTTTTAGATTTTTTTTCTGTTGGGGTATATCTAGAACAGTGATTCTCAACCTTTTTTTTCCTCACTCACATACCATTAAGTATTCCCTAAGCCATAGGTGCTCTGTGATTAGTAAGGGATTGCTTAAGGTGGTATGTGGGTGGAAAGAAAAAGCTTGAAAACCACAGTTTTAATTGTATCTAATTGACTCGTTATGTGGACAGTTTCATCTCCAAAGGAAATTGGCCAATGACAAATTTTCTCCAGCAAAATATTTCAGTAACAATTGGATCTAGAGCAGTGATTCTCAACCTTTCCTTCCCACTCACATACCACCTTAAGTAATCCCTTACTAATCACAGAGCACTGATGGCGTAGGGATGACTTAAAGTGCAATGTAGTGGAAAGAAAAAGGTTGAGAATCACTGATCTAGAATTTCAAGGTACAGTGTCAATATATGGGTTTCCTCATCTAAGGCAGAGAAAAGAAGAATTTTCTTCCTTCCAAAAGCTATGCCGTAAATCCTTAGAAATGAAAGCTGTGGAAATGAGCTCACAAGGCACATTGAAAGCTAGTCAGAACAATTTCTGGACTATGGTGGAGACTAGGATTATGGTCAAGAGAATGGGCTCAAATGACACAATGGGCACAAAAAAAACAATCTTGAGGGGGACACACGGTCGCCTGTTTCTCATTTTAAACAGGAAATTGCCTTTAATTTCAACTCACAACATCCTTTACACTTATTTTCAGGTGAAAAACCGTACAAATGCACGTGGGAAGGCTGCACATGGAAATTTGCCCGTTCAGACGAGTTGACAAGGCACTATCGCAAGCACACAGGGGTAAAACCTTTCAAGTGTGCAGACTGTGACCGGAGTTTCTCTCGCTCAGATCACCTGGCATTGCATCGTAGGAGACACATGCTTGTTTAAAGGTGTCATGAAGAACAATGGGGAAATCAGAGCAGGATCTCTTCCGGATCCCGAGGATTCAGCTGGCCTGAATTATCAAAGTGTATTGATCGAGGACATCGCTAATTGTCCAACAGAAGAAAAAAAAATGAAGAGCACTCTATCCTTTCCTGACACTGACTGTCAAAACTCACCGTCAGTGTTTAGGTAATTTAGGTTATGTTGGCCTGTTGTTATTGTCCACAGATTTTCATAAGTTTATGCTTTTTAAAAATAGTTCTCAGATTTTAAATCAGTTTATCTTAACTACAATTCTTCAACTATTAGATGAACCCAAAAAAACAGGCTGGTATTTAGTGCTAAATGATAGTTCAGAGTATAACTAAACATATTGCTTTTGTTTCAGTGTTTTTAAGTTCCAAAACTTCTGCCTCATTTGAAAAATGGCTAAAGACTTGGTGATATTTTCTTCTTCCACATATGTATGCCTCAATAGTCAGTAAATGATGGACAATACAGTCCTAAATGAGTTCGATTGGACATCAGTATTACAGATCATTAATTATTCTATAGCAAAATTAATCAAACCCCTACTTTAGATGAAAAATTATTTGACTGTGGTGATCTTCACTTGGATGCATACACAATTTGCAGATTGATAAAAGCAGTACAAGCTTCAGTGTTTTACAGTAATTTATCTAGGGTTTGTTTTATATGATGCTGAAGGATATAAACTATCAATTGTGCAAATTAGCAATATTTTGGGGGAGGGAAGGTCAAAGGTTCTTTGACCTTCAGTGAGTAGCTCTTTAATTTTCTCCTCATGTTTTCAATCACTCTCAATACCTTAAGCCTTGTATCTTTTCCATTGTTTCTCAAACCATGCACTATAATCATGTCACTAAACACTGCAAATATTACATTGACCCATAACCTTTAAAAGTAAATCTAACCACGAAGTGGAGTGTTACATTTACAGCGCAGAAAAATAGTGGACTACACCTTGCAACAAAATCTACAAACCAAGCCTTTACTGCAGTGGGAATTTCATTATCATCATGTAAGGAAGTGTTTATGAGGACTAACATACCACCATCACATTTTTCAAAACTGCAGCTTGCAAATCGAGCAAAATGGCCAATTTCCTCATCAGTTGCTCACTTGCGCCATCCACAAGATAATTTAATTTTGGGAAGTTAAAGTGGGAAGAGTTTTTGCTTCTCCCACTGAAGTCATGAAGAAGAAAATGAAACCACGACTAACAATTGCCTCAGTTGTAGCTGTTGCATTTCTACGGACTACTCACCATCACTACCAAGTGGATAGCGCGATTGCAAACCTGACGGTGAAAATCAGAATTGGCAGGGAAATGGCCAGCTATATGCAAAGAAATTCCATTGTGCTTGGGATAAGGTACAGCAAATAACGTTCCTGGTGTATACAGTGTCACCACTGTTATAATTCTACAGACACAGTTAATCTCAAATCACCTCACCCTTGGAGTCATCCATTTTTTTCTTAACAACTTCAAAAATACTTTTTGAAAAAAATATTACAGTATAATTACAATAGATGACAGCTTACTTCACTCACTTGCTCCAAGACAGTAATACGTCTAGAGAAAGAAATTTAATTAAAAGTGAAAAAGGACTAATAAACTCTTTGTAGTTGTCCTTGCTGATATTTGAAGCATTTGCTCACCTGATTAATGTGATATTCGATCATATAAAGGAGGAGAGGAAGAGACAAAGGTGTCTTTCTTCTGATTATGTTGATTTGTTTGTCTTTTCAATGGGACTGTACTTTTGTACAAAATGTGAAATTGGAATACCAATGGTGCAGAATTCATACTTCTATATTGCACAACCTCTCAATATCGCTGGAAGTATTAAACCCCTTCCCCACATACCGGGCAGTTTTCCTCAAGAAAGAGACTGATATCCATCATAATAAAGAACAAACATATTGAGGCATTACTCTCACCATTTTGGTTCTTTCACTCCAAATGTTATCCTTTCACAACACCCATTCCATGTGTATCAATCAAATATTTGTGTTAATAAAACTGTACACCTGGAAATCAGATTTTCCCACTGCTATTTTATTGAGTATGGTGTTAAAACAAAGTGTTGAATGGAGGGTACATGTTCATGATTGCTTCCTGGTTATTCGGCATGAGACCACAAATTCAGCCCTTTACTGCCCAGCACAAGTCATGCTTGCAAGTGTAGTGAGATTTCAGATGTGTTATCCCCAGTGTAAATATTCATTTTGGAGTTTTGCTGGGGCTGTTGGTTGCTAACTTCCAGCACAAAAATGTTTCACAGCACAGGAATGGATAGCAGGGGCTGCACCTACCCCACAAAATTGCTTTTCAACCCAATTCGCAGGGAACCCAAGATTGGACTAACCCCTTGAACCCAAATTTCCAAACACCTGACTTTTTCTAAGACCAATATCCTAATCACTGACTATTCTCAATCACCACCTTGAAACCATTTCCCATCCTTATTCTACACTCCAGATACTGTACTTTGTGCTGGTGCGCTACAATCTCTCAGCTTAAGAATTTTACTGAACAGACATCAATCTCAAGTCCGAACTCACTCATACAACAAAGCTTCTGCTACAACTGTGAATCTGATAAAGCAAAGAAAAATACTGGAAAAAATCAGCCTCTGTTCAGTGCACAAGAGATCTGAAATTTGACTCTATTGAAGGTATTAAAGCTAAATTTCAGAAGCAGAGTTCAATACATTTATCCCATATCATGTATTTACATCGCCAACACAGGATGGATTTTTTAAATCCCCAATGATTAAAGCTGCACCTTAACATCCAAGAGATGGTTTGATTTCTTGAAGGATACTGTCCTTAAATTTACCAGCTCCTTTTGAAACCACAGAGACACACACACTATGTCTTGCACTTTGAATTAGTCTTGGTTAATAAAAAGATTTATACAGGGATTAACATCCAAACTCTCAAAAAAAAGCATTCTGATATTTTACTGTAGTCATTGGGACATCTATTTTAAATATAATGTATTATATGTGAGAGTTCAAAGTATTTTGAGAGTCATAAGTTTTACATAGGCTGTAAATAGTTTGGGTGGGAAAATACATTGGGAAGTGTTTTAGTCCTAAAATCCACCCAGTGAATTTTGCAAATGAAAAATATGAATTAGCCATTTTATGAAAAGGTGGATTTATCCTGCAATAGTTTTTAAACCTCAGTGTTTTCTTTGTTAAAACATAAATCCAGTTTTTGAATCTTCTGAAGAAGATATTTTCCTGGTCTTTGTACACTATTTAGTTCAGGCAATAAGTATGTGACATGTTTACTAACATTTATGTAAGTGTTGTTCTTGTATTTATGTACAATGTATGTATTGTAAATATATCCAGAGCTTTTCATCTTACTGTAAAATCATGTTTCTCCCAAAAATGCAAAGGGAGTCTCTGTAATGAAAACTGTGTGGGGAAAATGTTCTGTTTTGCCCTTGTCTCTTCTGAAGGACTTAAATGAAGAAGTGTTTAATTTTCCATGTGTCCCAAAACTTCCCTGTCAGTGCTTTGCGTTTCTGTATACGACTTTCGTATGAGCTGAGCTGTGAGTTGAAGAATTATAGTACCCATTTTAAACGTATGCATTTGTAATATCCTGAATTATGAATGGAGGCATGAAGATTAAATAAAGTTGCTTTTGTATGTAACAAATCAGTTAACTCCTGGGAGATAACAAGAGTGTTAAAAATGTGTACTGAATTAAATATATATATGTACAACTTGGGAGCACGTTGAGAGATCAACTGACAATGGGCAAAATTAAGCTGAATATTCCAACAAGGAGAATAACTAAATCTGCTCTCTAGTGAAATGTGCTGGTTAAGAATATAATCAATTATTTCTGTAGCAGAAAAAAAGTTTCAACATTTTATCAAGCTTTCAAACATTTGGACATGGAAAGAGTAGCATTACTTGCAATGATTCAGATTTATTGTCAAAGTACATATATGACATCACATACCACTCTGAGATTCCTTTTTTCCTGCAGGTGGCGCAGATTTACCCCTAATTTGAGGTGCAAAAAAATAAGCTACACAGCATGAACATGCAAACTAACTGCAATACAGGGAGAGCAAATTCAATCTGGATCATATATCCTATAGGCATTTCAAGAAACACACGAGGGACTGTGCTAGCATATGAAGATATTTTGCTTTAGTTTTGTTGACTAAGAAAATGATGTTTTTTCTGTATCAACTATGTCCTATATAATGCTAATCTGCAATGCATGTTCATTAGGAAAATTAATTCTAATAATTCTTGCAATGATGGAAACAACCCGAGAAAACATAGTATTATTTGGAGTAAACATCAGCCAAACATATGAATAAGGCTGCATTGAAATCACCCTGGATATCAATAGTTCTACAAAACACAAGTTACTGTATGTATTCAAATTATTTTAATGCTGGTTGTGGGTCACAGTGGGATGCTCACTCTTTGCATTTTGTGCACGATCCAGTATTGCATTTAAACTATGGGTATGCCACATAAACAACAGTTTGTCAAAAAATAATTAGGTTAATGAGAGGAATTTAGGCATTCAGCATAGTATGAATATTGACAATGTGTATTTCCCATTAAATTCATGTTAATTTATGAATGTGTAATACTAACAATTTTTGACCAGCTGAGAAAAGAAGCTGCACAGAAAACGTCACACACCTGTACTGACCTGGCATCAAAGCAGAGGATCAAACCCTGGCCCTGGGTGCTCTCAGATTGGGCATTAACAATGCCTAGAACTCAGTCAGTTGTCCAGGAGGTCACTCAGGAATCCTCAGGCAGGTTTTTGACTAAAAGTAAAGCAGGAGAAATAGTTTTGCCTTCCTTCAAAGTTGCCAAGGATTTTAACAGTTTTAAAATGTCAGAGCTACAACATAAAACAGGTCTTTCAAGATATTAATTCTACGTCAACTATCAAGCACCCATTTTTAAACAAATTCTACCCTAACCCATTTGGTTCTCCACATACTTCTATCAATTGCCTCTAAGATTCATCTACACACTTGGGGCAATTTACTAGTTCACCAGGTAAGCCACATAGTATTGGGATGTGGGATGAAACGGTCACAGGAAGAACATGCAAACCCTTCACAGGTGACACCCGAGGTCAGAATTGATCCTGGAGCAATCTCTGGTATTTTAAGAATTACTAAATTTGATGAATGTTTAAAAAAAATGCATCTTTACAATGAAAAAGAAGCTTATTAAAATATATAACTGAAATATGTATACTTTAAGGCCCTTGGCCTTCTGCAGCTATTAGATGCCCATTGAAGTCAATGGGATCTGAAATCTGACATCAAGTCAAAATCAGACTTGGTTCCAATGGGAATCACTGACCAGCCAGCAAGATTCAACCCACTTATTGCAACGGGGAAAATATGACAGCCAATCTGTGCATAACGCTTTCAAGTTCTTGGACACATGGTGAGGCATCAGCCAAGACTTCTGTTTTACACCAAGCTGTAATCTCCTGTCCATTGCAGACATCCATGTAAGGTGGTGTCACCATTCACCCCGATCACAATGAATCAGCTGAGTTCCTCCAGAATCTGTGTTTTTAGTACAACCTCTTCTCACTTCAGGCTGAAGGTACAGAAGCGTGAAAAAGAGCACCTCTAGTTTCAAGAATAGTTTCTTTCTGACACCTCCCTTTGGTACACCAGTCATTGACAGCTCCCTCAGCAGCAGAAAAGTCTGGACTATTGCTAATCACGCTTTTACACTAGGATTACTGTGAATATTTATTACCTCTCCATCCTATGTGTTTATTGTCTCTTAATTCAAATTGTTTGCTGTTATAGATTTTCTTTCAAAGTACCTGTTAGAGACAGCAAGAATTTTGGTGCATATGTACAATATGTACTCATTATTATAAAATAAGTGTAGGAAAGAATAGCACATTTAAATTAAATTGAGTGCCCAATTCATTTGATGGTCAGACAGTCCCAAATTAAGTAAAAATCATAGCAACGTCCATTTTCGTTAAAAAGACATTCTTCCCACCAAAAGCAAACTGCTTCGAACGTACCACTAATTTAGTATGCAAATTAATTCAAAAAAGTGAAGGGTGTGACACACACAGCAGAATTCTGAGCGACGCCTGTGTATGTATGTGTCCTTAATGCATTATGCAGAACATTGAGTCAGATTTGATCTTGATGTGCAAGTGAGTACTGAGAAGCAGGGACAAAACTAGAGTGCCCTACATTCTTTGGCTTGGCTTCGCGGACGAAGATTTATGGAGGGGGTAAAAAGTCCACGTCAGCTGCAGGCTCGTTTGTGGCTGACCAGTCCGATGCGGGACAGGCAGACACGATTGCAGCGGTTGCAAGGGAAAATTGGTTGGTTGGGGTTGGGTGTTGGGTTTTTCCTCCTTTGCCTTTTGTCAGTGAGGTGGGCTCTGCGGTCTTCTTCAAAGGAGGCTGCTGCCCGCCAAACTGTGAGGCGCCAAGATGCACGGTTTGAGGCGTTATCAGCCCACTGGCGGTGGTCAATGTGGCAGGCACCAAGAGATTTCTTTAGGCAGTCCTTGTACCTTTTCTTTGGTGCACCTCTGTCACGGTGGCCAGTGGAGAGCTCGCCATATAATACGATCTTGGGAAGGCGATGGTCCTCCATTCTGGAGACGTGACCCATCCAGCGCAGCTGGATCTTCAGCAGCGTGGACTCGATGCTGTCGACCTCTGCCATCTCGAGTACCTCGACGTTAGGGGTGTGAGCGCTCCAATGGATGTTGAGGATGGAGCGGAGACAATGCTGGTGGAAGCGTTCTAGGAGCCGTAGGTGGTGCCGGTAGAGGACCCATGATTCGGAGCCGAACAGGAGTGTGGGTATGACAACGGCTCTGTATACGCTTATCTTTGTGAGGTTTTTCAGTTGGTTGTTTTTCCAGACTCTTTTGTGTAGTCTTTTGTGTAGTGCCCTACATACAGTATGTGTATTTCTCTATCATCTCCTAATGCATGGGTTTAGTGTGAATTTGACCAGCACTACGAGATGTAATCTACAGCACAAAAGGAAACAGCCACTTCATCCAATTTATCAACATATTAATGCACAGTTAAGGTTCAACTACAAAATGTTTGGCCTGGAAGTCAGCCTGAAGAAAACTGAGGTCCTCCATCAGCCAGCTCCCCACCAAGACTACCAGCTCCCCCACATCTCCATCGGGCACACAAAATTCAAAACGGTCAACCAGTTTACCTATCTCGGCTGCACCATTTCATCAGATGCAAGGATCGACAATGAGATAGACAACAGACTCGCCAAGGCAAATAGACTACACAAAAGAGTCTGGAAAAACAACCAACTGAAAAACCTCACATAGATAAGCGTATACAGAGCCGTTGTCATACCCACACTCCTGTTCGGCTACGAATCATGGGTCCTCTACCAGCACCACCTACGGCTCCTAGAACGCTTCCACCAGCGTTGTCTCCGCTCCATCCTCAACATCCATTGGAGCGCTTTCATCCCTAACGTCGAAGTACTCGAGATGGCAGAGG
Organism: Narcine bancroftii; assembly: GCF_036971445.1. NCBI lineage: Eukaryota > Metazoa > Chordata > Chondrichthyes > Torpediniformes > Narcinidae > Narcine > Narcine bancroftii. Next base: position 84,726,256 of record NC_091475.1, read on the forward strand.
TCGACAGCATCGAGTCCACGCTGCTGAAGATCCAGCTGCGCTGGATGGGTCACGTCTCCAGAATGGAGGACCATCGCCTTCCCAAGATCATGTTATATGGCGAGCTCTCCACTGGCCACCGTGACAGAGGTGCACCAAAGAAAAGGTACAAGGACTGCCTAAAGAAATCTCTTGGTGCCTGCCACATTGACCACCGCCAGTGGGCTGATAACGCCTCAAACCGTGCATCTTGGCGCCTCACAGTTTGGCGGGCAGCAACCTCCTTTGAAGAAGACCACAGAGCCCACCTCACTGACAAAAGGCAAAAGAGGAAAAACCCAACACCCAACCCCAACCAACCAATTTTCCCCTGCAACCGCTGCAACCGTGTCTGCCTGTCCCGCATCGGACTTGTCAGCCACAAACGAGCCTGCAGCTGACGTGGTCTTTTTACCCCCTCCATAAATCTTCGTCCGCGAAGCCAAGCCAAAGAAGACAAACATTAACATCCAGGGAACATTAAAAAATAGGAACTATTGCAATCCTCTCTAAGCAGAAAAAAAAATGACTATATGCATATTCATTTATTTATCACACCTATCAAAGTTTTCAATGGCTTGATAATTAAATTACTACCAGCTATACGATAATTTGGATTTGAAATTTTTAGCAATTGATAAAAAAGTTCCTATCTGAGAAATTTTTACTTTGAGGTTAAGAAAATACAATAATGTAGGATGACGTTAACAGCAGGATACCTTTCCCTTTTTCTCCAAGCCCTTATGCAATGAGCCGAACCCTGCATATGTTCACTGCTATCCCATCCATCTGCTGACAATGAGGTACAACTTCCAGACTGCAGTGTCATCCTTCTTGAGTGCAGTGCCTTGGGTAGTTAAGTGGGGTTCCTCTTAAAGCAAAACACCCTTCCCACTAATACTTACAATTGCAGCTTCCACATAAATACAAGACTAAGTTTTGCACTCCCCACTTGACCAGAGAAATGGGACTTCCTGCTTTTCTATACATCATCTCTATCAGCCTGCTAATATTGATATCACTTTTTAAATATTACATGGTCAATTCTGAATACAATTCCAGATGATCAAACACATTTACTCTACATTTTACTGCAAAAAGATTTCAGTTTTTTTAACTATTTATTTGTTCAAAATACAAATAGTAAATAACATATACAACAATTAACCATAAACATGAACGTTATATTTCATAGAAAAAAAAGAAAAGAAAAGAAAAGAACCCCCCCCCCCCCCTTCAGCCAACTCTCCTAAGGAGAGCCATAAAGAAAGAGGAAAAAATTAAGGAAAAATTAAACATACATATTGAGATCTAATCAACGTAAATCAAAATGTAAATATTCTGAACATAACAACCATTTATTAATAAAAAGAACATAGTTATCACGTGAAACATGTATTTTTTTCCATTATTAAACAATATTTCACCTCATTATGCCCTCTATTAATATCAATCATATTTGTATCTTTCCATGTACTAGCAATACATTTTTTCACTACTGATAATGCTAAATATACAAAAGCAAGTTGAAATTTATCTAATCCCAAACCTTTCAGAGGTTGCAAACTACCCAATAAAAATACTGTCAAATCTAAAGGTATTTTAATCTTATACAGGTATTCTAAAAACAATTGAATTTTCTTCCAAAAAGATTGTATATGTTTATATACATGACCACACAGCATGAAAAAAAGTTCCAACAGAGTTACCACATCTAAAACACAAATCTGATTAATGAAAACCATACTTTTTGAGTTTTTCAGGTGTTAAGTATAATTCATGTAAAAAATTATAATTAATCATTGCATAACGTGCATTTATCAATCTAGTTACACTATCATAACAAATATCTGACCAATCATCCTCGGAAAAAATAAAACCAATCTCCGCTTCCCATTTACTTTTAGATTTATCCCAATCCTTTTTATCCATACCATCCTGCAATATTTGATACATAACTGAAATATAACCCTTTTCTGGTACCTTCATAAGAAAAGTCTCAAATTTAGTCATTTCAGGTAAAATCATATCTCTACCAAACACATGTTTTACCAAAGATTGAATTTGATAATAAAGAAACAAAGAGTTCTTATCAATACCATAATTGTCCCTCATCTGATTAAAAGATAAAAATTTACCTTCTTTAAAACAATCTCCCAAACTTTCCACCCCTTTAAATCTCCAATGTAATAAACTTCGATTGTGTATTGAAAAAGAAATAAGTTGATTATTATACAATGGAGTCAAAGCTGATAATTCACCCCTAGAGCCTATCATTTTCTTTTTCTTTGTCCATAACTTCATTAAATGTTTTAATATAGGCACATTATGTTGCTGTAACAAATTTATATTCCATCTAAACAAAAATTGATGTATTTCAAATTCAGAAATATTTGCCATCTCAATTTTGGCCCAAATAGGAGGCCGTTCCAAATCCATCAAAGAACTAATAAATTTAAGTTGGGCTGCCTCATAATAATTTTGAAAATGTGGTAAACATAATCCCCCTAACTCATATTTCCGTTAATTTATTTAAGGCTACTCTTGAAAATTTACCTTCCCATAAAAACTCTCTAACCATTTTATTCAAATCTCAAAAAAAATATTATCAAGTAAATATGGAATGGATTGAAACAAATATTGCATACGCGGAAAAATATTAATCTTAATTGTATTTACCCTACCCAATAAATTAATAGGTAAATCTTTCCATTTAATCAAATCAGTTTTAGTTTTTTTTATTAATGGAACATAATTTAATTTATATGAAGATTGATAATTAACATTCAAAATTATACCTAAATACTTAATTCGATCAGTCCATTTCAAATTAATGATATTCTTATAAACTGAATAATTTCCTTCACTTACCGGTAATATTTCACTTTTTTCCCAATTAACTTTATATTCAGAACGACATCCATATTGTATCAGACACTTCTTAAAGTGCAAAAGTGATTGAGCTGGATTTGTTAAATACACCAATACATCAATGGCAAATAAATTAATTTTATATTCCTCATCTAAAACTTTCATACCTTGTATCTGTGTATTTTGTCTTATCAGCTGTGCTAAAGGTTCGATCACTAACGCAAACAAAGCTGGTGATAAAGGACAACCTTGACGAGTTGATCGAGTCAATTTAAATGTTCCAAAATCAAACTATTCGTCAGTACTCTAGCTACCAGTTTACTATATAAAGCCTTAATCCAACCAATAAAGATAGGACCAAACTTAAATTTTTGCAGAACTTTAAACAAAAAATTCCACTCAACTCTATCAAATGCTTTTTCTGCATCTAAAGATATCACCATCGGGTGATCTAAAGATTGTCAAAATCTATTAATCAAACTAATCACACACAGAATATTATCTGAGGCATATCTATTCTTTATGAAACATGTCTGATCCATATGAATCAACTTAGGTAAAAGTTTACCCAATCTATTCACTAAAATTTTAGCTATTATTTTATAATCTACATTTAACAACGAAATTGGTCTATATGAAGATACTTTCAAAGGATCTCTATCTTTTTTGGGGGGATTACTATAATTAAAGCACTAGAACAAGACTCAGGTAATTCATAGTGTTCTCCAACTTGATGATAAAAAATTTGATCATAAAAAAATTTATAAAATTCAACCGAAAATCCATCATCACCAGGTGATTTACCATTTGGCATTTCCATCATAGCCATTTTAATTTCTGAATCAGTAAATGGTGCTTCCAACTCCTGTATATCTGCATCCTCTAATGTCGGTAAATTCAACTGTGATAAAAAAAGATCAATCGATCAATTTTCTTGTTTTCCTTCAGATGGTAAAGCAATAACTTTTTATAAAATGAACAAAATTCATCATTAATCTCACGAGGTTTATCAGTGAAAAGAGAATTCCGTCTAACAACATTAATAGTCCTCGAAACCTGTTCTTTCTTTAATTGCCATGTCAATACCTTATGTGCTTTCTCTCCCCATTCATAATACTGTTGTTTAGTCCTATTAATCATACATTCAAATTGATAAGATTGCAAAGTATTATATTCCAGTTTCAACCTAGATAATTCTATTTTCTGATCTTCTGTAGCATCTTTCTGAAATTCCTTTTCTAACTCATCAATCTGTTTCTCTAATTCAAGACTCTGATTTAATCGATTCTTTTTTTATTTTAGAAGTATAACTAATTATTAGTCCTCTCAAATAAGCATTCATAGCATCCCATAATACAAACTTACTTTGAACAGAATTAGAATTTTCTTTAAAAAAAAATTAATTTGTTTTTTTTTAAAAATCAATAAATTCCATATTTATTAATCTTTTCTTTTTCTTTGGCTTGGCTTCGCGGACGAAGATTTATGGAAGGGTAAAGTCCACGTCAGCTGCAGGTTCGTTTGTGGCTGACAAGTCTGATGCGGGACAGGCAGACACGGTTGCAGCGGTTGCAAGGGAAAATTGGTTGGTTGGGGTTGGGTGTTGGGTGTTTCCTTCTTTGTCTTTTGTCAGTGAAGTGGGCTCTGCGATCTTCTTCAAAGGAGGTTGCTGCCCGCCGAACTGTGAGTATTAAACCTCCAATGATCGGCCACTTGAATTTTCTCAGAGGTTGCATATGTAAAATATAACAAAGAATGATCTGAAATCACCCTACTTTTGTATTCCGCTTATTGGATTTTCCCTTGTAAATGTGGCGATACTAAAAAAAAGTCAATCCTTGAAACGATTCATGTCTAGATGAGTAAAAGGAGAAATCTTTCTCTGTCAGATTTAGACGTCTCCAAATATCTACTAAAATAAGATCTTTCGTCAACGCTTGAACCTGAACTGCCATTTTAGATTTCTTAACTTTCTTTGGAGATTTATCTAATAAAGGTTCCAAAACACAATTAAAATCACCACCAACTAAAACATTATATCATTAGCCTGACCCAGATATAAAAATGCATCTGAAATAAATCATCTACATTTGGGGCATAAATATTAAGTAAAGTCCAAAATTCACTAAAAATCTTACAATTCAATTTAAAAATACATCCTGCCTTTTCCTCCATTGATTGTAATTCAAAAGATAAATTCTTATGTATCAAAATTGCTACACCTTTAGCCCTGGAATTAAATGAGGAAGAATATACATGCCCTACCCAGTCCCTCTTCAATTTCATACTTTCTTTGACATTCAAATGTGTTTCTTGTAAAAAGGCAACATCAATTTTCATTTTCTTAATATATGCCAAAATTCGCTTATGCTTAATCGAACTGTTTAAACCTCGAACATTAAAATTAGCAAACCTCAACTTTGACATATCTACTAATATTACTAAAGACTAATAATATCTTTATATGAAAACTCAAATCAATGTAAATAGGCTCTCCGATAAGAAAAAAAAATCACAAATTAAAGGCTAGATAAAATGAAAATGTAAAAAATTTTTTTTAAATTTTATTTAAAATTTTATGACATAAATAAAATAAAAATTACATTTAAAGAAATAATAAAAAATAAGATAATAAAAATTAGAATACTACATCATTAAACTACACAAATTTACCCCCCCAATAATTATAACACAACATTAATCATCTAATTTAAAATTAGTCCAACCCTCCCCCCAAAATAAAGAGTGAAGAATTAATTAACAATATTGTAAATAAAATAGAAAAAACCCCACTTACAAAAAAAGGATAAAACTTAACAACAAAAAAAATTACTAACAACAAAAAAAATATCAATACTAAAATAATACCCTTAAACATATATTTAAATCAAACATAATACATGTATTTAACAAATGAAATCCACTTTAAAACTAAGTTCAAATATTAAAATCATATATCAACCACATATCTGTTATACAAAAAATCATAATTAATAATACATAAATACAGAATTTCCATTAATACCAAGTTTCCTTTATAATTTATCGAGAGAACAAAAACATCCCTTAGAAAAACAATCAGATAAACTTTTTATTCCCTTCCCCTCCCCTTATATAAAAAAAGAAGAAAAAAAAGAAAAAAGTTCAAACTCTTATAAAATTCTCCATTTATAACATCTTCAAAATTCTCTATCGAAATTAACTTAATTTTATTAAACTCTTCTCCCTCAATGTATTTGTACTTAATTTTCTTCTTTTTCTTCTTATCTCCTTTCCCCTCATCTTCCTCTTCATCTAATTCAACATCCTCAATTTTTGACTTATTATCTGTGACATCATCCTCTTAAAAAAGAAAAAAGAGAACCCCCCCAAAAAAAAGAGAAGAAAAAGGAGAGGAAAAAAAACCTCCTAATTCCCTCTCAATTACAATCAGAAAACAAAAAGAGTTAAAAAAAATTATTTATTTTAAAAAAAATAATAAAAAAACCTTCACTTCTTAACCCAAAAATTAAAAAGAAAAAAAAACAGGTCAGAGGTCACAACTACCTCCTCCTGTTTAAACCGTCCAAAGCGGTAACTCCCCCAAAATATTGGGTGTGAGATAACTCACAGGTAGCTGATGACTTCTGGAAACTAATGCCCACCCAGTTCCCTCTCCCAACTCCCATTTCATTAAGCTATCATCATTATTTAAACTATTTAAACTCTTCTCAAAAAAAAAGATAAAAGATTTATTTTTTTAAATCAACGTTACCTCTTCGGTCACATTGCTTCCATTTCTTTTAAAAAACTGGATCCCACCTTACATCTCTATTCTCTTTGGAGACCTTGAAGGACTACATCATTCCTGAAACTGCATGATTGGTAGAGACTGAGCAAAGTCCATAACCTCTTTAGGATTGTCAAAGAACTTTGGCTAATTTCCATCCTAAAAAATCTTCAGTACTGCAGAATACCTGAATGTTCCCTTATGTCTTTTTTTCCACAACCGTTCTTTCACAGAATTAAATTTGCGTCGTTGAAACATAATTTCTTGACTCAAATCTTGATAGAAGAAAACAGGATTATTCTGAACCATCAAAGGAGATCTATTTTGCTGGGCATTTCTAATAGCCGTACGTAAAATTGTCTCTCTGTCACAATAGTTTAAACAACGGATCAAAACAGATCTTGGATTCTGTCCTGAAAAAGATTTTCTTCTTAAAACTCTATGAGCACATTCCAGTATTAAACCTTCAGGGAATTTATCCTGTCCTAACACTCGTGGAATCCATTCAGTAAAAAATTTTCTTGGATCTGGTCCTTCTATGCCTTCTGGCAAACCAACAATTTTCACGTTGTTCCGTCTAGATTGATTCTCCAAATAATCAACCTTTTTTGCTAAATTTTTATTTTGGATCTGCAATGTTTCAATTATTCTATTTTCATCTTGCAGTTGATCCTGTGCATCGACTAAACCTTGATCACACATTTCAAATCTTTCAATGGTTTCAAGCTTAAAAGCTCCATTAATGACTTCCGCCATCGCATTAATCTTGGAAATAAACAGGTTCACAAAATTAGCTAAGTGACTCGATACAGAATATATCTTATCTTCAAGATCCTTAACAGACATTTCAACAGAAGTAGATTCATGCATAATGGGGTCTTGCTGTTTCTTAGAGACCATGGGATCTTCTGTCCCTTCCCTTAATTTAGTATCTTTTCTAGCAGTTTGACTTCGTATAAAAATCTCTCTCAAAGTCCCCCCAGCAATGCCAGGAGACTGAAGATCAGGGTTATCTTTAAGCCAAATCTCTTTAATCATCTTCCCTGAATCGATGTCTGGAAAAACCGTTGTAATTGAAGATGCATTTTGCAGCGCCACCACTATAGCAGTCGAATGACAACTCTTTAACTCTCCAGCTGGTGGCGCCCCAGCTGTCAAAGCCTCAGCAACAACACCTGCAGTGGCCACCGTGCGAAACACTGGCACCCGTCCAGCCTCTTGTTCTGAAAGCTGTTGAGTGCGACCTTCAGAGAGCCTCACCGGCTTAAAACGAAGCTTCAATGCCGAACTCTGCACGTCCTCCTTTGGATCCATTCTACGTTGAGACCTGGCTTCTTGTAAACAAGTAGGCTCAGACAATTTCGGAAAATGTAGTTTTTTAACAGTCTGTTGATATTTTCTTTTACCTTTTTTTTTGCATATAAACCATTAGGCACTAATCCAACACCTCTTATTATTTATAAACTTTTAAAAGAACTTTAACGGGCACTTAAAGACAAAACAATAAATCAGAGTCAGGAGAGGTCTGGAAGGCACGTCTGTTCCCTACGCCATCTTGCCACGCCCCCCTAAAAAAATTTTTTTTTTTAAATTAAACCCCCCCCCCCCCTGCAAAAAAAAACTACCAAAAGGTAGTAATCCCTAAACAAAATTTGGGTGTGGATCACCCACCAGTGGCTGATGACTAATAGAACTTAGAGCAAATCTCTCCCTCCCTAGCCGAACAAAGAATAACATCAAAATATCATTTGTCTTTAGGAGACAATGGTGGACTACGTCTTTGTCCTCTTATTTCTGGCAATGAATCAGCTAAAATCATTGCTTCACGATCATTCTCAAAAAACCGAGATTGATAGTCTCCATAAAACACCTTCAACACTGCCAGATAGCGAAAAGTAGACTTATAACCTTTACTCCACAAAACTTCTTTGACTGGATTAAATCGACGTCGACATTAAAAGACCTCTTGACTCAAATCAGGATTTACAAAAACTCTGCTACTCAGAATCAATAACGGAGTTTGTCGTTGTCTTGCATTTTGTAGTATTGCTTCTCTGTCCAAATAATTCAAACATCGAATTATTATAGGTCTCGGTGGTTGACCAGGTAAAGGTGTTCTTCTTAAAGCTCTATGAGCTCTTTCCAATACCAAGCCTCCAGAAAAAAATCTTGCCCTAGTACTTGTGAGATCCAGTCTTTAAAAAAACGAAGAGGATCTTGTCCTTCCATACCTTCTGGCAAACTGACAATTTTCAGATTATGCCTTCTGCTTTGATTCTCCAAGTAGTCTATTTTCCTCTCTAACTCCTTCTCACGTTCTCGCAATTCTATAACGGATTTTTCAACCTTCAACACTTTTTCTGTATTAGAAGCCACTTGCTGTTTACATTCCAAAAAAGCAGACTGAAATTTTTTTAAATCTTCACAAGATGCTTCCACACGTGCTTTAACTGTATTCAATTCTGAACTTATTACTAACATTCATTTGAGCCAGCTCATTCATTATAGGCTGGATGACAGCATTTAACTGCTTACATTGTAGCTCAGAAAAGCTCAGCCCTGCTTTCTCTGATGTAGTGGCAGAACCAAGTAACTGCAGCTCCTGCTGCAACTCAACAAAAGGCATTTTAACGGTTTTACTGCGGGTTTGGACTCCCAGTGACGGCACCCGAACTTCCCTAGGCGGTCGACACTGGTCTCCCCCCGCAGCTCCTTGTTTTTTCACAAAATCACGGAGGAGATCGATATCTTCAGGTTGGAATGCTTCCTGAAGCATTTCAGACAATGGAGTCGTCTTCCTGCGTGCTCCCTCCATTAAAATCGAAAAGCTTCCAAAATCGGGATCCACTTCTTGGGAACACGCACCTTCGTCCAGAGAACAGGTAATTCCAGCACCATCCTTCACTTGGTGAGTGGTAGACATTTTTTTTTCAGCCCCCACAGGCAGTCTTTGTGCTTTAGGCACTAAGGAAGTTAAACCTGAAGCTCCAGCAAGTTGTTTAGACCCCAAATCATCAACACCTTGAAAATGTAACTTCTTCTGCACTTGAGATGGCCACAACAGTTCCTTAATAATTTAAACTAAAATTTAAAAAGTTTAAACTTGAAAACAAGGGGTTAAAAATGGTTACTTAAAAGTCCGGCCAGAGAGGTCGAGATCACACGTCTAGAATCTACGCCATCTTGCCACGCCCCCCAAGATTTCAGTTGACAATAAAGCATCTAAAGAATTAGTCACAATCAGATGCCTATCAAGTGGTGAAGCAAACTTAAAAAAAACTTATTGCACATTGAAACTAAGCCTAACTCATATTAACATGAAGTGTTATTGGTATACAAACAGGTAACTTAGACATTAAAAACTTTGAGATGCTTAATAATTTTTTGGTAAAATGTTCTAAAAATGCTTGAAATGGCATTTGTGAATAATACGGCTTGGTCCACAATTAAAAGCCAGAGGGATCAAATTGATCGAATTACCACTCACACACACACACACACACACACACACACACACACACACACACACTCACACACACACACACACACACACACACACTCACTCACCCACACACAAACACATACCCTCACACACACACACATCCATACACAGACACACTCACACCCAAATCACACACACATGCACACATTCACACACAGTCACACACGCATGCACACACACCCACACCCACATTCATACCCACACTCACATACATAGACCCATCACACACACTCACTCTCACACTCAAACTCACTCACACACACACTCATCCACAAACCCCCATACACACACCTACACTCACACACCAACATTCACACCCACTCACAGCTACACACACACACACACACACATACACACACCCACACTCACACACACAGAAACACACACACTCACACACATTCACACTCACTCACACTCACCTACACACATGCTCCACACACATTCACACTCACACCCATAATCACACACAACCCCACACACACACTCTCACACACACAAACTCACACTCACACTCAAACTCACACACAATCACACACAGTCACACTCAAACTCACATGCACACACTCTCATACTCACTCACACACTCGCACACACACCCTCACACACACACACCCACATATTCACACCCACAATCACACACACTCACACCCACACACCCACACACATTCACACAAACACACACACATGCACTCACACACACTGACACTCACCCACCCACACACACACACACTCACACACCACTCACACACACACTCACAAACACTCAAACACACACACTCTCACACACAAACTCACTCACTCACACACACCCACACTCACACACACAACACCCACACATTCACACACACTCACTCAAACTCACACAACCCCACACACACACACACACACACACACACACACACACACACACACACACACACACACACACACACACACACACACACATAGTTTCTCAACTTGAACATTCACAGACCCTTGGTTAACTCATGTACAATATTCTCTTGTCTAGCTGGTGGATTCCAGCACACCTTCCACAATTATGTTCAACAAATTCTCTAATCCCCAAATCATGCCATTTAATTGACATTAGTTTATTTTTCATTTTCTTACAAAGGAAGGATCATGGAACTCAAGATAGTTGGCGGGTGGGGGATAAAATCAATAGGATCTATCCACAGATCTCACACCAAATGCAGAGGAGGCCCAGAATCAAATGGGATCTCACTTCCATTGACCAATTGGAGCATTTCAACTCTGGTAGCTAAATATCATGGTTGATCTTGTTTATGAATGTTAATTTCAATAGTGATTAAAATGTTGTTCCTGTTCCTAATGGTAACAGGAACCTTCCTGGCCTTGACACCACTTATTCATTTATTTTCAACAGGTAGTTCCCATGACCCACATATTGTAATGTAGCTGGCTGACAAGCAATCCATGGACCCAACTCAGATGATCTCAGAAGGAAATCCAGTTGGGCTTTCACCTGGTGTTTCACACATCATAACAGAGCACATGCAAATGATGGATTCCTTTGAGATCCCACAGCCAACAAACAAGAGACTGTCTGATCTCCAGCAGATCAGTGATGTACCGGTAGGTATTCCAACCACTCTTGCACTCTACACTGAATTTGGTAGATCCTTGTTGAACAGAAAAAAATAATAACACAGAAAGTATCTGATGATCAGTGTGGAGGGAATGGAGGAAGGAGTTGCTTCTGTGCTGTATGACTCCATGACACCAAAGAGATCATTAACAATCTAGACAAAATAATCAATGTTCCAAGCTCACATTCCACCTGAAGTAATCCCTATTCCATCAGGGCTCTGTGATTAGTAAGGGATTGGTTAAGGTGGTATGTGAGTGGAAATAAAAAGTTTGAAAACCACTGTTTTAATCATCCCTAATTGACTCATTATGTGCACAGTTTCATAACTCCAAAGGAAGTAGGCCAATGACAAATTTTATCATACAAAATATTTCAATAACAATTGCATCAAGAGCAATGGTTTTCAACCTTCCCTTGCCACTCACATACCACCTTAAGCAATCTCTTACCATTCACAGAAAACTTAAGGCATAGGAATTGCTTAAGGTGGCATGTGAATTTAGGGGGGCAGTTTGAAAACCACTGCTATAAAATAATAACCTCTTTACCTATATGACTGCCCTTTGCTTTGATGTCCATGAAAAGCTTGAACAACAATGAATGTGGAAATCAAGTAATGGAAACAGGCATCACATAGATTGGATACAGAGATACCTTCTTGCATAGAATAAGTGATACAACATTTAGCACCCACACTATGTTTTGTTTACCATTTTGTGAGGCTGAACCTCAATGGGGATGATGTTTAAAGCCATCATAGAAATCCAAATTCTGCCAAAAAGCTGCCAGACATCAGGAGTTATGTAGACATAGACCACAGAAACAGGTCCTTCAGCCAACTGAGTCTACACCAACCATTAACCACTCATTTATTTTAATCCCATTTTTATTCCCAACAACAACTCCAGATTCTAATGCATGTCCACATGAGGGGCAGTTTGCACAAGCCAATTACTTCATCACCCTTCACACCTTTGGAATGTGGGAGGGAATCAAAGAACACAATCTTTCATAAGGAGAACAAATTTTAAACACAGTCCTCTCAATAGCATTATGACATGGTTTGTAGATCCCTAAGTCCCAAGTATGGAAATATACATCCTGTATAGCATCTTTAAAGCATTGGATGGCACAGTTAGCATAGCAGTTAGCGGACTGCTGTTACAGAGCCAGTGGCCAGGTTCGAATCTGGCATTGTCGTTAAGGAGTTTACACATTCTCCCCTAGGTGCTCCAGTTTCCTCCCATTGTTCTAAACTTAGTACAAGGTTTCTAGGTCAATTTAGTGTAATGGGGAGGCCGGAATCGCCTGTTACCATACTGTATGTCTAAATTTAAATTGTTCACAAGTGGCTTCACAGAATGCAAATAGACAAAAACTGTCTCCAAACAACCTCACAATGTTAGGGCATATGACTAAAGTCAGGTCAAATAGACTGACGTATCTTGAATGAAAAAAAGAAGGCAGGGTTTGGAAAGGGGATTCCAGAACTTGGAATCTTACAAACAAAAGGATTGGGTTGTGCGTCTCTGAGCTGATCCTTATCTCTAGTAGATCTCCATCTTTAGGTATAGCCTAATGCTGGTCCTAATGTCCCAAATCCATATTGAAAGTCCAAATATTAAAAGAATTGGTAACATTAGTGTTGAACTCCAAAATGCAAACCCAACCTCTGTAGCTCCATGGAATAAAAGATTCCTATATAAAGTAACCCCATACTATGAATGAACCCTTTCACCAGCTATGGAAGATCAGAAAATATTCACACATTTCTCTGACTTTATTGTGACATGTTTCAGGAAGCCTCGGAAATAGGCCAGACGAAAATATGACTGCAAAACCTGGATAACTTGTTTACATATAGACATCAAGTTAGATAACAACAGCAAGTGAAGGATGCAAATAGTCACATCCAAGGAGATCCTGCATATTTAACTCAAGATCAGTTAAAGGCCGATTCATGCCACAATGCCAGGTCCCCTGGATTTAAATCCCTCTTCCACTATGCCTCCTCCAAAACCCACATTGAAATGCCTAAACTCAGCCACATGAATAAGTGGATTCAAATAGCAGCTACTGGTAACCAGAGTATAAATCCCCCATGTGAAAATATTGCATTAAATGATGAGGTAAACACGAATAAAACTGTTCTTGTGTAAAAATAAATCCTTAAACAATCTGATCAAAAAATGAAAAGCTGCCACTTCAAAATTCTATTGAATATATTCTATTGAATATAGTCCACCACAGTGCAAAGAATAACAAGCTCGTGATACGTGCAAAATCAAAAGGAAAGAGTAAGTCTGAATTTCACAGGTCTTGGAGTACAGGAGGAAATGTAGCAATTGGAAGAATCTCAAGGATAACTTCCCATCTTGTCAATATTTTATTAAAGGTGCTGCATTTCACATAAGCATGGTTTAGCAAAGGAAAAATATTTCGAGGAGGGGGATGTTTCATAATCAGTCACAAAGTTTCTATCATAGAACAGTAGGCAATGGGCAATCTTTGCTGATTCACAGTGGCCAAATTGCCTGAGTTCCCATGTGGGCATTTGGGAGAGCAGGTCCCGAGGAGGGCAGGGATAGAATCAGCAATGAAGATGGCTGGAATACATGCAACAACAGCTTGGTCCTCTGGATGTCACTCTTGAATAGATGGCATCCAGAGAAGCACCCAGGTGCTTCTCACTTATTTATTTGTTCATGGCATCAGATGTCATTGGCAATGCTGACATTTATTGTACATTCCTTAATCCCCTTGAACTGACAAGACAGTTAACCAATTGATTGGTCTGGTGTTACAGGAAGGATAGCAGGTTTTTTTTCCTCTGAAGCACATCAATGAATAGTTGAATTTTTGGGTTAAGCATCTTTACTGGTACTGAAGCTGAAAATTGCTGAAGCAGATTAATTTAATTACTTGAATTTAGATTCTCCATCTACCATGGAGTTTTAGGTCAAGTCAATGCAAGCAATCATAGAGTAAATTAAATAAATATGAAGAAAAACAAAATAAAGGAAAATATACAGAGAGGCTTAACTTGAATTTTCTCCTGTTTACTGAAAGTCAATGACTCCACTCAAGTAAATGGGATTTGCTTGCACCTCCGGGATTTCTGGTGTAAAGCTGTCAGTGCAGATACAAAACCCATACAGCTTGGCAAGATCTGGAGCCATCACTCTCCTCAGTGGTGACTCCAACAACAGAGAAGAAGATCGTCTTGTTACGAGCCCAAAGGACCCCAAAATCCAGCAGCAATAGATATTCAACACAACAAATAGTTACTTAAACAAAAGTTGTTTTTAATTATCTTTAAACATTAAAAAAGAATCAAACTTTAACTTATCACTATTAACTTAACTAACCTAACTTAATCGCCTTCTAATTCTAAGTGCACGTGTATGTAATGTGTATGTAAATTTAAGAAAAGTTCTTTGGTTCACAGTTCATTCTCACTTCTCATTCTTCCAAGTTCACTGGTTGCAAGCAATTCTTATACTGTGCACAGAATTTAACATGTATAAAGTTCACCAGGCTTTGGTGCTCGAAAGGTAAATGTTTACAGTTCAGGAAGGTTCTTGTAGGTTTGCAGAGAGAGATGTGATGTTCTAGGACTTCCATAACTGAGGTACCACCATTAGTCTCCTCAATGTCTTGCTGATGAAACTTGCCCCATCAGGGTTCTCCAGATGATAACCTCTTTCTTTCAGGCTATCACAGATTTCCTTTCTATTCCTCTTATTCCAAGAGAAACATCAGACAGATAGCACTTCCAGCCATCCGCCAGTCTGGAGCTTCCGATTCAATTCCAACAAGCTTCTCCTGCCTTGTTACCGCTTTCTGTGTCACACACAGTCCAAGTGTCCCTTCTGTCTGTCTGTCTGTCTGTCTGTCTGTCTGTCTCTCTCTCTCTCTCTCTCTCTCTCTCTATCTCTCTCTCTCTATCTTAGTCAAAATTGCCAGCAGCATGTCCTTCTCTCTCTCACTTTCAAGACCCCTGACCTTCTCCAGCAAACAATAGGAGTCAGTCGTCTGTTCCATCTGTTGTTTCGGATTTTTAAAAATTCTCAATGACCTCTGAGTGAGCATGTTGCAGAGAAGTCAAAAGCCTTGCAAAAAGGACCAAAACACAACCTGGCTCTGGTTGTTCTTCCAAGACAATAGTCCATGCATTTCATGACATCATTTCAATTAGCACCTACTTGTGAAATGTGCATAGTATTCTCCATAGTTTCTGTAAAGTCACTGAATATGAATTATTCAGTATTTCAAATAAGATCTGTTTTAAAGTGTATGTATATATGTAACCCTCTCTAATTTTACCAATTTCTCTCCCAAAACCATTCCATCACAGTGTGCAACAAGATTGACCTCCAGTGCACTTCCAAGGTGCACTGAAAACCAAAACTTACATTCTGGCCCATTACGTTTGGCCAAGTCAACAGACAAAGCTGCATTATTAGGGCAAACACATGTCAGAAAAGACGATGAGTTCAAAGCCAATCCCTCAATATGGCCAAGACAAATTTTATTTTATTTCCAAATAAAAAGTGGACCTCAATTTATTTTTCCAAAAAGGGAGAGGGGGTGGGGTGAGGTGCAATAAGAACATTTATTTATAAATGTTTATATCTATACAAAATTAAAGTTATGCCAACTGATTAAAAGCAACTTCAATTCACCAGGTGAGGGGCAAGTTTACAGTTGCTAAAAGGATATATAGGTCATTCATACTGGTCAGGATAACCTGTTCCTCATAATACAATATGAACATATGTCGTGTCATCAAAACCCAGGTCATCTAGGTAGAATGTTTACTGCTTGGTTTATAAAACTACAGAATCAGAATTTATCGTCATGAACATGTCACAAAATTTGTTGTTTTGCAGCAGTAATACAGTGAAAATCAATTCATGCAAAATTAAAGTGAGATTGTGTCCATTTTAGAAATCGAGTGGCAGAGGTGAAGAAGGGAATGAACGAATTGCTGCAGAGTATTCACAGCACTCTTATAGGAGGCTCTGATAGCTCAGTGGTTAGAGCAATGCAAATCAGGGGTTGTGAGTTTGATCCTTGCTGGGGCCTCATTTCTGTGAGGGGGTGCTGGACAAAGTGGCAACTCTCTGTCTTCCTTACGGAAGAATTTCCTCTATGTTACATTATAAATTTAGTATTATATGACAATAATGGATCCTTTACTTTTACAATCAGATAGAACTTTAAGCAGGTCTGGGAGTGAATGATTTTTTTGTACACCGCATTAAAAGTTCTGTGTTCTATATTCTGTAATAATCAATAGCAATAGGCGTTGTGTTTTAAGTAATGGGTGTTTACATCAAAAGTTCACTATCACCGGGACAACAGAATAGAACTTTTTGGCATGCTCCCTTGATGTTGCTGAGATCCCATAGTTAGTGTAATGAGTTACTGCTGGAAACTGTTACAACACCAGCCACAATGAACCTCTGCATGATTATTTATATTTTTACCAAATGAACAAAAAAACAGAAGATAAATGTGCAGAACAGCTGCCAAAAGCACACCCAACAAACTTAACATGAAGTGATCGAATGCCAGTCATATGCACTCATTTATATCCAGGATGAATGTCAGATGGCTACTGTGCTGGCAGAGGGAGTCATGGACATGAGGCACTATGAAGAAGGACCACATCCTAAGTTGCTGCCAGCACTGGACACTGATGAACTAGCCCCTGTGCAATAGCCTCTCAAACACTACCCTAATCTGATGTCTGAGTCAAAGGATTAATAGGAATGTATTGAATTGGTTGGTACAGTGAATATAGATAATGACATCAGCCAAATATGTTAACTGCATTTGTTCTGAATAAAATACATTTTTACAAAAAGAACAATAGTTACTTTGACACAGGGCATGACCTTGAAAATCAAGGTATCAAATAAAGGGTCAGATTGGTGGAGGTTTGGACAGAGAGGTGGGGATGGTGTGATGGTGGTTTCATTGATACAGGGCAAGGGTTGAGGGATGCAGGATTGTTAAGGAGCATATCCAAAAGGGGAAGACCCACTTATCCTTGAAGTCCTCAACAAAATGTCTCTTCCAGGACAATATGGTCCAAGTGTCCTCACAAACCTCCAAGAAGTGTGACAGACGGGGAATTGGATCATCCTGTATACCACTGACTAATCAATATCCAACTATAAACATAAAAAGAAATAAAAATGCAAATATGTCATCAATCTGCATAGGATGATTTTTTTTTTGGTAAATATTACTGTTGTCCTCAAAGTGCAGCTTGTTGATATTTCTGTTCAGGATACAGACGGTGATGCTGCAGGCAAATTGTGCCTGTGAAGGAAACTGTGTCTTAAGTTTCCATTTTGACATACATTCACTCTGTATTCTACATTCGAAGATGGGGTGGCTACTTCGTTGAGCACCTCCACACTGACTGGAAATCCAAGCCAGAACTCCCTGCAGCCAACTATTTTAATTGCCTTCCCATTCCCAAATGGACACGCTGGTTTTCAGCCTCACCATCACCAGTGTGAAACCCCACGTAAACTTCAGATATCCCTCCTGGTCAGCCTTTAACCCAATGAAAGAAACAACTTTTTTTTCTAATCTTAGGTAACTTCCACCTTATCAGGTTCCTCTGTTTACTCCCATTCTTACTTTTTATCTCTACCGCCCTCCCCCCCCCCCCCCCCAACTCTCTGCCTGCACCTGCCTCTCCTATTTTCTGTCCAATACATCATCGCTCTCAACTCCTTCCCCCTCCTACCTTTACCCACCTTGATATAATTCTTTCAGTCTCGATAAAGGGACCTGACCCACAACATTAACTATTTCTACTTCTGGATTCTGCCTGATCTGCTAAGTTGCTCCAGCCTTCTCATCACTGGCAAAATAAATCTGCCATGATATTAAGGGCATTTTACAAGTTATTCTGGTAGGTTGATCCAGAAAGTGAAGATGGAAGGAATCCACAGCAAAATGATAGTTTGGGTTCCAGATTGGCCTGCCCATAGAAGACAGATGGTAGTGGTGAAAGGGTGTTATTCTGGCTGGAGGTCCATGACCAGTGGTGTTCAGCAGAGAGCAATGTTGGGACCCCTATTATTTGTGACGTATAATAATCACTTTGATGAATAAAAATGTGAGAGGGTTAAGAAGTGTGATAGTACAGGACACTATCACCAATGTAGATATTTACATATAGTAGTAGTGATTGGCTGAGAGCTGTAGCCACACCTACTGGCAGGTCATTAAAGGGCTACTCCTAACCAGACCCAGGTCAGTCGGGACTGGTCGACCTTGATGTACTGCGCTCCAGTCTTTTGGTAATAAAAGCTTTGGTTTGAGTCAGCAAGTATTTGAGTCATTCAACGCGCTACAACAAGTTTGCAAATAACACAATGGCTGTAGACGTTGTGGCTAGTGTAGAAGGCTAAGAAAGGACCAAGCAGGATATTGACTCATTACAGATTTGGGCAGAGAAATGCCATATGGAGTTTCAGGTGTTGCATATAAGGAGTTCAAAAACAAAGGGAAAGTATATAGTGAATGGCAGGACTCTTAAAAGCATTAATGCAGAGAGGAATCTGGGGCTCCAGATCCATAGGTCCCTGAAAGTAGTGATGCAACTTGCTAGGGTTAAAGAAGGCATAATGGCATGCTTACCTTCATTTGTCAGGGCATTGAGGACATGTAAAAATCATTTTACAGCTATAGAAAACTTTAATTTGGCTGCACCAGGACAATTCTGGGTCCCTCCTTTACAGGAAGCAGGTGGATGCATTAGAAGGAGGACAGAAAGGATTCAATAGGATTCGAGTGTCTGAGGTACAAGGAGAGGCTGGGTGCACTTGGGGAGTTCCTCTGGAGCATCAAATTCTGAGCGGGAGACCTTACAGAAGCTGACAAAATTATGAGAGGCTAGGGTAGGCAGGCAGACTCTTATCCCCAGGATAAAATGTCAAACACTAAAGGATGTGTGTTTAAGGTGAGGGGGGAATGGTAAAAGGAAATGCATAGGGTAATACCCCCCACCACCACATACACTGAATGATATGTGCCTGGAACAGGCTTCCGGGGTAGTTGTGTAAACGGATGCTATAGTAGCATTCAAAATGTTACTAGATAATCTCCTGAATATGTCATCTAAGTTTAATTTGGTATTATGTTTGGTGCAGACATAGGGGGCTGAAGGGCCTGTTTCTATATTGTACTGTTCTATGTTCTACAACAGAACAGTTTTTAAAACACAATTTTTTTAAACACAAAACAACGTTTTTACAGTTTATTTAAATTCTTTAAGATATTTAAGACTGGCCACTTATTAAATTTTGATTAAAGAATGCAAAAAATAAATACTAAGCTGCAGTGTCATTATTACCAATTTTAAATTACTGAAATGTTCATTCAAAAATAATATTTCCTGGTTAGATTAAGGTGCAGTAACCAGTTCCCGGGTGAATTTCAAAAGCTTTTTCAAAACATGCCATTTTGTGGTTCTCAACCTTTTGTTCTCCACTCGTACCACCTTAAGTCTTTGGCTTGGCTTCGCGGACGAAGATTTATGGAGGGGTACGTCCACGTCTGCTACAGGCTCGTTGGTGACTGACAAATCCAATGCGGTTCAGGCAGGCACGGTTGCAGTGGTTGCAAGGGAAAATTAGTTGGTTGGGGTTGGGTGTTGGGTTTTTCCTCCTTTGCCTTTTGTCAGTGAGGTGGGCTCTGCGGTCTTCTTCAAAGGAGGTTGCTGCCCGCCGAATTGTGAGGCGCCAAGATGCACGGTTGGAGGCGATATCAACCCATTGGCGGTGGTCAATGTGGCAGGCACCAAGAGATTTCTTTAAGCAGTCCTTGTACCTCTTCTTTGGTGCACCTCTGTCTCGGTGGCAAGTGGAGAGCTCGCCATAGAACACGATCTTGGGAAGGCGATGGTCCTCCATTCTGGAGACGTGACCCACCCAACGCAGTTGGGTCTTCAGCACCATTGATTCGATGCTTGCTGACTCTGCCAGCTCGAGTACTTCGATATTGGTGATGAAGTCATTCCAATGAATGTTGAGGATGGAGCGGAGACAGCGCTGATGGAAACGTTCTAGGACCCGTAGGTACAGGCACAGGTGCTCTGTGGTTCGTAATGGATTTTTTAAGGTGGTATGGAAAAAAAAGGTTGAGAACCACTGATTTGTTGCTTCAGGGAAAGATCAGCAAATGAGAAAAATGAGTGGAAATTCCCATCAATGATTAATTCACTCTGGGAATATATGGACAGTTCTGTGAACATGGCTCAAGTCTTGAGCAATATTTTTAAAACTAGAATGAAGAATAGCAGAAACTGAAGTTGCACAAAGTGTAATTACCATGGCCTCCTGTGCCAGTTACGCTGTGTGGATATTTGAGAATCTATCACTCATTAATGAGATCTAGATGATCTGTGTCCTACTGTATTTGATGACATACAAGATCCAGATTTTTCCCCAAAAAATTGGCATAAAAATATTCCCCAGGTCCTGTATGTGAGAAGTTGAAATTAACGTGATCCCCCACTGTCCACTCGGCATTGTCGTGATGGCCGCTGACCCAGTTGCTGGTTATTCGCCTAGCTTCAAGAAGCCAGTGTCGATGCTGCGGCTGTCCAGGAAGTGGGCTCGGAGCTTCGTAGGGCACTTTCCCACGGGTGGCCCATGCTTTCCTGAGCTGCCGCCACCGCTCACTTCCCCCAGTGAGGAGATTGACCGTGGCACACCCCGCCTGCCTCCAGCAGCATAAGAGGTGGAGGAGGAACCCTGTTCACCAACATTGCTAACACCCATGGGTAAAGGTAAAGGTTCTATTATTGTCATTTAGAATGTAAGATTCATACATTTCTTTAACTTTTGTCTACCGGAAGGCAGACAGAGCCGTCACTTTGTCCAGCGCCCCTCCAAGTACTGATCAGTCCTGTGCCTGCTTTGACCCCAAGCCATAGGGCTGCCGAGAAGCTGCACAGAAAAGTGAGTGAGAATAAATTTAACACATCCTCCTTACCTGTAAATACACTAAAAAAAAATTAATTTTCCCTGCTGAAATGGAAGGGGGGAGGGTGGAATGGCAGTCTTTTATGCTGTCAAATATGGTACTTTTTTAACCCAGCTTTTTACCCCATTTCACTTAATACCTTTGATACTCCAAACTAAATTTAAATAAAACCAAATGACCCCACAAATTTAATTTGCTATTTTTAAAGTGAACTGCCTACTATCACCTTCTCCATGCAGACCTTTTCTTAACTGCACTTTTCGCAGATTCTAAACTTCCTCCTTCTATCAGTTCCCTGTAACATGTGGAAAACTTCAAACAAATCATCCATTAATCTAAATTTCAGGGAATTCAACTTAGTGTACAAAATCTCATAAATAACCCTTGCCATCTGCTGGGCTCTCTCTGCCTGATTTTCCTTCAATTGTAGTGTTCAAAATTGTTCACAGTGCACCAAATTTCATCTATCAAGTCTAAAATAGGAACATAATTTCTACCCTCTCGCAATCCAGACCTCTGGATCAAAAGCCGACATCTCACAAATAATGATTATTTTCAACATTCATTCAATACATGCACCTGCAAGTGTTTTTGGACACTGACTACTATGAACGTTTCACCACTCTGAAAGTGCCTTGTTTACGCTTCTTCATGTTCAAAATAATAACTTCACATTTTCCTCTGGTAAAACAGATTGACCACAGTTAAACCATTTGTATAATCTATCAATATTATTTTGCAGTTTTATGTTCCCTACAGGATGACTTATATAACCTCCTATCTATGTGACATCCGCAAACTTGGTTGTGGCCATTATCCAATCATCTAACTTGCTTGTAAGTAGGCTGAATGGTTGTAGCCACAACACAGATGCCTGCAGGGCAACACTGGCCACATCCTGCCCTTTATCGGTGTTTCCTGCTGCTTATTCTGTCTCCCAACCTCCCAGTCATCAATCCCACAAATTTCAGCATCAGCTAAATCTTCCGGTTGGTAAAGCGTTCTTCCACCTCAGTTTATCTGGAGCAGAAACCTGTTTGTAGTTTTTGACATTTTCAGCAATTAACATTTCATCTGACATTTCATGATTTCCTTAGCAAGTTCAAACTTCTGTTCCACTGGTGCATAAATGGAAGCAAGTTGATAACATGAGCAGGGTGTACTTCAATGAGTTTATAAATGTAAGAGTCACAGAGACTATTTAGGTCGAACATTTCTTACTAAATAACCAGAGATATAATATGCTAATTAACCAGGATTTCATTCTTTAGTTGCCATAAACAAAGTTAATCGAAAGAGAAGAAAAAACAAGGAAACCAAATGTTAACAAATGCAAGAGGATACATGAAAGCAAGAGAAGGGAGAGATTGACGTGGAGAATTCATGTTTATTTTGTCCAAGTTCCACCCCCAATTCCGACATGATTCTTTCAAATCAAAGCAATTTAATTGTGAGATCCTGTGTATCTCAGTGGTGTTCCACCAGCATCAGACAGGAAAAATAAACAATTGCTTCCCAGAAAACTAAATTTACACCCATAAACTGCATGTTAACAGAAAGAAAGTTGTTTACATAGCATATCTTATATCTGTGACAGAATATAGATATGTTTCTGGGAGATAAATTTGGAAAGGTTTTTTTTAGTGAAAGTCACATACAAACACTTTAAAACAGATCTTATTTAAAATACTGGAGCTCTGCTAATGCTAGACATGTCGGGGCCTCACAATCTTTGCAAGAGCTTTGGAGAATGCCCAAGAAACTTCACTAATGAATTGTTGTTTACAAAAAGGAAACAGATGAGGGAGCTTGTCGGAGCTGCCTATAGTCTGGAAGGAACTTACTGTTCTAAGAGGGTCATGTGGTTTTGCCAGGAGAAAGAGAGAGCGAGAGAGAGAGAGAGAGAGAGAGAGAGAGAGAGAGAGAGAGAGAGAGAGAGAGGGAGATAGAGACACACACAGAGATGAGTGTTACAGCCAGCGACAGCAGCTGGGACTGGAACAGGACATTTTGGAAGAAAGGTTGTGAGTTCTTAATTCAGCCTGGTCAAAGCCCTTGTGGTCCATGCAAGAGGAGAGCACTGGCTGTCTAATGTTTCACTTGGAATGAGAAAACAAGAAGGAACTCTGTGGTGACCTGAAAGAAAGAGGTTATCATCTGGAGAACCCTGAGGTGGACAAATTTCTTCGGCAAGACACTGAAGTGGCTGGGTGTCCATCATACAACAAATCTCTCTCTGAAAACTGACAAGAACCATCCTGAGTGGTAACCATTTACCTTTCAAAGCTTGGTGAACTTTATAAATGTTAAATTTTGTGCAAAGTATGAGAATTGCCTGCAACCAGTGAACTTGGAGGAATGAGAAGTGAGATTGGACTGTAAATCAAAGAATTTTTCTATACACACATAACATACATGTGCGTTTAGAATTAGAAAGGGGTTAAGTTAGGTTATTTAAGTCAATAGTGATAAGTTAAACTGTGATTCTATTTTCATGTTTAAAGATAATTAAAAGCAACTTTGTTTAAGTAACCATTTGTCTTGCTGAATATCTGTTGTTTATGGGTCCTCTGGGCTCATAACACATACTATTCAGAATGTCTCAGTAATACCCATTGTAGATGGATAATAAAGGAATATGGCATAAACTCATAATAAACACCAATGTGATAACAACCAAAAGACATGCTTCATTTATTTTGAATGAGGTATACCATGGGTAATTCCAATTCTCTTCTTCAACACAAGACCAAATGAACTTTTGTATGCCCTTGGGAGGGCCTTGGTTTAATATCTTGACTGAAAGATGAGAACAGCCGACCAACACAAGTCCAAATGATCTTTTGTATGCCCTTGGGAGGGCCTTGCTTTATTATCTTGACTGAAAGATGAGAAAAGCAGACCTAGAGGAAAGGAGAAATAGGGATAGAGCGAGGGGAGAGAGCAGGGGGTGGGGTGGGGGGTTGCTAATGGAAACCAGAGAGGTTGATTTTAAAGTCATCTGACCGGAGGGAGCCTGGATGCAATATAAGATGTTTCTGCTCCAATTTGTGGATGGTCTCAGTCTAGCAGTGATAAGACCATGGATAGACATGTCAGCATGGGAATGGGGTGGAGAATTTGAATGGGTTGCCACTGAGAGATCCCTGCTACTGTGGCAGTCAGAGCTAAAGTAATGAACAAAGCAATCTCCAATTTTGTCCAGTCTTTCCAATGGAGAGGAGATCACAACGGGGCCACCAGATGCTGCAGATAACCCTTGCAGATTCACAAGTGTTCTTTTACATGGAAGGATTGTTTGGGGCCCCTAAAGGTGGTAACGGAGGAGATGTGGTCGCAAGTGTAGGTCTACAAGGCTTTATAAGACCCTGGTGAGACATCACTTGGAGCATTGTGAGCAGTTTTTTTTTAAATTTAGATATTCAGTAACAGATCCTTCCAGTCCAAAATACCATGATCAACCTACAACTCCCATATGTTTAAGGGTAAGAGGAAACCAGATCACCTGGAAGAAACCCACGAAGACACGGGTAGAACATATAAACTCCATACAGACAGTGCCAGGTTAGAACGTAGGTTTCTGGCTCTGTAATAGCTACGTGATCTGTGCCGCCACGAACCATTTTGCCTCTTCATTTAAGAAAGAATGTGCTGACGCTGGAGACATTTCAGAGGAAATTCACAAGGATGGTTTTGGAATGAAAGGGATATCATTTGAGGAGTGCTTGATACCTTTTAGCTTGTACTCGTTGGAATTTAGAAGAATGAGAGTGGATCTCATTGAAACATTTTGAATGTTGAAAAGCATGAACAGATTATTTGCAGTAAGGTTGTTTCCCATGGTGGGAGAGTCTAAGACAATGGATCACAACTTCAGGACCAAAGGGCGCTACTTAAAACAGAGATGCGAAGGAATTAATTTTACCAGAGGGTGGTTAATCTGTGGAATTTGTTATCACAGGGCATTGAGGATGCCAGGTCATTGGGTGTATTTAAGGCAGAGATTGATGGTTTCTTGATTAGCCAGGGCATCAAATTATGGGGAAAAGGCCAGGCAGTCAGGTTGAATGGAAAAATGGATCAGATCATGATTAAATGAAATGGCAGACTCAATGGACTGAATAGCCTTTTTCTGCACCTATGTTTTCCTGTTTCCTGCAGTCACAGAAGTAGGTGCCAAGGAGGTGATTGTTAAGATGGCAAGAATAGACAAGGGAGCGGTTCCTGTGGAAGGCAGAGAGGGGAAGATGCATCCAGTAGTGGGACCACGCAACTGGTGGTGGAAATGGAAGAGGATGATGTGTTGGCTGCAGAGGAAAACGGGATGGTAGGTGAGGACAAGGGGAATCCTGTCCTTGTTGCGCTTGGGGGAAGAGGGGGCCAGGGGAGATGTGCAAATAATGGAGGATATGCGGGTGAAGGCTGAGTTGATGAGATGCCTTTTTGCTATATTAGTAGACTTTGTATGTAGGATTAATATGCTAAACTCAATAAAAATATTTTTCAAAGAAAAGGAAGATGGCAGAGGAGAGGAAGCCTTCCTTTTTGAAGGAAGGTATCTCAGATGATCTCCCATGGAAGACCTCAGCCAGGGAGCAGATACAATGGAGACACAGTCATTTCAAGAAAGGAATAGAATCCTTACATGAAAGAGGTGTTATTGAGGTAGTTGTGGGAGTTTGTGGGCTTGACAAAAATATCTGTCTAAAGTTTACCTTTTGAGATGGAGACAGAGATTGAGAAAGGGGAGAGTGTTGCTGGACATGGACCAAATGAATTTAAGTTTGGGGTGTAAGTTAGCAGCAAAGAGGATAAAGTTGAAGAGCTCATTATGGGTGCATGAGGCAGCACCAATGTAGCCATTAACGAAGCAGAGGAAGAGTTGAGGAACCTTGCCTGTGTAGGATTGTGGCATAGATTGCTCCATACAGCCAACAAAAAGGCAGGCATGGCTGGGGCCTATGCACGTACTTGGAATTTGGAAAGTGGGATGAATCAAAGGAGGAGGACAAGTTCTGCCAGCCAGAGGAGGGTGGTGATGGAGGAGGGCTATTTGCATTGAGCAACAGTAATTTTCCCATTTTAAATACAATTAAAGAATACACTCATTCATTTTTTTCAGCACAAAATGGAGTCGACTCTCTTTATTCCCACCAGACATAACACTGAATTCTTCATCCCACCAAACACCACCCAGCCAAACCCATCTAACCCCTCTGTGCTGCATGGATAATCCTGATGCTCTCAGTCTCCTCCTCCTGCACCTGCGATCCATCACAAGGTATGCAGCCTTCTAAACTAAACTGTGCATGCGTACTATTACTTGAGCGCATCGCCTCGGTTACATCATCACTGGCAACCAGCATTACTCCTGATTCAGGTAAGTACACAACCACAACAGGGTCCGTTGACAAGGAAGAAATGAAGGGCCAAGAAGCCTTCGGTATTGGGTATGGAGGTAGAACATAGAACAATACAGCACAGTACAGGTCCTTCGGTCCTTGATTGTGTGCCAGCCCATATATTCCTTCTTACAATAGTACATAACCCTTTATTTTTCTTTCATTCTTGTGTCTAAGAGTATCTTAAATGACCCCAATGTTTCAGCTTCCACCACCATCCCCAACAAGGCATTCCAGGCACCCACAACACTCTATTAAAAAATCTTACCCCACTATCTCCCCCAAACTTCCTTCCCTTCACTTTGTACATATGCCCTCTGGTGTTTGCTGATGCTGCTCTGGAAAACAGGTGTTGGTTGTCCACCCTATATATGCATCTCATAATCTTGCAGTCCTCTATCAAGTCTTCTCTCATCCTTCTATGTTCCAAAGTGAAAAGTCCCAGCTCTGCTAACCTTGCCTCATAAGACTTGTTTCCCAATCCAAGCAACATCCTGGTAAATCTCCTCTCCGTAACTTCCACGTCTTTCCTATAATGAGGTGACCTGAACTGAACACAATAAGTGTGGTCTTACCAAAGATTTATAGCATTGCAACATGACCTCTCTTCTCCTGAAGTCCAGCATCCCATAGGCCTTCATATCTATCCTATAAACCTGTGCGGCAACCTTGAGGGATTTATGGATTTGCATCCCAAGGCCCCACTGTTCATCCACACATATAGTGATTGGATGTCAATGATGAAGATGAAGTGGTCAAGTTCAGGGAAATGAACGTTGTTGAACTCATGTGGGCCATGTGAAGTATTGCAAATTTAGGTAGGGAGGGTCTGGACTAGGAGGGACAAAACAGAATCAAGGTAAGCAGATACCATTTTGGTGGGGCAGAGCACCTGGAAATGATGAGTGTACCAGGACAATTGGGTTGGTGGAACTTGGAGGTCAGACCGATGCAGGATTGGGAAACAAGAGGATGAAGGCTATGGAAGGAAGTTTACCAGACTTCATTAATTCAGAGATAATATGTGAGATGGTGGTTTAGATTGTAGGATGATGGGTTGAGTGTGAGCAGGATGGAGTGGAAGTGAGGTCTAAGAAAAAGACTGAGCCACCAAATAAATAACTGTTTTTGAAGGCAGACAAAACTCGACTGATGACAGTGGCCAGCTTAGTCATGCATCAAAAGTCTCATACATTCTTTTTTAAATATTCCAAAACATTTAATGTATACCACAGATAATAACGTGGAAACAACTTATATTTCAAATAGCCTCATTCAGGGAAACTACAAGCAGAATGATGGACCCCCAATAAATTATAAATTGTAACAATTGTAATAATGTACTTTGCTACTTATTCCAGTTGTCACTACCTTCCTCCCTCTGGTTCTTGAGATACTTCATATTTAGCTTTGACCTTATCCAGGCACTACCTCTTCCTGGTTGTCTTCCTGCCATTTTCTTTGGATTACATCGCACTTCTCTCCATTCCTACCACTGTTCATTGCTTATCAGACCTCCAAAGTTATATTTAAGATTGAGATGATCCATGGTCTCTGGGGAATTTGATAGTAGTGTGAGGTGTTCAAAAAGAAAATTTATTAAATCAATTGGGAGCATACCGGTTGGTAAAAATCAGTGGCATGCATATGTTGTCCATACATCCTGTGCTGCAGTCCCAATAGGAGGAGTGGGCTTCATAATAGGAGAAGCAGACCTACAGATCCCTCAGGCCTGCCTTGCTATTCAATACGATCATGCCTCAACTGTATCAGTTGTCCATAACTCCCATTTCAAATATTTAAACATTTTCACTATAAATATTCCTCATGGTTTGGCATCCATCATCCTCTTGGACATAGAATTCTAACGATTTCTATTGACAATTTGCATTTTTCAGTTCAGAATATTTCCTCCCTGTTTTAGTTTATATATCTAGGTTAACCTGACCATTGTCCTTCCAAAGGGTTGTCTGTCTATTCTCAAGAACTAAACCCATTGTACTCTCCAATCAATTTGAGAAAAGCCTTCACATTTTGTACTTGAAATCTTAAATGGTTTCAGTAATTTCCAGAACCTTCTCTCCACCTCTATACATACCTTCACCACGTGTCCACCCCCCACCACTCCTCTTTCCCCCATCTCCCATCTCAACCAGCCATTCCTACTTCAGGACACATCTAGCAGGACCACTTTCTCAAAAAACTTGTTCAAATTTCGATCTTTTTCTTAAAAATATGGCAAATACATCAATCTTACATAATAATATTTTTACAAAATGTCACTGCCTCATCCTAACCACCAATTATTTTCACTTTCTTCCTCTAAATTAATTTGTGTGCAAGATGTAATGGAATGTGTCTGATGTGAATTCTCCCAGCCACATACCAAGAATACCAGCATTGCTCTCTGTTCAAAAGACCTGACTTTGTTGAGTTAGTGCTCAGACTGTGATTTGATTCTACCAGGTTCAAGGTTTGCCATTACAACTGTCTATGTTTTGTGTGATCATTCCATTTTTGTGTCTGTTTGATTTTCTTTAGAAGCAAACCTTTTACCATTGATAAATACTGCTGACCTGATGTGATTCTCTTTCTATGTGAAGGTGTTACTTTCTGTGGAAATTATTGAAAACTGACACAGTTTAACAATAATTAAATTAATCAGTTTAGTAACAATCATTCCATTAAAGGGAATTATTTTTTTTTTACACAATTGCATGCTTCAGACATGTGATGCATCTTCTTTCAAGTATTACAGTTTATATTTTATCTTACCCCCCTCCCCTCCCTAATTTTCCCTCAAATTATATTTGTTTTTGGAAAATGTTGTATTATGATTGAAACTCTTTCTGCTTCTGGGAAAACAATGTTCTCAGTGTATTCAGGTTCCGTGGAAACTGACCAGGCATTTAAATCCACCATTTACATCAGCTACAATTCAATCCCACTATCTTCTCCTCCCCAGATACTATGGTCTACAGCCTTTTGTTGACTCCGCACATTGGCTCTCAGATAAGGTCACCATCCATTACAATTTCCTTCCCCACTATCTCCATCTGCCCGTAAACCCTTCCTCACCTCGATCTATCATTTTCCAGTTCATTCCTCCCCCACATCCCTTTATAGTCATCATCTTCCGATCACACTCTCAGTCCTGAAGCAGAATTTCAACCCAAAACATTGACCAATCTCTTCCCTTCACAGCTATTGTCTGGCTTGTTGAGTTCTTCCAACGGCTCAATTTTTTTGCAGTTTCTAGTGTTTCCGATACATGCTTCTAATTCACCTTGGCTGTTTTAAATGTCTGAGGAATCTGAGGATAAACAATGGGAAGACAAATAAAGGAAATGAGATTAAACTCTGAATTGAAGATGTCCCACCAACCATAAAATTCCTCTAATCCTTTATAAATATGTCTTATTGTTTGTCTACTGCCTTGAATTCCATGATTTAGAATGAGTCCGGATGACTAAGCCTGTGCAATTATCTCATTATACAACTCTTTTTTTACTTGTCATCATGTACGAAAGTAAAAACAGGTTGTGATTTTTAAAAAAATAGGCAGTACATTTTTAAAAGAAAACAGGATTGAGAGTACAAGAGGAGGCACAGTTAGCGTATGGGGAAGCACAGTTAGTGTAGCGGTTAGTGCAACACTGTTACAGCATCAGTGACCAGGATTCGAATCAGGCACTGTCTGTAAGGAGTTTGTACATTCTCACCGTGTCTGCGCGGGTTTTGTCCAGGTGCTCTGGTTTCCTCCCACCAATCAAAACATATCAGTGGTGTGGAACAATTGGGTTGTAGGGGCTCCTGGGCCGAAAGGGTCCGTTACCATGCTGTATGACTATAGATAAACAAAAATCTATGTAATAGGAACAGTCAGCCCCTCCAGCTTGTTCTGCCATCCCAATATTATGGTTCCTTGGCCAAAACTCAACTTTCCTGTCTGGTCCATTGCTTTAACTGATCTCTACAACTCTGCCCTACGTGTAGATTGATTAGCTGGGCTATTTTCAAAACAAACTTTCTCACTGTGTCTTACTTAGTACATGTGACAATAAACTTGAACATGGTCACCCCACCCCCCCCCATAACTTTTGATTCCCTGATAGATAAAAAAATCTGGCCTTGAATGAATGGGAATGGTTCAATCTCCACTGCTTTCCAGGATAGAGAATTCTAAAAATTCAGAAACCTACACCAAATATTCCTCCTCATCTTAAATTTAACTGGGCAGTTACTCTTTTCAGCTGCTATTCCGAGTGTGATTACTTCTCATTCTTGAAAACTCCAGGGAGTAATGAACTTCACTGCCTCTATGCCTGAATTCAACCTCATAATCCTGCTTTGTAGTATAAATATTTTTCTTTTTTAAACAATACTGCATGCAGTACTCCATCTGCGGTATCACCTCAATCCATACAGTTACAGGGAACATTAAATTTTCCAATGTCAGGAAATTCCCACCCTCATTGGATTTCACTCTTTCCATCTGTTCTTCACCTGTTCTCATTCTTCTGGTGTATTCTATATTTGGTTTTCACTCTGTCCCCTATCTATCTCACCTCTCCCATATTCACCTGTCCTTCATTTGGCACCACCTCATCCCTTCCCTCCTCAGCCTTAAAAAAATGGGTCCCAAGTCAAAACATTGATCATCTGTCTCACTCCATGGATGCTCCATAACCCATCGAGTCCTTCCAGATTCTCTTTGCTTACTCAAGCTTTACCGGATCTGTCGTTTCTTGTGTCCATAGAGAATCTAAATCTACCTCCCTTGCAAGAAAGGATAACATTCCATTTACTTCAAGTGTCTGCATGCCAACATTGGGTTCCTTTAAGCACCAGTGTAAAATTGTACCGACCCAGAAGCTTCTGTTTAGTTGGGAGCGACTGCCTTCTACATCTCCACCTAAAAATCCACAGACACGACACTCTTTCTTGTTTCATGATACAAAATCTTTTAGCACCAACATTTATGAAAAAAAAACACTCATTATAGAATAACAGTAAAAGATTATAAAACCACATGATGACGCTTCTTTGTTTTAGAAGACCACAGAGACAAATCAGGAAATTATAGGTCAGTGGAGAAGATTTTTTGGGAAAAGATTTATTTGCAATTGAAGCAGCATTAGACCTATTCTATAAACTCAGCCCTGGGTAGGAAGGCCTTGTCTCACAAAACTGATATTTTTAAAAATGATACAACGATTGAGGACAGCAGGGCTTTTGTTAAGATCTCTCGTGCTAGGCTGCTTCAGAAGATTAAGTCACACATTGGATCAATGTTGAATCAGTAACTTCAATCAAAAATTGCACTGGTCACAGAAGTGCTGGTAGCGGGGTGTTTCTCTAACCGGAGGTCTGTGACCAAAGGTTGGACCTCAGTTATTTATAATACCTATTAATAATTTGGATGAAAATGTAGGAGACATGATATGCAAGTCTGCAGAAAATTGCTGATGTTGTGGATAGTGAGGAAGGTTGTCAAATGATGTAGCAGATCAGAGAGTTAAGAGTTTTCCTGTGCTGTACTGTTCCATGTCCTATGACAACATAGTCCAAGAAAATGAAAGGACCAACTAAAAATTAGACAATTAAATTACCTTGCATAATGAAGGAATGACAATAATCCTAAATGATGACTTTTCCTTATCTATTTTTAAACTGAAGAATCCCATAAAGCAATTTTAAAAAGACACAATAGATAAAATCATGAAATTAGACAAAGACTAGGATATGGCACCATAACTTTTCATTGCATTCAACATGGAAAGGATTCTAATATCTTGCAAATAGAATACCAAGGACAATGAGAGGTGAAATAATAAGAGAGGGCTTTGACCACAATCCTTAAAATGTTCTCAGAGAATTGAATCATTAGAACATAAAACAATACAGTGGCCCTCCAAAAAATGTACTAAACCCTCCCTATCCGATAACCCTCCATTTGTCTTTCATCCATGTGCCAGTTTAAGAGTCTCTTAAATGCCCCCAATGTTTCAACTTCCTCCACCATCCCTAACAAGGCATTTCAGTCACCTATAACTCTCTGTGTAAAAATAATACCCCTAATGTCTCCCCTAAACTTCCCTCCCTTCACTTTGTACATATGTCCTCTGGTGATCTTGCCCTAGGAAAGAGGTGCTGGCTTTCCACCCTATCTATGCTCCTCATAATCTTGTAGATCTCTATCAAGTCTCCTCTCATCTTTCTACTCTCCAAAGTGAAAAGTCCCAGCTCTCCTAACCTTGCCCTCATAAAACTTGTTTCCCAATCCAGGCAACTTTTTATCCACACAGCCAAGGTTCCATAGATCCAATGCCTCATGATTTTCTGAAGCAGTCTCTGATGGGGGATCTTGTAAAATGGCTTACTAAAATCCATGTAGACCACATCTACCACCCTACCCTCATCAATTTATTTTATTACCTCCTCATAAAACTCAATTAGGCTTGTGAGGTATGACTTCTCTTTCACTGACTATTCTTGAGTAGACTGTACTTCTCCAAATGCTCATAGATCCTATCCTTAAGAATCGTCTCCAATAGTTTGCACACCACTGACATAAGACTCACTGCTCTATAATTCCCAGATTCTCCCTATTACCTGTTTTAAACAAGGGGACTAAATTTACCATTCTTATATTCAATAACACCTCCCCTGTGGGCAGAGGACTCAAAGATCAAAGCTACTGCTCCAGCTATCTCTTCTCTCAGTTCCGGCAGAAAACTTGGGTATATCACGTCCAGCCCCAGGGACCTATCAACTTTGATATTTTTAAGAAGATCCAACATTTCCTCTTCCTTAATCTCCACATTGTCCAGCACACGAGCCTGTTCTATTCCAACCTCACCCTGATCAATGTCCTTTTCTTTTGTGAATACTGGAAAGGTATTCATTTAGCACTCCCCAACCTCCTCCGCCTCCAGACATATTGCCTCCTTTATCCTTTAATGGCTGCATCTTCATTCTCATCATCTTTCTGTTCTTCACATATTCATAGAATACCTTGGGTATCTCCTTAATGTCAAGGTTTTCTCATGCCCCCTTTGAGCTCTCCTAAATCCTTTCGTAAGATCCTTCCTAGCTAACATATGCTTCTCAGGAGCCCTTCCTGTTTCCTGCTAATGTCTGCTTCCTTCTTTCTCTTGACTAGCTACCTCATCTGCTTCGTCAACGTGCCATCTTTTCCCTGTCCCAGTGGGACAAACCTTTCCTAAACCCAGCACGTGGTCCCTGGACTTCCTCCATATTAGTTCTGTACGTTCACCCTTGAACATCCATTTCCAGATAGCCCACAATCCCCATACATTTTGAAGGGTAGGAGGAAACCAGAACACCTGGAGGAAACCCATGCAGATATCAGGAGACCATACAAACTCCTCACAGACAGTGCTAGATTCTAACCCCAGTCGGTGACACTGTAACAGTAGACATTTTCAGGTGGCTAAAATACCCTGATGTAAAGCCGCATATTCTACCCCTATGTGGCTGTTGGGAGGCCACCTGAAAGAGCAGGAGGCACCTCCGAGGCACACTTTCCAACCCTACTCCAAGGGATAATTGCCTAAAAGTGGCTGCTAAGGGGATGACAATCAGCTGGCGAGCACCTGACAGCCCCCCTGCCACCTGCCCCTGCCCCCCGGCGTGGGACGTTAGGGCAGGGGCAGCCGACATGAGATGTCAGGGCTGGAGCGGCCAGCGTGGGACGTCAGGGCTGGGGCAGCCGGCACGGGACTACAGGGCTGGGGCGGCTGGCACGGGACTACAGGGCTGGGGCGGCCGGCACGGGACTACAGGGCTAAGGTGTCCACACCGGCCACTCCTGCCCTGACATCCCCCACCGGCCGACCCTGCCCCGATGTCCTGCATCGGCTGCCCCAACGACCCAAGCCGACAGGAGCTAGATTGCGCACCGAGGTGCCTCTCCTGCAGCTGCCCCTTTCAGGTGGACAGGGCAGCACTTTCAGGGCTGCCACCTGAACGACCAGTCCACAGGCCTACATCCACTTCTGCAGGTGCATTCTGGGCGTAGAATTCACCTGAAAGCGGCTAGTGTTGCATTAATCATTACACTAACCTCGCCATTCATATTATGTTGATATGAGGATCCTTTCTCTAGAGTGGGATGCAAAGGCCTTTATTTGAGAGGATGGTACTTCATTTTACTTGACCTCAAGCAAGATTATCAATACATTTTTTTCTCCCCTCAGCTCAGGAGAATTGGCTGACCTGACATCCTTTTGTAAGATAATAGTGTAAATAAATTCTTGATGTCAACATGGTTGGTTTAAAGATCCCACTCCTGTGGTGTTGGAGTTGAAAATGAGCTTCCCATTGAGAAAATTGGGGCTAGCCAAAATTTATCTTGATGGGGAGTCTCATTCTCATATTGAATTGGCCAATTCCATGGAACGATTTGGGATCACCAGAGCGCTTGCCTTTGTGAAACCTGAAAGTGGTGGATGAGAGATTGCTGAGCTGGCCTTTGAGCTTTCAAAATCTGCTTATATTCTCATAGTCTTTTGTGGATTAAAATTATTTTCAAATTCTTTTTCCAAAATTCCACCTCCCCACAATTTTGTTCTTTATTAGATGTGGATAACAGTAATGGCTTATGAGGTCATCTGGATGTGTTAATTACCCACTTCTTTGAGAAAAGCTTGGAGCCTTAAAATGCCCTGAACACAAGAATAAGAGGAGGCCATTCTGCACCTCAAACACTATCTGATTCAAGACTGATGGCCTTCGAGTTACCTCATGCACCAGTTGATTGTCACCTTGCCAGCAACTTTGGGATATCATTCAAGGAAGTTGTAAACTCCACCCTCATCAGTGACAGATTCATCACATTTGCTGATTTTTCAAAGGTCAATAGTGCTGTCTGGAAAATTTGAAATCTCAGAAAACATCTTCCCTTAGAGAAGTCACATACCAATCTACAACAGCATGCAAAATACATTTTAAATCACATACTGAAATAATAATTGAAGTGTTGGGTGATAGACACAAGTTAATGAGTCCAATGTTGAGCTGTTATGAGAAATCAAATTCGTAACAGACTGCAGTGGAAAAATAAAATGCTCACTCAATAACACATCAAACAATAAAGAAAAAATTGCAGAAATTGTTATCATCATTCAATGCCTGGAACTCGCCATGAAAATTATGAATTAATTCCAAATGTGTAGAGCACACGTAATAATGTCCCCTAAATGAGCTGATTTAAAAACATTGAAAGATTTGTTGTTGTCCATCAAATCTGTGCTGACACTTCGAAAAGTAATCAATTACCCCCACTCACCTGTCCCTTTCTCACATCCTTGAAAGTTTATTCCCATTATCCAACTCAGTTTTGAAAGATATTTTTGGATTTGTTGTTACCACCATTTCAAGGTATATCCCAGATCATTAAAAAAAAAACCCACCATTTATTTATCTTGTCTTTAAAACTGAATCCAGGTTATTACAATAACTTGTGAGATTTGAATCAGTAACCAACATAGAAGTTCATGCTCAAATCTGCTTGATGCCTGATAGCCAATAGAAAGCATTTGTGTTTCCTAGGAAATGGGTTTGTTTGTTTAACAGATGTGTAATCTTTGTGGTTATTGGACAACAGATGTTTTTTGGAAAGGACAAGATTAAAAGGAAGAACGAAGCAACATAAAAATCAAGAACAAGGGAGATCGCACCAGGACATTATTTTGAAATGGAATCTTAACCCTCAACTATCTAACTTCAAGGTAAGAGTGCCAACCACCAGGCTAAATCAAAGCCATATCCAAAATATCACTGATGTACCTGCAATTCCAAAAAGAGATCATTTTGGTAACAAGACCAGACCTGGTATTCACACTGTCTATTGTTACAGTGACGAGCTGTGACCCTCTCAGAAGTCTCTGGATAGTGGAGCACTTTTGTTAGCCAACTGGAACCTGGGCTTCCTGTGCAACAAACCACATTCAGCGAAGAAAGGTAACAACATCTCCTCCATGATCACACCCAACACTGGTGTTCCTCAAGGATGTGTACTCAATCCTCTCCTATACTCCTTCTACATCAAAGACTGTATAACCAATTACCACTCCAAATCCATCTTCAGAATTATTGACAACACAGTTGGAGACTCAGTAACAAATAACAACAAAACAAAATACAAGAAGAACACTGAAAGGCAAGTGGTATGGTACCAAGATAACAACCTCTTTCGCATCAACAATATGGTAGAAGAAATAACCATGACCTCAGGAGGTGGATCCTGCCCATATCAATGGTGTTGAAGTGAAAAGAGTGGATAGCTTTAGATTCTTAGAAATAAACGTCTTCAATGACCAAAGCTGGGCCAACTACATTGACTTGACAGTCATGAAAGCATAATAATATCTTTATTTTCTTGGAATCTAAAGCCCCTTTTACACTTGCATGTGGTCCCAGGAATTAATGGCAAATTGGCTGAAAAAGGGTCAAGTGTGAAACAAAATTGTCTGAATGCCGGCATTAAATGACATCATCTCATGCCAGGGATAGTCTGCCTCGGCCCCTACTGCAATCCCCGGCATTTGCATCTGCTGGCAATTGCAATCAGCCAAGTGTGAAACTGAGAATTGCATTTGGACACTTCCGATTGAAGGTAGAATAGTCCTATCCCCGGGGATGGCTCCTTGTAAGTGTGAAAGCGTGCAGCATTCCGGTTAAGAGTGGCCAAGTGTGAACAGTAAAAAAATGCCATTCCTAACCAGGATGCTGAACGACTGATTTACTGGGACGCAAGTACAAAAGGGGCTTTAGAAATTTCATTATGACCCCTTACCCTTCAACACCTTCTACAGGTGCACCATCAAAGGCATACTTGCTGGAGGCATTACAGCATGTATGGGAGCTGCCCTGCTCAAGATCGGAAGAAATTGCGAAAGGTTGTGAATGGAGCTCAGAAGACCAAGAATGTCAAAACATGCACCAACAGTTTTAAAGACAGTTTCTTCCCAACCATTAAGTTCCTCAATGATCCCTACAACAGAGCTATTTTGCTGCCCTCACTTGATGCTAATTGTTCTCATTTTCGATGCAAATCTATATTTTTTAAATTGAGCTCTTCTACTTTATGTCACTGTATTAAAGCCCCTTTCACACTGGCACCTTGTCCTAATAACTGACGGCCAATCTATCAGTTAAGGGTCCAATGTGAAAGCTCCTTAATTGGCACACAGGTGCCAAATCACTCCGGGGATGGTACAACCTAGGAAGTTTGTATCATTCTTGTGTGCCAATTAGTCCAGTGCGAAAGGGACATGGACTATCCAGGGGAAAAGTAGTGACGCATTGATAACATTTTTGTGTGAGTGCAGGAACATGAAGGAAACAAAAGATTAAAAAGGTAAACATTGCTGATCATATTCTTTCTTTCTTTGGCTTGGCTTCGCGGACGAAGATTTATGGAGGGGGTAAAAAGTCCACGTCAGCTGCAGGCTCGTTTGTGGCTGACCAGTCCGATGTGGGACAGGCAGACACGGTTGCAGCGGTTGCAAGGGAAAATTGGTTGGTTGGGGTTGGGTGTTGGGTTTTTCCTCCTTTGCCTTTTGTCAGTGAGGTGGGCTCTGCGGTCTTCTTCAAAGGAGGTTGCTGCCCGCCAAACTGTGAGGCGCCAAGATGCACGGTTTGAGGCGTTATCAGCCCACTGGCGGTGGTCAATGTGGCAGGCACCAAGAGATTTCTTTAGGCAGTCCTTGTACCTTTTCTTTGGTGCACCTCTGTCATGGTGGCCAGTGGAGAGCTCGCCATATAACACGATCTTGGGAAGGCGATGGTCCTCCATTCTGGAGACGTGACCCATCCAGCGCAGCTGGATCTTCAGCAGCGTGGACTCGATGCTGATCATATAAGCCTTTATAAATGTCTAAAGGACCATGGGAAAGTTGCGCGCGGAGGTGGGGAGAAAGGGAGAAAGGGGGAGAGAAAAAATGCGAGCTATGGCATGCAACAGAGGAAACCCCTCGATGTGTCCTCCATGAGTGCTCCATGCATACAGCCCTACCTCTGCCGCATGGAATTCTGGGAGGGCAGGCCCACCATTGCTCTTTCCCATGGTCTTTATAATTTGTGCATTGTTGCCTCTAGGACTTTCCCACAGTCTTTCTAAATCATGCAGCTATGTGTTTTTTAAAACTTTACACTGTCATTTATAAAAGTTTATATAGGTCAGTACATCAACAGGGATTGAAGGGATCATACTGTGCTGTACATAATGCTTAATTATCTTATGATTAGGCAAGATTAATTTTGTTTAAATACAAGATCATAATACATTGATCAGGATTTAGGGCAGGTCCACTATCGCTTGATGCGTCACTCAGACGTCATCGGTTGAAGATAGAATTTGTTATCCCTGGGGATGCCTTGTGATGAGTGTGAAAGGACACAGAGAACCAGTTAACAGTGATCCAGTGGGAAAAGCAAAAGCGGCTTCCTGAACCGGTTCACTGAACAGACAATCTACTAGTTAGCCAGTGTGAAACGGGCTATTGGAACTAACCAGTTAGACTGCTCGCCAAGGAACTCCTTCTCACTGTTCAAAGTGTAATGTGACAAATAAACTTTAACTGACTCCTGTCCACTATGACTTTGCAATATTTAGTGGAGATCTATCATTCCCAAGTCAGACAGAATCTATCCCTGACACACAATGGTTGTCATTTTTCAGCCTTTAAGAACATGCTGTGGGTTTGGCATTCCAATTGTCTGCATTTTTTTTTCATCTACTCAATGATTAAAACATTAATTATTTATCTTTGTTCTTCATTTTTTTTCATCTACTCTGGAACAATTAAATTTCCCTGAAACACCAATGTCAATAGGAATCAGCATAACTCCTCGGCAGGAAAGGCAAAATGCCTTTTTTGCACAGAACTCAAATACCGTCTGCACGTGGACAAAAAAAAAGATAAATTCCTGAGCAGGGAGGTTGGTAGTCAACTGCAAGGAAGTCAGGAGAGCAGGAGCTAATAAGGTCTTTCATGGACTTCAGCAGAGCATTCTGAACTATTCCATTTCCACTCACTTTTTATCTGCACCACAACCCTGTTTGTTGTTTAATCTCTCCTGTCTTCACCTTTCACAGCTCTTCATTTTGCATTTTTCCTTCCCTTCCTCGGCCTCCAAATCTAATTAACTTTTCTCAGTACAAAAAGTAAGTTATGGACCCAAATCACAAATTCTGTTTTGACATACTGGAAATGCTCAAATCTGAAGCTAAACTCCTAGAGAAATTCAAAGGTGTCGCTAGGGATGTAAGTGTTGTGCTAACCGAGCCATGCCACCCATACTTGAGAAAGAATACACTGGCTTTGGAAATGATGCAGAGGTTTATATACCACATGTATTTTATACATATATCATTTATTATTAATTGAAATGTATTGTGGTTTTAAAATTTTAAATTAAATATTAAAACAAAAAGGAAATGATGCAGAAGAGATTCACCAATTGATTACAGAAATGAGGGAGTGACCTTATGATTTGTCGGGGACTACACTCATTGTAGTTTTGAAGGACGAGGGGGAACATGGAAACATAAAGTTATGAAAGGAATAGATAAGGTTGTGTCCACTGGCAGGTGAAACTAAAACTAGCAGAAGTAGCCTCAACATTCAGGAGAGCAGATATAAGACAGAGATGAGGAATTAATGTGAACGAGACATGAATCTGTGGAATTTTCTGCCCGATTAAGAAGTAAGGTTGCCATATTAAATGTAATTAAGACCATTTAAATCAATTTTTTATTATTAGAGAAATGATGGGTTATGCAGATCAGGTGGGTAAATTGAGATGAGTCCATGACCAGATCAGGTGGGTAAGTGGAGTTGAGTCCATGACCAGATTAGGTGGGTAAGTGGAGTTGAGTCCATGACCAGATCAGGTGGGTAAGTGGAGTTGAGTCCATGACCAGATCAGGTGGGTAAGTGGAGTTGAGTCCATGACCAGATCAGGTAGGTAAATGGAGTTGAGTCCATGACCAGATTAGCCATGATCTTATTGAATGGCAGAGCTAGGTGGCCTAGATTTTGACACACAGTAAACAGGCCCTTTCAGCCCATGAGCCCACGCCGCCCAGTTACAGCCAATTAACCTACACCCCCGGTACGTTTTAAAGGGTGGGAAGAAACCACAGCCCCCAAGGAAAATCCACGCAGACATGGGGAGAACATATCAACTCCTTACAGACAAGCGGGATTCAAACCCTGGTCGCTGGCATTGCACAATCTGCTACGCTAACTGTGCTGCCCCTCTTATATTCTTATAGACTGATGGGATTTCAAATCCCATCACGCTTCTGTGGAATTTAAATTCAAGTCTTTAAATGAACCCAGAATTAAAAGCCTATTATAAAAAAAAACCCACAAAGTTGTCCTAAAAATTCTTCCAGTCCACTGAAGTTCTCCAGAGAAGAAACCTGGTCTTGCCCATATTTAGCTTGAGAGCCATTGTTTTTGTACTTGATTCTTCTGGTTTTGAAACACCCAAAGAAGCAATTTCCATAAATATTGTACTCTGATTTTGAAAAGGCAAATCAGCCCCATTAAAACCATGCAATGTGATCATATTTTATAGAAAGCAATGAAATGTGTCAACTGCAGTCAAAATTAATATTTGACCAAGTTGTTATGTTTCTTTTTCTCTTTTACTGTTTTCATTTTAAGTTACCTTATGTTCTGGAAGAACAACATTCACCATCAAACTGCACATTTCTCAGACAGCGCTGCTGTCTGAGAAGATTTTAATCAAGATTTTAATCACATAGAAAACTTTAAACAGTAAGTGCAACTATGAAGAAGACTATTCTTGGACACAATATAAGCAATAGACCATCTCCTTTTCCAATTTTTACATAGCAAGCAAATATTCTTGTGGCCTGGGTTTTATGGCCAGTTTAGCATTTAATACCTACATCTGTTGCCAAAGGAAGTGACAATGTGCTGCCTTCTTGAACCACTGAAATCCATGATAAATCCCACAGGGTGAAATAAAAGTATCAGTTACAAAATCAGCTCAAGCATCTTAAGTCAAAGGTCATATTTTATGTTAATTAAATGACCACAACACTGGTCTGTCAGGGTTATTGGATAATATCTGGTATATAAATCTGCTGAACAAATTTAAATTGCTGATTTACTGCAACAGATTCCTCTTCCACTGGATGGTTTGATCATGTCTATTATCACCATTGTCATTATTTCCAAAATTCAATTGAACAAAATATCTTACTCTAGTCACAAGGCAGGAATTTCCATTTATTTCAAGATTTTAATCACATAGAAAACTTTAAACAGTAAGTGCAACTATGAAGAAGACTATTCTTGGACACAATATAAGCAATAGACCATCTCCTTTTCCAATTTTTACATAGCAAGCAAATGAAAAACTATCCAAAAGTTATAGGGTATTTGACAGATTCTATTGAATCTTAAGCTTAAACCAAATTCAGAAGTATGCAGCCTGGGCATTCCCATCAACTTTAAATACAGTGATAGACAGAAATGTGTGTCAATACACCACATTCATATTTATAAAGACAAACATCCTAGCCTGTGTATTTAGATTAGCCTCCAGTCAGTATTGCTGAAGAACATTTCTTCTCAATAGATGATTTCATTTCTTGTTGCAATTACCCAATCACGGACAAGATTACAGAGTCAAGTATTCAACACTTCCAATTCATGTTTTACTGGACATAATTTTAAAGAGTATATGATACTTTTGATGATGAATTCAATAACAGCATGGATCTTAGAGTTAAGAATATAATTAAATATACAAAATGTATTTAATGCTCAGTTTGCATCTGTGGATAGGCAAGTGAAGTTAAAGGCTGATGGTGTCTGCAGAACTGAAAAAAAATAGAGGTTATAAGCAAAGACAGAGTTTGAAACGTAGGTTATAAAAGAAGAGAGGGAAGGTTTGTGATAGCCTGGAATGCAGGGGAGAATAAATAACTAAACGATTACTGATGTAAGGTAAAAAAAAAAGTTAATCAAATCCTGATAGACAAAGAGAATATTATCAACAGAGAATATTTTTGGTGGAGATGATTTTGCTTCTGTATAGTTAACTTATCTTGAGAAGAATGATTGGAAAATTAAATCCAGCACTGCTGTAAGATTGTTCCTCCTGTGTGAGGCAGGCTAATTAAAGAATGTTTAGAGAAAAAATAGAAAAGGAAACAAGAAAAAATGGCAATAACAAAATGGAATATAAAATGAACTATAAGTCGAAGAGCAAACAAAATGTTTGAACAGCTAAATGATCATTGAAAGGCCAGAAAGGAAATCTGATGTGACACAACACAACAGTTGAGTTCTTCACCAAGGAGGATGCAGATTAGCTTACATCTAGATAAATAATGAATCATGAGGAAGTAAATGAAAGGGGCCAATTGCCACATGACCATTTCCTTCAAAATATATTCTAACATCTTTGCATTTGTCATTAATATATCTTGTCCAGATGAAATATTGAAAAAAGTGAGAAAAGATGTAAACACTCTGACCATAATTCTCCAAATAGCTCTAGATTTAGTGACGTAGCCTGAAGGTTGGAAAATTACAAACACAATACATGAGTGTAAGTATAAACAAATAATAACAGGTCAGTTTGGGGACAAAATTAGCATTCACCTCATCAGGGAATGAATTAATTAAAGAAACTTTGCATGAATTTGTAAAAGGCAGATTATTTCTAACTAACTTTATAGAGTTGACAGTGAACCCTGATGATGGGGGATATAAGCAATGAATGGAAAGTGGGCTTATGGACCTCGTACCCCATATGTTAGGTTTGTTGTCCAGATCAGCCATTCCCTTCAAGGCACATTAAAGGAGGGCCATAGTCTGAAATCAAAATATTTTTGATGGTTTTTATGTAGTCAGTAGGAGAGAAGAAGAAACCAACTAAACTTGACTTCTTCACAGTGAAGGCAGCCCATAAACTTGAGCAGAGACCTAAGGAGGCAAAGCCAAAAAAAAGTTGAGAATGTTCGATCTAGATTGAGCTCCATAAAAAGAACAGGACTGCAGCAGAGTAGATACAAAATTGGCTAACTAATATGGAACAAAATGTAGCAATAGAAGGCTGTTTGTTTGACAGGAGCTTAATGCTAGAGCGCCTCGGATGCCCCCCCAAGTTCCTCAACATGGTTATCCAACTGCACGAAAACCAACAAGGTCGGGTCAAATGCAGCAATGAGCTCTCCGAACCCTTCTCCATTGACAACGGCGTGAAGCAAGGCTGCGTCCTCGCACCAACCCTCTTTACTATCTTCTTCAGCATGATGCTGAAACAAGCCATGAAAGACCTCAACAATAAAGATGA
This sequence comes from Narcine bancroftii, assembly GCF_036971445.1. NCBI lineage: Eukaryota > Metazoa > Chordata > Chondrichthyes > Torpediniformes > Narcinidae > Narcine > Narcine bancroftii. The sequence goes on from NC_091475.1 coordinate 84,770,820, forward strand.
TGTTTTCATCCGGTACCGCACAGATGGCAGTCTCTTCAATCGGAGGCGCCTGCAAGCTCACACCAAGACACAAGAGCAACTTGTCCGTGAACTACTCTTTGCAGATGATGCCACTTTAGTTGCCCATTCAGAGCCAGCTCTCCAGCGCATGACGTCCTGTTTTGCGGAAACTGCCAAAATGTTTGGCCTGGAAGTCAGCCTGAAGAAAACTGAGGTCCTCCATCAGCCAGCTCCCCACCATGACTACCAGCCCCCCCACATCTCCATCGGGCACACAAAACTCAAAACGGTCAACCAGTTTACCTACCTCGGCTGCACCATTTCATCTGATGCAAGGATCGACAAAGAGATAGACAACAGACTCGCCAAGGCAAATAGCGCCTTTGGAAGACAACACAAAAGAGTCTGGAAAAACAACCACCTGAAGAAACACACAAAGATCAGTGTTTACAGAGCTGTTGTCATACCCATGTTCCTGTTCAGCTCCGAATCATGGGTCCTCTACCGGCATCACCTATGGCTCCTAGAACACTTCCATCAGCGCTGTCTCCGCTCCATCCTTAACATTCATTGGAATGACTTCATCCCTAACATCGAAGTACTCGAGCTGGCAGAGTCCGCAAGCATCGAATCCATGCTGCTGAAGACCCAACTGCGCTGGGTGGATCACGTCTCCAGAATGGAGGACCATCGCCTTCCCAATATCGTGTTCTATGGTGATCTCTCCACTGGCCACCGAGACAGAGGTGCACCAAAGAAGAGGTACAAGGACTGCTTAAAGAAATCTCTTGGTGCCTGCCACATTGACCACCGTCAGTGGGCTGATATCACCTCCAATCGTGCATCTTGGTGCCTCAAAGTTCGGCGGGCAGCAACCTCCTTTGAAGAAGACCACAGAGCCCACCTCACTGACAAAAGACAAAGGAGGTAAAACCCAACACCCAACCCCAATCAACCAATTTTCCCTTGCAACCACTGCAGCCGTGCCTGCCTGTCTCGCATCGGACTTATCAGTCACCAACGAGCCTGCAGCAGACGTGGACATTTACCCCCTCCATAAATCTTCGTCCGCGAAGCCCTTTTTCTTTTCACTCACATACCACTTTAATATTCCCTATGCCAAAGGTGCTCTGTGATTAGTAAGGGATTGCTTAAGGTGGTATGTGGGTGGAAAGAAAAAGGTTGAAAAACCACTGTTTTAATCATACCTAATTGACTCTTTATGTGCATGGTTTTGGAACTCCAAAGGATTTCGTAACTCCAAAGGAAATGGACCAGTGATAATTTACTCAAGCAAAATATTTCAGTAACAATTGGGTCTAGAGCAATGATTCTCAATCTTCCCTTCCCACTCACATTCCACCTTGAGCAATCCCTTACTAATCACAGAGCCCCGATGGCATAAGGATTACCTAAAGTGGGATGTGAGTGGAAAGAAAAAGGTTGAGAACCACTGACTTAGATGCATAGAAGATAATTTCCAAATTTAGGGATTGTGTGGAAATCACCACAGGTTATAGAAGCAGAAGTAGGCCCACTGGCCCATCGAGTCTGCTCCGCCATTCTAATCACGAGCTGATCCATCCACCGGCTTAACCCCACTCCCCGACTTTCTCCATGTTACTCTTGATGCCAGGACTAATAAAATACCAGTTAATCTCTTAAATACACCCAATGACCTCACTTCCACAGCTACCTGTGGCAACAGGTTCTACAAACTCATGACCGTCTGACTAAAGAATTTTTCCACATCTCTCTTTTAAATTGACATTCTTATATCCTGAAATTATACCTGTTTGTCCTAGTCTCCCCTACCAAGGGTAACATCCTTGCCACATCTACTCTGTCCAGACTTTTCAGCATTCAAAATGTTTTGAAGTGGTTCCACCCTCATCCTTCTGTACTTCAACGAGTACAGTCCAAGAGCTGACAATCATTCCTCATGTACTACCCCTTTCATTTCTGGTATCATTCCAGTAAATCTTCTCTGAACCTTCTCCAGCACGTCTTTTCTCAAATACAATGCCCAAAACTGTACACAGTACTCCAAGTGAGATTTCACCAGTGATTTATAGAGTCTCAACATTACATCCCTGCTCTTGTATGCTGTGCCCCTAGAAATGAATGCCAAGATTGCATTCACTTTCATGACCAACTCAACCTAGAGATCAACTTTTAGGGCAATGGTTCTCAACCTTTTTCTTTCCACTCACATCCCACTTTAAGTAATCCTTATGCCATTGGTGCTATGTGATTAATAAAGGATTGCTCAAGGTGGAATGTGAGTGGGAAGGGAAAGTTGAGAATCACTGTTCTAGACCCAATTGTTACTGAAATATTTTGCTTGAGAAAAATTGTCATTGGCCCATTTCCTTTGGAGTTATGAAACCATGCACATAACGAGTCAATCAGGTACGATTAAAACAGTGGTTTTTCAACCTTCTTTTTCACCCACATACTACCTTAAGCAATCCCTTACTAATCACAGAGCACCAATGGCATAAGGATTACTTAAAGTGGGATGTGAGTGGAAAGAAAAAGGTTGAGAACCACTGTTTTAATCATACCTAATTGACTCTTTATGTGCATGGTTTTGGAACTCCAAAGGATTTCGTAACTCCAAAGGAAATGGACCAGTGATAATTTACTCAAGCAAAATATTTCAGTAACAATTGGGTCTAGAGCAATGATTCTCAATCTTCCCTTCCCACTCACATTCCACCTTGAGCAATCCCTTACTAATCACAGAGCCCCGATGGCATAAGGATTACCTAAAGTGGGATGTGAGTGGAAAGAAAAAGGTTGAGAACCACTGACTTAGATGCATAGAAGATAATTTCCAAATTTAGGGATTGTGTGGAAATCACCACAGGTTATAGAAGCAGAAGTAGGCCCACTGGCCCATCGAGTCTGCTCCGCCATTCTAATCACGAGCTGATCCATCCACCGGCTTAACCCCACTCCCCGACTTTCTCCATGTTACTCTTGATGCCAGGACTAATAAAATACCAGTTAATCTCTTAAATACACCCAATGACCTCACTTCCACAGCTACCTGTGGCAACAGGTTCTACAAACTCATGACCGTCTGACTAAAGAATTTTTCCACATCTCTCTTTTAAATTGACATTCTTATATCCTGAAATTATACCTGTTTGTCCTAGTCTCCCCTACCAAGGGTAACATCCTTGCCACATCTACTCTGTCCAGACTTTTCAGCATTCAAAATGTTTTGAAGTGGTTCCACCCTCATCCTTCTGTACTTCAACGAGTACAGTCCAAGAGCTGACAATCATTCCTCATGTACTACCCCTTTCATTTCTGGTATCATTCCAGTAAATCTTCTCTGAACCTTCTCCAGCACGTCTTTTCTCAAATACAATGCCCAAAACTGTACACAGTACTCCAAGTGAGATTTCACCAGTGATTTATAGAGTCTCAACATTACATCCCTGCTCTTGTATGCTGTGCCCCTAGAAATGAATGCCAAGAAAAAGGTTGAGAACCACTGTTTTACGGTATCCTGCATGAGGATTCCCAAGTCTCTGAATTTTCTCCCAATCTAAATAATAGTCTGTCCATTTATTTCTTCTACTAAAGTGCATAACAATACACTTTTCAACATTGTATTTCATCTGCCACCTCTTTTCCCATTCTCCTAATCTATCCAAGTCTCCCTCAGTCTTTTGGCATGCCCAACATGCTACATTCTGCAAATTTGGACACAAAGCCATCTTTTCCATAATCCAAATCATTTATATATAATGTTTAAAAAAAAGCAGCTCAACAACAACCCTAGTGGAGAATCACTGGTAACTAGTACCCAACCAAAATATGATCCCTTTATTCCTACACAATATTTCCTGCTGACCAGCCCATGCTTTAACCATGCTAGTATCCTTCCTGTAACACCATGGGCTCTCACCTTGTTTAGCAGCCTTATGCGTGCGACCTTGTCGAAGACCTTTTGAAAGTCCAATTATACAACTGAATCTCCGCTGTCTATCCTACTTGTGATCTGTTCAAAAATTGCTAAAGGTTTGTCAGGCATGATTTTCCTTTAAGGAAACCATGCTAACTTAGGCCATTCTTTTAATGCAACTCCAGGTATTCCGTAAACTCCTCCATGACAATTGACTCCTTTGCTCTCTTCTTAAACAATAGAGTGACATTCTCAATCCTTCAGACCACCAGAATCATGCCAAAAATCCATTGATTCCTGGAAGATTATTACCTGCCTCCACAATTTCTACAACTACCTTCTTTGGAACCCAAAAGTTCATTCCATCCGGTCCGTGAGCCTTATCTATCCTTAGACCATTTAGCTTCCCATGTACCTTTTCTCTCATGATCTTGGCCGCATTCACTTCTCTTCTGAGAGAGCCATGGGAGTCCACTATGGTATTAATATCTTCCATGGTGAAGATTAATCCAAAATATTTATTTAGTTCCTCTGCCAACTGCTTGCCTCCCATTACAATAAAGTAAAAGAAAGATAAAGTAAAAGACTTCAAAAAGGTATGCTGGTGGAATGGGCGAGCAGGTGCAAATGAAATGTAATGGTTAATAGTGCACATTATTACATTTTAGAAGGAAAAATGGCAGGCAGCAATATACAGTAGAGGGCTGTGGAGATTCAGTTGTAGAGAAAATTCAAGATTGGATTTGATAGCTTTTTGGATATTAAAGAATTAATGGCTAAGGAGTTAGTGTAGGAAAATGTTAGACATGATCCTATTGTCTAATGGTAATCTTGCTTCTATTTCTGAGGTTCCATTGAAAGATCCATTGGGGTATGATACCACGACCATTTCATGAAGGGAATTCTGGATTTTAAAGTCCTGCCCTGGAGGAAAAAAAGTACTGACTGTTTCTTTTGCCAATGATCTTAAACCTATAAAAGCCCAACCTGCTGTAGGAAGTTGATTTCCTTCAACTTTGTATATCTTCATAGATTCAGAAGCTTCAGAATTCAGTAGGTCAACCAGCACCTTGGGCAGAAATGGTCAGTCAACTTCTTGGGTCAGGACAATTTATTGAGACTGAAGTAGAAAGGCATAAAGGGGAGGGAGAGGAATGGGAAAGGGCTAGGGAGGAGCAAAGAAGAAACAAGGTATTGGGAGAAGGAAGAACAGATGGAGAAACAGGTGGAGGAAGAGACCACTGGAAGGGTGAAAGGGGGAAACAGTGGAATCAAGTGTCGGTGGGGAGTAGCTAAAACTGGAAATGTCAATGTTTGTTCCATTGGGTTTAAGATTATTCAGGAGGAATACAATGTATGCTCCTCACATTCAACTTTACCATAGAAATGGATGAGAATTTATTTAAACTCTTACTCTTTCACAATTGTCTATTTCCTCAGCTTTGGTTTACTTTGCAGGGAGTCATTTTAAGGCCCTGCTTACCAAATTCTGCAAGAAAATATTATCTGTATTTAGTAATGAGAAGACTTAATTTACTATCAAATTACATAAATGAATATCACTTGTCCTGTGATTTAAGCTTGTAGTTTGTGCATTGATGGCAAGACATTTGTCAGTCCATGACATTAAATGAACCAATGTCAAAATGACTGTAACAAACTTAGGAACTACTTACCAACTTCAAAGCTACAATAACTGATAATGACAGTCATTTCAGTCTAGAGGAAGTTATTTTATATGAAGACTGTTGACTTCAAGAATTTGGATGAGTGACTCATCCCAAGACCTTGAGTAAGCAATTATGCCTGATTACATTCATTTTGCAGCTTTTAATGAGAGTATTATGGTTTATGATTAACATTTCTGCAATAAAATATCCAAAACTCCTTTTAATTGCCTTCCATAAACAAAAGAAGAGAAACACAAGAACTAGATGCTGGAATCTTGAGTGACAAGAGAAGCTGGAGGCAGAATCCATGGAGGGGAATGGTCAGTCACTTTTTGGGTCAGGACCTTTTGTTGACATACAGAACTAGACAAACGACAGCCAAATCCCTGTTATTTAAATTCAAGGAACCTGTAGGCCTTAAGCAACTGGCAAAAAAATCTTGGAAAATAAATGGGTAAAATAAATGGAAGTTTAAAATTGGTGTGTCTCCTCGTTTGTTCTCCATTCATGCAACATGCAGTCTCAAGCAACATTATCTTGCATCTTCCAATCCCTGTAGGTGCCAGATACCAGGAATTTTACTGTATAAACAAAACTAAAACATATATAAAAGTCAATGAGTCTCCGAGGCTAGACAAGTGAGGGAGGATTGGTTGTCTTTGCTGTTTATCACTTACATTTATTTGCCATGTCTCGTACAGTGAGAAGGGTTCTTCTGTGAACAGTCCAACAGGTCAACCCAACATACATATAAAGTAGAAGTGGAAAAGCATAATTACAGAGGATTGAGTCACATTGGAAAAAAGCTCAATTAGAATAAACAATAGCAGAATGAGCACTGTAGCAGGGTTCATTCTGGAACCCAGTGGCTGTGAAGAGGAAGCTGACTTTCGGGCATTTGGCATGCAATTTCTCATTTCTGTAATTTCTCCCTGACTGGAGAACATGTGTAGGGTTCAATGGATCCTTCATTACACTAGCTGTCTTTCCTACAAGTGGAAGATGTAGATGGAGTCCACGGGGAGGAGGTAAGTTTGCACAGTGCTCTGAGCTCAAGATTTCACCACTCACTTACATACTAGGGGAAATTTACCTACCAAACTTGCATGTCTTTAAGATGTGGAAAGAAACCAGAGCAGTCACAGGAAGAACATAAAACTCCATATGGAGAGCACCAAGGATTGAACCAAGGCCAGGATTCAATCATCGGTAGCACATTTCTATCAGCTATGCCACTGTGGTGCCACAGATCTACTGGACATAATTGTTTCTACTTCTGTTGGAAGGTTAATAAGGCAGTGGCTAGTTGCTTGATGATGACCTTGGTACACGATAATAAAAAAATTGATAGAAGCAACAGAAGAACATTCTTCCTGGTTCCATTTCATTTCATCTCATACCCTCTTTAAATGAAGGAAGAGGAAAATACTTCTGCCTAAGTATGGTTATCTTTCATAAGCAAACCAATAAGCCACCTTCATTCTTTCACTGAAGCTCCGCATATTTGGTTAAAACTGCTCCATGGATAATTAATCCATGGTCGTCTTTTTTAGCTCCCATGAAAACATGACTCACCCTCACCTGTTCTCTACAACTCACCTTGTATTTTTTCAGTGTCCAAATGTTGCATTTTCACTGACGTTAGTTTCCCACACCTGATATATGGCAGAAGATTATGAAAACAAGTGGAAAGGGGTATGACAATGTTACTCAATGAAAGGTAATCCTGTGGAATGCCGCCCCACTATCTACCTCCACACTATTCTCCTCACACTCATCATCATGGACCACATAAAGGTTGATTTTCTCCGAGTCATATAGAGGTAAACCAAGGAAATGGGCTTTTTGGTACACCCACACTGAAAATCAAAGAACAAACTTCATGCTAATCCTACCCCAATCCATTTTATTTTTCCTATATTTCAACAAGCCCTTCTTGGATTTTACTACATAATTTACCAATTAAGGTACCAACCTGAAACTGAATCAACTGACAGAAATGACATAGTCAAGGTAGAAATGTGCGAACTCCAGCACTTCAGGAACCCACACAAAACAGAAAACATACCTGGTTCGGTTCTGAAGGACTATGCAGCTAAGATGATGGAAGTCCTAATGGATATCTTCAACATCTCACTGCAGTAGCCCACTATTCCCGTAGGATTCAAGGCAGCCACCAGCATCCCTGTGCCCAAGAGCAACGGTAATTGGACTAAATGTCAATCGCTCAGTGGCACTGACCTCTATGATTATGAAGTGCTTTAGGTAACTGGACCTGGTACGCATAAACTTGCACCTTCCAGTGACATTAGATGCTTTCTAGTTTGCCTGCTGTCCAAACCCATCCACAGATGATGCCATAGCCTTGACTCTACACTTCTTCCTGACCCACCTAGAGAATGATGCCACATACACCAAGCTGCTGTTCATTGACTACAGCTCAGTGTTCAACATGATCATACCTCAGGGCGGGGAGGGGGTGGATAAATTGTCCTAGCTGGGATTCAACACCCCTCTCTGCAACTGGATTCTGCATTTCCTGACCAAATGACCACAGTCAGTCCAGGTTGGTAGCAAAATCTCAAGTTCCATCCTGCTGAGCACTGGCACACTCAGGGCTAAGTGCTCAGCCCACTATCGTTCACACTGCTGACTCCTGACTCCACTGTCAGATTGTGATAGTACAGATCTATCACCAATGTATATAGTGTATATAGTTACAGTATCTAGACTGTGCTTACAGCGATTGGCTAAGAGCTTAGCCACGCCTACTGTCTGGGCCTTAAAGGGTTGTGTCCCTAGCCAAGTCGGATCATTCCGGACTGGTCGGCCACCTGTGAAGAGCTCCTGTCTTTTGCTAATAAAAGCCTTGGTTTGGATCAACAAGTCTTTGATTCTTTCGACGAGCTCTACACAGATTTAATCCTAACAGAATCATCATACAACAGTAGTTGGGTTCACCAGCAACAATGATATGTTGGCATTCAGAGAGGAAGTTGGGTGGCTCATAAAATGGTGCGAGGACAACAATCTGAGTCTCAATATAAACAAGACAAAAGATGATTGTAGACTTCAGGAGGATGAATGTTGACCATTCTTCATTGCACATCATGGAGAGAGCACGGTGAGCACAAGATTTCTTGGTGCATAGCGAAAGGATGACCTCTTGTGGGCCCACAGCACCTCCTCATTAATCAGGAAGATGTAGCAGCACCGACACTTCCTCATGAGGTTGAAAGCGGCAAGACTACCATCATGACAACTTTTTACAGGACAACATTGAGCGTGTCCTGTCTGGCTGCATCATTGTGTGGTATGGTAGCTGCAAAACAACGGACTGTAAGTCAAAACAGAGGATCATTAAAACAGCCAAGAAGATCACTGGGGTTTTCCTTTCCTTTATTGATAGCATTTACTTGGTGTGTTGCTTAAATAGAGCTCAAAGAATTATAGAAGACCCTGTATCTTTGACCCACTACATCAAGGAGGTGGTACAGGAGCATCACAATGAGAACTGTCATGCTGGGAAATAGCTTCTTCTTTCAGGCTGTGCAATTGGTGAATAGTAACTTGGAACTGAGCATGTCATCCCAAAGTATTTATATAGTTTTAAAATATCTGTAAGCATATCAGTGATTATTATGTACTGTGTATGATGCGTGTCCGTGTGTGCAATGAAATGAACTGGATGCATATATACTTTTCAGATAATAGTAAACTTTAACCCTGGTCACTGGAAGTGTGAGAGAACAGCTCTATTTAGCATCTCTTTAGAAGGTGAGGAGAAACTTCTTCTGCCAGAGTGTGGTGGATCTGTGGAATTTGTTGCAAAATTGAATAGATTTAACTCAAACATTGATAGGTTCTTGAGTGTCATAGGGAGAAGACAGAATAGGGTTGAAAGGAAAAATGCATCAGCCATGGTTTGAATGGTTGGGCAGACTCAATGAGCTGTATGGCCTCATCCTGATTTGGATTTGTCTTACAGTTTTATTCCCCATATTCAACCCCAAATATCCATACCCTTGCCCTGCGACCATTTCTTTCTGTATCTTTTATTATTTCAAAAGTAAATTAATGCATGCAATAAATATAAAATATGGCTTTCTTTACATCTATGGTCATCCAGTCAATACATCCAGTTTTATCAGTTCCAGATATTTATTGTGCAACTTCTTAGAGTATACAGAGCACCATTCTTATTCACTGTGGCTAGGAACGAAGCACACTTTAAACATTTGGGAGGCTTTTACACAGGGTAGCCCCCTCAATGTCTAGTGACAGACGGACATTTGACAAGACCTCACAATCTTTCTCCACAGAGATTTTCAGTGACTGCACCAAGCTTCAGTGCTTCCCTTACCAAGGGCTCCTGCAGCCTGGAACGTGCCTTGGAAGACCAACAAGTTTTAGCTAGACCAAAAACAAAGTCCGCTGTGAGCAGGACCAAGAAGGCTGATGAGGTGTGGGAGCTTATACCATGTGCTGTGACCCAGCTTTCTCATGGTGGCCAAATGGCCTGCATTTGTTTTGCCATTTTCCATGGCCAGAAACAAGGGCATCCACATCAGTTTCTTTATCTGGCAGGGCTTCCAATGACTCCACTCAGGTCTCTGAATTGTCATAGCCATTATGGACAAATAGTAAAAATATGTAAATTAGAATTAAGCAAAGGTTAGCATGTAATGAATATTCTCTCAAATGATATTGGACAGTTGATTCAATAGATTTCTTGATATTAGGAGGAAGAAGTTGTAACTTTCAGATAATATACAGCCATTTGGGGGGCCTAATATCAAACATTTTAGGAAGAGAAGCCTCCACTGTCCAACCCCAATTGAATTATCAATGAAACTGTTAATTTTAGCGATCAATATGTTAGTACTGACATGTTGAAAGAACATTGCCTTGTTTATTCTGATCAGGTCGTCTTCTCTACAACATCAGATATTTTTCTGTGGCTTTACATCAATTGACGATTGTCCTATTATGGATCTGAGTGCACTGCGTAGATCTGCCTCATTCCAATGGTTTCAGTCCCTCATTTTGGCCACCAAGTCCTTCAGCTGAAGATCCGCTTAGGCATAAAATAACATTACCCACATGTCCTCAACTGCAGCGACATGACACCTAACACACCATGCTAAACATTCTCCTAACTAATTGTGAACTTGCACTGTTGCAGTGAATATCTGCTACCCTTTAATTTCTAAAGAATGTTCTGCTGTTTTTCTGAATTGTTGACCCTCACCCTCCCCTGGTTAATTCACACTTCAATGTAGTTCAATGATCAGCAATAACTATTAAGACGAGTTTATTCACAAGATGTGACGGGAAGGGGGGATTGTAGTCAGGACTGATGACAGCAGTAACTCAGAGATCCATTCCAAAGTAAAGGACTCCCAATCAACTTCTGTGTTCATGGTCTTTCCACCTG